>NW_028295747.1:0-1200000 GCF_964341445.2 Mesoplodon mirus | reverse complement strand
GGAAGGCAACGAGGCGGACTTGAAAGCGAGGCAGAATAGCAGGAAACAGATTTCAAGAGGTACGTAGGAATCGCCTGTAAAGCACAGGAAGAGGGGCACAACTTCGACAATGATGCACTTGGCCAAAAAGGGCGTATGCGTTTTCTCCTGAATATATTCAGGAGAAAACGCATACGCCCTTTTTGGCCAAGCAAGCAAGCGGGCAATGCAAATCTGCACTACAAAGAAGTATCACTTCCCACCGGTCAAAAGGGACATCCACAAAATGTGTAAAAACCAGAAAGGCAAGACAGGCCCTGGAGAACAGGGAGCCTTGTTATGCTGATGGGCGGGATGTAAGTTGCCAACTGCCTCAGTGGAGGAGTGCATTGTGTCCCCTAAAACAAGTAAACAACAGAGCTACAGAGCCAAGGGCACTTCCAGTCTAGGGAATATACCTTGGGAAAACTGAAAATCCATAAGACAGAGCCACCCCCAAATTGAGGGCTGCACTGCTTACAGGAACCTCAACCTGGGTACACCTGAAATATCCCAGGAAATATAAAAATGGTTCCAAACATTGTGGAACTTACGTACGATGGAATATCCCTCAGCCACGAAATCAATGTCATAAGACCAGTAGCAGCAAAATGAGTGGATTCAGGTACGATGATTCTAAGTGAAAGAAGTCACACAGGAAAAGAAACTTATCATAAGATATCACTTAGGAAGATCCTGTAAACATGGCTACACATGAACTGAGTTAGGCAAGAGAACAGAGTCTCACATTTAGAAAACACTCTTATGCCTGCTTAAGGGGGAAGGAGAGGTGGGGTGATGCATCAAACCCGAGTTTGATATAAGCACAGGTACCGTTCCAAAAACCAACTATGGAATAGACAAGACCTACACCTTCCTCAGTGAAAGGGACTCAAAACCCCATATTTCCCGCAGAGGAATAGATCTGACTAGTAAGAATCTTAAAACCTATGTATTGATATGTCTCCGTAAGGGAATCAAGTGTGTCTAGACTGGCATAAACAGGGCAGCGAGAATCAGCTCAAACCCACTCTAAAAAGGAATTTCAAAAACAGAACAAAGAAACAGGGAAATTCTTTACAATTCCTTCAGGGTCTCTGATGCAACCTGGAATGACCCTATCTACAATGACAGCTGGATGTGGCATAAGGCTGGACACTTGGGACTGAGAGGATTGGTGAGATTGGGTGAGCAAATGCAGACCCTTTAAAGCAATAATGCATGGCACCCATTCCATGGGTCCCAGCTCTCCAGGTGGAAGGGAATATTACTACAGCTATAACGTGTACGGGAAACCTAGAGAATGGACACACTGTGAATACGAAAGGTTTCTAAAACTCAACGAAGAGCCCCTCTCCTGGTGCTCCGGTTTGACTTTCCAACTGCTTTCCTATCAATCTCCCAACTTGGAGAGACAGCCCCTTTAAGCTCCTGGTTCGCACAGGTTGCCAATTTGGCAGAGGATGAAAGGGAAGAGGGAGAACCAATGAGAGAGTAGCTGTTAAGCATTTGGATGGGCACATGTCACTCTAATTTCCCGGCAGGAAGAAGAATGAACCAAAGTCTCAGCCACCCACCGGGAACCAGTAGAGGTCCTGAACCAAAAGTTTGGACTTGCGTTCAGCTCACAAAAAACGAGTTGAAAAATGGAGCTCAGGGGCACAGCAATTCACAAACTGGCAGAGTAATCAAGGCCAACTATCGTCCAAAAATCTGTTGAGGGAAGGCAACGAGGCGGACTTGAAAGCGAGGCAGAATAGCAGGAAACAGATTTCAAGAGGTACGTTGGAATCGCCTGTAAAGCACAGGAAGAGGGGCACAACTTCGACAATGATGCACTTGGCCAAAAAGGGCGTATGCGTTTTCTCCTGAATATATTCAGGAGAAAACGCATACGCCCTTTTTGGCCAAGCAAGCAAGCGGGCAATGCAAATCTGCACTACAAAGAAGTATCACTTCCCACCGGTCAAAAGGGACATCCACAAAATGTGTAAAAACCAGAAAGGCAAGACAGGCCCTGGAGAACAGGGAGCCTTGTTATGCTGATGGGCGGGATGTAAGTTGCCAACTGCCTCAGTGGAGGAGTGCATTGTGTCCCCTAAAACAAGTAAACAACAGAGCTCCAGAGCCAAGGGCACGTCCAGTCTAGGGAATATACCTTGGGAAAACTGAAAATCCATAAGACAGAGCCACCCCCAAATTGAGGGCTGCACTGCTTACAGGAACCTCAACCTGGGTACACCTGAAATATCCCAGGAAATATAAAAATGGTTCCAAACATTGTGGAACTTACGTACGATGGAATATCCCTCAGCCACGAAATCAATGTCATAAGACCAGTAGCAGCAAAATGAGTGGATTCAGGTACGATGATTCTAAGTGAAAGAAGTCACACAGGAAAAGAAACTTATCATAAGATATCACTTAGGAAGATCCTGTAAACATGGCTACACATGAACTGAGTTAGGCAAGAGAACAGAGTCTCACATTTAGAAAACACTCTTATGCCTGCTTAAGGGGGAAGGAGAGGTGGGGTGATGCATCAAACCCGAGTTTGATATAAGCACAGGTACCGTTCCAAAAACCAACTATGGAATAGACAAGACCTACACCTTCCTCAGTGAAAGGGACTCAAAACCCCATATTTCCCGCAGAGGAATAGATCTGACTAGTAAGAATCTTAAAACCTATGTATTGATATGTCTCCGTAAGGGAATCAAGTGTGTCTAGACTGGCATAAACAGGGCAGCGAGAATCAGCTCAAACCCACTCTAAAAAGGAATTTCAAAAACAGAACAAAGAAACAGGGAAATTCTTTACAATTCCTTCAGGGTCTCTGATGCAACCTGGAATGACCCTATCTACAATGACAGCTGGATGTGGCATAAGGCTGGACACTTGGGACTGAGAGGATTGGTGAGATTGGGTGAGCTAATGCAGACCCTTTAAAGCAATAATGCATGGCACCCATTCCATGGGTCCCAGCTCTCCAGGTGGAAGGGAATATTACTACAGCTATAACGTGTACGGGAAACCTAGAGAATGGACACACTGTGAATACGAAAGGTTTCTAAAACTCAACGAAGAGCCCCTCTCCTGGTGCTCCGGTTTGACTTTCCAACTGCTTTCCTATCAATCTCCCAACTTGGAGAGACAGCCCCTTTAAGCTCCTGGTTCGCACAGGTTGTCAATTTGGCAGAGGATGAAAGGGAAGAGGGAGAACCAATGGGAGAGTAGCTGTTAGGCATTTGGATGGGCACATGTCACTCTAATTTCCCGGCAGGAAGAAGAATGAACCAAAGTCTCAGCCACCCACCGGGAACCAGTAGAGGTCCTGAACCAAAAGTTTGGACTTGCGTTCAGCTCACAAAAAACGAGTTGAAAAATGGAGCTCAGGGGCACAGCAATTCACAAACTGGCAGAGTAATCAAGGCCAACTATCGTCCAAAAATCTGTTGAGGGAAGGCAACGAGGCGGACTTGAAAGCGAGGCAGAATAGCAGGAAACAGATTTCAAGAGGTACGTTGGAATCGCCTGTAAAGCACAGGAAGAGGGGCACAACTTCGACAATGATGCACTTGGCCAAAAAGGGCGTATGCGTTTTCTCCTGAATATATTCAGGAGAAAACGCATACGCCCTTTTTGGCCAAGCAAGCAAGCGGGCAATGCAAATCTGCACTACAAAGAAGTATCACTTCCCACCGGTCAAAAGGGACATCCACAAAATGTGTAAAAACCAGAAAGGCAAGACAGGCCCTGGAGAACAGGGAGCCTTGTTATGCTGATGGGCGGGATGTAAGTTGCCAACTGCCTCAGTGGAGGAGTGCATTGTGTCCCCTAAAACAAGTAAACAACAGAGCTCCAGAGCCAAGGGCACGTCCAGTCTAGGGAATATACCTTGGGAAAACTGAAAATCCATAAGACAGAGCCACCCCCAAATTGAGGGCTGCACTGCTTACAGGAACCTCAACCTGGGTACACCTGAAATATCCCAGGAAATATAAAAATGGTTCCAAACATTGTGGAACTTACGTACGATGGAATATCCCTCAGCCACGAAATCAATGTCATAAGACCAGTAGCAGCAAAATGAGTGGATTCAGGTACGATGATTCTAAGTGAAAGAAGTCACACAGGAAAAGAAACTTATCATAAGATATCACTTAGGAAGATCCTGTAAACATGGCTACACATGAACTGAGTTAGGCAAGAGAACAGAGTCTCACATTTAGAAAACACTCTTATGCCTGCTTAAGGGGGAAGGAGAGGTGGGGTGATGCATCAAACCCGAGTTTGATATAAGCACAGGTACCGTTCCAAAAACCAACTATGGAATAGACAAGACCTACACCTTCCTCAGTGAAAGGGACTCAAAACCCCATATTTCCCGCAGAGGAATAGATCTGACTAGTAAGAATCTTAAAACCTATGTATTGATATGTCTCCGTAAGGGAATCAAGTGTGTCTAGACTGGCATAAACAGGGCAGCGAGAATCAGCTCAAACCCACTCTAAAAAGGAATTTCAAAAACAGAACAAAGAAACAGGGAAATTCTTTACAATTCCTTCAGGGTCTCTGATGCAACCTGGAATGACCCTATCTACAATGACAGCTGGATGTGGCATAAGGCTGGACACTTGGGACTGAGAGGATTGGTGAGATTGGGTGAGCAAATGCAGACCCTTTAAAGCAATAATGCATGGCACCCATTCCATGGGTCCCAGCTCTCCAGGTGGAAGGGAATATTACTACAGCTATAACGTGTACGGGAAACCTAGAGAATGGACACACTGTGAATACGAAAGGTTTCTAAAACTCAACGAAGAGCCCCTCTCCTGGTGCTCCGGTTTGACTTTCCAACTGCTTTCCTATCAATCTCCCAACTTGGAGAGACAGCCCCTTTAAGCTCCTGGTTCGCACAGGTTGTCAATTTGGCAGAGGATGAAAGGGAAGAGGGAGAACCAATGGGAGAGTAGCTGTTAGGCATTTGGATGGGCACATGTCACTCTAATTTCCCGGCAGGAAGAAGAATGAACCAAAGTCTCAGCCACCCACCGGGAACCAGTAGAGGTCCTGAACCAAAAGTTTGGACTTGCGTTCAGCTCACAAAAAACGAGTTGAAAAATGGAGCTCAGGGGCACAGCAATTCACAAACTGGCAGAGTAATCAAGGCCAACTATCGTCCAAAAATCTGTTGAGGGAAGGCAACGAGGCGGACTTGAAAGCGAGGCAGAATAGCAGGAAACAGATTTCAAGAGGTACGTTGGAATCGCCTGTAAAGCACAGGAAGAGGGGCACAACTTCGACAATGATGCACTTGGCCAAAAAGGGCGTATGCGTTTTCTCCTGAATATATTCAGGAGAAAACGCATACGCCCTTTTTGGCCAAGCAAGCAAGCGGGCAATGCAAATCTGCACTACAAAGAAGTATCACTTCCCACCGGTCAAAAGGGACATCCACAAAATGTGTAAAAACCAGAAAGGCAAGACAGGCCCTGGAGAACAGGGAGCCTTGTTATGCTGATGGGCGGGATGTAAGTTGCCAACTGCCTCACTGGAGGAGTGCATTGTGTTCCCTAAAACAAGTAAACAACAGAGCTACAGAGCCAAGGGCACGTCCAGTCTAGGGAATATACCTTGGGAAAACTGAAAATCCATAAGACAGAGCCACCCCCAAATTGAGGGCTGCACTGCTTACAGGAACCTCAACCTGGGTACACCTGAAATATCCCAGGAAATATAAAAATGGTTCCAAATATTGTGGAACTTACGTACGATGGAATATCCCTCAGCCACGAAATCAATGTCATAAGACCAATAGCAGCAAAATGAGTGGATTCAGGTACGATGATTCTAAGTGAAAGAAGTCACACAGGAAAAGAAACTTATCATAAGATATCACTTAGGAAGATCCTGTAAACATGGCTACACATGAACTGAGTTAGGCAAGAGAACAGAGTCTCACATTTAGAAAACACTCTTATGCCTGCTTAAGGGGGAAGGAGAGGTGGGGTGATGCATCAAACCAGAGTTTGATATAAGCACAGGTACCGTTCCAAAAACCAACTATGGAATAGACAAGACCTACACCTTCCTCAGTGAAAGGGACTCAAAACCCCATATTTCCCGCAGAGGAATAGATCTGACTAGTAAGAATCTTAAAACCTATGTGTTGATATGTCTCCTTAAGGGAATCAAGTGTGTCTAGACTGGCATAAACAGGGCAGTGAGAATCAGCTCAAACCCACTTTAAAAAGGAATTTCAAAAACAGAACAAAGAAACAGGGAAATTCTTTACAATTCCTTCAGGGTCTCTGATGCAACCTGGAATGACCCTATCTACAATGACAGCTGGATGTGGCATAAGGCTGGACACTTGGGACTGAGAGGATTGGTGAGATTGGGTGAGCAAATGCAGACCCTTTAAAGCAATAATGCATGGCACCCATTCCATGGGTCCCAGCTCTCCAGGTGGAAGGGAATATTACTACAGCTATAACGTGTACGGGAAACCTAGAGAATGGACACACTGTGAATACGAACGGTTTCTAAAACTCAACGAAGAGCCCCTCTCCTGGTGCTCCGGTTTGACTTTCCAACTGCTTTCCTATCAATCTCCCAACTTGGAGAGACAGCCCCTTTAAGCTCCTGGTTCGCACAGGTTGCCAATTTGGCAGAGGATGAAAGGGAAGAGGGAGAACCAATGAGAGAGTAGCTGTTAGGCATTTGGATGGGCACATGTCACTCTAATTTCCCGGCAGGAAGAAGAATGAACCAAAGTCTCAGCCACCCACCGGGAACCAGTAGAGGTCCTGAACCAAAAGTTTGGACTTGCGTTCAGCTCACAAAAAACGAGTTGAAAAATGGAGCTCAGGGGCACAGCAATTCACAAACTGGCAGAGTAATCAAGGCCAACTATCGTCCAAAAATCTGTTGAGGGAAGGCAACGAGGCGGACTTGAAAGCGAGGCAGAATAGCAGGAAACAGATTTCAAGAGGTACGTTGGAATCGCCTGTAAAGCACAGGAAGAGGGGCACAACTTCGACAATGATGCACTTGGCCAAAAAGGGCGTATGCGTTTTCTCCTGAATATATTCAGGAGAAAACGCATACGCCCTTTTTGGCCAAGCAAGCAAGCGGGCAATGCAAATCTGCACTACAAAGAAGTATCACTTCCCACCGGTCAAAAGGGACATCCACAAAATGTGTAAAAACCAGAAAGGCAAGACAGGCCCTGGAGAACAGGGAGCCTTGTTATGCTGATGGGCGGGATGTAAGTTGCCAACTGCCTCACTGGAGGAGTGCATTGTGTCCCCTAAAACAAGTAAACAACAGAGCTACAGAGCCAAGGGCACTTCCAGTCTAGGGAATATACCTTGGGAAAACTGAAAATCCATAAGACAGAGCCACCCCCAAATTGAGGGCTGCACTGCTTACAGGAACCTCAACCTGGGTACACCTGAAATATCCCAGGAAATATAAAAATGGTTCCAAACATTGTGGAACTTACGTACGATGGAATATCCCTCAGCCACGAAATCAATGTCATAAGACCAGTAGCAGCAAAATGAGTGGATTCAGGTACGATGATTCTAAGTGAAAGAAGTCACACAGGAAAAGAAACTTATCATAAGATATCACTTAGGAAGATCCTGTAAACATGGCTACACATGAACTGAGTTAGGCAAGAGAACAGAGTCTCACATTTAGAAAACACTCTTATGCCTGCTTAAGGGGGAAGGAGAGGTGGGGTGATGCATCAAACCCGAGTTTGATATAAGCACAGGTACCGTTCCAAAAACCAACTATGGAATAGACAAGACCTACACCTTCCTCAGTGAAAGGGACTCAAAACCCCATATTTCCCGCAGAGGAATAGATCTGACTAGTAAGAATCTTAAAACCTATGTATTGATATGTCTCCGTAAGGGAATCAAGTGTGTCTAGACTGGCATAAACAGGGCAGCGAGAATCAGCTCAAACCCACTCTAAAAAGGAATTTCAAAAACAGAACAAAGAAACAGGGAAATTCTTTACAATTCCTTCAGGGTCTCTGATGCAACCTGGAATGACCCTATCTACAATGACAGCTGGATGTGGCATAAGGCTGGACACTTGGGACTGAGAGGATTGGTGAGATTGGGTGAGCAAATGCAGACCCTTTAAAGCAATAATGCATGGCACCCATTCCATGGGTCCCAGCTCTCCAGGTGGAAGGGAATATTACTACAGCTATAACGTGTACGGGAAACCTAGAGAATGGACACACTGTGAATACGAAAGGTTTCTAAAACTCAACGAAGAGCCCCTCTCCTGGTGCTCCGGTTTGACTTTCCAACTGCTTTCCTATCAATCTCCCAACTTGGAGAGACAGCCCCTTTAAGCTCCTGGTTCGCACAGGTTGCCAATTTGGCAGAGGATGAAAGGGAAGAGGGAGAACCAATGAGAGAGTAGCTGTTAGGCATTTGGATGGGCACATGTCACTCTAATTTCCCGGCAGGAAGAAGAATGAACCAAAGTCTCAGCCACCCACCGGGAACCAGTAGAGGTCCTGAACCAAAAGTTTGGACTTGCGTTCAGCTCACAAAAAACGAGTTGAAAAATGGAGCTCAGGGGCACAGCAATTCACAAACTGGCAGAGTAATCAAGGCCAACTATCGTCCAAAAATCTGTTGAGGGAAGGCAACGAGGCGGACTTGAAAGCGAGGCAGAATAGCAGGAAACAGATTTCAAGAGGTACGTTGGAATCGCCTGTAAAGCACAGGAAGAGGGGCACAACTTCGACAATGATGCACTTGGCCAAAAAGGGCGTATGCGTTTTCTCCTGAATATATTCAGGAGAAAACGCATACGCCCTTTTTGGCCAAGCAAGCAAGCGGGCAATGCAAATCTGCACTACAAAGAAGTATCACTTCCCACCGGTCAAAAGGGACATCCACAAAATGTGTAAAAACCAGAAAGGCAAGACAGGCCCTGGAGAACAGGGAGCCTTGTTATGCTGATGGGCGGGATGTAAGTTGCCAACTGCCTCACTGGAGGAGTGCATTGTGTCCCCTAAAACAAGTAAACAACAGAGCTACAGAGCCAAGGGCACTTCCAGTCTAGGGAATATACCTTGGGAAAACTGAAAATCCATAAGACAGAGCCACCCCCAAATTGAGGGCTGCACTGCTTACAGGAACCTCAACCTGGGTACACCTGAAATATCCCAGGAAATATAAAAATGGTTCCAAACATTGTGGAACTTACGTACGATGGAATATCCCTCAGCCACGAAATCAATGTCATAAGACCAGTAGCAGCAAAATGAGTGGATTCAGGTACGATGATTCTAAGTGAAAGAAGTCACACAGGAAAAGAAACTTATCATAAGATATCACTTAGGAAGATCCTGTAAACATGGCTACACATGAACTGAGTTAGGCAAGAGAACAGAGTCTCACATTTAGAAAACACTCTTATGCCTGCTTAAGGGGGAAGGAGAGGTGGGGTGATGCATCAAACCCGAGTTTGATATAAGCACAGGTACCGTTCCAAAAACCAACTATGGAATAGACAAGACCTACACCTTCCTCAGTGAAAGGGACTCAAAACCCCATATTTCCCGCAGAGGAATAGATCTGACTAGTAAGAATCTTAAAACCTATGTATTGATATGTCTCCGTAAGGGAATCAAGTGTGTCTAGACTGGCATAAACAGGGCAGCGAGAATCAGCTCAAACCCACTCTAAAAAGGAATTTCAAAAACAGAACAAAGAAACAGGGAAATTCTTTACAATTCCTTCAGGGTCTCTGATGCAACCTGGAATGACCCTATCTACAATGACAGCTGGATGTGGCATAAGGCTGGACACTTGGGACTGAGAGGATTGGTGAGATTGGGTGAGCAAATGCAGACCCTTTAAAGCAATAATGCATGGCACCCATTCCATGGGTCCCAGCTCTCCAGGTGGAAGGGAATATTACTACAGCTATAACGTGTACGGGAAACCTAGAGAATGGACACACTGTGAATACGAAAGGTTTCTAAAACTCAACGAAGAGCCCCTCTCCTGGTGCTCCGGTTTGACTTTCCAACTGCTTTCCTATCAATCTCCCAACTTGGAGAGACAGCCCCTTTAAGCTCCTGGTTCGCACAGGTTGCCAATTTGGCAGAGGATGAAAGGGAAGAGGGAGAACCAATGAGAGAGTAGCTGTTAGGCATTTGGATGGGCACATGTCACTCTAATTTCCCGGCAGGAAGAAGAATGAACCAAAGTCTCAGCCACCCACCAGGAACCAGTATAGGTCCTGAACCAAAAGTTTGGACTTGCGTTCAGCTCACAAAAAACGAGTTGAAAAATGGAGCTCAGGGGCACAGCAATTCACAAACTGGCAGAGTAATCAAGGCCAACTATCGTCCAAAAATCTGTTGAGGGAAGGCAACGAGGCGGACTTGAAAGCGAGGCAGAATAGCAGGAAACAGATTTCAAGAGGTACGTTGGAATCGCCTGTAAAGCACAGGAAGAGGGGCACAACTTCGACAATGATGCACTTGGCCAAAAAGGGCGTATGCGTTTTCTCCTGAATATATTCAGGAGAAAACGCATACGCCCTTTTTGGCCAAGCAAGCAAGCGGGCAATGCAAATCTGCACTACAAAGAAGTATCACTTCCCACCGGTCAAAAGGGACATCCACAAAATGTGTAAAAACCAGAAAGGCAAGACAGGCCCTGGAGAACAGGGAGCCTTGTTATGCTGATGGGCGGGATGTAAGTTGCCAACTGCCTCAGTGGAGGAGTGCATTGTGTCCCCTAAAACAAGTAAACAACAGAGCTCCAGAGCCAAGGGCACGTCCAGTCTAGGGAATATACCTTGGGAAAACTGAAAATCCATAAGACAGAGCCACCCCCAAATTGAGGGCTGCACTGCTTACAGGAACCTCAACCTGGGTACACCTGAAATATCCCAGGAAATATAAAAATGGTTCCAAACATTGTGGAACTTACGTACGATGGAATATCCCTCAGCCACGAAATCAATGTCATAAGACCAGTAGCAGCAAAATGAGTGGATTCAGGTACGATGATTCTAAGTGAAAGAAGTCACACAGGAAAAGAAACTTATCATAAGATATCACGTAGGAAGATCCTGTAAACATGGCTACACATGAACTGAGTTAGGCAAGAGAACAGAGTCTCACATTTAGAAAACACTCTTATGCCTGCTTAAGGGGGAAGGAGAGGTGGGGTGATGCATCAAACCAGAGTTTGATATAAGCACAGGTACCGTTCCAAAAACCAACTATGGAATAGACAAGACCTACACCTTCCTCAGTGAAAGGGACTCAAAACCCCATATTTCCCGCAGAGGAATAGATCTGACTAGTAAGAATCTTAAAACCTATGTATTGATATGTCTCCGTAAGGGAATCAAGTGTGTCTAGACTGGCATAAACAGGGCAGCGAGAATCAGCTCAAACCCACTCTAAAAAGGAATTTCAGAAACAGAACAAAGAAACAGGGAAATTCTTTACAATTCCTTCAGGGTCTCTGATGCAACCTGGAATGACCCTATCTACAATGACAGCTGGATGTGGCATAAGGCTGGACACTTGGGACTGAGAGGATTGGTGAGATTGGGTGAGCTAATGCAGACCCTTTAAAGCAATAATGCATGGCACCCATTCCATGGGTCCCAGCTCTCCAGGTGGAAGGGAATATTACTACAGCTATAACGTGTACGGGAAACCTAGAGAATGGACACACTGTGAATACGAAAGGTTTCTAAAACTCAACGAAGAGCCCCTCTCCTGGTGCTCCGGTTTGACTTTCCAACTGCTTTCCTATCAATCTCCCAACTTGGAGAGACAGCCCCTTTAAGCTCCTGGTTCGCACAGGTTGTCAATTTGGCAGAGGATGAAAGGGAAGAGGGAGAACCAATGGGAGAGTAGCTGTTAGGCATTTGGATGGGCACATGTCACTCTAATTTCCCGGCAGGAAGAAGAATGAACCAAAGTCTCAGCCACCCACCGGGAACCAGTAGAGGTCCTGAACCAAAAGTTTGGACTTGCGTTCAGCTCACAAAAAACGAGTTGAAAAATGGAGCTCAGGGGCACAGCAATTCACAAACTGGCAGAGTAATCAAGGCCAACTATCGTCCAAAAATCTGTTGAGGGAAGGCAACGAGGCGGACTTGAAAGCGAGGCAGAATAGCAGGAAACAGATTTCAAGAGGTACGTTGGAATCGCCTGTAAAGCACAGGAAGAGGGGCACAACTTCGACAATGATGCACTTGGCCAAAAAGGGCGTATGCGTTTTCTCCTGAATATATTCAGGAGAAAACGCATACGACCTTTTTGGCCAAGCAAGCAAGCGGGCAATGCAAATCTGCACTACAAAGAAGTATCACTTCCCACCGGTCAAAAGGGACATCCACAAAATGTGTAAAAACCAGAAAGGCAAGACAGGCCCTGGAGAACAGGGAGCCTTGTTATGCTGATGGGCGGGATGTAAGTTGCCAACTGCCTCACTGGAGGAGTGCATTGTGTTCCCTAAAACAAGTAAACAACAGAGCTCCAGAGCCAAGGGCACGTCCAGTCTAGGGAATATACCTTGGGAAAACTGAAAATCCATAAGACAGAGCCACCCCCAAATTGAGGGCTGCACTGCTTACAGGAACCTCAACCTGGGTACACCTGAAATATCCCAGGAAATATAAAAATGGTTCCAAACATTGTGGAACTTACGTACGATGGAATATCCCTCAGCCACGAAATCAATGTCATAAGACCAGTAGCAGCAAAATGAGTGGATTCAGGTACGATGATTCTAAGTGAAAGAAGTCACACAGGAAAAGAAACTTATCATAAGATATCACTTAGGAAGATCCTGTAAACATGGCTACACATGAACTGAGTTAGGCAAGAGAACAGAGTCTCACATTTAGAAAACACTCTTATGCCTGCTTAAGGGGGAAGGAGAGGTGGGGTGATGCATCAAACCAGAGTTTGATATAAGCACAGGTACCGTTCCAAAAACCAACTATGGAATAGACAAGACCTACACCTTCCTCAGTGAAAGGGACTCAAAACCCCATATTTCCCGCAGAGGAATAGATCTGACTAGTAAGAATCTTAAAACCTATGTGTTGATATGTCTCCTTAAGGGAATCAAGTGTGTCTAGACTGGCATAAACATGGCAGTGAGAATCAGCTCAAACCCACTTTAAAAAGGAATTTCAAAAACAGAACAAAGAAACAGGGAAATTCTTTACAATTCCTTCAGGGTCTCTGATGCAACCTGGAATGACCCTATCTACAATGACAGCTGGATGTGGCATAAGGCTGGACACTTGGGACTGAGAGGATTGGTGAGATTGGGTGAGCAAATGCAGACCCTTTAAAGCAATAATGCATGGCACCCATTCCATGGGTCCCAGCTCTCCAGGTGGAAGGGAATATTACTACAGCTATAACGTGTACGGGAAACCTAGAGAATGGACACACTGTGAATACGAAAGGTTTCTAAAACTCAACGAAGAGCCCCTCTCCTGGTGCTCCGGTTTGACTTTCCAACTGCTTTCCTATCAATCTCCCAACTTGGAGAGACAGCCCCTTTAAGCTCCTGGTTCGCACAGGTTGTCAATTTGGCAGAGGATGAAAGGGAAGAGGGAGAACCAATGGGAGAGTAGCTGTTAGGCATTTGGATGGGCACATGTCACTCTAATTTCCCGGCAGGAAGAAGAATGAACCAAAGTCTCAGCCACCCACCGGGAACCAGTAGAGGTCCTGAACCAAAAGTTTGGACTTGCGTTCAGCTCACAAAAAACGAGTTGAAAAATGGAGCTCAGGGGCACAGCAATTCACAAACTGGCAGAGTAATCAAGGCCAACTATCGTCCAAAAATCTGTTGAGGGAAGGCAACGAGGCGGACTTGAAAGCGAGGCAGAATAGCAGGAAACAGATTTCAAGAGGTACGTTGGAATCGCCTGTAAAGCACAGGAAGAGGGGCACAACTTCGACAATGATGCACTTGGCCAAAAAGGGCGTATGCGTTTTCTCCTGAATATATTCAGGAGAAAACGCATACGCCCTTTTTGGCCAAGCAAGCAAGCGGGCAATGCAAATCTGCACTACAAAGAAGTATCACTTCCCACCGGTCAAAAGGGACATCCACAAAATGTGTAAAAACCAGAAAGGCAAGACAGGCCCTGGAGAACAGGGAGCCTTGTTATGCTGATGGGCGGGATGTAAGTTGCCAACTGCCTCACTGGAGGAGTGCATTGTGTCCCCTAAAACAAGTAAACAACAGAGCTCCAGAGCCAAGGGCACGTCCAGTCTAGGGAATATACCTTGGGAAAACTGAAAATCCATAAGACAGAGCCACCCCCAAATTGAGGGCTGCACTGCTTACAGGAACCTCAACCTGGGTACACCTGAAATATCCCAGGAAATATAAAAATGGTTCCAAACATTGTGGAACTTACGTACGATGGAATATCCCTCAGCCACGAAATCAATGTCATAAGACCAGTAGCAGCAAAATGAGTGGATTCAGGTACGATGATTCTAAGTGAAAGAAGTCACACAGGAAAAGAAACTTATCATAAGATATCACTTAGGAAGATCCTGTAAACATGGCTACACATGAACTGAGTTAGGCAAGAGAACAGAGTCTCACATTTAGAAAACACTCTTATGCCTGCTTAAGGGGGAAGGAGAGGTGGGGTGATGCATCAAACCAGAGTTTGATATAAGCACAGGTACCGTTCCAAAAACAAACTATGGAATAGACAAGACCTACACCTTCCTCAGTGAAAGGGACTCAAAACCCCATATTTCCCGCAGAGGAATAGATCTGACTAGTAAGAATCTTAAAACCTATGTATTGATATGTCTCCGTAAGGGAATCAAGTGTGTCTAGACTGGCATAAACAGGGCAGCGAGAATCAGCTCAAACCCACTCTAAAAAGGAATTTCAAAAACAGAACAAAGAAACAGGGAAATTCTTTACAATTCCTTCAGGGTCTCTGATGCAACCTGGAATGACCCTATCTACAATGACAGCTGGATGTGGCATAAGGCTGGACACTTGGGACTGAGAGGATTGGTGAGATTGGGTGAGCAAATGCAGACCCTTTAAAGCAATAATGCATGGCACCCATTCCATGGGTCCCAGCTCTCCAGGTGGAAGGGAATATTACTACAGCTATAACGTGTACGGGAAACCTAGAGAATGGACACACTGTGAATACGAAAGGTTTCTAAAACTCAACGAAGAGCCCCTCTCCTGGTGCTCCGGTTTGACTTTCCAACTGCTTTCCTATCAATCTCCCAACTTGGAGAGACAGCCCCTTTAAGCTCCTGGTTCGCACAGGTTGCCAATTTGGCAGAGGATGAAAGGGAAGAGGGAGAACCAATGAGAGAGTAGCTGTTAGGCATTTGGATGGGCACATGTCACTCTAATTTCCCGGCAGGAAGAAGAATGAACCAAAGTCTCAGCCACCCACCGGGAACCAGTAGAGGTCCTGAACCAAAAGTTTGGACTTGCGTTCAGCTCACAAAAAACGAGTTGAAAAATGGAGCTCAGGGGCACAGCAATTCACAAACTGGCAGAGTAATCAAGGCCAACTATCGTCCAAAAATCTGTTGAGGGAAGGCAACGAGGCGGACTTGAAAGCGAGGCAGAATAGCAGGAAACAGATTTCAAGAGGTACGTTGGAATCGCCTGTAAAGCACAGGAAGAGGGGCACAACTTCGACAATGATGCACTTGGCCAAAAAGGGCGTATGCGTTTTCTCCTGAATATATTCAGGAGAAAACGCATACGCCCTTTTTGGCCAAGCAAGCAAGCGGGCAATGCAAATCTGCACTACAAAGAAGTATCACTTCCCACCGGTCAAAAGGGACATCCACAAAATGTGTAAAAACCAGAAAGGCAAGACAGGCCCTGGAGAACAGGGAGCCTTGTTATGCTGATGGGCGGGATGTAAGTTGCCAACCTCCTCAGTGGAGGAGTGCATTGTGTCCCCTAAAACAAGTAAACAACAGAGCTACAGAGCCAAGGGCACTTCCAGTCTAGGGAATATACCTTGGGAAAACTGAAAATCCATAAGACAGAGCCACCCCCAAATTGAGGGCTGCACTGCTTACAGGAACCTCAACCTGGGTACACCTGAAATATCCCAGGAAATATAAAAATGGTTCCAAACATTGTGGAACTTACGTACGATGGAATATCCCTCAGCCACGAAATCAATGTCATAAGACCAGTAGCAGCAAAATGAGTGGATTCAGGTACGATGATTCTAAGTGAAAGAAGTCACACAGGAAAAGAAACTTATCATAAGATATCACTTAGGAAGATCCTGTAAACATGGCTACACATGAACTGAGTTAGGCAAGAGAACAGAGTCTCACATTTAGAAAACACTCTTATGCCTGCTTAAGGGGGAAGGAGAGGTGGGGTGATGCATCAAACCAGAGTTTGATATAAGCACAGGTACCGTTCCAAAAACCAACTATGGAATAGACAAGACCTACACCTTCCTCAGTGAAAGGGACTCAAAACCCCATATTTCCCGCAGAGGAATAGATCTGACTAGTAAGAATCTTAAAACCTATGTATTGATATGTCTCCGTAAGGGAATCAAGTGTGTCTAGACTGGCATAAACAGGGCAGCGAGAATCAGCTCAAACCCACTCTAAAAAGGAATTTCAAAAACAGAACAAAGAAACAGGGAAATTCTTTACAATTCCTTCAGGGTCTCTGATGCAACCTGGAATGACCCTATCTACAATGACAGCTGGATGTGGCATAAGGCTGGACACTTGGGACTGAGAGGATTGGTGAGATTGGGTGAGCTAATGCAGACCCTTTAAAGCAATAATGCATGGCACCCATTCCATGGGTCCCAGCTCTCCAGGTGGAAGGGAATATTACTACAGCTATAACGTGTACGGGAAACCTAGAGAATGGACACACTGTGAATACGAAAGGTTTCTAAAACTCAACGAAGAGCCCCTCTCCTGGTGCTCCGGTTTGACTTTCCAACTGCTTTCCTATCAATCTCCCAACTTGGAGAGACAGCCCCTTTAAGCTCCTGGTTCGCACAGGTTGTCAATTTGGCAGAGGATGAAAGGGAAGAGGGAGAACCAATGGGAGAGTAGCTGTTAGGCATTTGGATGGGCACATGTCACTCTAATTTCCCGGCAGGAAGAAGAATGAACCAAAGTCTCAGCCACCCACCGGGAACCAGTAGAGGTCCTGAACCAAAAGTTTGGACTTGCGTTCAGCTCACAAAAAACGAGTTGAAAAATGGAGCTCAGGGGCACAGCAATTCACAAACTGGCAGAGTAATCAAGGCCAACTATCGTCCAAAAATCTGTTGAGGGAAGGCAACGAGGCGGACTTGAAAGCGAGGCAGAATAGCAGGAAACAGATTTCAAGAGGTACGTTGGAATCGCCTGTAAAGCACAGGAAGAGGGGCACAACTTCGACAATGATGCACTTGGCCAAAAAGGGCGTATGCGTTTTCTCCTGAATATATTCAGGAGAAAACGCATACGCCCTTTTTGGCCAAGCAAGCAAGCGGGCAATGCAAATCTGCACTACAAAGAAGTATCACTTCCCACCGGTCAAAAGGGACATCCACAAAATGTGTAAAAACCAGAAAGGCAAGACAGGCCCTGGAGAACAGGGAGCCTTGTTATGCTGATGGGCGGGATGTAAGTTGCCAACTGCCTCACTGGAGGAGTGCATTGTGTTCCCTAAAACAAGTAAACAACAGAGCTCCAGAGCCAAGGGCACGTCCAGTCTAGGGAATATACCTTGGGAAAACTGAAAATCCATAAGACAGAGCCACCCCCAAATTGAGGGCTGCACTGCTTACAGGAACCTCAACCTGGGTACACCTGAAATATCCCAGGAAATATAAAAATGGTTCCAAACATTGTGGAACTTACGTACGATGGAATATCCCTCAGCCACGAAATCAATGTCATAAGACCAGTAGCAGCAAAATGAGTGGATTCAGGTACGATGATTCTAAGTGAAAGAAGTCACACAGGAAAAGAAACTTATCATAAGATATCACTTAGGAAGATCCTGTAAACATGGCTACACATGAACTGAGTTAGGCAAGAGAACAGAGTCTCACATTTAGAAAACACTCTTATGCCTGCTTAAGGGGGAAGGAGAGGTGGGGTGATGCATCAAACCAGAGTTTGATATAAGCACAGGTACCGTTCCAAAAACCAACTATGGAATAGACAAGACCTACACCTTCCTCAGTGAAAGGGACTCAAAACCCCATATTTCCCGCAGAGGAATAGATCTGACTAGTAAGAATCTTAAAACCTATGTGTTGATATGTCTCCTTAAGGGAATCAAGTGTGTCTAGACTGGCATAAACAGGGCAGTGAGAATCAGCTCAAACCCACTTTAAAAAGGAATTTCAAAAACAGAACAAAGAAACAGGGAAATTCTTTACAATTCCTTCAGGGTCTCTGATGCAACCTGGAATGACCCTATCTACAATGACAGCTGGATGTGGCATAAGGCTGGACACTTGGGACTGAGAGGATTGGTGAGATTGGGTGAGCAAATGCAGACCCTTTAAAGCAATAATGCATGGCACCCATTCCATGGGTCCCAGCTCTCCAGGTGGAAGGGAATATTACTACAGCTATAACGTGTACGGGAAACCTAGAGAATGGACACACTGTGAATACGAACGGTTTCTAAAACTCAACGAAGAGCCCCTCTCCTGGTGCTCCGGTTTGACTTTCCAACTGCTTTCCTATCAATCTCCCAACTTGGAGAGACAGCCCCTTTAAGCTCCTGGTTCGCACAGGTTGCCAATTTGGCAGAGGATGAAAGGGAAGAGGGAGAACCAATGAGAGAGTAGCTGTTAGGCATTTGGATGGGCACATGTCACTCTAATTTCCCGGCAGGAAGAAGAATGAACCAAAGTCTCAGCCACCCACCGGGAACCAGTAGAGGTCCTGAACCAAAAGTTTGGACTTGCGTTCAGCTCACAAAAAACGAGTTGAAAAATGGAGCTCAGGGGCACAGCAATTCACAAACTGGCAGAGTAATCAAGGCCAACTATCGTCCAAAAATCTGTTGAGGGAAGGCAACGAGGCGGACTTGAAAGCGAGGCAGAATAGCAGGAAACAGATTTCAAGAGGTACGTTGGAATCGCCTGTAAAGCACAGGAAGAGGGGCACAACTTCGACAATGATGCACTTGGCCAAAAAGGGCGTATGCGTTTTCTCCTGAATATATTCAGGAGAAAACGCATATGCCCTTTTTGGCCAAGCAAGCAAGCGGGCAATGCAAATCTGCACTACAAAGAAGTATCACTTCCCACCGGTCAAAAGGGACATCCACAAAATGTGTAAAAACCAGAAAGGCAAGACAGGCCCTGGAGAACAGGGAGCCTTGTTATGCTGATGGGCGGGATGTAAGTTGCCAACTGCCTCAGTGGAGGAGTGCATTGTGTCCCCTAAAACAAGTAAACAACAGAGCTCCAGAGCCAAGGGCACGTCCAGTCTAGGGAATATACCTTGGGAAAACTGAAAATCCATAAGACAGAGCCACCCCCAAATTGAGGGCTGCACTGCTTACAGGAACCTCAACCTGGGTACACCTGAAATATCCCAGGAAATATAAAAATGGTTCCAAACATTGTGGAACTTACGTACGATGGAATATCCCTCAGCCACGAAATCAATGTCATAAGACCAGTAGCAGCAAAATGAGTGGATTCAGGTACGATGATTCTAAGTGAAAGAAGTCACACAGGAAAAGAAACTTATCATAAGATATCACTTAGGAAGATCCTGTAAACATGGCTACACATGAACTGAGTTAGGCAAGAGAACAGAGTCTCACATTTAGAAAACACTCTTATGCCTGCTTAAGGGGGAAGGAGAGGTGGGGTGATGCATCAAACCAGAGTTTGATATAAGCACAGGTACCGTTCCAAAAACCAACTATGGAATAGACAAGACCTACACCTTCCTCAGTGAAAGGGACTCAAAACCCCATATTTCCCGCAGAGGAATAGATCTGACTAGTAAGAATCTTAAAACCTATGTATTGATATGTCTCCGTAAGGGAATCAAGTGTGTCTAGACTGGCATAAACAGGGCAGCGAGAATCAGCTCAAACCCACTCTAAAAAGGAATTTCAAAAACAGAACAAAGAAACAGGGAAATTCTTTACAATTCCTTCAGGGTCTCTGATGCAACCTGGAATGACCCTATCTACAATGACAGCTGGATGTGGCATAAGGCTGGACACTTGGGACTGAGAGGATTGGTGAGATTGGGTGAGCTAATGCAGACCCTTTAAAGCAATAATGCATGGCACCCATTCCATGGGTCCCAGCTCTCCAGGTGGAAGGGAATATTACTACAGCTATAACGTGTACGGGAAACCTAGAGAATGGACACACTGTGAATACGAAAGGTTTCTAAAACTCAACGAAGAGCCCCTCTCCTGGTGCTCCGGTTTGACTTTCCAACTGCTTTCCTATCAATCTCCCAACTTGGAGAGACAGCCCCTTTAAGCTCCTGGTTCGCACAGGTTGTCAATTTGGCAGAGGATGAAAGGGAAGAGGGAGAACCAATGGGAGAGTAGCTGTTAGGCATTTGGATGGGCACATGTCACTCTAATTTCCCGGCAGGAAGAAGAATGAACCAAAGTCTCAGCCACCCACCGGGAACCAGTAGAGGTCCTGAACCAAAAGTTTGGACTTGCGTTCAGCTCACAAAAAACGAGTTGAAAAATGGAGCTCAGGGGCACAGCAATTCACAAACTGGCAGAGTAATCAAGGCCAACTATCGTCCAAAAATCTGTTGAGGGAAGGCAACGAGGCGGACTTGAAAGCGAGGCAGAATAGCAGGAAACAGATTTCAAGAGGTACGTTGGAATCGCCTGTAAAGCACAGGAAGAGGGGCACAACTTCGACAATGATGCACTTGGCCAAAAAGGGCGTATGCGTTTTCTCCTGAATATATTCAGGAGAAAACGCATACGCCCTTTTTGGCCAAGCAAGCAAGCGGGCAATGCAAATCTGCACTACAAAGAAGTATCACTTCCCACCGGTCAAAAGGGACATCCACAAAATGTGTAAAAACCAGAAAGGCAAGACAGGCCCTGGAGAACAGGGAGCCTTGTTATGCTGATGGGCGGGATGTAAGTTGCCAACTGCCTCAGTGGAGGAGTGCATTGTGTCCCCTAAAACAAGTAAACAACAGAGCTACAGAGCCAAGGGCACTTCCAGTCTAGGGAATATACCTTGGGAAAACTGAAAATCCATAAGACAGAGCCACCCCCAAATTGAGGGCTGCACTGCTTACAGGAACCTCAACCTGGGTACACCTGAAATATCCCAGGAAATATAAAAATGGTTCCAAACATTGTGGAACTTACGTACGATGGAATATCCCTCAGCCACGAAATCAATGTCATAAGACCAGTAGCAGCAAAATGAGTGGATTCAGGTACGATGATTCTAAGTGAAAGAAGTCACACAGGAAAAGAAACTTATCATAAGATATCACTTAGGAAGATCCTGTAAACATGGCTACACATGAACTGAGTTAGGCAAAAGAACAGAGTCTCACATTTAGAAAACACTCTTATGCCTGCTTAAGGGGGAAGGAGAGGTGGGGTGATGCATCAAACCAGAGTTTGATATAAGCACAGGTACCGTTCCAAAAACCAACTATGGAATAGACAAGACCTACACCTTCCTCAGTGAAAGGGACTCAAAACCCCATATTTCCCGCAGAGGAATAGATCTGACTAGTAAGAATCTTAAAACCTATGTATTGATATGTCTCCGTAAGGGAATCAAGTGTGTCTAGACTGGCATAAACAGGGCAGCGAGAATCAGCTCAAACCCACTCTAAAAAGGAATTTCAGAAACAGAACAAAGAAACAGGGAAATTCTTTACAATTCCTTCAGGGTCTCTGATGCAACCTGGAATGACCCTATCTACAATGACAGCTGGATGTGGCATAAGGCTGGACACTTGGGACTGAGAGGATTGGTGAGATTGGGTGAGCAAATGCAGACCCTTTAAAGCAATAATGCATGGCACCCATTCCATGGGTCCCAGCTCTCCAGGTGGAAGGGAATATTACTACAGCTATAACGTGTACGGGAAACCTAGAGAATGGACACACTGTGAATACGAACGGTTTCTAAAACTCAACGAAGAGCCCCTCTCCTGGTGCTCCGGTTTGACTTTCCAACTGCTTTCCTATCAATCTCCCAACTTGGAGAGACAGCCCCTTTAAGCTCCTGGTTCGCACAGGTTGCCAATTTGGCAGAGGATGAAAGGGAAGAGGGAGAACCAATGAGAGAGTAGCTGTTAGGCATTTGGATGGGCACATGTCACTCTAATTTCCCGGCAGGAAGAAGAATGAACCAAAGTCTCAGCCACCCACCGGGAACCAGTAGAGGTCCTGAACCAAAAGTTTGGACTTGCGTTCAGCTCACAAAAAACGAGTTGAAAAATGGAGCTCAGGGGCACAGCAATTCACAAACTGGCAGAGTAATCAAGGCCAACTATCGTCCAAAAATCTGTTGAGGGAAGGCAACGAGGCGGACTTGAAAGCGAGGCAGAATAGCAGGAAACAGATTTCAAGAGGTACGTTGGAATCGCCTGTAAAGCACAGGAAGAGGGGCACAACTTCGACAATGATGCACTTGGCCAAAAAGGGCGTATGCGTTTTCTCCTGAATATATTCAGGAGAAAACGCATACGCCCTTTTTGGCCAAGCAAGCAAGCGGGCAATGCAAATCTGCACTACAAAGAAGTATCACTTCCCACCGGTCAAAAGGGACATCCACAAAATGTGTAAAAACCAGAAAGGCAAGACAGGCCCTGGAGAACAGGGAGCCTTGTTATGCTGATGGGCGGGATGTAAGTTGCCAACCTCCTCAGTGGAGGAGTGCATTGTGTCCCCTAAAACAAGTAAACAACAGAGCTACAGAGCCAAGGGCACTTCCAGTCTAGGGAATATACCTTGGGAAAACTGAAAATCCATAAGACAGAGCCACCCCCAAATTGAGGGCTGCACTGCTTACAGGAACCTCAACCTGGGTACACCTGAAATATCCCAGGAAATATAAAAATGGTTCCAAACATTGTGGAACTTACGTACGATGGAATATCCCTCAGCCACGAAATCAATGTCATAAGACCAGTAGCAGCAAAATGAGTGGATTCAGGTACGATGATTCTAAGTGAAAGAAGTCACACAGGAAAAGAAACTTATCATAAGATATCACTTAGGAAGATCCTGTAAACATGGCTACACATGAACTGAGTTAGGCAAAAGAACAGAGTCTCACATTTAGAAAACACTCTTATGCCTGCTTAAGGGGGAAGGAGAGGTGGGGTGATGCATCAAACCAGAGTTTGATATAAGCACAGGTACCGTTCCAAAAACCAACTATGGAATAGACAAGACCTACACCTTCCTCAGTGAAAGGGACTCAAAACCCCATATTTCCCGCAGAGGAATAGATCTGACTAGTAAGAATCTTAAAACCTATGTATTGATATGTCTCCGTAAGGGAATCAAGTGTGTCTAGACTGGCAAAAACAGGGCAGCGAGAATCAGCTCAAACCCACTCTAAAAAGGAATTTCAGAAACAGAACAAAGAAACAGGGAAATTCTTTACAATTCCTTCAGGGTCTCTGATGCAACCTGGAATGACCCTATCTACAATGACAGCTGGATGTGGCATAAGGCTGGACACTTGGGACTGAGAGGATTGGTGAGATTGGGTGAGCAAATGCAGACCCTTTAAAGCAATAATGCATGGCACCCATTCCATGGGTCCCAGCTCTCCAGGTGGAAGGGAATATTACTACAGCTATAACGTGTACGGGAAACCTAGAGAATGGACACACTGTGAATACGAACGGTTTCTAAAACTCAACGAAGAGCCCCTCTCCTGGTGCTCCGGTTTGACTTTCCAACTGCTTTCCTATCAATCTCCCAACTTGGAGAGACAGCCCCTTTAAGCTCCTGGTTCGCACAGGTTGCCAATTTGGCAGAGGATGAAAGGGAAGAGGGAGAACCAATGAGAGAGTAGCTGTTAGGCATTTGGATGGGCACATGTCACTCTAATTTCCCGGCAGGAAGAAGAATGAACCAAAGTCTCAGCCACCCACCGGGAACCAGTAGAGGTCCTGAACCAAAAGTTTGGACTTGCGTTCAGCTCACAAAAAACGAGTTGAAAAATGGAGCTCAGGGGCACAGCAATTCACAAACTGGCAGAGTAATCAAGGCCAACTATCGTCCAAAAATCTGTTGAGGGAAGGCAACGAGGCGGACTTGAAAGCGAGGCAGAATAGCAGGAAACAGATTTCAAGAGGTACGTTGGAATCGCCTGTAAAGCACAGGAAGAGGGGCACAACTTCGACAATGATGCACTTGGCCAAAAAGGGCGTATGCGTTTTCTCCTGAATATATTCAGGAGAAAACGCATACGCCCTTTTTGGCCAAGCAAGCAAGCGGGCAATGCAAATCTGCACTACAAAGAAGTATCACTTCCCACCGGTCAAAAGGGACATCCACAAAATGTGTAAAAACCAGAAAGGCAAGACAGGCCCTGGAGAACAGGGAGCCTTGTTATGCTGATGGGCGGGATGTAAGTTGCCAACTGCCTCACTGGAGGAGTGCATTGTGTTCCCTAAAACAAGTAAACAACAGAGCTCCAGAGCCAAGGGCACGTCCAGTCTAGGGAATATACCTTGGGAAAACTGAAAATCCATAAGACAGAGCCACCCCCAAATTGAGGGCTGCACTGCTTACAGGAACCTCAACCTGGGTACACCTGAAATATCCCAGGAAATATAAAAATGGTTCCAAACATTGTGGAACTTACGTACGATGGAATATCCCTCAGCCACGAAATCAATGTCATAAGACCAGTAGCAGCAAAATGAGTGGATTCAGGTACGATGATTCTAAGTGAAAGAAGTCACACAGGAAAAGAAACTTATCATAAGATATCACTTAGGAAGATCCTGTAAACATGGCTACACATGAACTGAGTTAGGCAAGAGAACAGAGTCTCACATTTAGAAAACACTCTTATGCCTGCTTAAGGGGGAAGGAGAGGTGGGGTGATGCATCAAACCAGAGTTTGATATAAGCACAGGTACCGTTCCAAAAACCAACTATGGAATAGACAAGACCTACACCTTCCTCAGTGAAAGGGACTCAAAACCCCATATTTCCCGCAGAGGAATAGATCTGACTAGTAAAAATCTTAAAACCTATGTGTTGATATGTCTCCTTAAGGGAATCAAGTGTGTCTAGACTGGCATAAACAGGGCAGTGAGAATCAGCTCAAACCCACTCTAAAAAGGAATTTCAAAAACAGAACAAAGAAACAGGGAAATTCTTTACAATTCCTTCAGGGTCTCTGATGCAACCTGGAATGACCCTATCTACAATGACAGCTGGATGTGGCATAAGGCTGGACACTTGGGACTGAGAGGATTGGTGAGATTGGGTGAGCAAATGCAGACCCTTTAAAGCAATAATGCATGGCACCCATTCCATGGGTCCCAGCTCTCCAGGTGGAAGGGAATATTACTACAGCTATAACGTGTACGGGAAACCTAGAGAATGGACACACTGTGAATACGAACGGTTTCTAAAACTCAACGAAGAGCCCCTCTCCTGGTGCTCCGGTTTGACTTTCCAACTGCTTTCCTATCAATCTCCCAACTTGGAGAGACAGCCCCTTTAAGCTCCTGGTTCGCACAGGTTGCCAATTTGGCAGAGGATGAAAGGGAAGAGGGAGAACCAATGAGAGAGTAGCTGTTAGGCATTTGGATGGGCACATGTCACTCTAATTTCCCGGCAGGAAGAAGAATGAACCAAAGTCTCAGCCACCCACCGGGAACCAGTAGAGGTCCTGAACCAAAAGTTTGGACTTGCGTTCAGCTCACAAAAAACGAGTTGAAAAATGGAGCTCAGGGGCACAGCAATTCACAAACTGGCAGAGTAATCAAGGCCAACTATCGTCCAAAAATCTGTTGAGGGAAGGCAACGAGGCGGACTTGAAAGCGAGGCAGAATAGCAGGAAACAGATTTCAAGAGGTACGTTGGAATCGCCTGTAAAGCACAGGAAGAGGGGCACAACTTCGACAATGATGCACTTGGCCAAAAAGGGCGTATGCGTTTTCTCCTGAATATATTCAGGAGAAAACGCATACGCCCTTTTTGGCCAAGCAAGCAAGCGGGCAATGCAAATCTGCACTACAAAGAAGTATCACTTCCCACCGGTCAAAAGGGACATCCACAAAATGTGTAAAAACCAGAAAGGCAAGACAGGCCCTGGAGAACAGGGAGCCTTGTTATGCTGATGGGCGGGATGTAAGTTGCCAACTGCCTCAGTGGAGGAGTGCATTGTGTCCCCTAAAACAAGTAAACAACAGAGCTACAGAGCCAAGGGCACTTCCAGTCTAGGGAATATACCTTGGGAAAACTGAAAATCCATAAGACAGAGCCACCCCCAAATTGAGGGCTGCACTGCTTACAGGAACCTCAACCTGGGTACACCTGAAATATCCCAGGAAATATAAAAATGGTTCCAAACATTGTGGAACTTACGTACGATGGAATATCCCTCAGCCACGAAATCAATGTCATAAGACCAGTAGCAGCAAAATGAGTGGATTCAGGTACGATGATTCTAAGTGAAAGAAGTCACACAGGAAAAGAAACTTATCATAAGATATCACTTAGGAAGATCCTGTAAACATGGCTACACATGAACTGAGTTAGGCAAAAGAACAGAGTCTCACATTTAGAAAACACTCTTATGCCTGCTTAAGGGGGAAGGAGAGGTGGGGTGATGCATCAAACCAGAGTTTGATATAAGCACAGGTACCGTTCCAAAAACCAACTATGGAATAGACAAGACCTACACCTTCCTCAGTGAAAGGGACTCAAAACCCCATATTTCCCGCAGAGGAATAGATCTGACTAGTAAGAATCTTAAAACCTATGTGTTGATATGTCTCCTTAAGGGAATCAAGTGTGTCTAGACTGGCATAAACAGGGCAGCGAGAATCAGCTCAAACCCACTCTAAAAAGGAATTTCAGAAACAGAACAAAGAAACAGGGAAATTCTTTACAATTCCTTCAGGGTCTCTGATGCAACCTGGAATGACCCTATCTACAATGACAGCTGGATGTGGCATAAGGCTGGACACTTGGGACTGAGAGGATTGGTGAGATTGGGTGAGCAAATGCAGACCCTTTAAAGCAATAATGCATGGCACCCATTCCATGGGTCCCAGCTCTCCAGGTGGAAGGGAATATTACTACAGCTATAACGTGTACGGGAAACCTAGAGAATGGACACACTGTGAATACGAACGGTTTCTAAAACTCAACGAAGAGCCCCTCTCCTGGTGCTCCGGTTTGACTTTCCAACTGCTTTCCTATCAATCTCCCAACTTGGAGAGACAGCCCCTTTAAGCTCCTGGTTCGCACAGGTTGCCAATTTGGCAGAGGATGAAAGGGAAGAGGGAGAACCAATGAGAGAGTAGCTGTTAGGCATTTGGATGGGCACATGTCACTCTAATTTCCCGGCAGGAAGAAGAATGAACCAAAGTCTCAGCCACCCACCGGGAACCAGTAGAGGTCCTGAACCAAAAGTTTGGACTTGCGTTCAGCTCACAAAAAACGAGTTGAAAAATGGAGCTCAGGGGCACAGCAATTCACAAACTGGCAGAGTAATCAAGGCCAACTATCGTCCAAAAATCTGTTGAGGGAAGGCAACGAGGCGGACTTGAAAGCGAGGCAGAATAGCAGGAAACAGATTTCAAGAGGTACGTTGGAATCGCCTGTAAAGCACAGGAAGAGGGGCACAACTTCGACAATGATGCACTTGGCCAAAAAGGGCGTATGCGTTTTCTCCTGAATATATTCAGGAGAAAACGCATACGCCCTTTTTGGCCAAGCAAGCAAGCGGGCAATGCAAATCTGCACTACAAAGAAGTATCACTTCCCACCGGTCAAAAGGGACATCCACAAAATGTGTAAAAACCAGAAAGGCAAGACAGGCCCTGGAGAACAGGGAGCCTTGTTATGCTGATGGGCGGGATGTAAGTTGCCAACTGCCTCACTGGAGGAGTGCATTGTGTTCCCTAAAACAAGTAAACAACAGAGCTCCAGAGCCAAGGGCACGTCCAGTCTAGGGAATATACCTTGGGAAAACTGAAAATCCATAAGACAGAGCCACCCCCAAATTGAGGGCTGCACTGCTTACAGGAACCTCAACCTGGGTACACCTGAAATATCCCAGGAAATATAAAAATGGTTCCAAACATTGTGGAACTTACGTACGATGGAATATCCCTCAGCCACGAAATCAATGTCATAAGACCAGTAGCAGCAAAATGAGTGGATTCAGGTACGATGATTCTAAGTGAAAGAAGTCACACAGGAAAAGAAACTTATCATAAGATATCACTTAGGAAGATCCTGTAAACATGGCTACACATGAACTGAGTTAGGCAAGAGAACAGAGTCTCACATTTAGAAAACACTCTTATGCCTGCTTAAGGGGGAAGGAGAGGTGGGGTGATGCATCAAACCAGAGTTTGATATAAGCACAGGTACCGTTCCAAAAACCAACTATGGAATAGACAAGACCTACACCTTCCTCAGTGAAAGGGACTCAAAACCCCATATTTCCCGCAGAGGAATAGATCTGACTAGTAAAAATCTTAAAACCTATGTGTTGATATGTCTCCTTAAGGGAATCAAGTGTGTCTAGACTGGCATAAACAGGGCAGTGAGAATCAGCTCAAACCCACTCTAAAAAGGAATTTCAAAAACAGAACAAAGAAACAGGGAAATTCTTTACAATTCCTTCAGGGTCTCTGATGCAACCTGGAATGACCCTATCTACAATGACAGCTGGATGTGGCATAAGGCTGGACACTTGGGACTGAGAGGATTGGTGAGATTGGGTGAGCAAATGCAGACCCTTTAAAGCAATAATGCATGGCACCCATTCCATGGGTCCCAGCTCTCCAGGTGGAAGGGAATATTACTACAGCTATAACGTGTACGGGAAACCTAGAGAATGGACACACTGTGAATACGAACGGTTTCTAAAACTCAACGAAGAGCCCCTCTCCTGGTGCTCCGGTTTGACTTTCCAACTGCTTTCCTATCAATCTCCCAACTTGGAGAGACAGCCCCTTTAAGCTCCTGGTTCGCACAGGTTGCCAATTTGGCAGAGGATGAAAGGGAAGAGGGAGAACCAATGAGAGAGTAGCTGTTAGGCATTTGGATGGGCACATGTCACTCTAATTTCCCGGCAGGAAGAAGAATGAACCAAAGTCTCAGCCACCCACCGGGAACCAGTAGAGGTCCTGAACCAAAAGTTTGGACTTGCGTTCAGCTCACAAAAAACGAGTTGAAAAATGGAGCTCAGGGGCACAGCAATTCACAAACTGGCAGAGTAATCAAGGCCAACTATCGTCCAAAAATCTGTTGAGGGAAGGCAACGAGGCGGACTTGAAAGCGAGGCAGAATAGCAGGAAACAGATTTCAAGAGGTACGTTGGAATCGCCTGTAAAGCACAGGAAGAGGGGCACAACTTCGACAATGATGCACTTGGCCAAAAAGGGCGTATGCGTTTTCTCCTGAATATATTCAGGAGAAAACGCATACGCCCTTTTTGGCCAAGCAAGCAAGCGGGCAATGCAAATCTGCACTACAAAGAAGTATCACTTCCCACCGGTCAAAAGGGACATCCACAAAATGTGTAAAAACCAGAAAGGCAAGACAGGCCCTGGAGAACAGGGAGCCTTGTTATGCTGATGGGCGGGATGTAAGTTGCCAACTGCCTCAGTGGAGGAGTGCATTGTGTCCCCTAAAACAAGTAAACAACAGAGCTACAGAGCCAAGGGCACTTCCAGTCTAGGGAATATACCTTGGGAAAACTGAAAATCCATAAGACAGAGCCACCCCCAAATTGAGGGCTGCACTGCTTACAGGAACCTCAACCTGGGTACACCTGAAATATCCCAGGAAATATAAAAATGGTTCCAAACATTGTGGAACTTACGTACGATGGAATATCCCTCAGCCACGAAATCAATGTCATAAGACCAGTAGCAGCAAAATGAGTGGATTCAGGTACGATGATTCTAAGTGAAAGAAGTCACACAGGAAAAGAAACTTATCATAAGATATCACTTAGGAAGATCCTGTAAACATGGCTACACATGAACTGAGTTAGGCAAAAGAACAGAGTCTCACATTTAGAAAACACTCTTATGCCTGCTTAAGGGGGAAGGAGAGGTGGGGTGATGCATCAAACCAGAGTTTGATATAAGCACAGGTACCGTTCCAAAAACCAACTATGGAATAGACAAGACCTACACCTTCCTCAGTGAAAGGGACTCAAAACCCCATATTTCCCGCAGAGGAATAGATCTGACTAGTAAGAATCTTAAAACCTATGTGTTGATATGTCTCCTTAAGGGAATCAAGTGTGTCTAGACTGGCATAAACAGGGCAGCGAGAATCAGCTCAAACCCACTCTAAAAAGGAATTTCAGAAACAGAACAAAGAAACAGGGAAATTCTTTACAATTCCTTCAGGGTCTCTGATGCAACCTGGAATGACCCTATCTACAATGACAGCTGGATGTGGCATAAGGCTGGACACTTGGGACTGAGAGGATTGGTGAGATTGGGTGAGCAAATGCAGACCCTTTAAAGCAATAATGCATGGCACCCATTCCATGGGTCCCAGCTCTCCAGGTGGAAGGGAATATTACTACAGCTATAACGTGTACGGGAAACCTAGAGAATGGACACACTGTGAATACGAAAGGTTTCTAAAACTCAACGAAGAGCCCCTCTCCTGGTGCTCCGGTTTGACTTTCCAACTGCTTTCCTATCAATCTCCCAACTTGGAGAGACAGCCCCTTTAAGCTCCTGGTTCGCAAAGGTTGCCAATTTGGCAGAGGATGAAAGGGAAGAGGGAGAACCAATGGGAGAGTAGCTGTTAGGCATTTGGATGGGCACATGTCACTCTAATTTCCCGGCAGGAAGAAGAATGAACCAAAGTCTCAGCCACCCACCGGGAACCAGTAGAGGTCCTGAACCAAAAGTTTGGACTTGCGTTCAGCTCACAAAAAACGAGTTGAAAAATGGAGCTCAGGGGCACAGCAATTCACAAACTGGCAGAGTAATCAAGGCCAACTATCGTCCAAAAATCTGTTGAGGGAAGGCAACGAGGCGGACTTGAAAGCGAGGCAGAATAGCAGGAAACAGATTTCAAGAGGTACGTTGGAATCGCCTGTAAAGCACAGGAAGAGGGGCACAACTTCGACAATGATGCACTTGGCCAAAAAGGGCGTATGCGTTTTCTCCTGAATATATTCAGGAGAAAACGCATACGCCCTTTTTGGCCAAGCAAGCAAGCGGGCAATGCAAATATGCACTACAAAGAAGTATCACTTCCCACCGGTCAAAAGGGACATCCACAAAATGTGTAAAAACCAGAAAGGCAAGACAGGCCCTGGAGAACAGGGAGCCTTGTTATGCTGATGGGCGGGATGTAAGTTGCCAACTGCCTCACTGGAGGAGTGCATTGTGTTCCCTAAAACAAGTAAACAACAGAGCTCCAGAGCCAAGGGCACGTCCAGTCTAGGGAATATACCTTGGGAAAACTGAAAATCCATAAGACAGAGCCACCCCCAAATTGAGGGCTGCACTGCTTACAGGAACCTCAACCTGGGTACACCTGAAATATCCCAGGAAATATAAAAATGGTTCCAAATATTGTGGAACTTACGTACGATGGAATATCCCTCAGCCACGAAATCAATGTCATAAGACCAGTAGCAGCAAAATGAGTGGATTCAGGTACGATGATTCTAAGTGAAAGAAGTCACACAGGAAAAGAAACTTATCATAAGATATCACTTAGGAAGATCCTGTAAACATGGCTACACATGAACTGAGTTAGGCAAGAGAACAGAGTCTCACATTTAGAAAACACTCTTATGCCTGCTTAAGGGGGAAGGAGAGGTGGGGTGATGCATCAAACCAGAGTTTGATATAAGCACAGGTACCGTTCCAAAAACCAACTATGGAATAGACAAGACCTACACCTTCCTCAGTGAAAGGGACTCAAAACCCCATATTTCCCGCAGAGGAATAGATCTGACTAGTAAGAATCTTAAAACCTATGTGTTGATATGTCTCCTTAAGGGAATCAAGTGTGTCTAGACTGGCATAAACATGGCAGTGAGAATCAGCTCAAACCCACTTTAAAAAGGAATTTCAAAAACAGAACAAAGAAACAGGGAAATTCTTTACAATTCCTTCAGGGTCTCTGATGCAACCTGGAATGACCCTATCTACAATGACAGCTGGATGTGGCATAAGGCTGGACACTTGGGACTGAGAGGATTGGTGAGATTGGGTGAGCAAATGCAGACCCTTTAAAGCAATAATGCATGGCACCCATTCCATGGGTCCCAGCTCTCCAGGTGGAAGGGAATATTACTACAGCTATAACGTGTACGGGAAACCTAGAGAATGGACACACTGTGAATACGAACGGTTTCTAAAACTCAACGAAGAGCCCCTCTCCTGGTGCTCCGGTTTGACTTTCCAACTGCTTTCCTATCAATCTCCCAACTTGGAGAGACAGCCCCTTTAAGCTCCTGGTTCGCACAGGTTGCCAATTTGGCAGAGGATGAAAGGGAAGAGGGAGAACCAATGAGAGAGTAGCTGTTAGGCATTTGGATGGGCACATGTCACTCTAATTTCCCGGCAGGAAGAAGAATGAACCAAAGTCTCAGCCACCCACCGGGAACCAGTAGAGGTCCTGAACCAAAAGTTTGGACTTGCGTTCAGCTCACAAAAAACGAGTTGAAAAATGGAGCTCAGGGGCACAGCAATTCACAAACTGGCAGAGTAATCAAGGCCAACTATCGTCCAAAAATCTGTTGAGGGAAGGCAACGAGGCGGACTTGAAAGCGAGGCAGAATAGCAGGAAACAGATTTCAAGAGGTACGTTGGAATCGCCTGTAAAGCACAGGAAGAGGGGCACAACTTCGACAATGATGCACTTGGCCAAAAAGGGCGTATGCGTTTTCTCCTGAATATATTCAGGAGAAAACGCATACGCCCTTTTTGGCCAAGCAAGCAAGCGGGCAATGCAAATCTGCACTACAAAGAAGTATCACTTCCCACCGGTCAAAAGGGACATCCACAAAATGTGTAAAAACCAGAAAGGCAAGACAGGCCCTGGAGAACAGGGAGCCTTGTTATGCTGATGGGCGGGATGTAAGTTGCCAACTGCCTCACTGGAGGAGTGCATTGTGTTCCCTAAAACAAGTAAACAACAGAGCTCCAGAGCCAAGGGCACGTCCAGTCTAGGGAATATACCTTGGGAAAACTGAAAATCCATAAGACAGAGCCACCCCCAAATTGAGGGCTGCACTGCTTACAGGAACCTCAACCTGGGTACACCTGAAATATCCCAGGAAATATAAAAATGGTTCCAAATATTGTGGAACTTACGTACGATGGAATATCCCTCAGCCACGAAATCAATGTCATAAGACCAGTAGCAGCAAAATGAGTGGATTCAGGTACGATGATTCTAAGTGAAAGAAGTCACACAGGAAAAGAAACTTATCATAAGATATCACTTAGGAAGATCCTGTAAACATGGCTACACATGAACTGAGTTAGGCAAGAGAACAGAGTCTCACATTTAGAAAACACTCTTATGCCTGCTTAAGGGGGAAGGAGAGGTGGGGTGATGCATCAAACCAGAGTTTGATATAAGCACAGGTACCGTTCCAAAAACCAACTATGGAATAGACAAGACCTACACCTTCCTCAGTGAAAGGGACTCAAAACCCCATATTTCCCGCAGAGGAATAGATCTGGCTAGTAAGAATCTTAAAACCTATGTGTTGATATGTCTCCTTAAGGGAATCAAGTGTGTCTAGACTGGCATAAACATGGCAGTGAGAATCAGCTCAAACCCACTCTAAAAAGGAATTTCAAAAACAGAACAAAGAAACAGGGAAATTCTTTACAATTCCTTCAGGGTCTCTGATGCAACCTGGAATGACCCTATCTACAATGACAGCTGGATGTGGCATAAGGCTGGACACTTGGGACTGAGAGGATTGGTGAGATTGGGTGAGCAAATGCAGACCCTTTAAAGCAATAATGCATGGCACCCATTCCATGGGTCCCAGCTCTCCAGGTGGAAGGGAATATTACTACAGCTATAACGTGTACGGGAAACCTAGAGAATGGACACACTGTGAATACGAAAGGTTTCTAAAACTCAACGAAGAGCCCCTCTCCTGGTGCTCCGGTTTGACTTTCCAACTGCTTTCCTATCAATCTCCCAACTTGGAGAGACAGCCCCTTTAAGCTCCTGGTTCGCACAGGTTGCCAATTTGGCAGAGGATGAAAGGGAAGAGGGAGAACCAATGAGAGAGTAGCTGTTAGGCATTTGGATGGGCACATGTCACTCTAATTTCCCGGCAGGAAGAAGAATGAACCAAAGTCTCAGCCACCCACCGGGAACCAGTAGAGGTCCTGAACCAAAAGTTTGGACTTGCGTTCAGCTCACAAAAAACGAGTTGAAAAATGGAGCTCAGGGGCACAGCAATTCACAAACTGGCAGAGTAATCAAGGCCAACTATCGTCCAAAAATCTGTTGAGGGAAGGCAACGAGGCGGACTTGAAAGCGAGGCAGAATAGCAGGAAACAGATTTCAAGAGGTACGTTGGAATCGCCTGTAAAGCACAGGAAGAGGGGCACAACTTCGACAATGTTGCACTTGGCCAAAAAGGGCGTATGCGTTTTCTCCTGAATATATTCAGGAGAAAACGCATACGCCCTTTTTGGCCAAGCAAGCAAGCGGGCAATGCAAATCTGCACTACAAAGAAGTATCACTTCCCACCGGTCAAAAGGGACATCCACAAAATGTGTAAAAACCAGAAAGGCAAGACAGGCCCTGGAGAACAGGGAGCCTTGTTATGCTGATGGGCGGGATGTAAGTTGCCAACTGCCTCACTGGAGGAGTGCATTGTGTCCCCTAAAACAAGTAAACAACAGAGCTACAGAGCCAAGGGCACTTCCAGTCTAGGGAATATACCTTGGGAAAACTGAAAATCCATAAGACAGAGCCACCCCCAAATTGAGGGCTGCACTGATTACAGGAACCTCAACCTGGGTACACCTGAAATATCCCAGGAAATATAAAAATGGTTCCAAACATTGTGGAACTTACGTACGATGGAATATCCCTCAGCCACGAAATCAATGTCGTAAGACCAGTAGCAGCAAAATGAGTGGATTCAGGTACGATGATTCTAAGTGAAAGAAGTCACACAGGAAAAGAAACTTATCATAAGATATCACTTAGGAAGATCCTGTAAACATGGCTACACATGAACTGAGTTAGGCAAGAGAACAGAGTCTCACATTTAGAAAACACTCTTATGCCTGCTTAAGGGGGAAGGAGAGGTGGGGTGATGCATCAAACCCGAGTTTGATATAAGCACAGGTACCGTTCCAAAAACCAACTATGGAATAGACAAGACCTACACCTTCCTCAGTGAAAGGGACTCAAAACCCCATATTTCCCGCAGAGGAATAGATCTGACTAGTAAGAATCTTAAAACCTATGTATTGATATGTCTCCGTAAGGGAATCAAGTGTGTCTAGACTGGCATAAACATGGCAGTGAGAATCAGCTCAAACCCACTCTAAAAAGGAATTTCAAAAACAGAACAAAGAAACAGGGAAATTCTTTACAATTCCTTCAGGGTCTCTGATGCAACCTGGAATGACCCTATCTACAATGACAGCTGGATGTGGCATAAGGCTGGACACTTGGGACTGAGAGGATTGGTGAGATTGGGTGAGCAAATGCAGACCCTTTAAAGCAATAATGCATGGCACCCATTCCATGGGTCCCAGCTCTCCAGGTGGAAGGGAATATTACTACAGCTATAACGTGTACGGGAAACCTAGAGAATGGACACACTGTGAATACGAACGGTTTCTAAAACTCAACGAAGAGACCCTCTCCTGGTGCTCCGGTTTGACTTTCCAACTGCTTTCCTATCAATCTCCCAACTTGGAGAGACAGCCCCTTTAAGCTCCTGGTTTGCACAGGTTGCCAATTTGGCAGAGGATGAAAGGGAAGAGGGAGAACCAATGAGAGAGTAGCTGTTAGGCATTTGGATGGGCACATGTCACTCTAATTTCCCGGCAGGAAGAAGAATGAACCAAAGTCTCAGCCACCCACCGGGAACTAGTAGAGGTCCTGAACCAAAAGTTTGGACTTGCGTTCAGCTCACAAAAAAAAGAGTTGAAAAATGGAGCTCAGGGGCACAGCAATTCACAAACTGGCAGAGTAATCAAGGTCAACTATCGTCCAAAAATCTGTTGAGGGAAGGCAACGAGGCGGACTTGAAAGCGAGGCAGAATAGCAGGAAACAGATTTCAAGAGGTACGTTGGAATCGCCTGTAAAGCACAGGAAGAGGGACACAACTTCGACAATGATGCACTTGGCCAAAAAGGGCGTATGCGTTTTCTCCTGAATATATTCAGGAGAAAACGCATACGCCCTTTTTGGCCAAGCAAGCAAGCGGGCAATGCAAATCTGCACTACAAAGAAGTATCACTTCCCACCGGTCAAAAGGGACATCCACAAAATGTGTAAAAACCTGAAAGGCAAGACAGGCCCTGGAGAACAGGGAGCCTTGTTATGCTGATGGGCGGGATGTAAGTTGCCAACTGCCTCAGTGGAGGAGTGCATTGTGTTCCCTAAAACAAGTAAACAACAGAGCTCCAGAGCCAAGGGCACGTCCAGTCTAGGGAATATACCTTGGGAAACTGAAAATCCATAAGACAGAGCCACCCCCAAATTGAGGGCTGCACTGCTTACAGGAACCTCAACCTGGGTACACCTGAAATATCCCAGGAAATATAAAAATGGTTCCAAACATTGTGGAACTTACGTACGATGGAATATCCCTCAGCCACGAAATCAATGTCATAAGACCAGTAGCAGCAAAATGAGTGGATTCAGGTACGATGATTCTAAGTGAAAGAAGTCACACAGGAAAAGAAACTTATCATAAGATATCACTTAGGAAGATCCTGTAAACATGGCTACACATGAACTGAGTTAGGCAAGAGAACAGAGTCTCACATTTAGAAAACACTCTTATGCCTGCTTAAGGGGGAAGGAGAGGTGGGGTGATGCATCAAACCCGAGTTTGATATAAGCACAGGTACCGTTCCAAAAACCAACTATGGAATAGACAAGACCTACACCTTCCTCAGTGAAAGGGACTCAAAACCCCATATTTCCCGCAGAGGAATAGATCTGACTAGTAAGAATCTTAAAACCTATGTATTGATATGTCTCCGTAAGGGAATCAAGTGTGTCTAGACTGGCATAAACAGGGCAGCGAGAATCAGCTCAAACCCACTCTAAAAAGGAATTTCAAAAACAGAACAAAGAAACAGGGAAATTCTTTACAATTCCTTCAGGGTCTCTGATGCAACCTGGAATGACCCTATCTACAATGACAGCTGGATGTGGCATAAGGCTGGACACTTGGGACTGAGAGGATTGGTGAGATTGGGTGAGCAAATGCAGACCCTTTAAAGCAATAATGCATGGCACCCATTCCATGGGTCCCAGCTCTCCAGGTGGAAGGGAATATTACTACAGCTATAACGTGTACGGGAAACCTAGAGAATGGACACACTGTGAATACGAAAGGTTTCTAAAACTCAACGAAGAGCCCCTCTCCTGGTGCTCCGGTTTGACTTTCCAACTGCTTTCCTATCAATCTCCCAACTTGGAGAGACAGCCCCTTTAAGCTCCTGGTTCGCACAGGTTGCCAATTTGGCAGAGGATGAAAGGGAAGAGGGAGAACCAATGAGAGAGTAGCTGTTAGGCATTTGGATAGGCACATGTCACTCTAATTTCCCGGCAGGAAGAAGAATGAACCAAAGTCTCAGCCACCCACCGGGAACCAGTAGAGGTCCTGAACCAAAAGTTTGGACTTGCGTTCAGCTCACAAAAAACGAGTTGAAAAATGGAGCTCAGGGGCACAGCAATTCACAAACTGGCAGAGTAATCAAGGCCAACTATCGTCCAAAAATCTGTTGAGGGAAGGCAACGAGGCGGACTTGAAAGCGAGGCAGAATAGCAGGAAACAGATTTCAAGAGGTACGTTGGAATCGCCTGTAAAGCACAGGAAGAGGGGCACAACTTCGACAATGATGCACTTGGCCAAAAAGGGCGTATGCGTTTTCTCCTGAATATATTCAGGAGAAAACGCATATGCCCTTTTTGGCCAAGCAAGCAAGCGGGCAATGCAAATCTGCACTACAAAGAAGTATCACTTCCCACCGGTCAAAAGGGACATCCACAAAATGTGTAAAAACCAGAAAGGCAAGACAGGCCCTGGAGAACAGGGAGCCTTGTTATGCTGATGGGCGGGATGTAAGTTGCCAACTGCCTCACTGGAGGAGTGCATTGTGTTCCCTAAAACAAGTAAACAACAGAGCTCCAGAGCCAAGGGCACGTCCAGTCTAGGGAATATACCTTGGGAAAACTGAAAATCCATAAGACAGAGCCACCCCCAAATTGAGGGCTGCACTGCTTACAGGAAACTCAACCTGGGTACACCTGAAATATCCCAGGAAATATAAAAATGGTTCCAAACATTGTGGAACTTACGTACGATGGAATATCCCTCAGCCACGAAATCAATGTCATAAGACCAGTAGCAGCAAAATGAGTGGATTCAGGTACGATGATTCTAAGTGAAAGAAGTCACACAGGAAATGAAACTTATCATAAGATATCACTTAGGAAGATCCTGTAAACATGGCTACACATGAACTGAGTTAGGCAAGAGAACAGAGTCTCACATTTAGGAAACACTCTTATGCCTGCTTAAGGGGGAAGGAGAGGTGGGGTGATGCATCAAACCCGAGTTTGATATAAGCACAGGTACCGTTCCAAAAACCAACTATGGAATAGACAAGACCTACACCTTCCTCAGTGAAAGGGACTCAAAACCCCATATTTCCCGCAGAGGAATAGATCTGACTAGTAAGAATCTTAAAACCTATGTGTTGATATGTCTCCTTAAGGGAATCAAGTGTGTCTAGACTGGCATAAACAGGGCAGCGAGAATCAGCTCAAACCCACTCTAAAAAGGAATTTCAAAAACAGAACAAAGAAACAGGGAAATTCTTTACAATTCCTTCAGGGTCTCTGATGCAACCTGGAATGACCCTATCTACAATGACAGCTGGATGTGGCATAAGGCTGGACACTTGGGACTGAGAGGATTGGTGAGATTGGGTGAGCAAATGCAGACCCTTTAAAGCAATAATGCATGGCACCCATTCCATGGGTCCCAGCTCTCCAGGTGGAAGGGAATATTACTACAGCTATAACGTGTACGGGAAACCTAGAGAATGGACACACTGTGAATACGAAAGGTTTCTAAAACTCAACGAAGAGCCCCTCTCCTGGTGCTCCGGTTTGACTTTCCAACTGCTTTCCTATCAATCTCCCAACTTGGAGAGACAGCCCCTTTAAGCTCCTGGTTCGCACAGGTTGCCAATTTGGCAGAGGATGAAAGGGAAGAGGGAGAACCAATGAGAGAGTAGCTGTTAGGCATTTGGATGGGCACATGTCACTCTAATTTCCCGGCAGGAAGAAGAATGAACCAAAGTCTCAGCCACCCACCGGGAACCAGTAGAGGTCCTGAACCAAAAGTTTGGACTTGCGTTCAGCTCACAAAAAACGAGTTGAAAAATGGAGCTCAGGGGCACAGCAATTCACAAACTGGCAGAGTAATCAAGGCCAACTATCGTCCAAAAATCTGTTGAGGGAAGGCAACGAGGCGGACTTGAAAGCGAGGCAGAATAGCAGGAAACAGATTTCAAGAGGTACGTTGGAATCGCCTGTAAAGCACAGGAAGAGGGGCACAACTTCGACAATGATGCACTTGGCCAAAAAGGGCGTATGCGTTTTCTCCTGAATATATTCAGGAGAAAACGCATATGCCCTTTTTGGCCAAGCAAGCAAGCGGGCAATGCAAATATGCACTACAAAGAAGTATCACTTCCCACCGGTCAAAAGGGACATCCACAAAATGTGTAAAAACCAGAAAGGCAAGACAGGCCCTGGAGAACAGGGAGCCTTGTTATGCTGATGGGCGGGATGTAAGTTGCCAACTGCCTCAGTGGAGGAGTGCATTGTGTCCCCTAAAACAAGTAAACAACAGAGCTCCAGAGCCAAGGGCACGTCCAGTCTAGGGAATATACCTTGGGAAAACTGAAAATCCATAAGACAGAGCCACCCCCAAATTGAGGGCTGCACTGCTTACAGGAACCTCAACCTGGGTACACCTGAAATATCCCAGGAAATATAAAAATGGTTCCAAACATTGTGGAACTTACGTACGATGGAATATCCCTCAGCCACGAAATCAATGTCATAAGACCAGTAGCAGCAAAATGAGTGGATTCAGGTACGATGATTCTAAGTGAAAGAAGTCACACAGGAAAAGAAACTTATCATAAGATATCACTTAGGAAGATCCTGTAAACATGGCTACACATGAACTGAGTTAGGCAAGAGAACAGAGTCTCACATTTAGAAAACACTCTTATGCCTGCTTAAGGGGGAAGGAGAGGTGGGGTGATGCATCAAACCAGAGTTTGATATAAGCACAGGTACCGTTCCAAAAACCAACTATGGAATAGACAAGACCTACACCTTCCTCAGTGAAAGGGACTCAAAACCCCATATTTCCCGCAGAGGAATAGATCTGACTAGTAAGAATCTTAAAACCTATGTGTTGATATGTCTCCTTAAGGGAATCAAGTGTGTCTAGACTGGCATAAACAGGGCAGTGAGAATCAGCTCAAACCCACTCTAAAAAGGAATTTCAAAAACAGAACAAAGAAACAGGGAAATTCTTTACAATTCCTTCAGGGTCTCTGATGCAACCTGGAATGACCCTATCTACAATGACAGCTGGATGTGGCATAAGGCTGGACACTTGGGACTGAGAGGATTGGTGAGATTGGGTGAGCAAATGCAGACCCTTTAAAGCAATAATGCATGGCACCCATTCCATGGGTCCCAGCTCTCCAGGTGGAAGGGAATATTACTACAGCTATAACGTGTACGGGAAACCTAGAGAATGGACACACTGTGAATACGAAAGGTTTCTAAAACTCAACGAAGAGCCCCTCTCCTGGTGCTCCGGTTTGACTTTCCAACTGCTTTCCTATCAATCTCCCAACTTGGAGAGACAGCCCCTTTAAGCTCCTGGTTCGAACAGGTTGCCAATTTGGCAGAGGATGAAAGGGAAGAGGGAGAACCAATGAGAGAGTAGCTGTTAGGCATTTGGATGGGCACATGTCACTCTAATTTCCCGGCAGGAAGAAGAATGAACCAAAGTCTCAGCCACCCACCGGGAACCAGTAGAGGTCCTGAACCAAAAGTTTGGACTTGCGTTCAGCTCACAAAAAACGAGTTGAAAAATGGAGCTCAGGGGCACAGCAATTCACAAACTGGCAGAGTAATCAAGGCCAACTATCGTCCAAAAATCTGTTGAGGGAAGGCAACGAGGCGGACTTGAAAGCGAGGCAGAATAGCAGGAAACAGATTTCAAGAGGTACGTTGGAATCGCCTGTAAAGCACAGGAAGAGGGGCACAACTTCGACAATGTTGCACTTGGCCAAAAAGGGCGTAAGCGTTTTCTCCTGAATATATTCAGGAGAAAACGCATACGCCCTTTTTGGCCAAGCAAGCAAGCGGGCAATGCAAATCTGCACTACAAAGAAGTATCACTTCCCACCGGTCAAAAGGGACATCCACAAAATGTGTAAAAACCAGAAAGGCAAGACAGGCCCTGGAGAACAGGGAGCCTTGTTATGCTGATGGGCGGGATGTAAGTTGCCAACTGCCTCACTGGAGGAGTGCATTGTGTCCCCTAAAACAAGTAAACAACAGAGCTACAGAGCCAAGGGCACTTCCAGTCTAGGGAATATACATTGGGAAAACTGAAAATCCATAAGACAGAGCCACCCCCAAATTGAGGGCTGCACTGATTACAGGAACCTCAACCTGGGTACACCTGAAATATCCCAGGAAATATAAAAATGGTTCCAAACATTGTGGAACTTACGTACGATGGAATATCCCTCAGCCACGAAATCAATGTCATAAGACCAGTAGCAGCAAAATGAGTGGATTCAGGTACGATGATTCTAAGTGAAAGAAGTCACACAGGAAAAGAAACTTATCATAAGATATCACTTAGGAAGATCCTGTAAACATGGCTACACATGAACTGAGTTAGGCAAGAGAACAGAGTCTCACATTTAGAAAACACTCTTATGCCTGCTTAAGGGGGAAGGAGAGGTGGGGTGATGCATCAAACCCGAGTTTGATATAAGCACAGGTACCGTTCCAAAAACCAACTATGGAATAGACAAGACCTACACCTTCCTCAGTGAAAGGGACTCAAAACCCCATATTTCCCGCAGAGGAATAGATCTGACTAGTAAGAATCTTAAAACCTATGTATTGATATGTCTCCGTAAGGGAATCAAGTGTGTCTAGACTGGCATAAACATGGCAGTGAGAATCAGCTCAAACCCACTCTAAAAAGGAATTTCAAAAACAGAACAAAGAAACAGGGAAATTCTTTACAATTCCTTCAGGGTCTCTGATGCAACCTGGAATGACCCTATCTACAATGACAGCTGGATGTGGCATAAGGCTGGACACTTGGGACTGAGAGGATTGGTGAGATTGGGTGAGCAAATGCAGACCCTTTAAAGCAATAATGCATGGCACCCATTCCATGGGTCCCAGCTCTCCAGGTGGAAGGGAATATTACTACAGCTATAACGTGTACGGGAAACCTAGAGAATGGACACACTGTGAATACGAACGGTTTCTAAAACTCAACGAAGAGACCCTCTCCTGGTGCTCCGGTTTGACTTTCCAACTGCTTTCCTATCAATCTCCCAACTTGGAGAGACAGCCCCTTTAAGCTCCTGGTTTGCACAGGTTGCCAATTTGGCAGAGGATGAAAGGGAAGAGGGAGAACCAATGAGAGAGTAGCTGTTAGGCATTTGGATGGGCACATGTCACTCTAATTTCCCGGCAGGAAGAAGAATGAACCAAAGTCTCAGCCACCCACCGGGAACTAGTAGAGGTCCTGAACCAAAAGTTTGGACTTGCGTTCAGCTCACAAAAAAACGAGTTGAAAAATGGAGCTCAGGGGCACAGCAATTCACAAACTGGCAGAGTAATCAAGGCCAACTATCGTCCAAAAATCTGTTGAGGGAAGGCAACGAGGCGGACTTGAAAGCGAGGCAGAATAGCAGGAAACAGATTTCAAGAGGTACGTTGGAATCGCCTGTAAAGCACAGGAAGAGGGACACAACTTCGACAATGATGCACTTGGCCAAAAAGGGCGTATGCGTTTTCTCCTGAATATATTCAGGAGAAAACGCATACGCCCTTTTTAGCCAAGCAAGCAAGCGGGCAATGCAAATCTGCACTACAAAGAAGTATCACTTCCCACCGGTCAAAAGGGACATCCACAAAATGTGTAAAAACCAGAAAGGCAAGACAGGCCCTGGAGAACAGGGAGCCTTGTTATGCTGATGGGCGGGATGTAAGTTGCCAACTGCCTCACTGGAGGAGTGCATTGTGTTCCCTAAAACAAGTAAACAACAGAGCTCCAGAGCCAAGGGCACGTCCAGTCTAGGGAATATACCTTGGGAAAACTGAAAATCCATAAGACAGAGCCACCCCCAAATTGAGGGCTGCACTGCTTACAGGAACCTCAACCTGGGTACACCTGAAATATCCCAGGAAATATAAAAATGGTTCCAAACATTGTGGAACTTACGTACGATGGAATATCCCTCAGCCACGAAATCAATGTCATAAGACCAGTAGCAGCAAAATGAGTGGATTCAGGTACGATGATTCTAAGTGAAAGAAGTCACACAGGAAAAGAAACTTATCATAAGATATCACTTAGGAAGATCCTGTAAACATGGCTACACATGAACTGAGTTAGGCAAGAGAACAGAGTCTCACATTTAGAAAACACTCTTATGCCTGCTTAAGGGGGAAGGAGAGGTGGGGTGATGCATCAAACCCGAGTTTGATATAAGCACAGGTACCGTTCCAAAAACCAACTATGGAATAGACAAGACCTACACCTTCCTCAGTGAAAGGGACTCAAAACCCCATATTTCCCGCAGAGGAATAGATCTGACTAGTAAGAATCTTAAAACCTATGTATTGATATGTCACCGTAAGGGAATCAAGTGTGTCTAGACTGGCATAAACAGGGCAGCGAGAATCAGCTCAAACCCACTCTAAAAAGGAATTTCAAAAACAGAACAAAGAAACAGGGAAATTCTTTACAATTCCTTCAGGGTCTCTGATGCAACCTGGAATGACCCTATCTACAATGACAGCTGGATGTGGCATAAGGCTGGACACTTGGGACTGAGAGGATTGGTGAGATTGGGTGAGCAAATGCAGACCCTTTAAAGCAATAATGCATGGCACCCATTCCATGGGTCCCAGCTCTCCAGGTGGAAGGGAATATTACTACAGCTATAACGTGTACGGGAAACCTAGAGAATGGACACACTGTGAATACGAAAGGTTTCTAAAACTCAACGAAGAGCCCCTCTCCTGGTGCTCCGGTTTGACTTTCCAACTGCTTTCCTATCAATCTCCCAACTTGGAGAGACAGCCCCTTTAAGCTCCTGGTTCGCACAGGTTGCCAATTTGGCAGAGGATGAAAGGGAAGAGGGAGAACCAATGAGAGAGTAGCTGTTAGGCATTTGGATAGGCACATGTCACTCTAATTTCCCGGCAGGAAGAAGAATGAACCAAAGTCTCAGCCACCCACCGGGAACCAGTAGAGGTCCTGAACCAAAAGTTTGGACTTGCGTTCAGCTCACAAAAAACGAGTTGAAAAATGGAGCTCAGGGGCACAGCAATTCACAAACTGGCAGAGTAATCAAGGCCAACTATCGTCCAAAAATCTGTTGAGGGAAGGCAACGAGGCGGACTTGAAAGCGAGGCAGAATAGCAGGAAACAGATTTCAAGAGGTACGTTGGAATCGCCTGTAAAGCACAGGAAGAGGGGCACAACTTCGACAATGATGCACTTGGCCAAAAAGGGCGTATGCGTTTTCTCCTGAATATATTCAGGAGAAAACGCATATGCCCTTTTTGGCCAAGCAAGCAAGCGGGCAATGCAAATCTGCACTACAAAGAAGTATCACTTCCCACCGGTCAAAAGGGACATCCACAAAATGTGTAAAAACCAGAAAGGCAAGACAGGCCCTGGAGAACAGGGAGCCTTGTTATGCTGATGGGCGGGATGTAAGTTGCCAACTGCCTCACTGGAGGAGTGCATTGTGTTCCCTAAAACAAGTAAACAACAGAGCTCCAGAGCCAAGGGCACGTCCAGTCTAGGGAATATACCTTGGGAAAACTGAAAATCCATAAGACAGAGCCACCCCCAAATTGAGGGCTGCACTGCTTACAGGAAACTCAACCTGGGTACACCTGAAATATCCCAGGAAATATAAAAATGGTTCCAAACATTGTGGAACTTACGTACGATGGAATATCCCTCAGCCACGAAATCAATGTCATAAGACCAGTAGCAGCAAAATGAGTGGATTCAGGTACGATGATTCTAAGTGAAAGAAGTCACACAGGAAATGAAACTTATCATAAGATATCACTTAGGAAGATCCTGTAAACATGGCTACACATGAACTGAGTTAGGCAAGAGAACAGAGTCTCACATTTAGAAAACACTCTTATGCCTGCTTAAGGGGGAAGGAGAGGTGGGGTGATGCATCAAACCAGAGTTTGATATAAGCACAGGTACCGTTCCAAAAACCAACTATGGAATAGACAAGACCTACACCTTCCTCAGTGAAAGGGACTCAAAACCCCATATTTCCCGCAGAGGAATAGATCTGACTAGTAAGAATCTTAAAACCTATGTGTTGATATGTCTCCTTAAGGGAATCAAGTGTGTCTAGACTGGCATAAACAGGGCAGCGAGAATCAGCTCAAACCCACTCTAAAAAGGAATTTCAAAAACAGAACAAAGAAACAGGGAAATTCTTTACAATTCCTTCAGGGTCTCTGATGCAACCTGGAATGACCCTATCTACAATGACAGCTGGATGTGGCATAAGGCTGGACACTTGGGACTGAGAGGATTGGTGAGATTGGGTGAGCAAATGCAGACCCTTTAAAGCAATAATGCATGGCACCCATTCCATGGGTCCCAGCTCTCCAGGTGGAAGGGAATATTACTACAGCTATAACGTGTACGGGAAACCTAGAGAATGGACACACTGTGAATACGAAAGGTTTCTAAAACTCAACGAAGAGCCCCTCTCCTGGTGCTCCGGTTTGACTTTCCAACTGCTTTCCTATCAATCTCCCAACTTGGAGAGACAGCCCCTTTAAGCTCCTGGTTCGCACAGGTTGCCAATTTGGCAGAGGATGAAAGGGAAGAGGGAGAACCAATGAGAGAGTAGCTGTTAGGCATTTGGATGGGCACATGTCACTCTAATTTCCCGGCAGGAAGAAGAATGAACCAAAGTCTCAGCCACCCACCGGGAACCAGTAGAGGTCCTGAACCAAAAGTTTGGACTTGCGTTCAGCTCACAAAAAACGAGTTGAAAAATGGAGCTCAGGGGCACAGCAATTCACAAACTGGCAGAGTAATCAAGGCCAACTATCGTCCAAAAATCTGTTGAGGGAAGGCAACGAGGCGGACTTGAAAGCGAGGCAGAATAGCAGGAAACAGATTTCAAGAGGTACGTTGGAATCGCCTGTAAAGCACAGGAAGAGGGGCACAACGTCGACAATGATGCACTTGGCCAAAAAGGGCGTATGCGTTTTCTCCTGAATATATTCAGGAGAAAACGCATATGCCCTTTTTGGCCAAGCAAGCAAGCGGGCAATGCAAATCTGCACTACAAAGAAGTATCACTTCCCACCGGTCAAAAGGGACATCCACAAAATGTGTAAAAACCAGAAAGGCAAGACAGGCCCTGGAGAACAGGGAGCCTTGTTATGCTGATGGGCGGGATGTAAGTTGCCAACTGCCTCAGTGGAGGAGTGCATTGTGTCCCCTAAAACAAGTAAACAACAGAGCTCCAGAGCCAAGGGCACGTCCAGTCTAGGGAATATACCTTGGGAAAACTGAAAATCCATAAGACAGAGCCACCCCCAAATTGAGGGCTGCACTGCTTACAGGAACCTCAACCTGGGTACACCTGAAATATCCCAGGAAATATAAAAATGGTTCCAAACATTGTGGAACTTACGTACGATGGAATATCCCTCAGCCACGAAATCAATGTCATAAGACCAGTAGCAGCAAAATGAGTGGATTCAGGTACGATGATTCTAAGTGAAAGAAGTCACACAGGAAAAGAAACTTATCATAAGATATCACTTAGGAAGATCCTGTAAACATGGCTACACATGAACTGAGTTAGGCAAGAGAACAGAGTCTCACATTTAGAAAACACTCTTATGCCTGCTTAAGGGGGAAGGAGAGGTGGGGTGATGCATCAAACCCGAGTTTGATATAAGCACAGGTACCGTTCCAAAAACCAACTATGGAATAGACAAGACCTACACCTTCCTCAGTGAAAGGGACTCAAAACCCCATATTTCCCGCAGAGGAATAGATCTGACTAGTAAGAATCTTAAAACCTATGTATTGATATGTCACCGTAAGGGAATCAAGTGTGTCTAGACTGGCATAAACAGGGCAGCGAGAATCAGCTCAAACCCACTCTAAAAAGGAATTTCAAAAACAGAACAAAGAAACAGGGAAATTCTTTACAATTCCTTCAGGGTCTCTGATGCAACCTGGAATGACCCTATCTACAATGACAGCTGGATGTGGCATAAGGCTGGACACTTGGGACTGAGAGGATTGGTGAGATTGGGTGAGCAAATGCAGACCCTTTAAAGCAATAATGCATGGCACCCATTCCATGGGTCCCAGCTCTCCAGGTGGAAGGGAATATTACTACAGCTATAACGTGTACGGGAAACCTAGAGAATGGACACACTGTGAATACGAAAGGTTTCTAAAACTCAACGAAGAGCCCCTCTCCTGGTGCTCCGGTTTGACTTTCCAACTGCTTTCCTATCAATCTCCCAACTTGGAGAGACAGCCCCTTTAAGCTCCTGGTTCGCACAGGTTGCCAATTTGGCAGAGGATGAAAGGGAAGAGGGAGAACCAATGAGAGAGTAGCTGTTAGGCATTTGGATGGGCACATGTCACTCTAATTTCCCGGCAGGAAGAAGAATGAACCAAAGTCTCAGCCACCCACCGGGAACCAGTAGAGGTCCTGAACCAAAAGTTTGGACTTGCGTTCAGCTCACAAAAAACGAGTTGAAAAATGGAGCTCAGGGGCACAGCAATTCACAAACTGGCAGAGTAATCAAGGCCAACTATCGTCCAAAAATCTGTTGAGGGAAGGCAACGAGGCGGACTTGAAAGCGAGGCAGAATAGCAGGAAACAGATTTCAAGAGGTACGTTGGAATCGCCTGTAAAGCACAGGAAGAGGGGCACAACTTCGACAATGTTGCACTTGGCCAAAAAGGGCGTAAGCGTTTTCTCCTGAATATATTCAGGAGAAAACGCATACGCCCTTTTTGGCCAAGCAAGCAAGCGGGCAATGCAAATCTGCACTACAAAGAAGTATCACTTCCCACCGGTCAAAAGGGACATCCACAAAATGTGTAAAAACCAGAAAGGCAAGACAGGCCCTGGAGAACAGGGAGCCTTGTTATGCTGATGGGCGGGATGTAAGTTGCCAACTGCCTCACTGGAGGAGTGCATTGTGTCCCCTAAAACAAGTAAACAACAGAGCTCCAGAGCCAAGGGCACGTCCAGTCTAGGGAATATACCTTGGGAAAACTGAAAATCCATAAGACAGAGCCACCCCCAAATTGAGGGCTGCACTGCTTACAGGAACCTCAACCTGGGTACACCTGAAATATCCCAGGAAATATAAAAATGGTTCCAAACATTGTGGAACTTACGTACGATGGAATATCCCTCAGCCACGAAATCAATGTCATAAGACCAGTAGCAGCAAAATGAGTGGATTCAGGTACGATGATTCTAAGTGAAAGAAGTCACACAGGAAAAGAAACTTATCATAAGATATCACTTAGGAAGATCCTGTAAACATGGCTACACATGAACTGAGTTAGGCAAGAGAACAGAGTCTCACATTTAGAAAACACTCTTATGCCTGCTTAAGGGGGAAGGAGAGGTGGGGTGATGCATCAAACCAGAGTTTGATATAAGCACAGGTACCGTTCCAAAAACCAACTATGGAATAGACAAGACCTACACCTTCCTCAGTGAAAGGGACTCAAAACCCCATATTTCCCGCAGAGGAATAGATCTGACTAGTAAGAATCTTAAAACCTATGTGTTGATATGTCTCCTTAAGGGAATCAAGTGTGTCTAGACTGGCATAAACAGGGCAGTGAGAATCAGCTCAAACCCACTCTAAAAAGGAATTTCAAAAACAGAACAAAGAAACAGGGAAATTCTTTACAATTCCTTCAGGGTCTCTGATGCAACCTGGAATGACCCTATCTACAATGACAGCTGGATGTGGCATAAGGCTGGACACTTGGGACTGAGAGGATTGGTGAGATTGGGTGAGCAAATGCAGACCCTTTAAAGCAATAATGCATGGCACCCATTCCATGGGTCCCAGCTCTCCAGGTGGAAGGGAATATTACTACAGCTATAACGTGTACGGGAAACCTAGAGAATGGACACACTGTGAATACGAAAGGTTTCTAAAACTCAACGAAGAGCCCCTCTCCTGGTGCTCCGGTTTGACTTTCCAACTGCTTTCCTATCAATCTCCCAACTTGGAGAGACAGCCCCTTTAAGCTCCTGGTTCGCACAGGTTGCCAATTTGGCAGAGGATGAAAGGGAAGAGGGAGAACCAATGAGAGAGTAGCTGTTAGGCATTTGGATGGGCACATGTCACTCTAATTTCCCGGCAGGAAGAAGAATGAACCAAAGTCTCAGCCACCCACCGGGAACCAGTAGAGGTCCTGAACCAAAAGTTTGGACTTGCGTTCAGCTCACAAAAAACGAGTTGAAAAATGGAGCTCAGGGGCACAGCAATTCACAAACTGGCAGAGTAATCAAGGCCAACTATCGTCCAAAAATCTGTTGAGGGAAGGCAACGAGGCGGACTTGAAAGCGAGGCAGAATAGCAGGAAACAGATTTCAAGAGGTACGTTGGAATCGCCTGTAAAGCACAGGAAGAGGGGCACAACTTCGACAATGTTGCACTTGGCCAAAAAGGGCGTAAGCGTTTTCTCCTGAATATATTCAGGAGAAAACGCATACGCCCTTTTTGGCCAAGCAAGCAAGCGGGCAATGCAAATCTGCACTACAAAGAAGTATCACTTCCCACCGGTCAAAAGGGACATCCACAAAATGTGTAAAAACCAGAAAGGCAAGACAGGCCCTGGAGAACAGGGAGCCTTGTTATGCTGATGGGCGGGATGTAAGTTGCCAACTGCCTCACTGGAGGAGTGCATTGTGTCCCCTAAAACAAGTAAACAACAGAGCTACAGAGCCAAGGGCACGTCCAGTCTAGGGAATATACCTTGGGAAAACTGAAAATCCATAAGACAGAGCCACCCCCAAATTGAGGGCTGCACTGCTTACAGGAACCTCAACCTGGGTACACCTGAAATATCCCAGGAAATATAAAAATGGTTCCAAACATTGTGGAACTTACGTACGATGGAATATCCCTCAGCCACGAAATCAATGTCATAAGATCAGTAGCAGCAAAATGAGTGGATTCAGGTACGATGATTCTAAGTGAAAGAAGTCACACAGGAAAAGAAACTTATCATAAGATATCACTTAGGAAGATCCTGTAAACATGGCTACACATGAACTGAGTTAGGCAAGAGAACAGAGTCTCACATTTAGAAAACACTCTTATGCCTGCTTAAGGGGGAAGGAGAGGTGGGGTGATGCATCAAACCAGAGTTTGATATAAGCACAGGTACCGTTCCAAAAACCAACTATGGAATAGACAAGACCTACACCTTCCTCAGTGAAAGGGACTCAAAACCCCATATTTCCCGCAGAGGAATAGATCTGACTAGTAAGAATCTTAAAACCTATGTGTTGATATGTCTCCTTAAGGGAATCAAGTGTGTCTAGACTGGCATAAACAGGGCAGTGAGAATCAGCTCAAACCCACTCTAAAAAGGAATTTCAAAAACAGAACAAAGAAACAGGGAAATTCTTTACAATTCCTTCAGGGTCTCTGATGCAACCTGGAATGACCCTATCTACAATGACAGCTGGATGTGGCATAAGGCTGGACACTTGGGACTGAGAGGATTGGTGAGATTGGGTGAGCAAATGCAGACCCTTTAAAGCAATAATGCATGGCACCCATTCCATGGGTCCCAGCTCTCCAGGTGGAAGGGAATATTACTACAGCTATAACGTGTACGGGAAACCTAGAGAATGGACACACTGTGAATACGAAAGGTTTCTAAAACTCAACGAAGAGCCCCTCTCCTGGTGCTCCGGTTTGACTTTCCAACTGCTTTCCTATCAATCTCCCAACTTGGAGAGACAGCCCCTTTAAGCTCCTGGTTCGCACAGGTTGCCAATTTGGCAGAGGATGAAAGGGAAGAGGGAGAACCAATGAGAGAGTAGCTGTTAGGCATTTGGATGGGCACATGTCACTCTAATTTCCCGGCAGGAAGAAGAATGAACCAAAGTCTCAGCCACCCACCGGGAACCAGTAGAGGTCCTGAACCAAAAGTTTGGACTTGCGTTCAGCTCACAAAAAAACGAGTTGAAAAATGGAGCTCAGGGGCACAGCAATTCACAAACTGGCAGAGTAATCAAGGCCAACTATCGTCCAAAAATCTGTTGAGGGAAGGCAACGAGGCGGACTTGAAAGCGAGGCAGAATAGCAGGAAACAGATTTCAAGAGGTACGTTGGAATCGCCTGTAAAGCACAGGAAGAGGGGCACAACGTCGACAATGATGCACTTGGCCAAAAAGGGCGTATGCGTTTTCTCCTGAATATATTCAGGAGAAAACGCATACGCCCTTTTTGGCCAAGCAAGCAAGCGGGCAATGCAAATCTGCACTACAAAGAAGTATCACTTCCCACCGGTCAAAAGGGACATCCACAAAATGTGTAAAAACCAGAAAGGCAAGACAGGCCCTGGAGAACAGGGAGCCTTGTTATGCTGATGGGCGGGATGTAAGTTGCCAACTGCCTCACTGGAGGAGTGCATTGTGTTCCCTAAAACAAGTAAACAACAGAGCTCCAGAGCCAAGGGCACGTCCAGTCTAGGGAATATACCTTGGGAAAACTGAAAATCCATAAGACAGAGCCACCCCCAAATTGAGGGCTGCACTGCTTACAGGAACCTCAACCTGGGTACACCTGAAATATCCCAGGAAATATAAAAATGGTTCCAAACATTGTGGAACTTACGTACGATGGAATATCCCTCAGCCACGAAATCAATGTCATAAGACCAGTAGCAGCAAAATGAGTGGATTCAGGTACGATGATTCTAAGTGAAAGAAGTCACACAGGAAAAGAAACTTATCATAAGATATCACTTAGGAAGATCCTGTAAACATGGCTACACATGAACTGAGTTAGGCAAGAGAACAGAGTCTCACATTTAGAAAACACTCTTATGCCTGCTTAAGGGGGAAGGAGAGGTGGGGTGATGCATCAAACCAGAGTTTGATATAAGCACAGGTACCGTTCCAAAAACCAACTATGGAATAGACAAGACCTACACCTTCCTCAGTGAAAGGGACTCAAAACCCCATATTTCCCGCAGAGGAATAGATCTGACTAGTAAGAATCTTAAAACCTATGTGTTGATATGTCTCCTTAAGGGAATCAAGTGTGTCTAGACTGGCATAAACAGGGCAGCGAGAATCAGCTCAAACCCACTCTAAAAAGGAATTTCAAAAACAGAACAAAGAAACAGGGAAATTCTTTACAATTCCTTCAGGGTCTCTGATGCAACCTGGAATGACCCTATCTACAATGACAGCTGGATGTGGCATAAGGCTGGACACTTGGGACTGAGAGGATTGGTGAGATTGGGTGAGCAAATGCAGACCCTTTAAAGCAATAATGCATGGCACCCATTCCATGGGTCCCAGCTCTCCAGGTGGAAGGGAATATTACTACAGCTATAACGTGTACGGGAAACCTAGAGAATGGACACACTGTGAATACGAAAGGTTTCTAAGACTCAACGAAGAGCCCCTCTCCTGGTGCTCCGGTTTGACTTTCCAACTGCTTTCCTATCAATCTCCCAACTTGGAGAGACAGCCCCTTTAAGCTCCTGGTTCGCACAGGTTGCCAATTTGGCAGAGGATGAAAGGGAAGAGGGAGAACCAATGAGAGAGTAGCTGTTAGGCATTTGGATGGGCACATGTCACTCTAATTTCCCGGCAGGAAGAAGAATGAACCAAAGTCTCAGCCACCCACCGGGAACCAGTAGAGGTCCTGAACCAAAAGTTTGGACTTGCGTTCAGCTCACAAAAAACGAGTTGAAAAATGGAGCTCAGGGGCACAGCAATTCACAAACTGGCAGAGTAATCAAGGCCAACTATCGTCCAAAAATCTGTTGAGGGAAGGCAACGAGGCGGACTTGAAAGCGAGGCAGAATAGCAGGAAACAGATTTCAAGAGGTACGTTGGAATCGCCTGTACAGCACAGGAAGAGGGGCACAACGTCGACAATGATGCACTTGGCCAAAAAGGGCGTATGCGTTTTCTCCTGAATATATTCAGGAGAAAACGCATACGCCCTTTTTGGCCAAGCAAGCAAGCGGGCAATGCAAATCTGCACTACAAAGAAGTATCACTTCCCACCGGTCAAAAGGGACATCCACAAAATGTGTAAAAACCTGAAAGGCAAGACAGGCCCTGGAGAACAGGGAGCCTTGTTATGCTGATGGGCGGGATGTAAGTTGCCAACTGCCTCACTGGAGGAGTGCATTGTGTTCCCTAAAACAAGTAAACAACAGAGCTCCAGAGCCAAGGGCACGTCCAGTCTAGGGAATATACCTTGGGAAAACTGAAAATCCATAAGACAGAGCCACCCCCAAATTGAGGGCTGCACTGCTTACAGGAACCTCAACCTGGGTACACCTGAAATATCCCAGGAAATATAAAAATGGTTCCAAACATTGTGGAACTTACGTACGATGGAATATCCCTCAGCCACGAAATCAATGTCATAAGACCAGTAGCAGCAAAATGAGTGGATTCAGGTACGATGATTCTAAGTGAAAGAAGTCACACAGGAAAAGAAACTTATCATAAGATATCACTTAGGAAGATCCTGTAAACATGGCTACACATGAACTGAGTTAGGCAAGAGAACAGAGTCTCACATTTAGAAAACACTCTTATGCCTGCTTAAGGGGGAAGGAGAGGTGGGGTGATGCATCAAACCAGAGTTTGATATAAGCACAGGTACCGTTCCAAAAACCAACTATGGAATAGACAAGACCTACACCTTCCTCAGTGAAAGGGACTCAAAACCCCATATTTCCCGCAGAGGAATAGATCTGACTAGTAAGAATCTTAAAACCTATGTGTTGATATGTCTCCTTAAGGGAATCAAGTGTGTCTAGACTGGCATAAACAGGGCAGTGAGAATCAGCTCAAACCCACTCTAAAAAGGAATTTCAAAAACAGAACAAAGAAACAGGGAAATTCTTTACAATTCCTTCAGGGTCTCTGATGCAACCTGGAATGACCCTATCTACAATGACAGCTGGATGTGGCATAAGGCTGGACACTTGGGACTGAGAGGATTGGTGAGATTGGGTGAGCAAATGCAGACCCTTTAAAGCAATAATGCATGGCACCCATTCCATGGGTCCCAGCTCTCCAGGTGGAAGGGAATATTACTACAGCTATAACGTGTACGGGAAACCTAGAGAATGGACACACTGTGAATACGAACGGTTTCTAAAACTCAACGAAGAGACCCTCTCCTGGTGCTCCGGTTTGACTTTCCAACTGCTTTCCTATCAATCTCCCAACTTGGAGAGACAGCCCCTTTAAGCTCCTGGTTCGCACAGGTTGCCAATTTGGCAGAGGATGAAAGGGAAGAGGGAGAACCAATGAGAGAGTAGCTGTTAGGCATTTGGATGGGCACATGTCACTCTAATTTCCCGGCAGGAAGAAGAATGAACCAAAGTCTCAGCCACCCACCGGGAACCAGTAGAGGTCCTGAACCAAAAGTTTGGACTTGCGTTCAGCTCACAAAAAAACGAGTTGAAAAATGGAGCTCAGGGGCACAGCAATTCACAAACTGGCAGAGTAATCAAGGCCAACTATCGTCCAAAAATCTGTTGAGGGAAGGCAACGAGGCGGACTTGAAAGCGAGGCAGAATAGCAGGAAACAGATTTCAAGAGGTACGTTGGAATCGCCTGTAAAGCACAGGAAGAGGGGCACAACTTCGACAATGATGCACTTGGCCAAAAAGGGCGTATGCGTTTTCTCCTGAATATATTCAGGAGAAAACGCATACGCCCTTTTTGGCCAAGCAAGCAAGCGGGCAATGCAAATCTGCACTACAAAGAAGTATCACTTCCCACCGGTCAAAAGGGACATCCACAAAATGTGTAAAAACCAGAAAGGCAAGACAGGCCCTGGAGAACAGGGAGCCTTGTTATGCTGATGGGCGGGATGTAAGTTGCCAACTGCCTCACTGGAGGAGTGCATTGTGTTCCCTAAAACAAGTAAACAACAGAGCTCCAGAGCCAAGGGCACGTCCAGTCTAGGGAATATACCTTGGGAAAACTGAAAATCCATAAGACAGAGCCACCCCCAAATTGAGGGCTGCACTGCTTACAGGAACCTCAACCTGGGTACACCTGAAATATCCCAGGAAATATAAAAATGGTTCCAAACATTGTGGAACTTACGTACGATGGAATATCCCTCAGCCACGAAATCAATGTCATAAGACCAGTAGCAGCAAAATGAGTGGATTCAGGTACGATGATTCTAAGTGAAAGAAGTCACACAGGAAAAGAAACTTATCATAAGATATCACTTAGGAAGATCCTGTAAACATGGCTACACATGAACTGAGTTAGGCAAGAGAACAGAGTCTCACATTTAGAAAACACTCTTATGCCTGCTTAAGGGGGAAGGAGAGGTGGGGTGATGCATCAAACCAGAGTTTGATATAAGCACAGGTACCGTTCCAAAAACCAACTATGGAATAGACAAGACCTACACCTTCCTCAGTGAAAGGGACTCAAAACCCCATATTTCCCGCAGAGGAATAGATCTGACTAGTAAGAATCTTAAAACCAATGTGTTGATATGTCTCCTTAAGGGAATCAAGTGTGTCTAGACTGGCATAAACAGGGCAGCGAGAATCAGCTCAAACCCACTCTAAAAAGGAATTTCAAAAACAGAACAAAGAAACAGGGAAATTCTTTACAATTCCTTCAGGGTCTCTGATGCAACCTGGAATGACCCTATCTACAATGACAGCTGGATGTGGCATAAGGCTGGACACTTGGGACTGAGAGGATTGGTGAGATTGGGTGAGCAAATGCAGACCCTTTAAAGCAATAATGCATGGCACCCATTCCATGGGTCCCAGCTCTCCAGGTGGAAGGGAATATTACTACAGCTATAACGTGTACGGGAAACCTAGAGAATGGACACACTGTGAATACGAAAGGTTTCTAAAACTCAACGAAGAGCCCCTCTCCTGGTGCTCCGGTTTGACTTTCCAACTGCTTTCCTATCAATCTCCCAACTTGGAGAGACAGCCCCTTTAAGCTCCTGGTTCGCACAGGTTGCCAATTTGGCAGAGGATGAAAGGGAAGAGGGAGAACCAATGAGAGAGTAGCTGTTAGGCATTTGGATGGGCACATGTCACTCTAATTTCCCGGCAGGAAGAAGAATGAACCAAAGTCTCAGCCACCCACCAGGAACCAGTATAGGTCCTGAACCAAAAGTTTGGACTTGCGTTCAGCTCACAAAAAACGAGTTGAAAAATGGAGCTCAGGGGCACAGCAATTCACAAACTGGCAGAGTAATCAAGGCCAACTATCGTCCAAAAATCTGTTGAGGGAAGGCAACGAGGCGGACTTGAAAGCGAGGCAGAATAGCAGGAAACAGATTTCAAGAGGTACGTTGGAATCGCCTGTAAAGCACAGGAAGAGGGGCACAACGTCGACAATGATGCACTTGGCCAAAAAGGGCGTATGCGTTTTCTCCTGAATATATTCAGGAGAAAACGCATATGCCCTTTTTGGCCAAGCAAGCAAGCGGGCAATGCAAATCTGCACTACAAAGAAGTATCACTTCCCACCGGTCAAAAGGGACATCCACAAAATGTGTAAAAACCAGAAAGGCAAGACAGGCCCTGGAGAACAGGGAGCCTTGTTATGCTGATGGGCGGGATGTAAGTTGCCAACTGCCTCAGTGGAGGAGTGCATTGTGTCCCCTAAAACAAGTAAACAACAGAGCTCCAGAGCCAAGGGCACGTCCAGTCTAGGGAATATACCTTGGGAAAACTGAAAATCCATAAGACAGAGCCACCCCCAAATTGAGGGCTGCACTGCTTACAGGAACCTCAACCTGGGTACACCTGAAATATCCCAGGAAATATAAAAATGGTTCCAAACATTGTGGAACTTACGTACGATGGAATATCCCTCAGCCACGAAATCAATGTCATAAGACCAGTAGCAGCAAAATGAGTGGATTCAGGTACGATGATTCTAAGTGAAAGAAGTCACACAGGAAAAGAAACTTATCATAAGATATCACTTAGGAAGATCCTGTAAACATGGCTACACATGAACTGAGTTAGGCAAGAGAACAGAGTCTCACATTTAGAAAACACTCTTATGCCTGCTTAAGGGGGAAGGAGAGGTGGGGTGATGCATCAAACCCGAGTTTGATATAAGCACAGGTACCGTTCCAAAAACCAACTATGGAATAGACAAGACCTACACCTTCCTCAGTGAAAGGGACTCAAAACCCCATATTTCCCGCAGAGGAATAGATCTGACTAGTAAGAATCTTAAAACCTATGTATTGATATGTCACCGTAAGGGAATCAAGTGTGTCTAGACTGGCATAAACAGGGCAGCGAGAATCAGCTCAAACCCACTCTAAAAAGGAATTTCAAAAACAGAACAAAGAAACAGGGAAATTCTTTACAATTCCTTCAGGGTCTCTGATGCAACCTGGAATGACCCTATCTACAATGACAGCTGGATGTGGCATAAGGCTGGACACTTGGGACTGAGAGGATTGGTGAGATTGGGTGAGCAAATGCAGACCCTTTAAAGCAATAATGCATGGCACCCATTCCATGGGTCCCAGCTCTCCAGGTGGAAGGGAATATTACTACAGCTATAACGTGTACGGGAAACCTAGAGAATGGACACACTGTGAATACGAAAGGTTTCTAAAACTCAACGAAGAGCCCCTCTCCTGGTGCTCCGGTTTGACTTTCCAACTGCTTTCCTATCAATCTCCCAACTTGGAGAGACAGCCCCTTTAAGCTCCTGGTTCGCACAGGTTGCCAATTTGGCAGAGGATGAAAGGGAAGAGGGAGAACCAATGAGAGAGTAGCTGTTAGGCATTTGGATAGGCACATGTCACTCTAATTTCCCGGCAGGAAGAAGAATGAACCAAAGTCTCAGCCACCCACCGGGAACCAGTAGAGGTCCTGAACCAAAAGTTTGGACTTGCGTTCAGCTCACAAAAAACGAGTTGAAAAATGGAGCTCAGGGGCACAGCAATTCACAAACTGGCAGAGTAATCAAGGCCAACTATCGTCCAAAAATCTGTTGAGGGAAGGCAACGAGGCGGACTTGAAAGCGAGGCAGAATAGCAGGAAACAGATTTCAAGAGGTACGTTGGAATCGCCTGTAAAGCACAGGAAGAGGGGCACAACTTCGACAATGATGCACTTGGCCAAAAAGGGCGTATGCGTTTTCTCCTGAATATATTCAGGAGAAAACGCATATGCCCTTTTTGGCCAAGCAAGCAAGCGGGCAATGCAAATCTGCACTACAAAGAAGTATCACTTCCCACCGGTCAAAAGGGACATCCACAAAATGTGTAAAAACCAGAAAGGCAAGACAGGCCCTGGAGAACAGGGAGCCTTGTTATGCTGATGGGCGGGATGTAAGTTGCCAACTGCCTCACTGGAGGAGTGCATTGTGTTCCCTAAAACAAGTAAACAACAGAGCTCCAGAGCCAAGGGCACGTCCAGTCTAGGGAATATACCTTGGGAAAACTGAAAATCCATAAGACAGAGCCACCCCCAAATTGAGGGCTGCACTGCTTACAGGAACCTCAACCTGGGTACACCTGAAATATCCCAGGAAATATAAAAATGGTTCCAAACATTGTGGAACTTACGTACGATGGAATATCCCTCAGCCACGAAATCAATGTCATAAGACAAGTAGCAGCAAAATGAGTGGATTCAGGTACGATGATTCTAAGTGAAAGAAGTCACACAGGAAATGAAACTTATCATAAGATATCACTTAGGAAGATCCTGTAAACATGGCTACACATGAACTGAGTTAGGCAAGAGAACAGAGTCTCACATTTAGAAAACACTCTTATGCCTGCTTAAGGGGGAAGGAGAGGTGGGGTGATGCATCAAACCAGAGTTTGATATAAGCACAGGTACCGTTCCAAAAACCAACTATGGAATAGACAAGACCTACACCTTCCTCAGTGAAAGGGACTCAAAACCCCATATTTCCCGCAGAGGAATAGATCTGACTAGTAAGAATCTTAAAACCTATGTGTTGATATGTCTCCTTAAGGGAATCAAGTGTGTCTAGACTGGCATAAACAGGGCAGCGAGAATCAGCTCAAACCCACTCTAAAAAGGAATTTCAAAAACAGAACAAAGAAACAGGGAAATTCTTTACAATTCCTTCAGGGTCTCTGATGCAACCTGGAATGACCCTATCTACAATGACAGCTGGATGTGGCATAAGGCTGGACACTTGGGACTGAGAGGATTGGTGAGATTGGGTGAGCAAATGCAGACCCTTTAAAGCAATAATGCATGGCACCCATTCCATGGGTCCCAGCTCTCCAGGTGGAAGGGAATATTACTACAGCTATAACGTGTACGGGAAACCTAGAGAATGGACACACTGTGAATACGAAAGGTTTCTAAAACTCAACGAAGAGCCCCTCTCCTGGTGCTCCGGTTTGACTTTCCAACTGCTTTCCTATCAATCTCCCAACTTGGAGAGACAGCCCCTTTAAGCTCCTGGTTCGCACAGGTTGCCAATTTGGCAGAGGATGAAAGGGAAGAGGGAGAACCAATGAGAGAGTAGCTGTTAGGCATTTGGATGGGCACATGTCACTCTAATTTCCCGGCAGGAAGAAGAATGAACCAAAGTCTCAGCCACCCACCGGGAACCAGTAGAGGTCCTGAACCAAAAGTTTGGACTTGCGTTCAGCTCACAAAAAACGAGTTGAAAAATGGAGCTCAGGGGCACAGCAATTCACAAACTGGCAGAGTAATCAAGGCCAACTATCGTCCAAAAATCTGTTGAGGGAAGGCAACGAGGCGGACTTGAAAGCGAGGCAGAATAGCAGGAAACAGATTTCAAGAGGTACGTTGGAATCGCCTGTAAAGCACAGGAAGAGGGGCACAACTTCGACAATGATGCACTTGGCCAAAAAGGGCGTATGCGTTTTCTCCTGAATATATTCAGGAGAAAACGCATATGCCCTTTTTGGCCAAGCAAGCAAGCGGGCAATGCAAATCTGCACTACAAAGAAGTATCACTTCCCACCGGTCAAAAGGGACATCCACAAAATGTGTAAAAACCAGAAAGGCAAGACAGGCCCTGGAGAACAGGGAGCCTTGTTATGCTGATGGGCGGGATGTAAGTTGCCAACTGCCTCAGTGGAGGAGTGCATTGTGTCCCCTAAAACAAGTAAACAACAGAGCTCCAGAGCCAAGGGCACGTCCAGTCTAGGGAATATACCTTGGGAAAACTGAAAATCCATAAGACAGAGCCACCCCCAAATTGAGGGCTGCACTGCTTACAGGAACCTCAACCTGGGTACACCTGAAATATCCCAGGAAATATAAAAATGGTTCCAAACATTGTGGAACTTACGTACGATGGAATATCCCTCAGCCACGAAATCAATGTCATAAGATCAGTAGCAGCAAAATGAGTGGATTCAGGTACGATGATTCTAAGTGAAAGAAGTCACACAGGAAAAGAAACTTATCATAAGATATCACTTAGGAAGATCCTGTAAACATGGCTACACATGAACTGAGTTAGGCAAGAGAACAGAGTCTCACATTTAGAAAACACTCTTATGCCTGCTTAAGGGGGAAGGAGAGGTGGGGTGATGCATCATACCAGAGTTTGATATAAGCACAGGTACCGTTCCAAAAACCAACTATGGAATAGACAAGACCTACACCTTCCTCAGTGAAAGGGACTCAAAACCCCATATTTCCCGCAGAGGAATAGATCTGACTAGTAAGAATCTTAAAACCTATGTGTTGATATGTCTCCTTAAGGGAATCAAGTGTGTCTAGACTGGCATAAACAGGGCAGTGAGAATCAGCTCAAACCCACTCTAAAAAGGAATTTCAAAAACAGAACAAAGAAACAGGGAAATTCTTTACAATTCCTTCAGGGTCTCTGATGCAACCTGGAATGACCCTATCTACAATGACAGCTGGATGTGGCATAAGGCTGGACACTTGGGACTGAGAGGATTGGTGAGATTGGGTGAGCAAATGCAGACCCTTTAAAGCAATAATGCATGGCACCCATTCCATGGGTCCCAGCTCTCCAGGTGGAAGGGAATATTACTACAGCTATAACGTGTACGGGAAACCTAGAGAATGGACACACTGTGAATACGAAAGGTTTCTAAAACTCAACGAAGAGCCCCTCTCCTGGTGCTCCGGTTTGACTTTCCAACTGCTTTCCTATCAATCTCCCAACTTGGAGAGACAGCCCCTTTAAGCTCCTGGTTCGCACAGGTTGCCAATTTGGCAGAGGATGAAAGGGAAGAGGGAGAACCAATGAGAGAGTAGCTGTTAGGCATTTGGATGGGCACATGTCACTCTAATTTCCCGGCAGGAAGAAGAATGAACCAAAGTCTCAGCCACCCACCGGGAACCAGTAGAGGTCCTGAACCAAAAGTTTGGACTTGCGTTCAGCTCACAAAAAAACGAGTTGAAAAATGGAGCTCAGGGGCACAGCAATTCACAAACTGGCAGAGTAATCAAGGCCAACTATCGTCCAAAAATCTGTTGAGGGAAGGCAACGAGGCGGACTTGAAAGCGAGGCAGAATAGCAGGAAACAGATTTCAAGAGGTACGTTGGAATCGCCTGTAAAGCACAGGAAGAGGGGCACAACGTCGACAATGATGCACTTGGCCAAAAAGGGCGTATGCGTTTTCTCCTGAATATATTCAGGAGAAAACGCATACGCCCTTTTTGGCCAAGCAAGCAAGCGGGCAATGCAAATCTGCACTACAAAGAAGTATCACTTCCCACCGGTCAAAAGGGACATCCACAAAATGTGTAAAAACCAGAAAGGCAAGACAGGCCCTGGAGAACAGGGAGCCTTGTTATGCTGATGGGCGGGATGTAAGTTGCCAACTGCCTCACTGGAGGAGTGCATTGTGTTCCCTAAAACAAGTAAACAACAGAGCTCCAGAGCCAAGGGCACGTCCAGTCTAGGGAATATACCTTGGGAAAACTGAAAATCCATAAGACAGAGCCACCCCCAAATTGAGGGCTGCACTGCTTACAGGAACCTCAACCTGGGTACACCTGAAATATCCCAGGAAATATAAAAATGGTTCCAAACATTGTGGAACTTACGTACGATGGAATATCCCTCAGCCACGAAATCAATGTCATAAGACCAGTAGCAGCAAAATGAGTGGATTCAGGTACGATGATTCTAAGTGAAAGAAGTCACACAGGAAAAGAAACTTATCATAAGATATCACTTAGGAAGATCCTGTAAACATGGCTACACATGAACTGAGTTAGGCAAGAGAACAGAGTCTCACATTTAGAAAACACTCTTATGCCTGCTTAAGGGGGAAGGAGAGGTGGGGTGATGCATCAAACCAGAGTTTGATATAAGCACAGGTACCGTTCCAAAAACCAACTATGGAATAGACAAGACCTACACCTTCCTCAGTGAAAGGGACTCAAAACCCCATATTTCCCGCAGAGGAATAGATCTGACTAGTAAGAATCTTAAAACCTATGTGTTGATATGTCTCCTTAAGGGAATCAAGTGTGTCTAGACTGGCATAAACAGGGCAGCGAGAATCAGCTCAAACCCACTCTAAAAAGGAATTTCAAAAACAGAACAAAGAAACAGGGAAATTCTTTACAATTCCTTCAGGGTCTCTGATGCAACCTGGAATGACCCTATCTACAATGACAGCTGGATGTGGCATAAGGCTGGACACTTGGGACTGAGAGGATTGGTGAGATTGGGTGAGCAAATGCAGACCCTTTAAAGCAATAATGCATGGCACCCATTCCATGGGTCCCAGCTCTCCAGGTGGAAGGGAATATTACTACAGCTATAACGTGTACGGGAAACCTAGAGAATGGACACACTGTGAATACGAAAGGTTTCTAAGACTCAACGAAGAGCCCCTCTCCTGGTGCTCCGGTTTGACTTTCCAACTGCTTTCCTATCAATCTCCCAACTTGGAGAGACAGCCCCTTTAAGCTCCTGGTTCGCACAGGTTGCCAATTTGGCAGAGGATGAAAGGGAAGAGGGAGAACCAATGAGAGAGTAGCTGTTAGGCATTTGGATGGGCACATGTCACTCTAATTTCCCGGCAGGAAGAAGAATGAACCAAAGTCTCAGCCACCCACCGGGAACCAGTAGAGGTCCTGAACCAAAAGTTTGGACTTGCGTTCAGCTCACAAAAAACGAGTTGAAAAATGGAGCTCAGGGGCACAGCAATTCACAAACTGGCAGAGTAATCAAGGCCAACTATCGTCCAAAAATCTGTTGAGGGAAGGCAACGAGGCGGACTTGAAAGCGAGGCAGAATAGCAGGAAACAGATTTCAAGAGGTACGTTGGAATCGCCTGTACAGCACAGGAAGAGGGGCACAACGTCGACAATGATGCACTTGGCCAAAAAGGGCGTATGCGTTTTCTCCTGAATATATTCAGGAGAAAACGCATACGCCCTTTTTGGCCAAGCAAGCAAGCGGGCAATGCAAATCTGCACTACAAAGAAGTATCACTTCCCACCGGTCAAAAGGGACATCCACAAAATGTGTAAAAACCTGAAAGGCAAGACAGGCCCTGGAGAACAGGGAGCCTTGTTATGCTGATGGGCGGGATGTAAGTTGCCAACTGCCTCACTGGAGGAGTGCATTGTGTTCCCTAAAACAAGTAAACAACAGAGCTCCAGAGCCAAGGGCACGTCCAGTCTAGGGAATATACCTTGGGAAAACTGAAAATCCATAAGACAGAGCCACCCCCAAATTGAGGGCTGCACTGCTTACAGGAACCTCAACCTGGGTACACCTGAAATATCCCAGGAAATATAAAAATGGTTCCAAACATTGTGGAACTTACGTACGATGGAATATCCCTCAGCCACGAAATCAATGTCATAAGACCAGTAGCAGCAAAATGAGTGGATTCAGGTACGATGATTCTAAGTGAAAGAAGTCACACAGGAAAAGAAACTTATCATAAGATATCACTTAGGAAGATCCTGTAAACATGGCTACACATGAACTGAGTTAGGCAAGAGAACAGAGTCTCACATTTAGAAAACACTCTTATGCCTGCTTAAGGGGGAAGGAGAGGTGGGGTGATGCATCAAACCAGAGTTTGATATAAGCACAGGTACCGTTCCAAAAACCAACTATGGAATAGACAAGACCTACACCTTCCTCAGTGAAAGGGACTCAAAACCCCATATTTCCCGCAGAGGAATAGATCTGACTAGTAAGAATCTTAAAACCTATGTGTTGATATGTCTCCTTAAGGGAATCAAGTGTGTCTAGACTGGCATAAACAGGGCAGTGAGAATCAGCTCAAACCCACTCTAAAAAGGAATTTCAAAAACAGAACAAAGAAACAGGGAAATTCTTTACAATTCCTTCAGGGTCTCTGATGCAACCTGTAATGACCCTATCTACAATGACAGCTGGATGTGGCATAAGGCTGGACACTTGGGACTGAGAGGATTGGTGAGATTGGGTGAGCAAATGCAGACCCTTTAAAGCAATAATGCATGGCACCCATTCCATGGGTCCCAGCTCTCCAGGTGGAAGGGAATATTACTACAGCTATAACGTGTACGGGAAACCTAGAGAATGGACACACTGTGAATACGAACGGTTTCTAAAACTCAACGAAGAGACCCTCTCCTGGTGCTCCGGTTTGACTTTCCAACTGCTTTCCTATCAATCTCCCAACTTGGAGAGACAGCCCCTTTAAGCTCCTGGTTCGCACAGGTTGCCAATTTGGCAGAGGATGAAAGGGAAGAGGGAGAACCAATGAGAGAGTAGCTGTTAGGCATTTGGATGGGCACATGTCACTCTAATTTCCCGGCAGGAAGAAGAATGAACCAAAGTCTCAGCCACCCACCGGGAACCAGTAGAGGTCCTGAACCAAAAGTTTGGACTTGCGTTCAGCTCACAAAAAAACGAGTTGAAAAATGGAGCTCAGGGGCACAGCAATTCACAAACTGGCAGAGTAATCAAGGCCAACTATCGTCCAAAAATCTGTTGAGGGAAGGCAACGAGGCGGACTTGAAAGCGAGGCAGAATAGCAGGAAACAGATTTCAAGAGGTACGTTGGAATCACCTGTAAAGCACAGGAAGAGGGGCACAACTTCGACAATGATGCACTTGGCCAAAAAGGGCGTATGCGTTTTCTCCTGAATATATTCAGGAGAAAACGCATACGCCCTTTTTGGCCAAGCAAGCAAGCGGGCAATGCAAATCTGCACTACAAAGAAGTATCACTTCCCACCGGTCAAAAGGGACATCCACAAAATGTGTAAAAACCAGAAAGGCAAGACAGGCCCTGGAGAACAGGGAGCCTTGTTATGCTGATGGGCGGGATGTAAGTTGCCAACTGCCTCACTGGAGGAGTGCATTGTGTTCCCTAAAACAAGTAAACAACAGAGCTCCAGAGCCAAGGGCACGTCCAGTCTAGGGAATATACCTTGGGAAAACTGAAAATCCATAAGACAGAGCCACCCCCAAATTGAGGGCTGCACTGCTTACAGGAACCTCAACCTGGGTACACCTGAAATATCCCAGGAAATATAAAAATGGTTCCAAACATTGTGGAACTTACGTACGATGGAATATCCCTCAGCCACGAAATCAATGTCATAAGACCAGTAGCAGCAAAATGAGTGGATTCAGGTACGATGATTCTAAGTGAAAGAAGTCACACAGGAAAAGAAACTTATCATAAGATATCACTTAGGAAGATCCTGTAAACATGGCTACACATGAACTGAGTTAGGCAAGAGAACAGAGTCTCACATTTAGAAAACACTCTTATGCCTGCTTAAGGGGGAAGGAGAGGTGGGGTGATGCATCAAACCAGAGTTTGATATAAGCACAGGTACCGTTCCAAAAACCAACTATGGAATAGACAAGACCTACACCTTCCTCAGTGAAAGGGACTCAAAACCCCATATTTCCCGCAGAGGAATAGATCTGACTAGTAAGAATCTTAAAACCTATGTGTTGATATGTCTCCTTAAGGGAATCAAGTGTGTCTAGACTGGCATAAACAGGGCAGCGAGAATCAGCTCAAACCCACTCTAAAAAGGAATTTCAAAAACAGAACAAAGAAACAGGGAAATTCTTTACAATTCCTTCAGGGTCTCTGATGCAACCTGGAATGACCCTATCTACAATGACAGCTGGATGTGGCATAAGGCTGGACACTTGGGACTGAGAGGATTGGTGAGATTGGGTGAGCAAATGCAGACCCTTTAAAGCAATAATGCATGGCACCCATTCCATGGGTCCCAGCTCTCCAGGTGGAAGGGAATATTACTACAGCTATAACGTGTACGGGAAACCTAGAGAATGGACACACTGTGAATACGAAAGGTTTCTAAAACTCAACGAAGAGCCCCTCTCCTGGTGCTCCGGTTTGACTTTCCAACTGCTTTCCTATCAATCTCCCAACTTGGAGAGACAGCCCCTTTAAGCTCCTGGTTCGCACAGGTTGCCAATTTGGCAGAGGATGAAAGGGAAGAGGGAGAACCAATGAGAGAGTAGCTGTTAGGCATTTGGATGGGCACATGTCACTCTAATTTCCCGGCAGGAAGAAGAATGAACCAAAGTCTCAGCCACCCACCAGGAACCAGTATAGGTCCTGAACCAAAAGTTTGGACTTGCGTTCAGCTCACAAAAAACGAGTTGAAAAATGGAGCTCAGGGGCACAGCAATTCACAAACTGGCAGAGTAATCAAGGCCAACTATCGTCCAAAAATCTGTTGAGGGAAGGCAACGAGGCGGACTTGAAAGCGAGGCAGAATAGCAGGAAACAGATTTCAAGAGGTACGTTGGAATCGCCTGTAAAGCACAGGAAGAGGGGCACAACGTCGACAATGATGCACTTGGCCAAAAAGGGCGTATGCGTTTTCTCCTGAATATATTCAGGAGAAAACGCATATGCCCTTTTTGGCCAAGCAAGCAAGCGGGCAATGCAAATCTGCACTACAAAGAAGTATCACTTCCCACCGGTCAAAAGGGACATCCACAAAATGTGTAAAAACCAGAAAGGCAAGACAGGCCCTGGAGAACAGGGAGCCTTGTTATGCTGATGGGCGGGATGTAAGTTGCCAACTGCCTCAGTGGAGGAGTGCATTGTGTCCCCTAAAACAAGTAAACAACAGAGCTCCAGAGCCAAGGGCACGTCCAGTCTAGGGAATATACCTTGGGAAAACTGAAAATCCATAAGACAGAGCCACCCCCAAATTGAGGGCTGCACTGCTTACAGGAACCTCAACCTGGGTACACCTGAAATATCCCAGGAAATATAAAAATGGTTCCAAACATTGTGGAACTTACGTACGATGGAATATCCCTCAGCCACGAAATCAATGTCATAAGACCAGTAGCAGCAAAATGAGTGGATTCAGGTACGATGATTCTAAGTGAAAGAAGTCACACAGGAAAAGAAACTTATCATAAGATATCACTTAGGAAGATCCTGTAAACATGGCTACACATGAACTGAGTTAGGCAAGAGAACAGAGTCTCACATTTAGAAAACACTCTTATGCCTGCTTAAGGGGGAAGGAGAGGTGGGGTGATGCATCAAACCAGAGTTTGATATAAGCACAGGTACCGTTCCAAAAACCAACTATGGAATAGACAAGACCTACACCTTCCTCAGTGAAAGGGACTCAAAACCCCATATTTCCCGCAGAGGAATAGATCTGACTAGTAAGAATCTTAAAACCTATGTATTGATATGTCTCCGTAAGGGAATCAAGTGTGTCTAGACTGGCATAAACAGGGCAGCGAGAATCAGCTCAAACCCACTCTAAAAAGGAATTTCAAAAACAGAACAAAGAAACAGGGAAATTCTTTACAATTCCTTCAGGGTCTCTGATGCAACCTGGAATGACCCTATCTACAATGACAGCTGGATGTGGCATAAGGCTGGACACTTGGGACTGAGAGGATTGGTGAGATTGGGTGAGCAAATGCAGACCCTTTAAAGCAATAATGCATGGCACCCATTCCATGGGTCCCAGCTCTCCAGGTGGAAGGGAATATTACTACAGCTATAATGTGTACGGGAAACCTAGAGAATGGACACACTGTGAATACGAAAGGTTTCTAAAACTCAACGAAGAGCCCCTCTCCTGGTGCTCCGGTTTGACATTCCAACTGCTTTCCTATCAATCTCCCAACTTGGAGAGACAGCCCCTTTTAGCTCCTGGTTCGCAAAGGTTGCCAATTTGGCAGAGGATGAAAGGGAAGAGGGAGAACCAATGGGAGAGTAGCTGTTAGGCATTTGGATGGGCACATGTCACTCTAATTTCCCGGCAGGAAGAAGAATGAACCAAAGTCTCAGCCACCCACCGGGAACCAGTAGAGGTCCTGAACCAAAAGTTTGGACTTGCGTTCAGCTCACAAAAAACGAGTTGAAAAATGGAGCTCAGGGGCACAGCAATTCACAAACTGGCAGAGTAATCAAGGCCAACTATCGTCCAAAAATCTGTTGAGGGAAGGCAACGAGGCGGACTTGAAAGCGAGGCAGAATAGCAGGAAACAGATTTCAAGAGGTACGTTGGAATCGCCTGTAAAGCACAGGAAGAGGGGCACAACTTCGACAATGATGCACTTGGCCAAAAAGGGCGTATGCGTTTTCTCCTGAATATATTCAGGAGAAAACGCATACGACCTTTTTGGCCAAGCAAGCAAGCGGGCAATGCAAATCTGCACTACAAAGAAGTATCACTTCCCACCGGTCAAAAGGGACATCCACAAAATGTGTAAAAACCAGAAAGGCAAGACAGGCCCTGGAGAACAGGGAGCCTTGTTATGCTGATGGGCGGGATGTAAGTTGCCAACTGCCTCACTGGAGGAGTGCATTGTGTTCCCTAAAACAAGTAAACAACAGAGCTCCAGAGCCAAGGGCACGTCCAGTCTAGGGAATATACCTTGGGAAAACTGAAAATCCATAAGACAGAGCCACCCCCAAATTGAGGGCTGCACTGCTTACAGGAACCTCAACCTGGGTACACCTGAAATATCCCAGGAAATATAAAAATGGTTCCAAATATTGTGGAACTTACGTACGATGGAATATCCCTCAGCCACGAAATCAATGTCATAAGACCAGTAGCAGCAAAATGAGTGGATTCAGGTACGATGATTCTAAGTGAAAGAAGTCACACAGGAAAAGAAACTTATCATAAGATATCACTTAGGAAGATCCTGTAAACATGGCTACACATGAACTGAGTTAGGCAAGAGAACAGAGTCTCACATTTAGAAAACACTCTTATGCCTGCTTAAGGGGGAAGGAGAGGTGGGGTGATGCATCAAACCAGAGTTTGATATAAGCACAGGTACCGTTCCAAAAACCAACTATGGAATAGACAAGACCTACACCTTCCTCAGTGAAAGGGACTCAAAACCCCATATTTCCCGCAGAGGAATAGATCTGACTAGTAAGAATCTTAAAACCTATGTGTTGATATGTCTCCTTAAGGGAATCAAGTGTGTCTAGACTGGCATAAACATGGCAGTGAGAATCAGCTCAAACCCACTTTAAAAAGGAATTTCAAAAACAGAACAAAGAAACAGGGAAATTCTTTACAATTCCTTCAGGGTCTCTGATGCAACCTGGAATGACCCTATCTACAATGACAGCTGGATGTGGCATAAGGCTGGACACTTGGGACTGAGAGGATTGGTGAGATTGGGTGAGCTAATGCAGACCCTTTAAAGCAATAATGCATGGCACCCATTCCATGGGTCCCAGCTCTCCAGGTGGAAGGGAATATTACTACAGCTATAACGTGTACGGGAAACCTAGAGAATGGACACACTGTGAATACGAAAGGTTTCTAAAACTCAACGAAGAGCCCCTCTCCTGGTGCTCCGGTTTGACTTTCCAACTGCTTTCCTATCAATCTCCCAACTTGGAGAGACAGCCCCTTTAAGCTCCTGGTTCGCACAGGTTGTCAATTTGGCAGAGGATGAAAGGGAAGAGGGAGAACCAATGGGAGAGTAGCTGTTAGGCATTTGGATGGGCACATGTCACTCTAATTTCCCGGCAGGAAGAAGAATGAACCAAAGTCTCAGCCACCCACCGGGAACCAGTAGAGGTCCTGAACCAAAAGTTTGGACTTGCATTCAGCTCACAAAAAACGAGTTGAAAAATGGAGCTCAGGGGCACAGCAATTCACAAACTGGCAGAGTAATCAAGGCCAACTATCGTCCAAAAATCTGTTGAGGGAAGGCAACGAGGCGGACTTGAAAGCGAGGCAGAATAGCAGGAAACAGATTTCAAGAGGTACGTTGGAATCGCCTGTAAAGCACAGGAAGAGGGGCACAACTTCGACAATGATGCACTTGGCCAAAAAGGGCGTATGCGTTTTCTCCTGAATATATTCAGGAGAAAACGCATACGCCCTTTTTGGCCAAGCAAGCAAGCGGGCAATGCAAATCTGCACTACAAAGAAGTATCACTTCCCACCGGTCAAAAGGGACATCCACAAAATGTGTAAAAACCAGAAAGGCAAGACAGGCCCTGGAGAACAGGGAGCCTTGTTATGCTGATGGGCGGGATGTAAGTTGCCAACTGCCTCACTGGAGGAGTGCATTGTGTTCCCTAAAACAAGTAAACAACAGAGCTCCAGAGCCAAGGGCACGTCCAGTCTAGGGAATATACCTTGGGAAAACTGAAAATCCATAAGACAGAGCCACCCCCAAATTGAGGGCTGCACTGCTTACAGGAACCTCAACCTGGGTACACCTGAAATATCCCAGGAAATATAAAAATGGTTCCAAACATTGTGGAACTTACGTACGATGGAATATCCCTCAGCCACGAAATCAATGTCATAAGACCAGTAGCAGCAAAATGAGTGGATTCAGGTACGATGATTCTAAGTGAAAGAAGTCACACAGGAAAAGAAACTTATCATAAGATATCACTTAGGAAGATCCTGTAAACATGGCTACACATGAACTGAGTTAGGCAAGAGAACAGAGTCTCACATTTAGAAAACACTCTTATGCCTGCTTAAGGGGGAAGGAGAGGTGGGGTGATGCATCAAACCAGAGTTTGATATAAGCACAGGTACCGTTCCAAAAACCAACTATGGAATAGACAAGACCTACACCTTCCTCAGTGAAAGGGACTCAAAACCCCATATTTCCCGCAGAGGAATAGATCTGACTAGTAAGAATCTTAAAACCTATGTGTTGATATGTCTCCTTAAGGGAATCAAGTGTGTCTAGACTGGCATAAACATGGCAGTGAGAATCAGCTCAAACCCACTTTAAAAAGGAATTTCAAAAACAGAACAAAGAAACAGGGAAATTCTTTACAATTCCTTCAGGGTCTCTGATGCAACCTGGAATGACCCTATCTACAATGACAGCTGGATGTGGCATAAGGCTGGACACTTGGGACTGAGAGGATTGGTGAGATTGGGTGAGCAAATGCAGACCCTTTAAAGCAATAATGCATGGCACCCATTCCATGGGTCCCAGCTCTCCAGGTGGAAGGGAATATTACTACAGCTATAACGTGTACGGGAAACCTAGAGAATGGACACACTGTGAATACGAACGGTTTCTAAAACTCAACGAAGAGCCCCTCTCCTGGTGCTCCGGTTTGACTTTCCAACTGCTTTCCTATCAATCTCCCAACTTGGAGAGACAGCCCCTTTAAGCTCCTGGTTCGCACAGGTTGCCAATTTGGCAGAGGATGAAAGGGAAGAGGGAGAACCAATGAGAGAGTAGCTGTTAGGCATTTGGATGGGCACATGTCACTCTAATTTCCCGGCAGGAAGAAGAATGAACCAAAGTCTCAGCCACCCACCGGGAACCAGTAGAGGTCCTGAACCAAAAGTTTGGACTTGCGTTCAGCTCACAAAAAACGAGTTGAAAAATGGAGCTCAGGGGCACAGCAATTCACAAACTGGCAGAGTAATCAAGGCCAACTATCGTCCAAAAATCTGTTGAGGGAAGGCAACGAGGCGGACTTGAAAGCGAGGCAGAATAGCAGGAAACAGATTTCAAGAGGTACGTTGGAATCGCCTGTAAAGCACAGGAAGAGGGGCACAACTTCGACAATGATGCACTTGGCCAAAAAGGGCGTATGCGTTTTCTCCTGAATATATTCAGGAGAAAACGCATACGCCCTTTTTGGCCAAGCAAGCAAGCGGGCAATGCAAATCTGCACTACAAAGAAGTATCACTTCCCACCGGTCAAAAGGGACATCCACAAAATGTGTAAAAACCAGAAAGGCAAGACAGGCCCTGGAGAACAGGGAGCCTTGTTATGCTGATGGGCGGGATGTAAGTTGCCAACTGCCTCAGTGGAGGAGTGCATTGTGTCCCCTAAAACAAGTAAACAACAGAGCTACAGAGCCAAGGGCACTTCCAGTCTAGGGAATATACCTTGGGAAAACTGAAAATCCATAAGACAGAGCCACCCCCAAATTGAGGGCTGCACTGCTTACAGGAACCTCAACCTGGGTACACCTGAAATATCCCAGGAAATATAAAAATGGTTCCAAACATTGTGGAACTTACGTACGATGGAATATCCCTCAGCCACGAAATCAATGTCATAAGACCAGTAGCAGCAAAATGAGTGGATTCAGGTACGATGATTCTAAGTGAAAGAAGTCACACAGGAAAAGAAACTTATCATAAGATATCACTTAGGAAGATCCTGTAAACATGGCTACACATGAACTGAGTTAGGCAAAAGAACAGAGTCTCACATTTAGAAAACACTCTTATGCCTGCTTAAGGGGGAAGGAGAGGTGGGGTGATGCATCAAACCAGAGTTTGATATAAGCACAGGTACCGTTCCAAAAACCAACTATGGAATAGACAAGACCTACACCTTCCTCAGTGAAAGGGACTCAAAACCCCATATTTCCCGCAGAGGAATAGATCTGACTAGTAAGAATCTTAAAACCTATGTATTGATATGTCTCCGTAAGGGAATCAAGTGTGTCTAGACTGGCATAAACAGGGCAGCGAGAATCAGCTCAAACCCACTCTAAAAAGGAATTTCAGAAACAGAACAAAGAAACAGGGAAATTCTTTACAATTCCTTCAGGGTCTCTGATGCAACCTGTAATGACCCTATCTACAATGACAGCTGGATGTGGCATAAGGCTGGACACTTGGGACTGAGAGGATTGGTGAGATTGGGTGAGCAAATGCAGACACTTTAAAGCAATAATGCATGGCACCCATTCCATGGGTCCCAGCTCTCCAGGTGGAAGGGAATATTACTACAGCTATAACGTGTACGGGAAACCTAGAGAATGGACACACTGTGAATACGAAAGGTTTCTAAAACTCAACGAAGAGCCCCTCTCCTGGTGCTCCGGTTTGACTTTCCAACTGCTTTCCTATCAATCTCCCAACTTGGAGAGACAGCCCCTTTAAGCTCCTGGTTCGCACAGGTTGCCAATTTGGCAGAGGATGAAAGGGAAGAGGGAGAACCAATGAGAGAGTAGCTGTTAGGCATTTGGATGGGCACATGTCACTCTAATTTCCCGGCAGGAAGAAGAATGAACCAAAGTCTCAGCCACCCACCGGGAACCAGTAGAGGTCCTGAACCAAAAGTTTGGACTTGCGTTCAGCTCACAAAAAACGAGTTGAAAAATGGAGCTCAGGGGCACAGCAATTCACAAACTGGCAGAGTAATCAAGGCCAACTATCGTCCAAAAATCTGTTGAGGGAAGGCAACGAGGCGGACTTGAAAGCGAGGCAGAATAGCAGGAAACAGATTTCAAGAGGTACGTTGGAATCGCCTGTAAAGCACAGGAAGAGGGGCACAACTTCGACAATGATGCACTTGGCCAAAAAGGGCGTATGCGTTTTCTCCTGAATATATTCAGGAGAAAACGCATACGCCCTTTTTGGCCAAGCAAGCAAGCGGGCAATGCAAATCTGCACTACAAAGAAGTATCACTTCCCACCGGTCAAAAGGGACATCCACAAAATGTGTAAAAACCAGAAAGGCAAGACAGGCCCTGGAGAACAGGGAGCCTTGTTATGCTGATGGGCGGGATGTAAGTTGCCAACTGCCTCAGTGGAGGAGTGCATTGTGTCCCCTAAAACAAGTAAACAACAGAGCTACAGAGCCAAGGGCACTTCCAGTCTAGGGAATATACCTTGGGAAAACTGAAAATCCATAAGACAGAGCCACCCCCAAATTGAGGGCTGCACTGCTTACAGGAACCTCAACCTGGGTACACCTGAAATATCCCAGGAAATATAAAAATGGTTCCAAACATTGTGGAACTTACGTACGATGGAATATCCCTCAGCCACGAAATCAATGTCATAAGACCAGTAGCAGCAAAATGAGTGGATTCAGGTACGATGATTCTAAGTGAAAGAAGTCACACAGGAAAAGAAACTTATCATAAGATATCACTTAGGAAGATCCTGTAAACATGGCTACACATGAACTGAGTTAGGCAAAAGAACAGAGTCTCACATTTAGAAAACACTCTTATGCCTGCTTAAGGGGGAAGGAGAGGTGGGGTGATGCATCAAACCAGAGTTTGATATAAGCACAGGTACCGTTCCAAAAACCAACTATGGAATAGACAAGACCTACACCTTCCTCAGTGAAAGGGACTCAAAACCCCATATTTCCCGCAGAGGAATAGATCTGACTAGTAAGAATCTTAAAACCTATGTATTGATATGTCTCCGTAAGGGAATCAAGTGTGTCTAGACTGGCATAAACAGGGCAGCGAGAATCAGCTCAAACCCACTCTAAAAAGGAATTTCAGAAACAGAACAAAGAAACAGGGAAATTCTTTACAATTCCTTCAGGGTCTCTGATGCAACCTGGAATGACCCTATCTACAATGACAGCTGGATGTGGCATAAGGCTGGACACTTGGGACTGAGAGGATTGGTGAGATTGGGTGAGCAAATGCAGACCCTTTAAAGCAATAATGCATGGCACCCATTCCATGGGTCCCAGCTCTCCAGGTGGAAGGGAATATTACTACAGCTATAACGTGAACGGGAAACCTAGAGAATGGACACACTGTGAATACGAACGGTTTCTAAAACTCAACGAAGAGCCCCTCTCCTGGTGCTCCGGTTTGACTTTCCAACTGCTTTCCTATCAATCTCCCAACTTGGAGAGACAGCCCCTTTAAGCTCCTGGTTCGCACAGGTTGCCAATTTGGCAGAGGATGAAAGGGAAGAGGGAGAACCAATGAGAGAGTAGCTGTTAGGCATTTGGATGGGCACATGTCACTCTAATTTCCCGGCAGGAAGAAGAATGAACCAAAGTCTCAGCCACCCACCGGGAACCAGTAGAGGTCCTGAACCAAAAGTTTGGACTTGCGTTCAGCTCACAAAAAACGAGTTGAAAAATGGAGCTCAGGGGCACAGCAATTCACAAACTGGCAGAGTAATCAAGGCCAACTATCGTCCAAAAATCTGTTGAGGGAAGGCAACGAGGCGGACTTGAAAGCGAGGCAGAATAGCAGGAAACAGATTTCAAGAGGTACGTTGGAATCGCCTGTAAAGCACAGGAAGAGGGGCACAACTTCGACAATGATGCACTTGGCCAAAAAGGGCGTATGCGTTTTCTCCTGAGAAAACGCATACGCCCTTTTTGGCCAAGCAAGCAAGCGGGCAATGCAAATCTGCACTACAAAGAAGTATCACTTCCCACCGGTCAAAAGGGACATCCACAAAATGTGTAAAAACCAGAAAGGCAAGACAGGCCCTGGAGAACAGGGAGCCTTGTTATGCTGATGGGCGGGATGTAAGTTGCCAACTGCCTCAGTGGAGGAGTGCATTGTGTCCCCTAAAACAAGTAAACAACAGAGCTACAGAGCCAAGGGCACTTCCAGTCTAGGGAATATACCTTGGGAAAACTGAAAATCCATAAGACAGAGCCACCCCCAAATTGAGGGCTGCACTGCTTACAGGAACCTCAACCTGGGTACACCTGAAATATCCCAGGAAATATAAAAATGGTTCCAAACATTGTGGAACTTACGTACGATGGAATATCCCTCAGCCACGAAATCAATGTCATAAGACCAGTAGCAGCAAAATGAGTGGATTCAGGTACGATGATTCTAAGTGAAAGAAGTCACACAGGAAAAGAAACTTATCATAAGATATCACTTAGGAAGATCCTGTAAACATGGCTACACATGAACTGAGTTAGGCAAAAGAACAGAGTCTCACATTTAGAAAACACTCTTATGCCTGCTTAAGGGGGAAGGAGAGGTGGGGTGATGCATCAAACCAGAGTTTGATATAAGCACAGGTACCGTTCCAAAAACAAACTATGGAATAGACAAGACCTACACCTTCCTCAGTGAAAGGGACTCAAAACCCCATATTTCCCGCAGAGGAATAGATCTGACTAGTAAGAATCTTAAAACCTATGTATTGATATGTCTCCGTAAGGGAATCAAGTGTGTCTAGACTGGCATAAACAGGGCAGCGAGAATCAGCTCAAACCCACTCTAAAAAGGAATTTCAAAAACAGAACAAAGAAACAGGGAAATTCTTTACAATTCCTTCAGGGTCTCTGATGCAACCTGGAATGACCCTATCTACAATGACAGCTGGATGTGGCATAAGGCTGGACACTTGGGACTGAGAGGATTGGTGAGATTGGGTGAGCAAATGCAGACCCTTTAAAGCAATAATGCATGGCACCCATTCCATGGGTCCCAGCTCTCCAGGTGGAAGGGAATATTACTACAGCTATAACGTGTACGGGAAACCTAGAGAATGGACACACTGTGAATACGAACGGTTTCTAAAACTCAACGAAGAGCCCCTCTCCTGGTGCTCCGGTTTGACTTTCCAACTGCTTTCCTATCAATCTCCCAACTTGGAGAGACAGCCCCTTTAAGCTCCTGGTTCGCACAGGTTGCCAATTTGGCAGAGGATGAAAGGGAAGAGGGAGAACCAATGAGAGAGTAGCTGTTAGGCATTTGGATGGGCACATGTCACTCTAATTTCCCGGCAGGAAGAAGAATGAACCAAAGTCTCAGCCACCCACCGGGAACCAGTAGAGGTCCTGAACCAAAAGTTTGGACTTGCGTTCAGCTCACAAAAAACGAGTTGAAAAATGGAGCTCAGGGGCACAGCAATTCACAAACTGGCAGAGTAATCAAGGCCAACTATCGTCCAAAAATCTGTTGAGGGAAGGCAACGAGGCGGACTTGAAAGCGAGGCAGAATAGCAGGAAACAGATTTCAAGAGGTACGTTGGAATCGCCTGTAAAGCACAGGAAGAGGGGCACAACTTCGACAATGATGCACTTGGCCAAAAAGGGCGTATGCGTTTTCTCCTGAGAAAACGCATACGCCCTTTTTGGCCAAGCAAGCAAGCGGGCAATGCAAATCTGCACTACAAAGAAGTATCACTTCCCACCGGTCAAAAGGGACATCCACAAAATGTGTAAAAACCAGAAAGGCAAGACAGGCCCTGGAGAACAGGGAGCCTTGTTATGCTGATGGGCGGGATGTAAGTTGCCAACTGCCTCAGTGGAGGAGTGCATTGTGTCCCCTAAAACAAGTAAACAACAGAGCTACAGAGCCAAGGGCACTTCCAGTCTAGGGAATATACCTTGGGAAAACTGAAAATCCATAAGACAGAGCCACCCCCAAATTGAGGGCTGCACTGCTTACAGGAACCTCAACCTGGGTACACCTGAAATATCCCAGGAAATATAAAAATGGTTCCAAACATTGTGGAACTTACGTACGATGGAATATCCCTCAGCCACGAAATCAATGTCATAAGACCAGTAGCAGCAAAATGAGTGGATTCAGGTACGATGATTCTAAGTGAAAGAAGTCACACAGGAAAAGAAACTTATCATAAGATATCACTTAGGAAGATCCTGTAAACATGGCTACACATGAACTGAGTTAGGCAAAAGAACAGAGTCTCACATTTAGAAAACACTCTTATGCCTGCTTAAGGGGGAAGGAGAGGTGGGGTGATGCATCAAACCAGAGTTTGATATAAGCACAGGTACCGTTCCAAAAACAAACTATGGAATAGACAAGACCTACACCTTCCTCAGTGAAAGGGACTCAAAACCCCATATTTCCCGCAGAGGAATAGATCTGACTAGTAAGAATCTTAAAACCTATGTATTGATATGTCTCCGTAAGGGAATCAAGTGTGTCTAGACTGGCATAAACAGGGCAGCGAGAATCAGCTCAAACCCACTCTAAAAAGGAATTTCAGAAACAGAACAAAGAAACAGGGAAATTCTTTACAATTCCTTCAGGGTCTCTGATGCAACCTGGAATGACCCTATCTACAATGACAGCTGGATGTGGCATAAGGCTGGACACTTGGGACTGAGAGGATTGGTGAGATTGGGTGAGCAAATGCAGACCCTTTAAAGCAATAATGCATGGCACCCATTCCATGGGTCCCAGCTCTCCAGGTGGAAGGGAATATTACTACAGCTATAACGTGTACGGGAAACCTAGAGAATGGACACACTGTGAATACGAACGGTTTCTAAAACTCAACGAAGAGCCCCTCTCCTGGTGCTCCGGTTTGACTTTCCAACTGCTTTCCTATCAATCTCCCAACTTGGAGAGACAGCCCCTTTAAGCTCCTGGTTCGCACAGGTTGCCAATTTGGCAGAGGATGAAAGGGAAGAGGGAGAACCAATGAGAGAGTAGCTGTTAGGCATTTGGATGGGCACATGTCACTCTAATTTCCCGGCAGGAAGAAGAATTAACCAAAGTCTCAGCCACCCACCGGGAACCAGTAGAGGTCCTGAACCAAAAGTTTGGACTTGCGTTCAGCTCACAAAAAACGAGTTGAAAAATGGAGCTCAGGGGCACAGCAATTCACAAACTGGCAGAGTAATCAAGGCCAACTATCGTCCAAAAATCTGTTGAGGGAAGGCAACGAGGCGGACTTGAAAGCGAGGCAGAATAGCAGGAAACAGATTTCAAGAGGTACGTTGGAATCGCCTGTAAAGCACAGGAAGAGGGGCACAACTTCGACAATGATGCACTTGGCCAAAAAGGGTGTATGCGTTTTCTCCTGAATATATTCAGGAGAAAACGCATACGCCCTTTTTGGCCAAGCAAGCAAGCGGGCAATGCAAATCTGCACTACAAAGAAGTATCACTTCCCACCGGTCAAAAGGGACATCCACAAAATGTGTAAAAACCAGAAAGGCAAGACAGGCCCTGGAGAACAGGGAGCCTTGTTATGCTGATGGGCGGGATGTAAGTTGCCAACTGCCTCAGTGGAGGAGTGCATTGTGTCCCCTAAAACAAGTAAACAACAGAGCTACAGAGCCAAGGGCACTTCCAGTCTAGGGAATATACCTTGGGAAAACTGAAAATCCATAAGACAGAGCCACCCCCAAATTGAGGGCTGCACTGCTTACAGGAACCTCAACCTGGGTACACCTGAAATATCCCAGGAAATATAAAAATGGTTCCAAACATTGTGGAACTTACGTACGATGGAATATCCCTCAGCCACGAAATCAATGTCATAAGACCAGTAGCAGCAAAATGAGTGGATTCAGGTACGATGATTCTAAGTGAAAGAAGTCACACAGGAAAAGAAACTTATCATAAGATATCACTTAGGAAGATCCTGTAAACATGGCTACACATGAACTGAGTTAGGCAAAAGAACAGAGTCTCACATTTAGAAAACACTCTTATGCCTGCTTAAGGGGGAAGGAGAGGTGGGGTGATGCATCAAACCAGAGTTTGATATAAGCACAGGTACCGTTCCAAAAACAAACTATGGAATAGACAAGACCTACACCTTCCTCAGTGAAAGGGACTCAAAACCCCATATTTCCCGCAGAGGAATAGATCTGACTAGTAAGAATCTTAAAACCTATGTATTGATATGTCTCCGTAAGGGAATCAAGTGTGTCTAGACTGGCATAAACAGGGCAGCGAGAATCAGCTCAAACCCACTCTAAAAAGGAATTTCAGAAACAGAACAAAGAAACAGGGAAATTCTTTACAATTCCTTCAGGGTCTCTGATGCAACCTGGAATGACCCTATCTACAATGACAGCTGGATGTGGCATAAGGCTGGACACTTGGGACTGAGAGGATTGGTGAGATTGGGTGAGCAAATGCAGACCCTTTAAAGCAATAATGCATGGCACCCATTCCATGGGTCCCAGCTCTCCAGGTGGAAGGGAATATTACTACAGCTATAACGTGTACGGGAAACCTAGAGAATGGACACACTGTGAATACGAACGGTTTCTAAAACTCAACGAAGAGCCCCTCTCCTGGTGCTCCGGTTTGACTTTCCAACTGCTTTCCTATCAATCTCCCAACTTGGAGAGACAGCCCCTTTAAGCTCCTGGTTCGCACAGGTTGCCAATTTGGCAGAGGATGAAAGGGAAGAGGGAGAACCAATGAGAGAGTAGCTGTTAGGCATTTGGATGGGCACATGTCACTCTAATTTCCCGGCAGGAAGAAGAATTAACCAAAGTCTCAGCCACCCACCGGGAACCAGTAGAGGTCCTGAACCAAAAGTTTGGACTTGCGTTCAGCTCACAAAAAACGAGTTGAAAAATGGAGCTCAGGGGCACAGCAATTCACAAACTGGCAGAGTAATCAAGGCCAACTATCGTCCAAAAATCTGTTGAGGGAAGGCAACGAGGCGGACTTGAAAGCGAGGCAGAATAGCAGGAAACAGATTTCAAGAGGTACGTTGGAATCGCCTGTAAAGCACAGGAAGAGGGGCACAACTTCGACAATGATGCACTTGGCCAAAAAGGGTGTATGCGTTTTCTCCTGAATATATTCAGGAGAAAACGCATACGCCCTTTTTGGCCAAGCAAGCAAGCGGGCAATGCAAATCTGCACTACAAAGAAGTATCACTTCCCACCGGTCAAAAGGGACATCCACAAAATGTGTAAAAACCAGAAAGGCAAGACAGGCCCTGGAGAACAGGGAGCCTTGTTATGCTGATGGGCGGGATGTAAGTTGCCAACTGCCTCACTGGAGGAGTGCATTGTGTTCCCTAAAACAAGTAAACAACAGAGCTACAGAGCCAAGGGCACGTCCAGTCTAGGGAATATACCTTGGGAAAACTGAAAATCCATAAGACAGAGCCACCCCCAAATTGAGGGCTGCACTGCTTACAGGAACCTCAACCTGGGTACACCTGAAATATCCCAGGAAATATAAAAATGGTTCCAAACATTGTGGAACTTACGTACGATGGAATATCCCTCAGCCACGAAATCAATGTCATAAGACCAGTAGCAGCAAAATGAGTGGATTCAGGTACGATGATTCTAAGTGAAAGAAGTCACACAGGAAAAGAAACTTATCATAAGATATCACTTAGGAAGATCCTGTAAACATGGCTACACATGAACTGAGTTAGGCAAGAGAACAGAGTCTCACATTTAGAAAACACTCTTATGCCTGCTTAAGGGGGAAGGAGAGGTGGGGTGATGCATCAAACCAGAGTTTGATATAAGCACAGGTACCGTTCCAAAAACCAACTATGGAATAGACAAGACCTACACCTTCCTCAGTGAAAGGGACTCAAAACCCCATATTTCCCGCAGAGGAATAGATCTGACTAGTAAGAATCTTAAAACCTATGTGTTGATATGTCTACTTAAGGGAATCAAGTGTGTCTAGACTGGCATAAACATGGCAGTGAGAATCAGCTCAAACCCACTTTAAAAAGGAATTTCAAAAACAGAACAAAGAAACAGGGAAATTCTTTACAATTCCTTCAGGGTCTCTGATGCAACCTGGAATGACCCTATCTACAATGACAGCTGGATGTGGCATAAGGCTGGACACTTGGGACTGAGAGGATTGGTGAGATTGGGTGAGCAAATGCAGACCCTTTAAAGCAATAATGCATGGCACCCATTCCATGGGTCCCAGCTCTCCAGGTGGAAGGGAATATTACTACAGCTATAACGTGAACGGGAAACCTAGAGAATGGACACACTGTGAATACGAACGGTTTCTAAAACTCAACGAAGAGCCCCTCTCCTGGTGCTCCGGTTTGACTTTCCAACTGCTTTCCTATCAATCTCCCAACTTGGAGAGACAGCCCCTTTAAGCTCCTGGTTCGCACAGGTTGCCAATTTGGCAGAGGATGAAAGGGAAGAGGGAGAACCAATGAGAGAGTAGCTGTTAGGCATTTGGATGGGCACATGTCACTCTAATTTCCCGGCAGGAAGAAGAATGAACCAAAGTCTCAGCCACCCACCGGGAACCAGTAGAGGTCCTGAACCAAAAGTTTGGACTTGCGTTCAGCTCACAAAAAACGAGTTGAAAAATGGAGCTCAGGGGCACAGCAATTCACAAACTGGCAGAGTAATCAAGGCCAACTATCGTCCAAAAATCTGTTGAGGGAAGGCAACGAGGCGGACTTGAAAGCGAGGCAGAATAGCAGGAAACAGATTTCAAGAGGTACGTTGGAATCGCCTGTAAAGCACAGGAAGAGGGGCACAACTTCGACAATGATGCACTTGGCCAAAAAGGGCGTATGCGTTTTCTCCTGAATATATTCAGGAGAAAACGCATACGCCCTTTTTGGCCAAGCAAGCAAGCGGGCAATGCAAATCTGCACTACAAAGAAGTATCACTTCCCACCGGTCAAAAGGGACATCCACAAAATGTGTAAAAACCAGAAAGGCAAGACAGGCCCTGGAGAACAGGGAGCCTTGTTATGCTGATGGGCGGGATGTAAGTTGCCAACTGCCTCAGTGGAGGAGTGCATTGTGTCCCCTAAAACAAGTAAACAACAGAGCTACAGAGCCAAGGGCACTTCCAGTCTAGGGAATATACCTTGGGAAAACTGAAAATCCATAAGACAGAGCCACCCCCAAATTGAGGGCTGCACTGCTTACAGGAACCTCAACGTGGGTACACCTGAAATATCCCAGGAAATATAAAAATGGTTCCAAACATTGTGGAACTTACGTACGATGGAATATCCCTCAGCCACGAAATCAATGTCATAAGACCAGTAGCAGCAAAATGAGTGGATTCAGGTACGATGATTCTAAGTGAAAGAAGTCACACAGGAAAAGAAACTTATCATAAGATATCACTTAGGAAGATCCTGTAAACATGGCTACACATGAACTGAGTTAGGCAAAAGAACAGAGTCTCACATTTAGAAAACACTCTTATGCCTGCTTAAGGGGGAAGGAGAGGTGGGGTGATGCATCAAACCAGAGTTTGATATAAGCACAGGTACCGTTCCAAAAACAAACTATGGAATAGACAAGACCTACACCTTCCTCAGTGAAAGGGACTCAAAACCCCATATTTCCCGCAGAGGAATAGATCTGACTAGTAAGAATCTTAAAACCTATGTATTGATATGTCTCCGTAAGGGAATCAAGTGTGTCTAGACTGGCATAAACAGGGCAGCGAGAATCAGCTCAAACCCACTCTAAAAAGGAATTTCAGAAACAGAACAAAGAAACAGGGAAATTCTTTACAATTCCTTCAGGGTCTCTGATGCAACCTGGAATGACCCTATCTACAATGACAGCTGGATGTGGCATAAGGCTGGACACTTGGGACTGAGAGGATTGGTGAGATTGGGTGAGCAAATGCAGACCCTTTAAAGCAATAATGCATGGCACCCATTCCATGGGTCCCAGCTCTCCAGGTGGAAGGGAATATTACTACAGCTATAACGTGTACGGGAAACCTAGAGAATGGACACACTGTGAATACGAACGGTTTCTAAAACTCAACGAAGAGCCCCTCTCCTGGTGCTCCGGTTTGACTTTCCAACTGCTTTCCTATCAATCTCCCAACTTGGAGAGACAGCCCCTTTAAGCTCCTGGTTCGCACAGGTTGCCAATTTGGCAGAGGATGAAAGGGAAGAGGGAGAACCAATGAGAGAGTAGCTGTTAGGCATTTGGATGGGCACATGTCACTCTAATTTCCCGGCAGGAAGAAGAATGAACCAAAGTCTCAGCCACCCACCGGGAACCAGTAGAGGTCCTGAACCAAAAGTTTGGACTTGCGTTCAGCTCACAAAAAACGAGTTGAAAAATGGAGCTCAGGGGCACAGCAATTCACAAACTGGCAGAGTAATCAAGGCCAACTATCGTCCAAAAATCTGTTGAGGGAAGGCAACGAGGCAGACTTGAAAGCGAGGCAGAATAGCAGGAAACAGATTTCAAGAGGTACGTTGGAATCGCCTGTAAAGCACAGGAAGAGGGGCACAACTTCGACAATGATGCACTTGGCCAAAAAGGGCGTATGCGTTTTCTCCTGAGAAAACGCATACGCCCTTTTTGGCCAAGCAAGCAAGCGGGCAATGCAAATCTGCACTACAAAGAAGTATCACTTCCCACCGGTCAAAAGGGACATCCACAAAATGTGTAAAAACCAGAAAGGCAAGACAGGCCCTGGAGAACAGGGAGCCTTGTTATGCTGATGGGCGGGATGTAAGTTGCCAACTGCCTCAGTGGAGGAGTGCATTGTGTCCCCTAAAACAAGTAAACAACAGAGCTACAGAGCCAAGGGCACGTCCAGTCTAGGGAATATACCTTGGGAAAACTGAAAATCCATAAGACAGAGCCACCCCCAAATTGAGGGCTGCACTGCTTACAGGAACCTCAACCTGGGTACACCTGAAATATCCCAGGAAATATAAAAATGGTTCCAAACATTGTGGAACTTACGTACGATGGAATATCCCTCAGCCACGAAATCAATGTCATAAGACCAGTAGCAGCAAAATGAGTGGATTCAGGTACGATGATTCTAAGTGAAAGAAGTCACACAGGAAAAGAAACTTATCATAAGATATCACTTAGGAAGATCCTGTAAACATGGCTACACATGAACTGAGTTAGGCAAGAGAACAGAGTCTCACATTTAGAAAACACTCTTATGCCTGCTTAAGGGGGAAGGAGAGGTGGGGTGATGCATCAAACCAGAGTTTGATATAAGCACAGGTACCGTTCCAAAAACCAACTATGGAATAGACAAGACCTACACCTTCCTCAGTGAAAGGGACTCAAAACCCCATATTTCCCGCAGAGGAATAGATCTGACTAGTAAGAATCTTAAAACCTATGTATTGATATGTCTCCGTAAGGGAATCAAGTGTGTCTAGACTGGCATAAACAGGGCAGCGAGAATCAGCTCAAACCCACTCTAAAAAGGAATTTCAAAAACAGAACAAAGAAACAGGGAAATTCTTTACAATTCCTTCAGGGTCTCTGATGCAACCTGGAATGACCCTATCTACAATGACAGCTGGATGTGGCATAAGGCTGGACACTTGGGACTGAGAGGATTGGTGAGATTGGGTGAGCAAATGCAGACCCTTTAAAGCAATAATGCATGGCACCCATTCCATGGGTCCCAGCTCTCCAGGTGGAAGGGAATATTACTACAGCTATAACGTGTACGGGAAACCTAGAGAATGGACACACTGTGAATACGAACGGTTTCTAAAACTCAACGAAGAGCCCCTCTCCTGGTGCTCCGGTTTGACTTTCCAACTGCTTTCCTATCAATCTCCCAACTTGGAGAGACAGCCCCTTTAAGCTCCTGGTTCGCACAGGTTGCCAATTTGGCAGAGGATGAAAGGGAAGAGGGAGAACCAATGAGAGAGTAGCTGTTAGGCATTTGGATGGGCACATGTCACTCTAATTTCCCGGCAGGAAGAAGAATGAACCAAAGTCTCAGCCACCCACCGGGAACCAGTAGAGGTCCTGAACCAAAAGTTTGGACTTGCGTTCAGCTCACAAAAAACGAGTTGAAAAATGGAGCTCAGGGGCACAGCAATTCACAAACTGGCAGAGTAATCAAGGCCAACTATCGTCCAAAAATCTGTTGAGGGAAGGCAACGAGGCGGACTTGAAAGTGAGGCAGAATAGCAGGAAACAGATTTCAAGAGGTACGTTGGAATCGCCTGTAAAGCACAGGAAGAGGGGCACAACTTCGACAATGATGCACTTGGCCAAAAAGGGCGTATGCGTTTTCTCCTGAATATATTCAGGAGAAAACGCATATGCCCTTTTTGGCCAAGCAAGCAAGCGGGCAATGCAAATCTGCACTACAAAGAAGTATCACTTCCCACCGGTCAAAAGGGACATCCACAAAATGTGTAAAAACCAGAAAGGCAAGACAGGCCCTGGAGAACAGGGAGCCTTGTTATGCTGATGGGCGGGATGTAAGTTGCCAACTGCCTCAGTGGAGGAGTGCATTGTGTTCCCTAAAACAAGTAAACAACAGAGCTACAGAGCCAAGGGCACTTCCAGTCTAGGGAATATACCTTGGAAAAACTGAAAATCCATAAGACAGAGCCACCCCCAAATTGAGGGTTGCACTGCTTAAAGGAACCTCAACCTGGGTACACCTGAAATATCCCAGGAAATATAAAAATGGTTCCAAACATTGAGGAACTTACGTACGATGTAATATCCCTCAGCCACAAAATCAATGTCATAAGACCAGTAGCAGCAAAATGAGTGGATTCAGGTACGATGATTCTAAGTGAAAGAAGTCACACAGGAAAAGAAACTTATCATAAGATATCACTTAGGAAGATCCTGTAAACATGGCTACACATGAACTGAGTTAGGCAAGAGAACAGAGTCTCACATTTAGAAAACACTCTTATGCCTGCTTAAGGGGGAAGGAGAGGTGGGGTGATGCATCAAACCAGAGTTTGATATAAGCACAGGTACCGTTCCAAAAACAAACTATGGAATAGACAAGACCTACACCTTCCTCAGTGAAAGGGACTCAAAACCCCATATTTCCCGCAGAGGAATAGATCTGACTAGTAAGAATCTTAAAACCTATGTATTGATATGTCTCCGTAAGGGAATCAAGTGTGTCTAGACTGGCATAAACAGGGCAGCGAGAATCAGCTCAAACCCACTCTAAAAAGGAATTTCAGAAACAGAACAAAGAAACAGGGAAATTCTTTACAATTCCTTCAGGGTCTCTGATGCAACCTGGAATGACCCTATCTACAATGACAGCTGGATGTGGCATAAGGCTGGACACTTGGGACTGAGAGGATTGGTGAGATTGGGTGAGCAAATGCAGACCCTTTAAAGCAATAATGCATGGCACCCATTCCATGGGTCCCAGCTCTCCAGGTGGAAGGGAATATTACTACAGCTATAACGTGTACGGGAAACCTAGAGAATGGACACACTGTGAATACGAACGGTTTCTAAAACTCAACGAAGAGCCCCTCTCCTGGTGCTCCGGTTTGACTTTCCAACTGCTTTCCTATCAATCTCCCAACTTGGAGAGACAGCCCCTTTAAGCTCCTGGTTCGCACAGGTTGCCAATTTGGCAGAGGATGAAAGGGAAGAGGGAGAACCAATGAGAGAGTAGCTGTTAGGCATTTGGATGGGCACATGTCACTCTAATTTCCTGGCAGGAAGAAGAATGAACCAAAGTCTCAGCCACCCACCGGGAACCAGTAGAGGTCCTGAACCAAAAGTTTGGACTTGCGTTCAGCTCACAAAAAAACGAGTTGAAAAATGGAGCTCAGGGGCACAGCAATTCACAAACTGGCAGAGTAATCAAGGCCAACTATCGTCCAAAAATCTGTTGAGGGAAGGCAACGAGGCGGACTTGAAAGCGAGGCAGAATAGCAGGAAACAGATTTCAAGAGGTACGTTGGAATCGCCTGTAAAGCACAGGAAGAGGGGCACAACTTCGACAATGATGCACTTGGCCAAAAAGGGCGTATGCGTTTTCTCCTGAATATATTCAGGAGAAAACGCATACGCCCTTTTTGGCCAAGCAAGCAAGCGGGCAATGCAAATCTGCACTACAAAGAAGTATCACTTCCCAACGGTCAAAAGGGACATCCACAAAATGTGTAAAAACCAGAAAGGCAAGACAGGCCCTGGAGAACAGGGAGCCTTGTTATGCTGATGGGCGGGATGTAAGTTGCCAACTGCCTCACTGGAGGAGTGCATTGTGTTCCCTAAAACAAGTAAACAACAGAGCTCCAGAGCCAAGGGCACGTCCAGTCTAGGGAATATACCTTGGGAAAACTGAAAATCCATAAGACAGAGCCACCCCCAAATTGAGGGCTGCACTGCTTACAGGAACCTCAACCTGGGTACACCTGAAATATCCCAGGAAATATAAAAATGGTTCCAAACATTGTGGAACTTACGTACGATGGAATATCCCTCAGCCACGAAATCAATGTCATAAGACCAGTAGCAGCAAAATGAGTGGATTCAGGTACGATGATTCTAAGTGAAAGAAGTCACACAGGAAAAGAAACTTATCATAAGATATCACTTAGGAAGATCCTGTAAACATGGCTACACATGAACTGAGTTAGGCAAAAGAACAGAGTCTCACATTTAGAAAACACTCTTATGCCTGCTTAAGGGGGAAGGAGAGGTGGGGTGATGCATCAAACCAGAGTTTGATATAAGCACAGGTACCGTTCCAAAAACAAACTATGGAATAGACAAGACCTACACCTTCCTCAGTGAAAGGGACTCAAAACCCCATATTTCCCGCAGAGGAATAGATCTGACTAGTAAGAATCTTAAAACCTATGTATTGATATGTCTCCGTAAGGGAATCAAGTGTGTCTAGACTGGCATAAACAGGGCAGCGAGAATCAGCTCAAACCCACTCTAAAAAGGAATTTCAGAAACAGAACAAAGAAACAGGGAAATTCTTTACAATTCCTTCAGGGTCTCTGATGCAACCTGGAATGACCCTATCTACAATGACAGCTGGATGTGGCATAAGGCTGGACACTTGGGACTGAGAGGATTGGTGAGATTGGGTGAGCAAATGCAGACCCTTTAAAGCAATAATGCATGGCACCCATTCCATGGGTCCCAGCTCTCCAGGTGGAAGGGAATATTACTACAGCTATAACGTGTACGGGAAACCTAGAGAATGGACACACTGTGAATACGAACGGTTTCTAAAACTCAACGAAGAGCCCCTCTCCTGGTGCTCCGGTTTGACTTTCCAACTGCTTTCCTATCAATCTCCCAACTTGGAGAGACAGCCCCTTTAAGCTCCTGGTTCGCACAGGTTGCCAATTTGGCAGAGGATGAAAGGGAAGAGGGAGAACCAATGAGAGAGTAGCTGTTAGGCATTTGGATGGGCACATGCCACTCTAATTTCCCGGCAGGAAGAAGAATGAACCAAAGTCTCAGCCACCCACCGGGAACCAGTAGAGGTCCTGAACCAAAAGTTTGGACTTGCGTTCAGCTCACAAAAAACGAGTTGAAAAATGGAGCTCAGGGGCACAGCAATTCACAAACTGGCAGAGTAATCAAGGCCAACTATCGTCCAAAAATCTGTTGAGGGAAGGCAACGAGGCGGACTTGAAAGTGAGGCAGAATAGCAGGAAACAGATTTCAAGAGGTACGTTGGAATCGCCTGTAAAGCACAGGAAGAGGGGCACAACTTCGACAATGATGCACTTGGCCAAAAAGGGCGTATGCGTTTTCTCCTGAATATATTCAGGAGAAAACGCATACGCCCTTTTTGGCCAAGCAAGCAAGCGGGCAATGCAAATCTGCACTACAAAGAAGTATCACTTCCCACCGGTCAAAAGGGACATCCACAAAATGTGTAAAAACCAGAAAGGCAAGACAGGCCCTGGAGAACAGGGAGCCTTGTTATGCTGATGGGCGGGATGTAAGTTGCCAACTGCCTCAGTGGAGGAGTGCATTGTGTCCCCTAAAACAAGTAAACAACAGAGCTACAGAGCCAAGGGCACTTCCAGTCTAGGGAATATACCTTGGGAAAACTGAAAATCCATAAGACAGAGCCACCCCCAAATTGAGGGCTGCACTGCTTACAGGAACCTCAACCTGGGTACACCTGAAATATCCCAGGAAATATAAAAATGGTTCCAAACATTGTGGAACTTACGTACGATGGAATATCCCTCAGCCACGAAATCAATGTCATAAGACCAGTAGCAGCAAAATGAGTGGATTCAGGTACGATGATTCTAAGTGAAAGAAGTCACACAGGAAAAGAAACTTATCATAAGATATCACTTAGGAAGATCCTGTAAACATGGCTACACATGAACTGAGTTAGGCAAGAGAACAGAGTCTCACATTTAGAAAACACTCTTATGCCTGCTTAAGGGGGAAGGAGAGGTGGGGTGATGCATCAAACCAGAGTTTGATATAAGCACAGGTACCGTTCCAAAAACCAACTATGGAATAGACAAGACCTACACCTTCCTCAGTGAAAGGGACTCAAAACCCCATATTTCCCGCAGAGGAATAGATCTGACTAGTAAGAATCTTAAAACCTATGTATTGATATGTCTCCGTAAGGGAATCAAGTGTGTCTAGACTGGCATAAACAGGGCAGCGAGAATCAGCTCAAACCCACTCTAAAAAGGAATTTCAAAAACAGAACAAAGAAACAGGGAAATTCTTTACAATTCCTTCAGGGTCTCTGATGCAACCTGGAATGACCCTATCTACAATGACAGCTGGATGTGGCATAAGGCTGGACACTTGGGACTGAGAGGATTGGTGAGATTGGGTGAGCAAATGCAGACCCTTTAAAGCAATAATGCATGGCACCCATTCCATGGGTCCCAGCTCTCCAGGTGGAAGGGAATATTACTACAGCTATAACGTGTACGGGAAACCTAGAGAATGGACACACTGTGAATACGAACGGTTTCTAAAACTCAACGAAGAGCCCCTCTCCTGGTGCTCCGGTTTGACTTTCCAACTGCTTTCCTATCAATCTCCCAACTTGGAGAGACAGCCCCTTTAAGCTCCTGGTTCGCACAGGTTGCCAATTTGGCAGAGGATGAAAGGGAAGAGGGAGAACCAATGAGAGAGTAGCTGTTAGGCATTTGGATGGGCACATGTCACTCTAATTTCCCGGCAGGAAGAAGAATGAACCAAAGTCTCAGCCACCCACCGGGAACCAGTAGAGGTCCTGAACCAAAAGTTTGGACTTGCGTTCAGCTCACAAAAAACGAGTTGAAAAATGGAGCTCAGGGGCACAGCAATTCACAAACTGGCAGAGTAATCAAGGCCAACTATCGTCCAAAAATCTGTTGAGGGAAGGCAACGAGGCGGACTTGAAAGTGAGGCAGAATAGCAGGAAACAGATTTCAAGAGGTACGTTGGAATCGCCTGTAAAGCACAGGAAGAGGGGCACAACTTCGACAATGATGCACTTGGCCAAAAAGGGCGTATGCGTTTTCTCCTGAATATATTCAGGAGAAAACGCATACGCCCTTTTTGGCCAAGCAAGCAAGCGGGCAATGCAAATCTGCACTACAAAGAAGTATCACTTCCCACCGGTCAAAAGGGACATCCACAAAATGTGTAAAAACCAGAAAGGCAAGACAGGCCCTGGAGAACAGGGAGCCTTGTTATGCTGATGGGCGGGATGTAAGTTGCCAACTGCCTCAGTGGAGGAGTGCATTGTGTTCCCTAAAACAAGTAAACAACAGAGCTACAGAGCCAAGGGCACTTCCAGTCTAGGGAATATACCTTGGAAAAACTGAAAATCCATAAGACAGAGCCACCCCCAAATTGAGGGTTGCACTGCTTAAAGGAACCTCAACCTGGGTACACCTGAAATATCCCAGGAAATATAAAAATGGTTCCAAACATTGAGGAACTTACGTACGATGTAATATCCCTCAGCCACAAAATCAATGTCATAAGACCAGTAGCAGCAAAATGAGTGGATTCAGGTACGATGATTCTAAGTGAAAGAAGTCACACAGGAAAAGAAACTTATCATAAGATATCACTTAGGAAGATCCTGTAAACATGGCTACACATGAACTGAGTTAGGCAAGAGAACAGAGTCTCACATTTGGAAAACACTCTTATGCCTGCTTAAGGGGGAAGGAGAGGTGGGGTGATGCATCAAACCAGAGTTTGATATAAGCACAGGTACCGTTCCAAAAACCAACTATGGAATAGACAAGACCTACACCTTCCTCAGTGAAAGGGACTCAAAACCCCATATTTCCCGCAGAGGAATAGATCTGACTAGTAAGAATCTTAAAACCTATGTATTGATATGTCTCCGTAAGGGAATCAAGTGTGTCTAGACTGGCATAAACAGGGCAGCGAGAATCAGCTCAAACCCACTCTAAAAAGGAATTTCAGAAACAGAACAAAGAAACAGGGAAATTCTTTACAATTCCTTCAGGGTCTCTGATGCAACCTGGAATGACCCTATCTACAATGACAGCTGGATGTGGCATAAGGCTGGACACTTGGGACTGAGAGGATTGGTGAGATTGGGTGAGCAAATGCAGACCCTTTAAAGCAATAATGCATGGCACCCATTCCATGGGTCCCAGCTCTCCAGGTGGAAGGGAATATTACTACAGCTATAACGTGTACGGGAAACCTAGAGAATGGACACACTGTGAATACGAACGGTTTCTAAAACTCAACGAAGAGCCCCTCTCCTGGTGCTCCGGTTTGACTTTCCAACTGCTTTCCTATCAATCTCCCAACTTGGAGAGACAGCCCCTTTAAGCTCCTGGTTCGCACAGGTTGCCAATTTGGCAGAGGATGAAAGGGAAGAGGGAGAACCAATGAGAGAGTAGCTGTTAGGCATTTGGATGGGCACATGTCACTCTAATTTCCTGGCAGGAAGAAGAATGAACCAAAGTCTCAGCCACCCACCGGGAACCAGTAGAGGTCCTGAACCAAAAGTTTGGACTTGCGTTCAGCTCACAAAAAAACGAGTTGAAAAATGGATCTCAGGGGCACAGCAATTCACAAACTGGCAGAGTAATCAAGGCCAACTATCGTCCAAAAATCTGTTGAGGGAAGGCAACGAGGCGGACTTGAAAGCGAGGCAGAATAGCAGGAAACAGATTTCAAGAGGTACGTTGGAATCGCCTGTAAAGCACAGGAAGAGGGGCACAACTTCGACAATGATGCACTTGGCCAAAAAGGGCGTATGTGTTTTCTCCTGAATATATTCAGGAGAAAACGCATACGCCCTTTTTGGCCAAGCAAGCAAGCGGGCAATGCAAATCTGCACTACAAAGAAGTATCACTTCCCACCGGTCAAAAGGGACATCCACAAAATGTGTAAAAACCAGAAAGGCAAGACAGGCCCTGGAGAACAGGGAGCCTTGTTATGCTGATGGGCGGGATGTAAGTTGCCAACTGCCTCACTGGAGGAGTGCATTGTGTTCCCTAAAACAAGTAAACAACAGAGCTCCAGAGCCAAGGGCACGTCCAGTCTAGGGAATATACCTTGGGAAAACTGAAAATCCATAAGACAGAGCCACCCCCAAATTGAGGGCTGCACTGCTTACAGGAACCTCAACCTGGGTACACTTGAAATATCCCAGGAAATATAAAAATGGTTCCAAACATTGTGGAACTTACGTACGATGGAATATCCCTCAGCCACGAAATCAATGTCATAAGACCAGTAGCAGCAAAATGAGTGGATTCAGGTACGATGATTCTAAGTGAAAGAAGTCACACAGGAAAAGAAACTTATCATAAGATATCACTTAGGAAGATCCTGTAAACATGGCTACACATGAACTGAGTTAGGCAAAAGAACAGAGTCTCACATTTAGAAAACACTCTTATGCCTGCTTAAGGGGGAAGGAGAGGTGGGGTGATGCATCAAACCAGAGTTTGATATAAGCACAGGTACCGTTCCAAAAACAAACTATGGAATAGACAAGACCTACACCTTCCTCAGTGAAAGGGACTCAAAACCCCATATTTCCCGCAGAGGAATAGATCTGACTAGTAAGAATCTTAAAACCTATGTATTGATATGTCTCCGTAAGGGAATCAAGTGTGTCTAGACTGGCATAAACAGGGCAGCGAGAATCAGCTCAAACCCACTCTAAAAAGGAATTTCAGAAACAGAACAAAGAAACAGGGAAATTCTTTACAATTCCTTCAGGGTCTCTGATGCAACCTGGAATGACCCTATCTACAATGACAGCTGGATGTGGCATAAGGCTGGACACTTGGGACTGAGAGGATTGGTGAGATTGGGTGAGCAAATGCAGACCCTTTAAAGCAATAATGCATGGCACCCATTCCATGGGTCCCAGCTCTCCAGGTGGAAGGGAATATTACTACAGCTATAACGTGTACGGGAAACCTAGAGAATGGACACACTGTGAATACGAAAGGTTTCTAAAACTCAACGAAGAGCCCCTCTCCTGGTGCTCCGGTTTGACTTTCCAACTGCTTTCCTATCAATCTCCCAACTTGGAGAGACAGCCCCTTTAAGCTCCTGGTTCGCACAGGTTGCCAATTTGGCAGAGGAGGAAAGGGAAGAGGGAGAACCAATGAGAGAGTAGCTGTTAGGCATTTGGATGGGCACATGTCACTCTAATTTCCCGGCAGGAAGAAGAATGAACCAAAGTCTCAGCCACCCACCGGGAACCAGTAGAGGTCCTGAACCAAAAGTTTGGACTTGCGTTCAGCTCACAAAAAACGAGTTGAAAAATGGAGCTCAGGGGCACAGCAATTCACAAACTGGCAGAGTAATCAAGGCCAACTATCGTCCAAAAATCTGTTGAGGGAAGGCAACGAGGCGGACTTGAAAGCGAGGCAGAATAGCAGGAAACAGATTTCAAGAGGTACGTTGGAATCGCCTGTAAAGCACAGGAAGAGGGGCACAACTTCGACAATGATGCACTTGGCCAAAAAGGGCGTATGCGTTTTCTCCTGAATATATTCAGGAGAAAACGCATACGCCCTTTTTGGCCAAGCAAGCAAGCGGGCAATGCAAATCTGCACTACAAAGAAGTATCACTTCCCACCGGTCAAAAGGGACATCCACAAAATGTGTAAAAACCAGAAAGGCAAGACAGGCCCTGGAGAACAGGGAGCCTTGTTATGCTGATGGGCGGGATGTAAGTTGCCAACTGCCTCACTGGAGGAGTGCATTGTGTTCCCTAAAACAAGTAAACAACAGAGCTCCAGAGCCAAGGGCACGTCCAGTCTAGGGAATATACCTTGGGAAAACTGAAAATCCATAAGACAGAGCCACCCCCAAATTGAGGGCTGCACTGCTTACAGGAACCTCAACCTGGGTACACCTGAAATATCCCAGGAAATATAAAAATGGTTCCAAACATTGTGGAACTTACGTACGATGGAATATCCCTCAGCCACGAAATCAATGTCATAAGACCAGTAGCAGCAAAATGAGTGGATTCAGGTACGATGATTCTAAGTGAAAGAAGTCACACAGGAAAAGAAACTTATCATAAGATATCACTTAGGAAGATCCTGTAAACATGGCTACACATGAACTGAGTTAGGCAAGAGAACAGAGTCTCACATTTAGAAAACACTCTTATGCCTGCTTAAGGGGGAAGGAGAGGTGGGGTGATGCATCAAACCAGAGTTTGATATAAGCACAGGTACCGTTCCAAAAACCAACTATGGAATAGACAAGACCTACACCTTCCTCAGTGAAAGGGACTCAAAACCCCATATTTCCCGCAGAGGAATAGATCTGACTAGTAAGAATCTTAAAACCTATGTATTGATATGTCTCCGTAAGGGAATCAAGTGTGTCTAGACTGGCATAAACAGGGCAGCGAGAATCAGCTCAAACCCACTCTAAAAAGGAATTTCAAAAACAGAACAAAGAAACAGGGAAATTCTTTACAATTCCTTCAGGGTCTCTGATGCAACCTGGAATGACCCTATCTACAATGACAGCTGGATGTGGCATAAGGCTGGACACTTGGGACTGAGAGGATTGGTGAGATTGGGTGAGCAAATGCAGACCCTTTAAAGCAATAATGCATGGCACCCATTCCATGGGTCCCAGCTCTCCAGGTGGAAGGGAATATTACTACAGCTATAACGTGTACGGGAAACCTAGAGAATGGACACACTGTGAATACGAAAGGTTTCTAAAACTCAACGAAGAGCCCCTCTCCTGGTGCTCCGGTTTGACTTTCCAACTGCTTTCCTATCAATCTCCCAACTTGGAGAGACAGCCCCTTTAAGCTCCTGGTTCGCACAGGTTGCCAATTTGGCAGAGGAGGAAAGGGAAGAGGGAGAACCAATGAGAGAGTAGCTGTTAGGCATTTGGATGGGCACATGTCACTCTAATTTCCCGGCAGGAAGAAGAATGAACCAAAGTCTCAGCCACCCACCGGGAACCAGTAGAGGTCCTGAACCAAAAGTTTGGACTTGCGTTCAGCTCACAAAAAACGAGTTGAAAAATGGAGCTCAGGGGCACAGCAATTCACAAACTGGCAGAGTAATCAAGGCCAACTATCGTCCAAAAATCTGTTGAGGGAAGGCAACGAGGCGGACTTGAAAGCGAGGCAGAATAGCAGGAAACAGATTTCAAGAGGTACGTTGGAATCGCCTGTAAAGCACAGGAAGAGGGGCACAACTTCGACAATGATGCACTTGGCCAAAAAGGGCGTATGCGTTTTCTCCTGAGAAAACGCATACGCCCTTTTTGGCCAAGCAAGCAAGCGGGCAATGCAAATCTGCACTACAAAGAAGTATCACTTCCCACCGGTCAAAAGGGACATCCACAAAATGTGTAAAAACCAGAAAGGCAAGACAGGCCCTGGAGAACAGGGAGCCTTGTTATGCTGATGGGCGGGATGTAAGTTGCCAACTGCCTCAGTGGAGGAGTGCATTGTGTCCCCTAAAACAAGTAAACAACAGAGCTACAGAGCCAAGGGCACTTCCAGTCTAGGGAATATACCTTGGGAAAACTGAAAATCCATAAGACAGAGCCACCCCCAAATTGAGGGCTGCACTGCTTACAGGAACCTCAACCTGGGTACACCTGAAATATCCCAGGAAATATAAAAATGGTTCCAAACATTGTGGAACTTACGTACGATGGAATATCCCTCAGCCACGAAATCAATGTCATAAGACCAGTAGCAGCAAAATGAGTGGATTCAGGTACGATGATTCTAAGTGAAAGAAGTCACACAGGAAAAGAAACTTATCATAAGATATCACTTAGGAAGATCCTGTAAACATGGCTACACATGAACTGAGTTAGGCAAGAGAACAGAGTCTCACATTTAGAAAACACTCTTATGCCTGCTTAAGGGGGAAGGAGAGGTGGGGTGATGCATCAAACCAGAGTTTGATATAAGCACAGGTACCGTTCCAAAAACCAACTATGGAATAGACAAGACCTACACCTTCCTCAGTGAAAGGGACTCAAAACCCCATATTTCCCGCAGAGGAATAGATCTGACTAGTAAGAATCTTAAAACCTATGTATTGATATGTCTCCGTAAGGGAATCAAGTGTGTCTAGACTGGCATAAACAGGGCAGCGAGAATCAGCTCAAACCCACTCTAAAAAGGAATTTCAAAAACAGAACAAAGAAACAGGGAAATTCTTTACAATTCCTTCAGGGTCTCTGATGCAACCTGGAATGACCCTATCTACAATGACAGCTGGATGTGGCATAAGGCTGGACACTTGGGACTGAGAGGATTGGTGAGATTGGGTGAGCAAATGCAGACCCTTTAAAGCAATAATGCATGGCACCCATTCCATGGGTCCCAGCTCTCCAGGTGGAAGGGAATATTACTACAGCTATAACGTGTACGGGAAACCTAGAGAATGGACACACTGTGAATACGAAAGGTTTCTAAAACTCAACGAAGAGCCCCTCTCCTGGTGCTCCGGTTTGACTTTCCAACTGCTTTCCTATCAATCTCCCAACTTGGAGAGACAGCCCCTTTAAGCTCCTGGTTCGCACAGGTTGCCAATTTGGCAGAGGAGGAAAGGGAAGAGGGAGAACCAATGAGAGAGTAGCTGTTAGGCATTTGGATGGGCACATGTCACTCTAATTTCCCGGCAGGAAGAAGAATGAACCAAAGTCTCAGCCACCCACCGGGAACCAGTAGAGGTCCTGAACCAAAAGTTTGGACTTGCGTTCAGCTCACAAAAAACGAGTTGAAAAATGGAGCTCAGGGGCACAGCAATTCACAAACTGGCAGAGTAATCAAGGCCAACTATCGTCCAAAAATCTGTTGAGGGAAGGCAACGAGGCGGACTTGAAAGCGAGGCAGAATAGCAGGAAACAGATTTCAAGAGGTACGTTGGAATCGCCTGTAAAGCACAGGAAGAGGGGCACAACTTCGACAATGATGCACTTGGCCAAAAAGGGCGTATGCGTTTTCTCCTGAGAAAACGCATACGCCCTTTTTGGCCAAGCAAGCAAGCGGGCAATGCAAATCTGCACTACAAAGAAGTATCACTTCCCACCGGTCAAAAGGGACATCCACAAAATGTGTAAAAACCAGAAAGGCAAGACAGGCCCTGGAGAACAGGGAGCCTTGTTATGCTGATGGGCGGGATGTAAGTGGCCAACTGCCTCAGTGGAGGAGTGCATTGTGTCCCCTAAAACAAGTAAACAACAGGGCTACAGAGCCAAGGGCACTTCCAGTCTAGGGAATATACCTTGGGAAAACTGAAAATCCATAAGACAGAGCCACCCCCAAATTGAGGGCTGCACTGCTTACAGGAACCTCAACCTGGGTACACCTGAAATATCCCAGGAAATATAAAAATGGTTCCAAACATTGTGGAACTTACGTACGATGGAATATCCCTCAGCCACGAAATCAATGTCATAAGACCAGTAGCAGCAAAATGAGTGGATTCAGGTACGATGATTCTAAGTGAAAGAAGTCACACAGGAAAAGAAACTTATCATAAGATATCACTTAGGAAGATCCTGTAAACATGGCTACACATGAACTGAGTTAGGCAAGAGAACAGAGTCTCACATTTAGAAAACACTCTTATGCCTGCTTAAGGGGGAAGGAGAGGTGGGGTGATGCATCAAACCAGAGTTTGATATAAGCACAGGTACCGTTCCAAAAACCAACTATGGAATAGACAAGACCTACACCTTCCTCAGTGAAAGGGACTCAAAACCCCATATTTCCCGCAGAGGAATAGATCTGACTAGTAAGAATCTTAAAACCTATGTACTGATATGTCTCCGTAAGGGAATCAAGTGTGTCTAGACTGGCATAAACATGGCAGTGAGAATCAGCTCAAACCCACTCTAAAAAGGAATTTCAAAAACAGAACAAAGAAACAGGGAAATTCTTTACAATTCCTTCAGGGTCTCTGATGCAACCTGGAATGACCCTATCTAAAATGACAGCTGGATGTGGCATAAGGCTGGACACTTGGGACTGAGAGGATTGGTGAGATTGGATGAGCAAATGCAGACCCTTTAAAGCAATAATGCATGGCACCCATTCCATGGGTCCCAGCTCTCCAGGTGGAAGGGAATATTACTACAGCTATAACGTGTACGGGAAACCTAGAGAATGGACACACTGTGAATACGAACGGTTTCTAAAACTCAACGAAGAGCCCCTCTCCTGGTGCTCCGGTTTGACTTTCCAACTGCTTTCCTATCAATCTCCCAACTTGGAGAGACAGCCCCTTTAAGCTCCTGGTTCGCACAGGTTGCCAATTTGGCAGAGGATGAAAGGGAAGAGGGAGAACCAATGAGAGAGTAGCTGTTAGGCATTTGGATGGGCACATGTCACTCTAATTTCCCGGCAGGAAGAAGAATGAACCAAAGTCTCAGCCACCCACCGGGAACCAGTAGAGGTCCTGAACCAAAAGTTTGGACTTGCGTTCAGCTCACAAAAAACGAGTTGAAAAATGGAGCTCAGGGGCACAGCAATTCACAAACTGGCAGAGTAATCAAGGCCAACTATCGTCCAAAAATCTGTTGAGGGAAGGCAACGAGGCGGACTTGAAAGTGAGGCAGAATAGCAGGAAACAGATTTCAAGAGGTACGTTGGAATCGCCTGTAAAGCACAGGAAGAGGGGCACAACTTCGACAATGATGCACTTGGCCAAAAAGGGCGTATGCGTTTTCTCCTGAATATATTCAGGAGAAAACGCATACGCCCTTTTTGGCCAAGCAAGCAAGCGGGCAATGCAAATCTGCACTACAAAGAAGTATCACTTCCCACCGGTCAAAAGGGACATCCACAAAATGTGTAAAAACCAGAAAGGCAAGACAGGCCCTGGAGAACAGGGAGCCTTGTTATGCTGATGGGCGGGATGTAAGTTGCCAACTGCCTCAGTGGAGGAGTGCATTGTGTTCCCTAAAACAAGTAAACAACAGAGCTACAGAGCCAAGGGCACTTCCAGTCTAGGGAATATACCTTGGAAAAACTGAAAATCCATAAGACAGAGCCACCCCCAAATTGAGGGTTGCACTGCTTACAGGAACCTCAACCTGGGTACACCTGAAATATCCCAGGAAATATAAAAATGGTTCCAAACATTGAGGAACTTACGTACGATGTAATATCCCTCAGCCACAAAATCAATGTCATAAGACCAGTAGCAGCAAAATGAGTGGATTCAGGTACGATGATTCTAAGTGAAAGAAGTCACACAGGAAAAGAAACTTATCATAAGATATCACTTAGGAAGATCCTGTAAACATGGCTACACATGAACTGAGTTAGGCAAGAGAACAGAGTCTCACATTTAGAAAACACTCTTATGCCTGCTTAAGGGGGAAGGAGAGGTGGGGTGATGCATCAAACCAGAGTTTGATATAAGCACAGGTACCGTTCCAAAAACCAACTATGGAATAGACAAGACCTACACCTTCCTCAGTGAAAGGGACTCAAAACCCCATATTTCCCGCAGAGGAATAGATCTGACTAGTAAGAATCTTAAAACCTATGTGTTGATATGTCTCCATAAGGGAATCAAGTGTGTCTAGACTGGCATAAACATGGCAGTGAGAATCAGCTCAAACCCACTCTAAAAAGGAATTTCAAAAACAGAACAAAGAAACAGGGAAATTCTTTACAATTCCTTCAGGGTCTCTGATGCAACCTGGAATGACCCTATCTACAATGACAGCTGGATGTGGCATAAGGCTGGACACTTGGGACTGAGAGGATTGGTGAGATTGGGTGAGCAAATGCAGACCCTTTAAAGCAATAATGCATGGCACCCATTCCATGGGTCCCAGCTCTCCAGGTGGAAGGGAATATTACTACAGCTATAACGTGTACGGGAAACCTAGAGAATGGACACACTGTGAATACGAAAGGTTTCTAAAACTCAACGAAGAGCCCCTCTCCTGGTGCTCCGGTTTGACTTTCCAACTGCTTTCCTATCAATCTCCCAACTTGGAGAGACAGCCCCTTTAAGCTCCTGGTTCGCACAGGTTGCCAATTTGGCAGAGGATGAAAGGGAAGAGGGAGAACCAATGAGAGAGTAGCTGTTAGGCATTTGGATGGGCACATGTCACTCTAATTTCCTGGCAGGAAGAAGAATGAACCAAAGTCTCAGCCACCCACCGGGAACCAGTAGAGGTCCTGAACCAAAAGTTTGGACTTGCGTTCAGCTCACAAAAAAACGAGTTGAAAAATGGAGCTCAGGGGCACAGCAATTCACAAACTGGCAGAGTAATCAAGGCCAACTATCGTCCAAAAATCTGTTGAGGGAAGGCAACGAGGCGGACTTGAAAGCGAGGCAGAATAGCAGGAAACAGATTTCAAGAGGTACGTTGGAATCGCCTGTAAAGCACAGGAAGAGGGGCACAACTTCGACAATGATGCACTTGGCCAAAAAGGGCGTATGCGTTTTCTCCTGAATATATTCAGGAGAAAACGCATACGCCCTTTTTGGCCAAGCAAGCAAGCGGGCAATGCAAATCTGCACTACAAAGAAGTATCACTTCCCTCCGGTCAAAAGGGACATCCACAAAATGTGTAAAAACCAGAAAGGCAAGACAGGCCCTGGAGAACAGGGAGCCTTGTTATGCTGATGGGCGGGATGTAAGTTGCCAACTGCCTCACTGGAGGAGTGCATTGTGTTCCCTAAAACAAGTAAACAACAGAGCTACAGAGCCAAGGGCACGTCCAGTCTAGGGAATATACCTTGGGAAAACTGAAAATCCATAAGACAGAGCCACCCCCAAATTGAGGGCTGCACTGCTTACAGGAACCTCAACCTGGGTACACCTGAAATATCCCAGGAAATATAAAAATGGTTCCAAACATTGTGGAACTTACGTACGATGGAATATCCCTCAGCCACGAAATCAATGTCATAAGACCAGTAGCAGCAAAATGAGTGGATTCAGGTACGATGATTCTAAGTGAAAGAAGTCACACAGGAAAAGAAACTTATCATAAGATATCACTTAGGAAGATCCTGTAAACATGGCTACACATGAACTGAGTTAGGCAAAAGAACAGAGTCTCACATTTAGAAAACACTCTTATGCCTGCTTAAGGGGGAAGGAGAGGTGGGGTGATGCATCAAACCAGAGTTTGATATAAGCACAGGTACCGTTCCAAAAACCAACTATGGAATAGACAAGACCTACACCTTCCTCAGTGAAAGGGACTCAAAACCCCATATTTCCCGCAGAGGAATAGATCTGACTAGTAAGAATCTTAAAACCTATGTATTGATATGTCTCCGTAAGGGAATCAAGTGTGTCTAGACTGGCATAAACAGGGCAGCGAGAATCAGCTCAAACCCACTCTAAAAAGGAATTTCAGAAACAGAACAAAGAAACAGGGAAATTCTTTACAATTCCTTCAGGGTCTCTGATGCAACCTGGAATGACCCTATCTACAATGACAGCTGGATGTGGCATAAGGCTGGACACTTGGGACTGAGAGGATTGGTGAGATTGGGTGAGCAAATGCAGACCCTTTAAAGCAATAATGCATGGCACCCATTCCATGGGTCCCAGCTCTCCAGGTGGAAGGGAATATTACTACAGCTATAACGTGTACGGGAAACCTAGAGAATGGACACACTGTGAATACGAAAGGTTTCTAAAACTCAACGAAGAGCCCCTCTCCTGGTGCTCCGGTTTGACTTTCCAACTGCTTTCCTATCAATCTCCCAACTTGGAGAGACAGCCCCTTTAAGCTCCTGGTTCGCACAGGTTGCCAATTTGGCAGAGGAGGAAAGGGAAGAGGGAGAACCAATGAGAGAGTAGCTGTTAGGCATTTGGATGGGCACATGTCACTCTAATTTCCCGGCAGGAAGAAGAATGAACCAAAGTCTCAGCCACCCACCGGGAACCAGTAGAGGTCCTGAACCAAAAGTTTGGACTTGCGTTCAGCTCACAAAAAACGAGTTGAAAAATGGAGCTCAGGGGCACAGCAATTCACAAACTGGCAGAGTAATCAAGGCCAACTATCGTCCAAAAATCTGTTGAGGGAAGGCAACGAGGCGGACTTGAAAGCGAGGCAGAATAGCAGGAAACAGATTTCAAGAGGTACGTTGGAATCGCCTGTAAAGCACAGGAAGAGGGGCACAACTACGACAATGATGCACTTGGCCAAAAAGGGCGTATGCGTTTTCTCCTGAGAAAACGCATACGCCCTTTTTGGCCAAGCAAGCAAGCGGGCAATGCAAATCTGCACTACAAAGAAGTATCACTTCCCACCGGTCAAAAGGGACATCCACAAAATGTGTAAAAACCAGAAAGGCAAGACAGGCCCTGGAGAACAGGGAGCCTTGTTATGCTGATGGGCGGGATGTAAGTTGCCAACTGCCTCAGTGGAGGAGTGCATTGTGTCCCCTAAAACAAGTAAACAACAGAGCTACAGAGCCAAGGGCACTTCCAGTCTAGGGAATATACCTTGGGAAAACTGAAAATCCATAAGACAGAGCCACCCCCAAATTGAGGGCTGCACTGCTTACAGGAACCTCAACCTGGGTACACCTGAAATATCCCAGGAAATATAAAAATGGTTCCAAACATTGTGGAACTTACGTACGATGGAATATCCCTCAGCCACGAAATCAATGTCATAAGACCAGTAGCAGCAAAATGAGTGGATTCAGGTACGATGATTCTAAGTGAAAGAAGTCACACAGGAAAAGAAACTTATCATAAGATATCACTTAGGAAGATCCTGTAAACATGGCTACACATGAACTGAGTTAGGCAAGAGAACAGAGTCTCACATTTAGAAAACACTCTTATGCCTGCTTAAGGGGGAAGGAGAGGTGGGGTGATGCATCAAACCAGAGTTTGATATAAGCACAGGTACCGTTCCAAAAACCAACTATGGAATAGACAAGACCTACACCTTCCTCAGTGAAAGGGACTCAAAACCCCATATTTCCCGCAGAGGAATAGATCTGACTAGTAAGAATCTTAAAACCTATGTATTGATATGTCTCCGTAAGGGAATCAAGTGTGTCTAGACTGGCATAAACAGGGCAGCGAGAATCAGCTCAAACCCACTCTAAAAAGGAATTTCAAAAACAGAACAAAGAAACAGGGAAATTCTTTACAATTCCTTCAGGGTCTCTGATGCAACCTGGAATGACCCTATCTACAATGACAGCTGGATGTGGCATAAGGCTGGACACTTGGGACTGAGAGGATTGGTGAGATTGGGTGAGCAAATGCAGACCCTTTAAAGCAATAATGCATGGCACCCATTCCATGGGTCCCAGCTCTCCAGGTGGAAGGGAATATTACTACAGCTATAACGTGTACGGGAAACCTAGAGAATGGACACACTGTGAATACGAAAGGTTTCTAAAACTCAACGAAGAGCCCCTCTCCTGGTGCTCCGGTTTGACTTTCCAACTGCTTTCCTATCAATCTCCCAACTTGGAGAGACAGCCCCTTTAAGCTCCTGGTTCGCACAGGTTGCCAATTTGGCAGAGGATGAAAGGGAAGAGGGAGAACCAATGAGAGAGTAGCTGTTAGGCATTTGGATGGGCACCTGTCACTCTAATTTCCCGGCAGGAAGAAGAATGAACCAAAGTCTCAGCCACCCACCGGGAACCAGTAGAGGTCCTGAACCAAAAGTTTGGACTTGCGTTCAGCTCAAAAAAAACGAGTTGAAAAATGGAGCTCAGGGGCACAGCAATTCACAAACTGGCAGAGTAATCAAGGCCAACTATCGTCCAAAAATCTGTTGAGGGAAGGCAACGAGGCGGACTTGAAAGCGAGGCAGAATAGCAGGAAACAGATTTCAAGAGGTACGTTGGAATCGCCTGTAAAGCACAGGAAGAGGGGCACAACTTCGACAATGATGCACTTGGCCAAAAAGGGCGTATGCGTTTTCTCCTGAATATATTCAGGAGAAAACGCATACGCCCTTTTTGGCCAAGCAAGCAAGCGGGCAATGCAAATCTGCACTACAAAGAAGTATCACTTCCCACCGGTCAAAAGGGACATCCACAAAATGTGTAAAAACCAGAAAGGCAAGACAGGCCCTGGAGAACAGGGAGCCTTGTTATGCTGATGGGCGGGATGTAAGTTGCCAACTGCCTCAGTGGAGGAGTGCATTGTGTCCCCTAAAACAAGTAAACAACAGAGCTACAGAGCCAAGGGCACTTCCAGTCTAGGGAATATACCTTGGGAAAACTGAAAATCCATAAGACAGAGCCACCCCCAAATTGAGGGCTGCACTGCTTACAGGAACCTCAACCTGGGTACACCTGAAATATCCCAGGAAATATAAAAATGGTTCCAAACATTGTGGAACTTACGTACAATGGAATATCCCTCAGCCACGAAATCAATGTCATAAGACCAGTAGCAGCAAAATGAGTGGATTCAGGTACGATGATTCTAAGTGAAAGACGTCACACAGGAAAAGAAACTTATCATAAGATATCACTTAGGAAGATCCTGTAAACATGGCTACACATGAACTGAGTTAGGCAAGAGAACAGAGTCTCACATTTAGAAAACACTCTTATGCCTGCTTAAGGGGGAAGGAGAGGTGGGGTGATGCATCAAACCAGAGTTTGATATAAGCTCAGGTACCGTTCCAAAAACCAACTATGGAATAGACAAGACCTACACCTTCCTCAGTGAAAGGGACTCAAAACCCCATATTTCCCGCAGAGGAATAGATCTGACTAGTAAGAATCTTAAAACCTATGTGTTGATATGTCTCCTTAAGGGAATCAAGTGTGTCTAGACTGGCATAAACAGGGCAGTGAGAATCAGCTCAAACCCACTCTAAAAAGGAATTTCAAAAACAGAACAAAGAAACAGGGAAATTCTTTACAATTCCTTCAGGGTCTCTGATGCAACCTGGAATGACCCTATCTACAATGACAGCTGGATGTGGCATAAGGCTGGACACTTGGGACTGAGAGGATTGGTGAGATTGGGTGAGCAAATGCAGACCCTTTAAAGCAATAATGCATGGCACCCATTCCATGGGTCCCAGCTCTCCAGGTGGAAGGGAATATTACTACAGCTATAACGTGTACGGGAAACCTAGAGAATGGACACACAGTGAATACGAACGGTTTCTAAAACTCAACGAAGAGCCCCTCTCCTGGTGCTCCGGTTTGACTTTCCAACTGCTTTCCTATCAATCTCCCAACTTGGAGAGACAGCCCCTTTAAGCTCCTGGTTCGCACAGGTTGCCAATTTGGCAGAGGATGAAAGGGAAGAGGGAGAACCAATGAGAGAGTAGCTGTTAGGCATTTGGATGGGCACATGTCACTCTAATTTCCCGGCAGGAAGAAGAATGAACCAAAGTCTCAGCCACCCACCAGGAACCAGTATAGGTCCTGAACCAAAAGTTTGGACTTGCGTTCAGCTCACAAAAAAACGAGTTGAAAAATGGAGCTCAGGGGCACAGCAATTCACAAACTGGCAGAGTAATCAAGGCCAAGTATCGTCCAAAAATCTGTTGAGGGAAGGCAACGAGGCGGACTTGAAAGCGAGGCAGAATAGCAGGAAACAGATTTCAAGAGGTACGTTGGAATTGCCTGTAAAGCACAGGAAGAGGGGCACAACTTCGACAATGATGCACTTGGCCAAAAAGGGCGTATGCGTTTTCTCCTGAATATATTCAGGAGAAAACGCATACGCCCATTTTGGCCAAGCAAGCAAGCGGGCAATGCAAATCTGCACTACAAAGAAGTATCACTTCCCACCGGTCAAAAGGGACATCCACAAAATGTGTAAAAACCAGAAAGGCAAGACAGGCCCTGGAGAACAGGGAGCCTTGTTATGCTGATGGGCGGGATGTAAGTTGCCAACTGCCTCACTGGAGGAGTGCATTGTGTTCCCTAAAACAAGTAAACAACAGAGCTCCAGAGCCAAGGGCACGTCCAGTCTAGGGAATATACCTTGGGAAAACTGAAAATCCATAAGACAGAGCCACCCCCAAATTGAGGGCTGCACTGCTTACAGGAACCTCAACCTGGGTACACCTGAAATATCCCAGGAAATATAAAAATGGTTCCAAACATTGTGGAACTTACGTACGATGGAATATCCCTCAGCCACGAAATCAATGTCATAAGACCAGTAGCAGCAAAATGAGTGGATTCAGGTACGATGATTCTAAGTGAAAGAAGTCACACAGGAAAAGAAACTTATCATAAGATATCACTTAGGAAGATCCTGTAAACATGGCTACACATGAACTGAGTTAGGCAAGAGAACAGAGTCTCACATTTAGAAAACACTCTTATGCCTGCTTAAGGGGGAAGGAGAGGTGGGGTGATGCATCAAACCAGAGTTTGATATAAGCACAGGTACCGTTCCAAAAACCAACTATGGAATAGACAAGACCTACACCTTCCTCAGTGAAAGGGACTCAAAACCCCATATTTCCCGCAGAGGAATAGATCTGACTAGTAAGAATCTTAAAACCTATGTACTGATATGTCTCCGTAAGGGAATCAAGTGTGTCTAGACTGGCATAAACATGGCAGTGAGAATCAGCTCAAACCCACTCTAAAAAGGAATTTCAAAAACAGAACAAAGAAACAGGGAAATTCTTTACAATTCCTTCAGGGTCTCTGATGCAACCTGGAATGACCCTATCTACAATGACAGCTGGATGTGGCATAAGGCTGGACACTTGGGACTGAGAGGATTGGTGAGATTGGGTGAGCAAATGCAGACCCTTAAAAGCAATAATGCATGACACCCATTCCATGGGTCCCAGCTCTCCAGGTGGAAGGGAATATTACTACAGCTATAACGTGTACGGGAAACCTAGAGAATGGACACACTGTGAATACGAAAGGTTTCTAAAACTCAACGAAGAGCCCCTCTCCTGGTGCTCCGGTTTGACTTTCCAACTGCTTTCCTATCAATCTCCCAACTTGGAGAGACAGCCCCTTTAAGCTCCTGGTTCGCACAGGTTGCCAATTTGGCAGAGGATGAAAGGGAAGAGGGAGAACCAATGAGAGAGTAGCTGTTAGGCATTTGGATAGGCACATGTCACTCTAATTTCCCGGCAGGAAGAAGAATGAACCAAAGTCTCAGCCACCCACTGGGAACCAGTAGAGGTCCTGAACCAAAAGTTTGGACTTGCGTTCAGCTCACAAAAAACGAGTTGAAAAATGGAGCTCAGGGGCACAGCAATTCACAAACTGGCAGAGTAATCAAGGCCAACTATCGTCCAAAAATCTGTTGAGGGAAGGCAACGAGGCGGACTTGAAAGTGAGGCAGAATAGCAGGAAACAGATTTCAAGAGGTACGTTGGAATCGCCTGTAAAGCACAGGAAGAGGGGCACAACTTCGACAATGATGCACTTGGCCAAAAAGGGCGTATGCGTTTTCTCCTGAATATATTCAGGAGAAAACGCATACGCCCTTTTTGGCCAAGCAAGCAAGCGGGCAATGCAAATCTGCACTACAAAGAAGTATCACTTCCCACCGGTCAAAAGGGACATCCACAAAATGTGTAAAAACCAGAAAGGCAAGACAGGCCCTGGAGAACAGGGAGCCTTGTTATGCTGATGGGCGGGATGTAAGTTGCCAACTGCCTCACTGGAGGAGTGCATTGTGTTCCCTAAAACAAGTAAACAACAGAGCTCCAGAGCCAAGGGCACGTCCAGTCTAGGGAATATACCTTGGGAAAACTGAAAATCCATAAGACAGAGCCACCCCCAAATTGAGGGCTGCACTGCTTACAGGAACCTCAACCTGGGTACACCTGAAATATCCCAGGAAATATAAAAATGGTTCCAAACATTGTGGAACTTACGTACGATGGAATATCCCTCAGCCACGAAATCAATGTCATAAGACCAGTAGCAGCAAAATGAGTGGATTCAGGTACGATGATTCTAAGTGAAAGAAGTCACACAGGAAAAGAAACTTATCATAAGATATCACTTAGGAAGATCCTGTAAACATGGCTACACATGAACTGAGTTAGGCAAGAGAACAGAGTCTCACATTTAGAAAACACTCTTATGCCTGCTTAAGGGGGAAGGAGAGGTGGGGTGATGCATCAAACCAGAGTTTGATATAAGCACAGGTACCGTTCCAAAAACCAACTATGGAATAGACAAGACCTACACCTTCCTCAGTGAAAGGGACTCAAAACCCCATATTTCCCGCAGAGGAATAGATCTGACTAGTAAGAATCTTAAAACCTATGTACTGATATGTCTCCGTAAGGGAATCAAGTGTGTCTAGACTGGCATAAACATGGCAGTGAGAATCAGCTCAAACCCACTCTAAAAAGGAATTTCAAAAACAGAACAAAGAAACAGGGAAATTCTTTACAATTCCTTCAGGGTCTCTGATGCAACCTGGAATGACCCTATCTACAATGACAGCTGGATGTGGCATAAGGCTGGACACTTGGGACTGAGAGGATTGGTGAGATTGGGTGAGCAAATGCAGACCCTTTAAAGCAATAATGCATGGCACCCATTCCATGGGTCCCAGCTCTCCAGGTGGAAGGGAATATTACTACAGCTATAACGTGTACGGGAAACCTAGAGAATGGACACACTGTGAATACGAACGGTTTCTAAAACTCAACGAAGAGCCCCTCTCCTGGTGCTCCGGTTTGACTTTCCAACTGCTTTCCTATCAATCTCCCAACTTGGAGAGACAGCCCCTTTAAGCTCCTGGTTCGCACAGGTTGCCAATTTGGCAGAGGATGAAAGGGAAGAGGGAGAACCAATGAGAGAGTAGCTGTTAGGCATTTGGATGGGCACATGTCACTCTAATTTCCCGGCAGGAAGAAGAATGAACCAAAGTCTCAGCCACCCACCGGGAACCAGTAGAGGTCCTGAACCAAAAGTTTGGACTTGCGTTCAGCTCACAAAAAACGAGTTGAAAAATGGAGCTCAGGGGCACAGCAATTCACAAACTGGCAGAGTAATCAAGGCCAACTATCGTCCAAAAATCTGTTGAGGGAAGGCAACGAGGCGGACTTGAAAGCGAGGCAGAATAGCAGGAAACAGATTTCAAGAGGTACGTTGGAATCGCCTGTAAAGCACAGGAAGAGGGGCACAACTTCGACAATGATGCACTTGGCCAAAAAGGGCGTATGCGTTTTCTCCTGAGAAAACGCATACGCCCTTTTTGGCCAAGCAAGCAAGCGGGCAATGCAAATCTGCACTACAAAGAAGTATCACTTCCCACCGGTCAAAAGGGATATCCACAAAATGTGTAAAAACCAGAAAGGCAAGACAGGCCCTGGAGAACAGGGAGCCTTGTTATGCTGATGGGCGGGATGTAAGTTGCCAACTGCCTCAGTGGAGGAGTGCATTGTGTTCCCTAAAACAAGTAAACAACAGAGCTCCAGAGCCAAGGGCACGTCCAGTCTAGGGAATATACCTTGGGAAAACTGAAAATCCATAAGACAGAGCCACCCCCAAATTGAGGGCTGCACTGCTTACAGGAACCTCAACCTGGGTACACCTGAAATATCCCAGGAAATATAAAAATGGTTCCAAACATTGTGGAACTTACGTACGATGGAATATCCCTCAGCCACGAAATCAATGTCATAAGACCAGTAGCAGCAAAATGAGTGGATTCAGGTACGATGATTCGAAGTGAAAGAAGTCACACAGGAAAAGAAACTTATCATAAGATATCACTTAGGAAGATCCTGTAAACAGGGCTACACATGAACTGAGTTAGGCAAGAGAACAGAGTCTCACATTTAGAAAACACTCTTATGCCTGCTTAAGGGGGAAGGAGAGGTGGGGTGATGCATCAAACCAGAGTTTGATATAAGCACAGGTACCATTCCAAAAACCAACTATGGAATAGACAAGACCTACACCTTCCTTAGTGAAAGGGACTCAAAACCCCATATTTCCCGCAGAGGAATAGATCTGGCTAGTAAGAATCTTAAAACCTATGTATTGATATGTCTCCGTAAGGGAATCAAGTGTGTCTAGACTGGCATAAACATGGCAGCGAGAATCAGCTCAAACCCACTCTAAAAAGGAATTTCAAAAACAGAACAAAGAAACAGGGAAATTCTTTACAATTCCTTCAGGGTCTCTGATGCAACCTGGAATGACCCTACCTACAATGACAGCTGGATGTGGCATAAGGCTGGACACTTGGGACTGAGAGGATTGGTGAGATTGGGTGAGCAAATGCAGACCCTTTAAAGCAATAATGCATGGCACCCATTCCATGGGTCCCAGCTCTCCAGGTTGAAGGGAATATTACTACAGCTATAACGTGTACGGGAAACCTAGAGAAAGGATACACTGTGAATACGAAAGGTTTCTAAAACTCAACGAAGAGCCCCTCTCCTGGTGCTCTGGTTTGACTTTCCAACTGCTTTCCTATCAATCTCCCAACTTGGAGAGACAGCCCCTTTAAGCTCCTGGTTCGCACAGGTTGCCAATTTGGCAGAGGATGAAAGGGAAGAGGGAGAACCAATGAGAGAGTAGCTGTTAGGCATTTGGATGGGCACATGTCACTCTAATTTCCCGGCAGGAAGAAGAATGAACCAAAGACTCAGCCACCCACCGGGAACCAGTAGAGGTCCTGAACCAAAAGTTTGGACTTGCGTTCAGCTCACAAAAAACGAGTTGAAAAATGGAGCTCAGGGGCACAGCAATTCACAAACTGGCAGAGTAATCAAGGCCAACTATCGTCCAAAAATCTGTTGAGGGAAGGCAACGAGGCGGACTTGAAAGCGAGGCAGAATAGCAGGAAACAGATTTCAAGAGGTACGTTGGAATCGCCTGTAAAGCACAGGAAGAGGGGCACAACTTCGACAATGATGCACATGGCCAAAAAGTGCGTATGCGTTTTCTCCTGAATATATTCAGGAGAAAACGCATACGCCCTTTTTGGCCAAGCAAGCAAGCGGGCAATGCAAATCTGCACTACAAAGAAGTATCACTTCCCACCGGTCAAAAGGGACATCCACAAAATGTGTAAAAACCAGAAAGGCAAGACAGGCCCTGGAGAACAGGGAGCCTTGTTATGCTGATGGGCGGGATGTAAGTTGCCAACTGCCTCACTGGAGGAGTGCATTGTGTTCCCTAAAACAAGTAAACAACAGAGCTCCAGAGCCAAGGGCACGTCCAGTCTAGGGAATATACCTTGGGAAAACTGAAAATCCATAAGACAGAGCCACCCCCAAATTGAGGGCTGCACTGCTTACAGGAACCTCAACCTGGGTACACCTGAAATATCCCAGGAAATATAAAAATGGTTCCAAACATTGTGGAACTTACGTACGATGGAATATCCCTCAGCCACGAAATCAATGTCATAAGACCAGTAGCAGCAAAATGAGTGGATTCAGGTACGATGATTCTAAGTGAAAGAAGTCACACAGGAAAAGAAACTTATCATAAGATATCACTTAGGAAGATCCTGTAAACATGGCTACACATGAACTGAGTTAGGCAAGAGAACAGAGTCTCACATTTAGAAAACACTCTTATGCCTGCTTAAGGGGGAAGGAGAGGTGGGGTGATGCATCAAACCAGAGTTTGATATAAGCACAGGTACCGTTCCAAAAACCAACTATGGAATAGACAAGACCTACACCTTCCTCAGTGAAAGGGACTCAAAACCCCATATTTCCCGCAGAGGAATCGATCTGACTAGTAAGAATCTTAAAACCTATGTATTGATATGTCTCCATAAGGGAATCAAGTGTGTCTAGACTGGCATAAACAGGGCAGCGAGAATCAGCTCAAACCCACTCTAAAAAGGAATTTCAAAAACCGAACAAAGAAACAGGGAAATTCTTTACAATTCCTTCAGGGTCTCTGATGCAACCTGGAATGACCCTATCTACAATGACAGCTGGATGTGGCATAAGGCTGGACACTTGGGACTGAGAGGATTGGTGAGATTGGGTGAGCAAATGCAGACCCTTAAAAGCAATAATGCATGACACCCATTCCATGGGTCCCAGCTCTCCAAGTGGAAGGGAATATTACTACAGCTATAACGTGTACGGGAAACCTAGAGAATGGACACACTGTGAATACGAAAGGTTTCTAAAACTCAACGAAGAGCCCCTCTCCTGGTGCTCCGGTTTGACTTTCCAACTGCTTTCCTATCAATCTCCCAACTTGGAGAGACAGCCCCTTTAAGCTCCTGGTTCGCACAGGTTGCCAATTTGGCAGAGGATGAAAGGGAAGAGGGAGAACCAATGAGAGAGTAGCTGTTAGGCATTTGGATGGGCACATGTCACTCTAATTTCCCGGCAGGAAGAAGAATGAACCAAAGTCTCAGCCACCCACCGGGAACCAGTAGAGGTCCTGAACCAAAAGTTTGGACTTGCGTTCAGCTCACAAAAAACGAGTTGAAAAATGGAGCTCAGGGGCACAGCAATTCACAAACTGGCAGAGTAATCAAGGCCAACTATCGTCCAAAAATCTGTTGAGGGAAGGCAACGAGGCGGACTTGAAAGCGAGGCAGAATAGCAGGAAACAGATTTCAAGAGGTACGTTGGAATCACCTGTAAAGCACAGGAAGAGGGGCACAACGTCGACAATGATGCACTTGGCCAAAAAGGGCGTATGCGTTTTCTCCTGAATATATTCAGGAGAAAACGCATACGCCCTTTTTGGCCAAGCAAGCAAGCGGGCAATGCAAATCTGCACTACAAAGAAGTATCACTTCCCACCGGTCAAAAGGGACATCCACAAAATGTGTAAAAACCAGAAAGGCAAGACAGGCCCTGGAGAACAGGGAGCCTTGTTATGCTGATGGGCGGGATGTAAGTTGCCAACTGCCTCACTGGAGGAGTGCATTGTGTTCCCTAAAACAAGTAAACAACAGAGCTCCAGAGCCAAGGGCACGTCCAGTCTAGGGAATATACCTTGGGAAAACTGAAAATCCATAAGACAGAGCCACCCCCAAATTGAGGGCTGCACTGCTTACAGGAACCTCAACCTGGGTACACCTGAAATATCCCAGGAAATATAAAAATGGTTCCAAACATTGTGGAACTTACGTACGATGGAATATCCCTCAGCCACGAAATCAATGTCATAAGACCAGTAGCAGCAAAATGAGTGGATTCAGGTACGATGATTCTAAGTGAAAGAAGTCACACAGGAAAAGAAACTTATCATAAGATATCACTTAGGAAGATCCTGTAAACATGGCTACACATGAACTGAGTTAGGCAAGAGAACAGAGTCTCACATTTAGAAAACACTCTTATGCCTGCTTAAGGGGGAAGGAGAGGTGGGGTGATGCATCAAACCAGAGTTTGATATAAGCACAGGTACCGTTCCAAAAACCAACTATGGAATAGACAAGACCTACACCTTCCTCAGTGAAAGGGACTCAAAACCCCATATTTCCCGCAGAGGAATAGATCTGGCTAGTAAGAATCTTAAAACCTATGTATTGATATGTCTCCTTAAGGGAATCAAGTGTGTCTAGACTGGCATAAACATGGCAGTGAGAATCAGCTCAAACCCACTCTAAAAAGGAATTTCAAAAACAGAACAAAGAAACAGGGAAATTCTTTACAATTCCTTCAGGGTCTCTGATGCAACCTGGAATGACCCTATCTACAATGACAGCTGGATGTGGCATAAGGCTGGACCCTTGGGACTGAGAGGATTGGTGAGATTGGGTGAGCAAATGCAGACCCTTTAAAGCAATAATGCATGGCACCCATTCCATGGGTCCCAGCTCTCCAGGTGGAAGGGAATATTACTACAGCTATAACGTGTACGGGAAACCTAGAGAATGGACACACTGTGAATACGAACGGTTTCTAAAACTCAACGAAGAGCCCCTCTCCTGGTGCTCCGGTTTGACTTTCCAACTGCTTTCCTATCAATCTCCCAACTTGGAGAGACAGCCCCTTTAAGCTCCTGGTTCGCACAGGTTGCCAATTTGGCAGAGGATGAAAGGGAAGAGGGAGAACCAATGAGAGAGTAGCTGTTAGGCATTTGGATGGGCACATGTCACTCTAATTTCCCGGCAGGAAGAAGAATGAACCAAAGTCTCAGCCACCCACCGGGAACCAGTAGAGGTCCTGAACCAAAAGTTTGGACTTGCGTTCAGCTCACAAAAAAACGAGTTGAAAAATGGAGCTCAGGGGCACAGCAATTCACAAACTGGCAGAGTAATCAAGGCCAACTATCGTCCAAAAATCTGTTGAGGGAAGGCAACGAGGCGGACTTGAAAGCGAGGCAGAATAGCAGGAAACAGATTTCAAGAGGTACGTTGGAATCGCCTGTAAAGCACAGGAAGAGGGGCACAACTTCGACAATGATGCACTTGGCCAAAAAGGGCGTATGCGTTTTCTCCTGAATATATTCAGGAGAAAACGCATACGCCCTTTTTGGCCAAGCAAGCAAGCGGGCAATGCAAATCTGCACTACAAAGAAGTATCACTTCCCACCGGTCAAAAGGGATATCCACAAAATGTGTAAAAACCAGAAAGGCAAGACAGGCCCTGGAGAACAGGGAGCCTTGTTATGCTGATGGGCGGGATGTAAGTTGCCAACTGCCTCAGTGGAGGAGTGCATTGTGTTCCCTAAAACAAGTAAACAACAGAGCTCCAGAGCCAAGGGCACGTCCAGTCTAGGGAATATACCTTGGGAAAACTGAAAATCCATAAGACAGAGCCACCCCCAAATTGAGGGCTGCACTGCTTACAGGAACCTCAACCTGGGTACACCTGAAATATCCCAGGAAATATAAAAATGGTTCCAAACATTGTGGAACTTACGTACGATGGAATATCCCTCAGCCACGAAATCAATGTCATAAGACCAGTAGCAGCAAAATGAGTGGATTCAGGTACGATGATTCTAAGTGAAAGAAGTCACACAGGAAAAGAAACTTATCATAAGATTTCACTTAGGAAGATCCTGTAAACAGGGCTACACATGAACTGAGTTAGGCAAGAGAACAGAGTCTCACATTTAGAAAACACTCTTATGCCTGCTTAAGGGGGAAGGAGAGGTGGGGTGATGCATCAAACCAGAGTTTGATATAAGCACAGGTACCGTTCCAAAAACCAACTATGGAATAGACAAGACCTACACCTTCCTCAGTGAAAGGGACTCAAAACCCCATATTTCCCGCAGAGGAATAGATCTGGCTAGTAAGAATCTTAAAACCTATGTATTGATATGTCTCTGTAAGGGAATCAAGTGTGTCTAGACTGGCATAAACATGGCAGCGAGAATCAGCTCAAACCCACTCTAAAAAGGAATTTCAAAAACAGAACAAAGAAACAGGGAAATTCTTTACAATTCCTTCAGGGTCTCTGATGCAACCTGGAATGACCCTACCTACAATGACAGCTGGATGTGGCATAAGGCTGGACCCTTGGGACTGAGAGGATTGGTGAGATTGGGTGAGCAAATGCAGACCCTTTAAAGCAATAATGCATGGCACCCATTCCATGGGTCCCAGCTCTCCAGGTTGAAGGGAATATTACTACAGCTATAACGTGTACGGGAAACCTAGAGAAAGGATACACTGTGAATACGAAAGGTTTCTAAAACTCAACGAAGAGCCCCTCTCCTGGTGCTCTGGTTTGACTTTCCAACTGCTTTCCTATCAATCTCCCAACTTGGAGAGACAGCCCCTTTAAGCTCCTGGTTCGCACAGGTTGCCAATTTGGCAGAGGATGAAAGGGAAGAGGGAGAACCAATGAGAGAGTAGCTGTTAGGCATTTGGATGGGCACATGTCACTCTAATTTCCCGGCAGGAAGAAGAATGAACCAAAGACTCAGCCACCCACCGGGAACCAGTAGAGGTCCTGAACCAAAAGTTTGGACTTGCGTTCAGCTCACAAAAAACGAGTTGAAAAATGGAGCTCAGGGGCACAGCAATTCACAAACTGGCAGAGTAATCAAGGCCAACTATCGTCCAAAAATCTGTTGAGGGAAGGCAACGAGGCGGACTTGAAAGCGAGGCAGAATAGCAGGAAACAGATTTCAAGAGGTACGTTGGAATCGCCTGTAAAGCACAGGAAGACGGGCACAACTTCGACAATGATGCACATGGCCAAAAAGTGTGTATGCGTTTTCTCCTGAATATATTCAGGAGAAAACGCATACGCCCTTTTTGGCCAAGCAAGCAAGCGGGCAATGCAAATCTGCACTACAAAGAAGTATCACTTCCCACCGGTCAAAAGGGACATCCACAAAATGTGTAAAAACCAGAAAGGCAAGACAGGCCCTGGAGAACAGGGAGCCTTGTTATGCTGATGGGCGGGATGTAAGTTGCCAACTGCCTCAGTGGAGGAGTGCATTGTGTTCCCTAAAACAAGTAAACAACAGAGCTCCAGAGCCAAGGGCACGTCCAGTCTAGGGAATATACCTTGGGAAAACTGAAAATCCATAAGACAGAGCCACCCCCAAATTGAGGGCTGCACTGCTTACAGGAACCTCAACCTGGGTACACCTGAAATATCCCAGGAAATATAAAAATGGTTCCAAACATTGTGGAACTTACGTACGATGGAATATCCCTCAGCCACGAAATCAATGTCATAAGACCAGTAGCAGCAAAATGAGTGGATTCAGGTACGATGATTCTAAGTGAAAGAAGTCACACAGGAAAAGAAACTTATCATAAGATATCACTTAGGAAGATCCTGTAAACATGGCTACACATGAACTGAGTTAGGCAAGAGAACAGAGTCTCACATTTAGAAAACACTCTTATGCCTGCTTAAGGGGGAAGGAGAGGTGGGGTGATGCATCAAACCAGAGTTTGATATAAGCACAGGTACAGTTCCAAAAACCAACTATGGAATAGACAAGACCTACACCTTCCTCAGTGAAAGGGACTCAAAACCCCATATTTCCCGCAGAGGAATAGATCTGACTAGTAAGAATCTTAAAACCTATGTATTGATATGTCTCCGTAAGGGAATCAAGTGTGTCTAGACTGGCATAAACAGGGCAGCGAGAATCAGCTCAAACCCACTCTAAAAAGGAATTTCAAAAACAGAACAAAGAAACAGGGAAATTCTTTACAATTCCTTCAGGGTCTCTGATGCAACCTGGAATGACCCTATCTACAATGACAGCTGGATGTGGCATAAGGCTGGACACTTGGGACTGAGAGGATTGGTGAGATTGGGTGAGCAAATGCAGACCCTTTAAAGCAATAATGCATGGCACGCATTCCATGGGTCCCAGCTCTCCAGGTTGAAGGGAATATTACTACAGCTATAACGTGTACGGGAAACCTAGAGAATGGATACACTGTGAATACGAAAGGTTTCTAAAACTCAACGAAGAGCCCCTCTCCTGGTGCTCCGGTTTGACTTTCCAACTGCTTTCCTATCAATCTCCCAACTTGGAGAGACAGCCCCTTTAAGCTCCTGGTTCGCACAGGTTGCCAATTTGGCAGAGGATGAAAGGGAAGAGGGAGAACCAATGAGAGAGTAGCTGTTAGGCATTTGGATGGGCACATGTCACTCTAATTTCCCGGCAGGAAGAAGAATGAACCAAAGTCTCAGCCACCCACCGAGAACCAGTAGAGGTCCTGAACCAAAAGTTTGGACTTGCGTTCAGCTCACAAAAAACGAGTTGAAAAATGGAGCTCAGGGGCACAGCAATTCACAAACTGGCAGAGCAATCAAGGCCAACTATCGTCCAAAAATCTGTTGAGGGAAGGCAACGAGGCGGACTTGAAAGCGAGGCAGAATAGCAGGAAACAGATTTCAAGAGGTACGTTGGAATCGCCTGTAAAGCACAGGAAGAGGGGCACAACTTCGACAATGATGCACTTGGCCAAAAAGGGCGTATGCGTTTTCTCCTGAATATATTCAGGAGAAAACGCATACGCCCTTTTTGGCCAAGCAAGCAAGCGGGCAATGCAAATCTGCACTACAAAGAAGTATCACTTCCCACCGGTCAAAAGGGACATCCACAAAATGTGTAAAAACCAGAAAGGCAAGACAGGCCCTGGAGAACAGGGAGCCTTGTTATGCTGATGGGCGGGATGTAAGTTGCCAACTGCCTCACTGGAGGAGTGCATTGTGTTCCCTAAAACAAGTAAACAACAGAGCTCCAGAGCCAAGGGCACGTCCAGTCTAGGGAATATACCTTGGGAAAACTGAAAATCCATAAGACAGAGCCACCCCCAAATTGAGGGCTGCACTGCTTACAGGAACCTCAACCTGGGTACACCTGAAATATCCCAGGAAATATAAAAATGGTTCCAAACATTGTGGAACTTACGTACGATGGAATATCCCTCAGCCACGAAATCAATGTCATAAGACCAGTAGCAGCAAAATGAGTGGATTCAGGTACGATGATTCTAAGTGAAAGAAGTCACACAGGAAAAGAAACTTATCATAAGATATCACTTAGGAAGATCCTGTAAACATGGCTACACATGAACTGAGTTAGGCAAGAGAACAGAGTCTCACATTTAGAAAACACTCTTATGCCTGCTTAAGGGGGAAGGAGAGGTGGGGTGATGCATCAAACCAGAGTTTGATATAAGCACAGGTACCGTTCCAAAAACCAACTATGGAATAGACAAGACCTACACCTTCCTCAGTGAAAGGGACTCAAAACCCCATATTTCCCGCAGAGGAATAGATCTGGCTAGTAAGAATCTTAAAACCTATGTATTGATATGTCTCCTTAAGGGAATCAAGTGTGTCTAGACTGGCATAAACATGGCAGTGAGAATCAGCTCAAACCCACTCTAAAAAGGAATTTCAAAAACAGAACAAAGAAACAGGGAAATTCTTTACAATTCCTTCAGGGTCTCTGATGCAACCTGGAATGACCCTATCTACAATGACAGCTGGATGTGGCATAAGGCTGGACACTTGGGACTGAGAGGATTGGTGAGATTGGGTGAGCAAATGCAGACCCTTTAAAGCAATAATGCATGGCACCCATTCCATGGGTCCCAGCTCTCCAGGTGGAAGGGAATATTACTACAGCTATAACGTGTACGGGAAACCTAGAGAATGGACACACTGTGAATACGAACGGTTTCTAAAACTCAACGAAGAGCCCCTCTCCTGGTGCTCCGGTTTGACTTTCCAACTGCTTTCCTATCAATCTCCCAACTTGGAGAGACAGCCCCTTTAAGCTCCTGGTTCGCACAGGTTGCCAATTTGGCAGAGGATGAAAGGGAAGAGGGAGAACCAATGAGAGAGTAGCTGTTAGGCATTTGGATGGGCACATGTCACTCTAATTTCCCGGCAGGAAGAAGAATGAACCAAAGTCTCAGCCACCCACCGGGAACCAGTAGAGGTCCTGAACCAAAAGTTTGGACTTGCGTTCAGCTCACAAAAAAACGAGTTGTAAAATGGAGCTCAGGGGCACAGCAATTCACAAACTGGCAGAGTAATCAAGGCCAACTATCGTCCAAAAATCTGTTGAGGGAAGGCAACGAGGCGGACTTGAAAGCGAGGCAGAATAGCAGGAAACAGATTTCAAGAGGTACGTTGGAATCGCCTGTAAAGAACAGGAAGAGGGGCACAACTTCGACAATGATGCACTTGGCCAAAAAGGGCGTATGCGTTTTCTCCTGAATATATTCAGGAGAAAACGCATACGCCCTTTTTGGCCAAGCAAGCAAGCGGGCAATGCAAATCTGCACTACAAAGAAGTATCACTTCCCACCGGTCAAAAGGGATATCCACAAAATGTGTAAAAACCAGAAAGGCAAGACAGGCCCTGGAGAACAGGGAGCCTTGTTATGCTGATGGGCGGGATGTAAGTTGCCAACTGCCTCAGTGGAGGAGTGCATTGTGTTCCCTAAAACAAGTAAACAACAGAGCTCCAGAGCCAAGGGCACGTCCAGTCTAGGGAATATACCTTGGGAAAACTGAAAATCCATAAGACAGAGCCACCCCCAAATTGAGGGCTGCACTGCTTACAGGAACCTCAACCTGGGTACACCTGAAATATCCCAGGAAATATAAAAATGGTTCCAAACATTGTGGAACTTACGTACGATGGAATATCCCTCAGCCACGAAATCAATGTCATAAGACCAGTAGCAGCAAAATGAGTGGATTCAGGTACGATGATTCTAAGTGAAAGAAGTCACACAGGAAAAGAAACTTATCATAAGATATCACTTAGGAAGATCCTGTAAACAGGGCTACACATGAACTGAGTTAGGCAAGAGAACAGAGTCTCACATTTAGAAAACACTCTTATGCCTGCTTAAGGGGGAAGGAGAGGTTGGGTGATGCATCAAACCAGAGTTTGATATAAGCACAGGTACCGTTCCAAAAACCAACTATGGAATAGACAAGACCTACACCTTCCTCAGTGAAAGGGACTCAAAACCCCATATTTCCCGCAGAGGAATAGATCTGGCTAGTAAGAATCTTAAAACCTATGTATTGATATGTCTCCGTAAGGGAATCAAGTGTGTCTAGACTGGCATAAACATGGCAGCGAGAATCAGCTCAAACCCACTCTAAAAAGGAATTTCAAAAACAGAACAAAGAAACAGGGAAATTCTTTACAATTCCTTCAGGGTCTCTGATGCAACCTGGAATGACCCTACCTACAATGACAGCTGGATGTGGCATAAGGCTGGACCCTTGGGACTGAGAGGATTGGTGAGATTGGGTGAGCAAATGCAGACCCTTTAAAGCAATAATGCATGGCACCCATTCCATGGGTCCCAGCTCTCCAGGTTGAAGGGAATATTACTACAGCTATAACGTGTACGGGAAACCTAGAGAAAGGATACACTGTGAATACGAAAGGTTTCTAAAACTCAACGAAGAGCCCCTCTCCTGGTGCTCTGGTTTGACTTTCCAACTGCTTTCCTATCAATCTCCCAACTTGGAGAGACAGCCCCTTTAAGCTCCTGGTTCGCACAGGTTGCCAATTTGGCAGAGGATGAAAGGGAAGAGGGAGAACCAATGAGAGAGTAGCTGTTAGGCATTTGGATGGGCACATGTCACTCTAATTTCCCGGCAGGAAGAAGAATGAACCAAAGACTCAGCCACCCACCGGGAACCAGTAGAGGTCCTGAACCAAAAGTTTGGACTTGCGTTCAGCTCACAAAAAACGAGTTGAAAAATGGAGCTCAGGGGCACAGCAATTCACAAACTGGCAGAGTAATCAAGGCCAACTATCGTCCAAAAATCTGTTGAGGGAAGGCAACGAGGCGGACTTGAAAGCGAGGCAGAATAGCAGGAAACAGATTTCAAGAGGTACGTTGGAATCGCCTGTAAAGCACAGGAAGACGGGCACAACTTCGACAATGATGCACATGGCCAAAAAGTGTGTATGCGTTTTCTCCTGAATATATTCAGGAGAAAACGCATACGCCCTTTTTGGCCAAGCAAGCAAGCGGGCAATGCAAATCTGCACTACAAAGAAGTATCACTTCCCACCGGTCAAAAGGGACATCCACAAAATGTGTAAAAACCAGAAAGGCAAGACAGGCCCTGGAGAACAGGGAGCCTTGTTATGCTGATGGGCGGGATGTAAGTTGCCAACTGCCTCAGTGGAGGAGTGCATTGTGTTCCCTAAAACAAGTAAACAACAGAGCTCCAGAGCCAAGGGCACGTCCAGTCTAGGGAATATACCTTGGGAAAACTGAAAATCCATAAGACAGAGCCACCCCCAAATTGAGGGCTGCACTGCTTACAGGAACCTCAACCTGGGTACACCTGAAATATCCCAGGAAATATAAAAATGGTTCCAAACATTGTGGAACTTACGTACGATGGAATATCCCTCAGCCACGAAATCAATGTCATAAGACCAGTAGCAGCAAAATGAGTGGATTCAGGTACGATGATTCTAAGTGAAAGAAGTCACACAGGAAAAGAAACTTATCATAAGATATCACTTAGGAAGATCCTGTAAACATGGCTACACATGAACTGAGTTAGGCAAGAGAACAGAGTCTCACATTTAGAAAACACTCTTATGCCTGCTTAAGGGGGAAGGAGAGGTGGGGTGATGCATCAAACCAGAGTTTGATATAAGCACAGGTACCGTTCCAAAAACCAACTATGGAATAGACAAGACCTACACCTTCCTCAGTGAAAGGGACTCAAAACCCCATATTTCCCGCAGAGGAATAGATCTGACTAGTAAGAATCTTAAAACCTATGTATTGATATGTCTCCGTAAGGGAATCAAGTGTGTCTAGACTGGCATAAACAGGGCAGCGAGAATCAGCTCAAACCCACTCTAAAAAGGAATTTCAAAAACAGAACAAAGAAACAGGGAAATTCTTTACAATTCCTTCAGGGTCTCTGATGCAACCTGGAATGACCCTATCTACAATGACAGCTGGATGTGGCATAAGGCTGGACACTTGGGACTGAGAGGATTGGTGAGATTGGGTGAGCAAATGCAGACCCTTTAAAGCAATAATGCATGGCACGCATTCCATGGGTCCCAGCTCTCCAGGTTGAAGGGAATATTACTACAGCTATAACGTGTACGGGAAACCTAGAGAATGGATACACTGTGAATACGAAAGGTTTCTAAAACTCAACGAAGAGCCCCTCTCCTGGTGCTCCGGTTTGACTTTCCAACTGCTTTCCTATCAATCTCCCAACTTGGAGAGACAGCCCCTTTAAGCTCCTGGTTCGCACAGGTTGCCAATTTGGCAGAGGATGAAAGGGAAGAGGGAGAACCAATGAGAGAGTAGCTGTTAGGCATTTGGATGGGCACATGTCACTCTAATTTCCCGGCAGGAAGAAGAATGAACCAAAGTCTCAGCCACCCACCGGGAACCAGTAGAGGTCCTGAACCAAAAGTTTGGACTTGCGTTCAGCTCACAAAAAACGAGTTGAAAAATGGAGCTCAGGGGCACAGCAATTCACAAACTGGCAGAGCAATCAAGGCCAACTATCGTCCAAAAATCTGTTGAGGGAAGGCAACGAGGCGGACTTGAAAGCGAGGCAGAATAGCAGGAAACAGATTTCAAGAGGTATGTTGGAATCGCCTGTAAAGCACAGGAAGAGGGGCACAACTTCGACAATGATGCACTTGGCCAAAAAGGGCGTATGCGTTTTCTCCTGAATATATTCAGGAGAAAACGCATACGCCCTTTTTGGCCAAGCAAGCAAGCGGGCAATGCAAATCTGCACTACAAAGAAGTATCACTTCCCACCGGTCAAAAGGGACATCCACAAAATGTGTAAAAACCAGAAAGGCAAGACAGGCCCTGGAGAACAGGGAGCCTTGTTATGCTGATGGGCGGGATGTAAGTTGCCAACTGCCTCACTGGAGGAGTGCATTGTGTTCCCTAAAACAAGTAAACAACAGAGCTCCAGAGCCAAGGGCACGTCCAGTCTAGGGAATATACCTTGGGAAAACTGAAAATCCATAAGACAGAGCCACCCCCAAATTGAGGGCTGCACTGCTTACAGGAACCTCAACCTGGGTACACCTGAAATATCCCAGGAAATATAAAAATGGTTCCAAACATTGTGGAACTTACGTACGATGGAATATCCCTCAGCCACGAAATCAATGTCATAAGACCAGTAGCAGCAAAATGAGTGGATTTAGGTACGATGATTCTAAGTGAAAGAAGTCACACAGGAAAAGAAACTTATCATAAGATATCACTTAGGAAGATCCTGTAAACATGGCTACACATGAACTGAGTTAGGCAAGAGAACAGAGTCTCACATTTAGAAAACACTCTTATGCCTGCTTAAGGGGGAAGGAGAGGTGGGGTGATGCATCAAACCAGAGTTTGATATAAGCACAGGTACCGTTCCAAAAACCAACTATGGAATAGACAAGACCTACACCTTCCTCAGTGAAAGGGACTCAAAACCCCATATTTCCCGCAGAGGAATAGATCTGACTAGTAAGAATCTTAAAACCTATGTATTGATATGTCTCCGTAAGGGAATCAAGTGTGTCTAGACTGGCATAAACAGGGCAGCGAGAATCAGCTCAAACCCACTCTAAAAAGGAATTTCAGAAACAGAACAAAGAAACAGGGAAATTCTTTACAATTCCTTCAGGGTCTCTGATGCAACCTGGAATGACCCTATCTACAATGACAGCTGGATGTGGCATAAGGCTGGACACTTGGGACTGAGAGGATTGATGAGATTGGGTGAGCAAATGCAGACCCTTTAAAGCAATAATGCATGGCACCCATTCCATGGGTCCCAGCTCTCCCGGTTGAAGGGAATATTACTACAGCTATAACGTGTACGGGAAACCTAGAGAATGGATACACTGTGAATACGAAAGGTTTCTAAAACTCAACGAAGAGTCCCTCTCCTGGTGCTCCGGTTTGACTTTCCACCTGCTTTCCTATCAATCTCCCAACTTGGAGAGACAGCCCCTTTAAGCTCCTGGTTCGCACAGGTTGCCAATTTGGCAGAGGATGAAAGGGAAGAGGGAGAACCAATGAGAGAGTAGCTGTTAGGCATTTGGATGGGCACATGTCACTCTAATTTCCCGGCAGGAAGAAGAATGAACCAAAGTCTCAGCCACCCACCGGGAACCAGTAGAGGTCCTGAACCAAAAGTTTGGACTTGCGTTCAGCTCACAAAAAACGAGTTGAAAAATGGAGCTCAGGGGCACAGCAATTCACAAACTGGCAGAGTAATCAAGGCCAACTATCGTCCAAAAATCTGTTGAGGGAAGGCAACGAGGCGGACTTGAAAGCGAGGCAGAATAGCAGGAAACAGATTTCAAGAGGTACGTTGGAATCGCCTGTAAAGCACAGGAAGAGGGGCACAACTTCGACAATGATGCACTTGGCCAAAAAGGGCGTATGCGTTTTCTCCTGAATATATTCAGGAGAAAATGCATACGCCCTTTTTGGCCAAGCAAGCAAGCGGGCAATGCAAATCTGCACTACAAAGAAGTATCACTTCCCACCGGTCAAAAGGGACATCCACAAAATGTGTAAAAACCAGAAAGGCAAGACAGGCCCTGGAGAACAGGGAGCCTTGTTATGCTGATGGGCGGGATGTAAGTTGCCAACTGCCTCACTGGAGGAGTGCATTGTGTTCCCTAAAACAAGTAAACAACAGAGCTCCAGAGCCAAGGGCACGTCCAGTCTAGGGAATATACCTTGGGAAAACTGAAAATCCATAAGACAGAGCCACCCCCAAATTGAGGGCTGCACTGCTTACAGGAACCTCAACCTGGGTACACCTGAAATATCCCAGGAAATATAAAAATGGTTCCAAACATTGTGGAACTTACGTACGATGGAATATCCCTCAGCCACGAAATCAATGTCATAAGACCAGTAGCAGCAAAATGAGTGGATTCAGGTACGATGATTCTAAGTGAAAGAAGTCACACAGGAAAAGAAACATCATAAGATATCACTTAGGAAGATCCTGTAAACATGGCTACACATGAACTGAGTTAGGCAAGAGAACAGAGTCTCACATTTAGAAAACACTCTTATGCCTGCTTAAGGGGGACGGAGAGGTGGGGTGATGCATCAAACCAGAGTTTGATATAAGCACAGGTACCGTTCCAAAAACCAACTATGGAATAGACAAGACCTACACCTTCCTCAGTGAAAGGGACTCAAAACCCCATATTTCCCGCAGAGGAATAGATCTGGCTAGTAAGAATCTTAAAACCTATGTATTGATATGTCTCCGTAAGGGAATCAAGTGTGTCTAGACTGGCATAAACAGGGCAGCGAGAATCAGCTCAAACCCACTCTAAAAAGGAATTTCAAAAACAGAGCAAAGAAACAGGGAAATTCTTTACAATTCCTTCAGGGTCTCTGATGCAACCTGGAATGACCCTATCTACAATGACAGCTGGATGTGGCATAAGGCTGGACACTTGGGACTGAGAGGATTGGTGAGATTGGGTGAGCAAATGCAGACCCTTTAAAGCAATAATGCATGGCACCCATTCCATGGGTCCCAGCTCTCCAGGTGGAAGGGAATATTACTACAGCTATAACGTGTACGGGAAACCTAGAGAATGGACACACTGTGAATACGAACGGTTTCTAAAACTCAACGGAGAGCCCCTCTCCTGGTGCTCCGGTTTGACTTTCCAACTGCTATCCTATCAATCTCCCAACTTGGAGAGACAGCCCCTTTAAGCTCCTGGTTCGCACAGGTTGCCAATTTGGCAGAGGATGAAAGGGAAGAGGGAGAACCAATGAGAGAGTAGCTGTTAGGCATTTGGATGGGCACATGTCACTCTAATTTCCCGGCAGGAAGATGAATGAACCAAAGTCTCAGCCACCCACCGGGAACCAGTAGAGGTCCTGAACCAAAAGTTTGGACTTGCGTTCAGCTCACAAAAAAACGAGTTGAAACATGGAGCTCAGGGGCACAGCAATTCACAAACTGGCAGAGTAATCAAGGCCAACTATCGTCCAAAAATCTGTTGAGGGAAGGCAACGAGGCGGACTTGAAAGCGAGGCAGAATAGCAGGAAACAGATTTCAAGAGGTACGTTGGAATCGCCTGTAAAGCACAGGAAGAGGGGCACAACTTCGACAATGATGCACTTGGCCAAAAAGGGCGTATGCGTTTTCTCCTGAATATATTCAGGAGAAAACGCATACGCCCTTTTTGGCCAAGCAAGCAAGCGGGCAATGCAAATCTGCACTACAAAGAAGTATCACTTCCCACCAGTCAAAAGGGACATCCACAAAATGTGTAAAAACCAGAAAGGCAAGACAGGCCCTGGAGAACAGGGAGCCTTGTTATGCTGATGGGCGGGATGTAAGTTGCCAACTGCCTCACTGGAGGAGTGCATTGTGTTCCCTAAAACAAGTAAACAACAGAGCTACAGAGCCAAGGGCACTTCCAGTCTAGGGAATATACCTTGGGAAAACTGAAAATCCATAAGACAGAGCCACCCCCAAATTGAGGGCTGCACTGCTTACAGGAACCTCAACCTGGGTACACCTGAAATATCCCAGGAAATATAAAAAAGGTTCCAAACATTGTGGAACTTACGTACGATGGAATATCCCTCAGCCACGAAATCAATGTCATAAGACCAGTAGCAGCAAAATGAGTGGATTCAGGTACGATGATTCTAAGTGAAAGAAGTCACACAGGAAAAGAAACTTATCATAAGATATCACTTAGGAAGATCCTGTAAACATGGCTACACATGAACTGAGTTAGGCAAGAGAACAGAGTCTCACATTTAGAAAACACTCTTATGCCTGCTTAAGGGGTAAGGAGAGGTGGGGTGATGCATCAAACCCGAGTTTGATATAAGCACAGGTACCGTTCCAAAAACCAACTATGGAATAGACAAGACCTACACCTTCCTCAGTGAAAGGGACTCAAAACCCCATATTTCCCGCAGAGGAATAGATCTGGCTAGTAAGAATCTTAAAACCTATGTATTGATATGTCTCCGTAAGGGAATCAAGTGTGTCTAGACTGGCATAAACAGGGCAGCGAGAATCAGCTCAAACCCACTCTAAAAAGGAATTTCAAAAACAGAACAAAGAAACAGGGAAATTCTTTACAATTCCTTCAGGGTCTCTGATGCAACCTGGAATGACCCTATCTACAATGACAGCTGGATGTGGCATAAGGCTGGACACTTGGGACTGAGAGGATTGGTGAGATTGGGTGAGCAAATGCAGACCCTTTAAAGCAATAATGCATGGCACCCATTCCATGGGTCCCAGCTCTCCAGGTGGAAGGGAATATTACTACAGCTATAACGTGTACGGGAAACCTAGAGAATGGACACACTGTGAATACGAACGGTTTCTAAAACTCAACGGAGAGCCCCTCTCCTGGTGCTCCGGTTTGACTTTCCAACTGCTTTCCTATCAATCTCCCAACTTGGAGAGACAGCCCCTTTAAGCTCCTGGTTCGCACAGGTTGCCAATTTGGCAGAGGATGAAAGGGAAGAGGGAGAACCAATGAGAGAGTAGCTGTTAGGCATTTGGATGGGCACATGTCACTCTAATTTCCCGGCAGGAAGAAGAATGAACCAAAGTCTCAGCCACCCACCGGGAACCAGTAGAGGTCCTGAACCAAAAGTTTGGACTTGCGTTCAGCTCACAAAAAACGAGTTGAAAAATGGAGCTCAGGGGCACAGCAATTCACAAACTGGCAGAGTAATCAAGGCCAACTATCGTCCAAAAATCTGTTGAGGGAAGGCAACGAGGCGGACTTGAAAGCGAGGCAGAATAGCAGGAAACAGATTTCAAGAGGTACGTTGGAATCGCCTGTAAAGCACAGGAAGAGGGGCACAACTTCGACAATGATGCACTTGGCCATAAAGGGCGTATGCGTTTTCTCCTGAATATATTCAGGAGAAAACACATACGCCCTTTTTGGCCAAGCAAGCAAGCGGGCAATGCAAATCTGCACTACACAGAAGTATCACTTCCCACCGGTCAAAAGGGACATCCACAAAATGTGTAAAAACCAGAAAGGCAAGACAGGCCCTGGAGAACAGGGAGCCTTGTTATGCTGATGGGCGGGATGTAAGTTGCCAACTGCCTCACTGGAGGAGTGCATTGTGTTCCCTAAAACAAGTAAACAACAGAGCTCCAGAGCCAAGGGCATGTCCAGTCTAGGGAATATACCTTGGGAAAACTGAAAATCCATAAGACAGAGCCACCCCCAAATTGAGGGCTGCACTGCTTACAGGAACCTCAACCTGGGTACACCTGAAATATCCCAGGAAATATAAAAATGGTTCCAAACATTGTGGAACTTACGTACGATGGAATATCCCTCAGCCACGAAATCAATGTCATAAGACCAGTAGCAGCAAAATGAGTGGATTCAGGTACGATGATTCTAAGTGAAAGAAGTCACACAGGAAAAGAAACTTATCATAAGATATCACTTAGGAAGATCCTGTAAACATGGCTACACATGAACTGAGTTAGGCAAGAGAACAGAGTCTCACATTTAGAAAACACTCTTATGCCTGCTTAAGGGGGAAGGAGAGGTGGGGTGATGCATCAAACCAGAGTTTGATATAAGCACAGGTACCGTTCCAAAAACCAACTATGGAATAGACAAGACCTACACCTTCCTCAGTGAAAGGGACTCAAAACCCCATATTTCCCGCAGAGGAATAGATCTGACTAGTAAGAATCTTAAAACCTATGTGTTGATATGTCTCCTTAAGGGAATCAAGTGTGTCTAGACTGGCATAAACAGGGCAGCGAGAATCAGCTCAAACCCACTCTAAAAAGGAATTTCAAAAACAGAACAAAGAAACAGGGAAATTCTTTACAATTCCTTCAGGGTCTCTGATGCAACCTGGAATGACCCTATCTACAATGACAGCTGGATGTGGCATAAGGCTGGACACTTGGGACTGAGAGGATTGGTGAGATTGGGTGAGCAAATGCAGACCCTTTAAAGCAATAATGCATGGCACGCATTCCATGGGTCCCAGCTCTCCAGGTGGAAGGGAATATTACTACAGCGATAACGTGTACGGGAAACCTAGAGAATGGACACACTGTGAATACGAACGGTTTCTAAAACTCAACGAAGAGCCCCTCTCCTGGTGCTCCGGTTTGACTTTCCAACTGCTTTCCTATGAATCTCCCAACTTTGAGAGACAGCCCCTTTAAGCTCCTAGTTCGCACAGGTTGCCAATTTGGCAGAGGATGAAAGGGAAGAGGGAGAACCAATGAGAGAGTAGCTGTTAGGCATTTGGATGGGCACATGTCACTCTAATTTCCCGGCAGGAAGAAGAATGAACCAAAGTCTCAGCCACCCACCGGGAACCAGTAGAGGTCCTGAACCTAAAGTTTGGACTTGCGTTCAGCTCACAAAAAAACGAGTTGAAAAATGGAGCTCAGGGGCACAGCAATTCACAAACTGGCAGAGTAATCAAGGCCAACTATCGTCCAAAAATCTGTTGAGGGAAGGCAACGAGGCGGACTTGAAAGCGAGGCAGAATAGCAGGAAACAGATTTCAAGAGGTACGTTGGAATCGCCTGTAAAGCACAGGAAGAGGGGCACAACTTCGACAATGATGCACTTGGCCAAAAAGGGCGTATGCGTTTTCTCCTGAATATATTCAGGAGAAAACGCATACGCCCTTTTTGGCCAAGCAAGCAAGCGGGCAATGCAAATCTGCACTACAAAGAAGTATCACTTCCCACCGGTCAAAAGGGACATCCACAAAATGTGTAAAAACCAGAAAGGCAAGACAGGCCCTGGAGAACAGGGAGCCTTGTTATGCTGATGGGCGGGATGTAAGTTGCCAACTGCCTCAGTGGAGGAATGCATTGTGTTCCCTAAAACAAGTAAACAACAGAGCTCCAGAGCCAAGGGCACGTCCAGTCTAGGGAATATACCTTGGGAAAACTGAAAATCCATAAGACAGAGCCACCCCCAAATTGAGGGCTGCACTGCTTACAGGAACCTCAACCTGGGTACACCTGAAATATCCCAGGAAATATAAAAATGGTTCCAAACATTGTGGAACTTACGTACGATGGAATATCCCTCAGCCACGAAATCAATGTCATAAGAACAGTAGCAGCAAAATGAGTGGATTCAGGTACGATGATTATAAGTGAAAGAAGTCACACAGGAAAAGAAACATCATAAGATATCACTTAGGAAGATCCTGTAAACATGGCTACACATGAACTGAGTTAGGCAAGAGAACAGAGTCTCACATTTAGAAAACACTCTTATGCCTGCTTAAGGGGGACGGAGAGGTGGGGTGATGCATCAAACCAGAGTTTGATATAAGCACAGGTACCGTTCCAAAAACCAACTATGGAATAGACAAGACCTACACCTTCCTCAGTGAAAGGGACTCAAAACCCCATATTTCCCGCAGAGGAATAGATCTGACTAGTAAGAATCTTAAAACCTATGTATTGATATGTCTCCGTAAGGGAATCAAGTGTGTCTAGACTGGCATAAACAGGGCAGCGAGAATCAGCTCAAACCCACTCTAAAAAGGAATTTCAAAAACAGAGCAAAGAAACAGGGAAATTCTTTACAATTCCTTCAGGGTCTCTGATGCAACCTGGAATGACCCTATCTACAATGACAGCTGGATGTGGCATAAGGCTGGACACTTGGGACTGAGAGGATTGGTGAGATTGGGTGAGCAAATGCAGACCCTTTAAAGCAATAATGCATGGCACCCATTCCATGGGTCCCAGCTCTCCAGGTGGAAGGGAATATTACTACAGCTATAACGTGTACGGGAAACCTAGAGAATGGACACACTGTGAATACGAACGGTTTCTAACACTCAACGGAGAGCCCCTCTCCTGGTTCTCCGGTTTGACTTTCCAACTGCTTTCCTATCAATCTCCCAACTTGGAGAGACAGCCCCTTTAAGCTCCTGGTTCGCTCAGGTTGCCAATTTGGCAGAGGATGAAAGGGAAGAGGGAGAACCAATGAGAGAGTAGCTGTTAGGCATTTGGATGGGCACATGTCACTCTAATTTCCCGGCAGGAAGAAGAATGAACCAAAGTCTCAGCCACCCACCGGGAACCAGTAGAGGTCCTGAACCAAAAGTTTGGACTTGCGTTCAGCTCACAGAAAACGAGTTGAAAAATGGAGCTCAGGGGCACAGCAATTCACAAACTGGCAGAGTAATCAAGGCCAACTATCGTCCAAAAATCTGTTGAGGGAAGGCAACGAGGCGGACTTGAAAGCGAGGCAGAATAGCAGGAAACAGATTTCAAGAGGTACGTTGGAATCGCCTGTAAAGCACAGGAAGAGGGGCACAACTTCGACAATGATGCACTTAGCCAAAAAGGGCGTATGCGTTTTCTCCTGAATATATTCAGGAGAAAACGCATATGCCCTTTTTGGCTAAGCAAGCAAGCGGGCAATGCAAATCTGCACTACAAAGAAGTATCACTTCCCACCGGTCAAAAGGGACATCCACAAAATGTGTAAAAACCAGAAAGGCAAGACAGGCCCTGGAGAACAGGGAGCCTTGTTATGCTGATGGGCGGGATGTAAGTTGCCAACTGCCTCACTGGAGGAGTGCATTGTGTCCCCTAAAACAAGTAAACAACAGAGCTACAGAGCCAAGGGCACTTCCAGTCTAGGGAATATACCTTGGGAAAACTGAAAATCCATAAGACAGAGCCACCCCCAAATTGAGGACTGCACTGCTTACAGGAACCTCAACCTGGGTACACCTGAAATATCCCAGGAAATATAAAAATGGTTCCAAACATTGTGGAACTTACGTACGATGGAATATCCCTCAGCCACGAAATCAATGTCATAAGACCAGTAGCAGCAAAATGAGTGGATTCAGGTACGATGATTCTAAGTGAAAGAAGTCACACAGGAAAAGAAACTTATCATAAGATATCACTTAGGAAGATCCTGTAAACATGGCTACACATGAACTGAGTTAGGCAAGAGAACAGAGTCTCACATTTAGAAAACACTCTTATGCCTGCTTAAGGGGGAAGGAGAGGTGGGGTGATGCATCAAACCCGAGTTTGATATAAGCACAGGTACCGTTCCAAAAACCAACTATGGAATAGACAAGACCTACACCTTCCTCAGTGAAAGGGACTCAAAACCCCATATTTCCCGCAGAGGAATAGATCTGACTAGTAAGAATCTTAAAACCTATGTATTGATATGTCTCCGTAAGGGAATCAAGTGTGTCTAGACTGGCATAAACAGGGCAGCGAGAATCAGCTCAAACCCACTCTAAAAAGGAATTTCAAAAACAGAACAAAGAAACAGGGAAATTCTTTACAATTCCTTCAGGGTCTCTGATGCAACCTGGAATGACCCTATCTACAATGACAGCTGGATGTGGCATAAGGCTGGACACTTGGGACTGAGAGGATTGGTGAGATTGGGTGAGCAAATGCAGACCCTTTAAAGCAATAATGCATGGCACCCATTCCATGGGTCCCAGCTCTCCAGGTGGAAGGGAATATTACTACAGCTATAACGTGTACGGGAAACCTAGAGAATGGACACACTTTGAATATGAAAGGTTTCTAAAACTCAACGAAGAGCCCCTCTCCTGGTGCTCCGGTTTGACTTTCCAACTGCTTTCCTATCAATCTCCCAACTTGGAGAGACAACCCCTTTAAGCTCCTGGTTCGCACAGGTTGCCAATTTGGCAGAGGATGAAAGGGAAGAGGGAGAACCAATGAGAGAGTAGCTGTTAGGCATTTGGATGGGCACATGTCACTCTAATTTCCCGGCAGGAAGAAGAATGAACCAAAGTCTCAGCCACCCACCGGGAACCAGTAGAGGTCCTGAACCAAAAGTTTGGACTTGCGTTCAGCTCACAAAAAACGAGTTGACAAATGGAGCTCAGGGGCACAGCAATTCACAAACTGGCAGAGTAATCAAGGCCAACTATCGTCCAAAAATCTGTTGAGGGAAGGCAACGAGGCAGACTTGAAAGCGAGGCAGAATAGCAGGAAACAGATTTCAAGAGGTACGTTGGAATCGCCTGTAAAGCACAGGAAGAGGGGCACAACTTCGACAATGATGCACTTGGCCAAAAAGGGCGTATGTGTTTTCTCCTGAATATATTCAGGAGAAAACGCATACGCCCTTTTTGGCCAAGCAAGCAAACGAGGAATGCAAATCTGCACTACAAAGAAGTATCACTTCCCACCGGTCAAAAGGGACATCCACAAAATGTGTAAAAACCAGAAAGGCAAGACAGGCCCTGGAGAACAGGGAGCCTTGTTATGCTGATGGGCGGGATGTAAGTTGCCAACTGCCTCACTGGAGGAGTGCATTTTGTTCCCTAAAACAAGTAAACAACAGAGCTACAGAGCCAAGGACACTTCCAGTCTAGGGAATATACCTTGGGAAAACAGAATATCCATAAGACAGAGTCACCCCCAAATTGATGGCTGCACTGCTTACAAGAACCTCAACCTGGGTACACCTAAAATATCCCAGGAAATATATTGGTAAGGGTGAACTGCTGCCACCTTGTGGCCGTTTCACACAACAGCAGCTTTAATCCCAATGCTAATGGTCAGATGATATTCAAAATCATTTCAGGCCTGTAAATGACACCTGCCCTGAAAACAAATCCTGGGGTCACATATCGACCAAAAAATTCAAAGGACGTCCATATTTCAAAACGACCATTTCAAAAGGCATATTTTACGCACATTAGTGTTCTGCTTCTTTTCCTTTCTTTCCTTTTTTGTTAAAAAACACGGGAATGGAAAAAGGCATCCCTCAGAATGGGCGAAAATCGTTGCAGACGAATCAATGGACAGAGGTTTAATCTCCAATATATATAAACTGCTCATGCAGCTTAATATTAAAAAAAGAAACAACCCCAAAAAAATGGGCAGAAAATCTAAAGAGACGTTTCTTCAAAGGAGACACAGAGATGGCCAAGACGCACATAAAATGCTGCTCAACAGCACTAATTATTAGAGAAATGCAAATCAAAACTACAATGAGGTATCACCTCACACCTGTTAGAATCGGCATCATCAGAAAATCTACAAACAACCAATTCTGGGGAGGGTGTGGACAAAAGGAGCCCTCTTCCACTATTGGTGGGAATGTAAATTGATACAGTCACTATGGAGAACAGTATGGAGTTTCCTTAAAAAATCTAGAAATAGAATTACCATCTGATCCAGCAATCCCACTTCTGGGCATATACCCAGAGAAAACCGTATTTCAAAAAGGCACATTCACCACAATGTTCGTTGCAGCACTATTTACAATAGCCAGGTAATGGAAGCAACCTAAATGCCCACAGACAGATGAATGGATAAAGATGTGGTACATATATAAAATGGAATATTACTCGGCCATAAAAAGGAATGAAACTGGGTCATTTGTAGAGACATCGATGGATCGAGAGACTGTCATACAGAATGAAGTAAGTCAGAAAGAGGAAAACAAATATTGTATATTAACGCATATATGTGGAGCCTAAAAATGGTACAGATGAACTGGTTTGCAGGGAAGAAATAGAGACACAGAGGTAGAGAACAAACGTATGGACACCAAGTGTGGGAAGCCATGGGGTGGTGGTGGTGGGATGAGTATGGAGTTTGGGATTGACCTGTATACATGTATATGCATAAAATACATAACTAATAATAACGTGCTGTATAAAAAAATAAATAAAATTAAATTTCAAAATTTTAAAAAATAAAATTTAAAAATAAAACAGAAAAAAGTTCTTCCCGTCACACAGATGTATTTATAGGAATGAATTATTTCCATGCTTATATCTATAAATACATAAAAGAGGAATAAAATCTAACTTGAAACATAAAAGAAAAAAAAATCCTGAACCCACGAGTTATACAGAGGAAAACCCTATCAGGGCACGTGCTCCAGTGGTAAACAATTCTGAAATAGGTCAGAGGCGGGGAATCATCTCCCATACAGCCAGCAACCCACCCCCCACGCAAGGAGCGTCCTCATTGCAAAGCTGGGGGACCGTGCCGAGTCATCTGTGAGTAAACGTGAGCTGAGCCCCAGGCCAGCTGCTGCTGAACTGTTCCCACCCTTTCCAGGTAAAACACCTGAATATGTACAAGGGCTTGAAAGCCTAGAGGAAGGACCGTGGAGCCACACCAGCAACAGCACGCAGGCCAACTTGGTGCCTGCAGGCCAGCCAGGGTGGTCCTGGCCCCGGGCGCTCTTCCAGAAGCTTTCCATTGCCCTGCCTGAGATACCCCTCCTGTCCTGGCCCCCACTGCTTTTTTCCTTCCTCACCTCTGTCCGGAGAGAAATTCCAGCGGAAGGTATGGGTGACACATCCTCTTCTTTACAGGCAGCAGCCTGGCAACTCCTGCAGAAAGGCCAGCAGAACCCCACTCACACCGGGCCACCCACAAAGCTGTGGCCCCTCACTCCCTCCCACCAGCACAGCCCCGAGACTGCTGACGGGGCAGAGAATATGGAGTCAGGCACAGCTTCAGGGGCTATTGCTGCCTGGAGCTATGTTTATATTGACCTCAACGAGGCACACCTGGGGAGGACGGGCCGGCATGGTAAGGCTGCCCAGGTCAGCTAATCCACAACCCTCAGGGAATCACATTGTTGAAAATGGACCCCGCTAAGGCAGAAGAGAAGCCAAGGGAAAAAAGGACACAATGCCATTTGCAGCACCGTAGATGAGTCTAGAAGTAATCACGTGACTTGTAGTAAGTCAGAAAGTGAAAGACACATATCCTATCATATCACTTATAGGTGTTACCTAAAAATGGATACCAGGGCAGATATTTCCACGGAGAAGGGCAATCACAGATTCATTAAACAAACTTATGGTTCACCAATGGAAAGGTGTGAGGATTGGTTTCATTACGATATCGGGGTTAACAGACATATACAAACACAGGTGACATATATAATCACCAAAGACCTACAGAATACCAAGAGAGGACTACTCAATATTCTGTCATAACGTACGTGGGAAAAGGATCCCAGGAAGAACAGACATCTGTATATGTGTAAAAGAACCACATCTTCCACACCTACAACAACCCAAACATTGTAATCAAACTTGCTGTACTAAAAAATAAAAAATTAAATTAAAAACACGAACAAGAAGTAGTGAGACAAACGTGAGGGTCTTTCTCTTGGCACATTCCATTCTAAATTCCAATCTAGAACACCACTTCCACTGAGGCTCTCTTGCCCTAGTAACCAGATTTTGTAAGGGTGAACTGCTGACACCTTGTGGCCGTTTCACACAACAGCAGCTTTAATCCCAACGCTAATGGTCAGTTGATATTCAAAATCATTGCAGGCCTGTAAATGACACCTGCCCTGAAAACAAATCCTGGGGTCACATATCGACCAAAAAATTCAAAGGACGTCCATATTTCAAAACGACCATTTCAAAAGGCATATTTTACGCACATTAGTGTTCTGCTTCTTTTCCTTTCTTTCCTTTTTTGTTAAAAAACACGGGAATGAAAAAAGGCATCCCTCAGAATGGGCGAAAATCGTTGCAGACGAATCAATGGACAGAGGTTTAATCTCCAATATATATAAACAGCTCATGCAGCTTAATATTAAAAAAACAAACAACCCCCAAAAAAATGGGCAGAAGATCTAAAGAGACGTTTCTTCAAAGGAGACACAGAGATGGCCAAGACGCACATGAAAAGCTGCTCAACAGCACTAATTATAAGACATATGCAAATCAAAACTACAATGAGGTTTCACCTCACAGCTGTTCGAATCGGCATCATCAGAAAATCTACAAACAACCAATTCTGGGGAGGGTGTGGACAAAAGGAGCCCTCTTCCACTATTGGTGGGAATGTAAATTGATACAGTCACTATGGAGAACAGTATGGAGTTTCCTTAAAAAAACTAGAAATAGAATTACCATCTGATCCAGCAATCCCACTTCTGGGCATATACCCAGAGAAAACCGTATTTCAAAAAGGCACATTCACCACAATAATCGTTGCAGAACTATTTACAATAGCCATGTAATTGAAGCAACCTAAATGCCCACAGACAGATGAATGGATAAAGATGTGGTACATATATAAAATGGAATATTACTCGGCCATAAAAAGGAATGAAACTGGGTCATTTGTAGAGACATCGATGGATCGAGAGACTGTCATACAGAATGAAGTAAGTCAGAAAGAGGAAAACAAATATTGTATATTAATGCATATATGTGGAGCCTAAAAATGGTACAGATGAACTGGTTTGCAGGGAAGAAATAGACACAGAGGTAGAGAACAAACGTATGGACACCAAGTGTGGGAAGCCATGGGGTGGTGGTGGTGGGATGAGTTGGGAGATTGGGATTGACCTGTATACATGTATATGCATAAAATACATAACTAATAATAACGTGCTGTATAAAAAAATAAATAAAATTAAATTTCAAAATTTTAAAAAATAAAATTTAAAAATAAAACAGAAAAAGGTCTTCCCGTCACACAGATGTATTCATAGGAATGAATTATTTCCATGCTTATATCTATAAATACATAAAAGAGGAATAAAATCTAACTTGAACCATAAAAGAAAAAAAAACCTGAACCCACGAGTTATACAGAGGAAAACCCTATCAGGGCACTTGCTCCAGTGGTAAACAATTCTGAAATTGGTCAGAGGTGGGGAACCATCTCCCATACAGCCAGCAACCCACCCCCCCACACAAGGAGTGTCCTCATTGCAAAGCTGGGGTACCGTGCCGAGGCATCTGTGAGTAAACGTGAGCTGAGCCCCAGGCCAGCTGCTGCTGAACTGTTCCCACCCTTTCCAGGTAAAACACCTGAATATGTACAAGGGCTTGAAAGCCTAGAGGAAGGACCGTGGAGCCAAACCAGCAACAGCACACAGGCCAACTTGGTGTCTGCAGGCCAGCCAGGTTGGTCCTGGCCCCGGGCGCTCTTCCAGAAGTTTTCCATTGCCCTGCCTGAGATACCCCTCCTGTCCCGGCCCCCACTGCTTTTTTCCTTCCTCAACTCTGTCCGGAGAGAAACTCCAGCGGAAGGTATGGGTGACACATCCTCTTCTTTACAGGCGGCAGCCTGGCAACTCCTGCAGAAAGGCCAGCAGAACCCCACTCACACCGGGCCACCCACAAAGCTGTGGCCCCTCACTCCCTCCCACCAGCACAGCCCCGAGACTGCTGACGGGGCAGAGAATATGGAGTCAGGCACAGCTTCAGGGGCTATTGCTGCCTGGAGCTCTGTTTATATTGACCTCAACGAGGCACACCTGGGGATGGCGGGCCGGCATGATAAGGCTGCCCAGGTCAGCTAATCCACAACCCTCAGGGAATCACATTGTTGAAAATGGACCCCGCTAAGGCAGAAGAGAAGCCAAGGGAAAAAAGGACACAATGCCATTTGCAGCACCGTAGATGAGTCTAGAAGTAATCACGTGACTTGTAGTAAGTCAGAAAGTGAAAGACACATATCATATCATATCACTTATAGGTGTTACCTAAAAATGGATACCAGGGCAGATATTTCCACGGAGAAGGGCAATCACAGATTCATTAAACAAACTTATGGTTCACCAATGGAAAGGTGTGAGGATTGGTTTCATTACGATATCGGGGTTAACAGACATATACAAACACAGGTGACATATATAATCACCAAAGACCTACAGAATACCAAGAGAGGACTACTCAACATTCTGTCATAACGTACGTGGGAAAAGGATCCCAGGAAGAACAGACATCTGTATATGTGTAAAAGAACCACATCTTCCACACCTACAACAAGCCAAACATTGTAATCAAACTTGCTGTAAGAAAAAATAAAAAATTAAATTAAAAACACGAACAAGAAGTAGTGAGACAAACGTGAGGGGCTTTCTCCTAGCACATTCCATTCTAAATTCCAATCTAGAACACCACTTCCACTGAGGCTCTCTTGCCCTAGTAACCAGATTTTGTAAGGGTGAACTGCTGACACCTTGTGGCCGTTTCACACAACAGCAGCTTTAATCCCAACGCTAATGGTCAGTTGATATTCAAAATCATTGCAGGCCTGTAAATGACACCTGCCCTGAAAACAAATCCTGGGGTCACATATCGACCAAAAAATTCAAAGGACGTCCATATTTCAAAACGACCGTTTCAAAAGGCATATTTTACGCACATTAGCGTTCTGCTTCTTTTCCTTTCTTTCCTTTTTTGTTAAAAAACACGGGAATGGAAAAAGGCATCCCTCAGAATGGGCGAAAATCGTTGCAGACGAATCAATGGACAGAGGTTTAATCTCCAATATATATAAACAGCTCATGCAGCTTAATATTAAAAAAACAAACAACCCAAAAAAAATGGGCAGAAGATCTAAAGAGACGTTTCTTCAAAGGAGACACAGAGATGGCCAAGACGCACATGAAAAGCTGCTCAACAGCACTATTTATTAGAGAAATGCAAATCAAAACTACAATGAGGTATCACCTCACACCTGTTAGAATCGGCATCATCAGAAAATCTACAAACAACCAATTCTGGGGAGGGTGTGGACAAAAGGAGCCCTCTTCCACTATTGGTGGGAATGTAAATTGATACAGTCACTATGGAGAACAGTATGGAGTTTCCTTAAAAAAACTAGAAATAGAATTACCATCTGATCCAGCAATCCCACTTCTGGCCATATACCCAGAGAAAACCGTATTTCAAAAAGGCACATTCACCACAAGGTTCGTGGCAGCACTATTTACAATAGCCAGGTAATGGAAGCAACCTAAATGCCCACAGACAGATGAATGGATAAAGATGTGGTACATATATAAAATGGAATATTACTCGGCATAAAAAGGAATGAAACTGGGTCATTTGTAGAGACATCGATGGATCGAGAGACTGTCATACAGAATGAAGTAAGTCAGAAAGAGGAAAACAAATATTGTATATTAACGCATATATGTGGAGCCTAAAAATGGTACAGATGAACTTGTTTGCAGGGAAGAAATAGACACAGAGGTAGAGAACAAACGTATGGACACGAAGTGTGGGAAGCCATGGGGTGGTGGTGGTGGGATGAGTTGGGAGATTGGGATTGACCTGTATACATGTATATGCATAAAATACATAACTAATAATAACGTGCTGTATAAAAAAAATAAATAAAATTAAATTTCAAAATTTTAAAAAATAAAATTTAAAAATAAAACAGAAAAAGGTCTTCCCGTCAAACAGATGTATTCATAGGAATGAATTATTTCCATGCTTATATCTATAAATACATAAAAGAGGAATAAAATCTAACTTGAAACATAAAAGAAAAAAAAACCTGAACCCACGTGTTATACAGAGGAAAACCCTATCAGGGAACTTGCTCCAGTGGTAAACAACTCTGAAATTGGTCAGAGGTGGGGAACCATCTCCCATATAGCCAGCAACCCACCCCCCACGCAAAGAGCGTCCTCATTGCAAAGCTGGGGTACCGTGCCGAGGCATCTGTGAGTAAACGTGAGCTGAGCCCCAGGCCAGCTGCTGCTGAACTGTTCCCACCCTTTCCAGGTAAAACACCTGAATATGTACAAGGGCTTGAAAGCCTAGAGGAAGGACCATGGAGCCACACCAGCAACAGCACGCAGGCCAACTTGGTGCCTGCAGGCCAGCCAGTGTGGTCCTGGCCCCGGGCGCTCTTCCAGAAGCTTTCCATTGCCCTGCCTGAGATACCCCTCCTGTCCCGGCCCCCACTGCTTTTTTTCCTTCCTCACCTCTGTCCGGAGAGAAATTCCAGCGGAAGGTATGGGTGACACAACCTCTTCTTTACAGGCGGCAGCCTGGCAACTCCTGCAGAAAGGCCAGCAGAACCCCACTCACACCGGGCCACCCACAAAGCTGTGGCCCCTCACTCCCTCCCACCAGCACAGCCCCGAGACTGTTGACGGGGCAGAGAATATGGAGTCAGGCACAGCTTCAGGGGCTATTGCTGCCTGGAGCGCTGTTTATATTGACCTCAACAAGGCACACCTGGGGAGGGCGGGCCGGCAGGGTAAGGCTGCCCAGGTCAGCTAATCCACAACCCTCAGGGAATCACATTGTTGAAAATGGACCCCGCTAAGGCAGAAGAGAAGCCAAGGGAAAAAAGGACACAATGCCATTTGCAGCACCGTAGATGAGTCTAGAAGTAATCACGTGAGTTGTAGTAAGTCAGAAAGTGAAAGACACATATCCTATCATATCACTTATAGGTGTTACCTAGAAATGGATACCAGGGCAGATATTTCCACGGAGAAGGGCAATCACAGATTCATTAAACAAACTTATGGTTCACCAATGGAAAGGTGTGAGGATTGGTTTCATTACGATATCGGGGTTAACAGACATATACAAACACAGGTGACATATATAATCACCAAAGACCTACAGAATACCAAGAGAGGACTACTCAACATTCTGTCATAACGTACATGGGAAAAGGATCCCAGGAAGAACAGTCATCTGTATATGTGTAAAAGAACCACATCTTCCACACCTACAACAAGCCAAACATTGTAATCAAACTTGCTGTAATAAAAAATAAAAAAATTAAATTAAAAACACGAGCAAGAAGTAGTGAGACAAACGTGAGGGGCTTTCTCCTGGCACATTCCATTCTAAACTCCAATCTAGAACACCACTTCCACTGAGGCTCTCTTGCCCTAGTAACCAGATTTGGTAAGGGTGAACTGCTGCCACCTTGTGTCCGTTTCACACAACAGCAGCTTTAATCCCAACGCTAATGGTCAGTTGATATTCAAAATCATTGCAGGCCTGTAAATGACACCTGCCCTGAAAACAAATCCTGGGGTCACATATCGACCAAAAAATTCAAAGGAAGTCCATATTTCAAAACGACCATTTAAAAAGGCATATTTTACGCACATTAGTGTTCTGCTTCTTTTCCTTTCTTTCCTTTTTTGTTAAAAAACACGGGAATGGAAAAAGGCCTCCCTCAAAATGGGCGAAAATCGTTGCAGACGAATCAATGGACAGAGGTTTAATCTCCAATATATATAAACAGCTCAGGCAGCTTAATATTAAAAAAACAAACAACCCCCAAAAAAATGGGCAGAAGATCTAAAGAGACGTTTCTTCAAAGGAGACACAGAGATGGCCAAGACGCACATGAAAAGCTGCTCAACAGCACTAATTATTAGAGAAATGCAAATCAAAACTACAATGAGGTTTCACCTCACACCTGTTAGAATCGGCATCATCAGAAAATCTACAAACAACCAATTCTGGGGAGGGTGTGGACAAAAGGAGCCCTCTTCCACTATTGGTGGGAATGTAAATTGATACATTCACTATGGAGAACAGTATGGAGTTTCCTTAAAAAAACTAGAAATAGAATTACCATCTGATCCAGCAATCCCACTTCTGGGCATATACCCAGAGAAAACCGTATTTCAAAAAGGCACATTCACCACAATGTTCGTTGCAGCACTATTTACAATAGCCAGGTAATGGAAGCAACCTAAATGCCCACAGACAGATGAATGGATAAAGATGTGGTACATATATGAAATGGAATATTACTCGGCCATAAAAAGGAATGAAACTGGGTCATTTGTAGAGACATCGATGGATCGAGAGACTGTCATACAGAATGAAGTAAGTCAGAAAGAGGAAAACAAATATTGTATATTAATGCAAATATGTGGAGCCTAAAAATGGTACAGAAGAACTGGTTTGCAGGGAAGAAATAGACACAGAGGTAGAGAACAAACGTATGGACACCAAGTGTGGGAAGCCATGGGGTGGTGGTGGTGGGATGAGTTGGGATATTGGGATTGACCTGTATACATGTATATGCATAAAATACATAACTAATAATAACGTGCTGTATAAAAAAATAAATAAAATTAAATTTCAAAATTTTAAAAAATAAAATTTTAAAATAAAACAGAAAAAGGTCTTCCCGTCACACAGATGTATTCATAGGAATGAATTATTTCCATGCTTATATCTATAAATACATAAAAGAGGAATAAAATCTAACTTGAACCATAAAAGAAAAAAAAAACCTGAACCCACGAGTTATACAGAGGAAAACCCTATCAGGGCACTTGCTCCAGTGGTAAACAATTCTGAAATAGGTCAGAGGTGTGGAATCATCTCCCATACAGCCAGCAACCCACCCCCCACGCAAGGAGCGTCCTCATTGCAAAGCTGGGGGACCGTGCCGAGGCATCTGTGAGTAAACGTGAGCTGAGCCCCAGGCCAGCTGCTGCTGAACTGTTCCCACCCTTTCCAGGTAAAACACCTGAATATGTACAAGGGCTTGAAAGCCTAGAGGAAGGACCGTGGTGCCACACCAGCAACAGCACGCAGGCCAACTTGGTGCCTGCAGGCCAGCCAGGGTGGTCCTGGCCCCGGGCGCTCTTCCAGAAGCTTTCCATTGCCCTGCCTGAGATACCCCTCCTGTCCCGGCCCCCACTGCTTTTTTCCTTCCTCACCTCTGTCCGGAGAGAAATTCCAGCGGAAGGTATGGGTGACACATCCTCTTCTTTACAGGCGGCAGCCTGGCAACTCCTGCAGAAAGGCCAGCAGAACCCCACTCACACCGGGCCACCCACAAAGCTGTGGCCCCTCACTCCCTCCCACCAGCACAGCCCCGAGACTGCTGACGGGGCAGAGAATATGGAGTCAGGCACAGCTTCAGGGGCTATTGCTGCCTGGAGCTCTGTTTATATTGACCTCAACGAGGCACACCTGGGGAAGGCGGCCCGGCATGGTAAGGCTGCCCAGGTCAGCTAATCCACAACCCTCAGGGAATCACATTGTTGAAAATGGACCCCGCTAAGGCAGAAGAGAAGCCAAGGGAAAAAAGGACACAATGCCATTTGCAGCACCGTAGATGAGTCTAGAATTAATCACGTGACTTGTAGTAAGTCAGAAAGTGAAAGACACATATCATATCATATCACTTATAGGTGTTACCTAAAAATGGATACCAGGGCAGATATTTCCACGGAGAAGGGCAATCACAGATTCATTAAACAAACTTATGGTTCACCAATGGAAAGGTGTGAGGATTGGTTTCATTAAGATATCGGGGTTAACAGACATATACAAACACAGGTGACATATATAATCACCAAAGACCTACAGAATACCAAGAGAGGACTACTCAACATTCTGTCATAACGTACGTGGGAAAAGGATCCCAGGAAGAACAGACATCTGTATATGTGTAAAAGAACCACATCTTCCACACCTACAACAAGCCAAACATTGTAATCAAACTTGCTGTACTAAAAAATAAAAAATTAAATTAAAAACACGAACAAGAAGTAGTGAGACAAACGTGAGGGTCTTTCTCTTGGCACATTCCATTCTAAATTCCAATCTAGAACACCACTTCCACTGAGGCTCTCTTGCCCTAGTAACCAGATTTTGTAAGGGTGAACTGCTGACACCTTGTGGCCGTTTCACACAACAGCAGCTTTAATCCCAACGCTAATGGTCAGTTGATATTCAAAATCATTGCAGGCCTGTAAATGACACCTGCCCTGAAAACAAATCCTGGGGTCACATATCGACCAAAAAATTCAAAGGACGTCCATATTTCAAAACGACCATTTCAAAAGGCATATTTTACGCACATTAGTGTTCTGCTTCTTTTCCTTTCTTTCCTTTTTTGTTAAAAAACACGGGAATGAAAAAAGGCATCCCTCAGAATGGGCGAAAATCGTTGCAGACGAATCAATGGACAGAGGTTTAATCTCCAATATATATAAACAGCTCATGCAGCTTAATATTAAAAAAACAAACAACCCCCAAAAAAATGGGCAGAAGATCTAAAGAGACGTTTCTTCAAAGGAGACACAGAGATGGCCAAGACGCACATGAAAAGCTGCTCAACAGCACTAATTATAAGAGATATGCAAATCAAAACTACAATGAGGTTTCACCTCACAGCTGTTCGAATCGGCATCATCAGAAAATCTACAAACAACCAATTCTGGGGAGGGTGTGGACAAAAGGAGCCCTCTTCCACTATTGGTGGGAATGTAAATTGATACAGTCACTATGGAGAACAGTATGGAGTTTCCTTAAAAAAACTAGAAATAGAATTACCATCTGATCCAGCAATCCCACTTCTGGGCATATACCCAGAGAAAACCGTATTTCAAAAAGGCACATTCACCACAATGTTCGTTGCAGCACTATTTACAATAGCCAGGTAATGGAAGCAACCTAAATGCCCACAGACAGATGAATGGATAAAGATGTGGTACATATATAAAATGGAATATGACTCGGCCATAAAAAGGAATGAAACTGGGTCATTTGTAGAGACATCGATGGATCGAGAGACTGTCATACAGAATGAAGTAAGTCAGAAAGAGGAAAACAAATATTGTATATTAATGCATATATGTGGAGCCTAAAAATGGTACAGATGAACTGGTTTGCAGGGAAGAAATAGACACAGAGGTAGAGAACAAACGTATGGACACCAAGTGTGGGAAGCCATGGGGTGGTGGTGGTGGGATGAGTTGGGAGATTGGGATTGACCTGTATACATGTATATGCATAAAATACATAACTAATAATAACGTGCTGTATAAAAAAATAAATAAAATTAAATTTCAAAATTTTAAAAAATAAAATTTAAAAATAAAACAGAAAAAGGTCTTCCCGTCACACAGATGTATTCATAGGAATGAATTATTTCCATGCTTATATCTATAAATACATAAAAGAGGAATAAAATCTAACTTGAACCATAAAAGAAAAAAAAACCTGAACCCACGAGTTATACAGAGGAAAACCCTATCAGGGCACTTGCTCCAGTGGTAAACAATTCTGAAATTGGTCAGAGGTGGGGAACCATCTCCCATACAGCCAGCAACCCACCCCCCCACACAAGGAGTGTCCTCATTGCAAAGCTGGGGTACCGTGCCGAGGCATCTGTGAGTAAACGTGAGCTGAGCCCCAGGCCAGCTGCTGCTGAACTGTTCCCACCCTTTCCAGGTAAAACACCTGAATATGTACAAGGGCTTGAAAGCCTAGAGGAAGGACCGTGGAGCCAAACCAGCAACAGCACACAGGCCAACTTGGTGTCTGCAGGCCAGCCAGGTTGGTCCTGGCCCCGGGCGCTCTTCCAGAAGTTTTCCATTGCCCTGCCTGAGATACCCCTCTTGTCCCGGCCCCCACTGCTTTTTTCCTTCCTCAACTCTGTCCGGAGAGAAACTCCAGCGGAAGGTATGGGTGACACATCCTCTTCTTTACAGGCGGCAGCCTGGCAACTCCTGCAGAAAGGCCAGCAGAACCCCACTCACACCGGGCCACCCACAAAGCTGTGGCCCCTCACTCCCTCCCACCAGCACAGCCCCGAGACTGCTGACGGGGCAGAGAATATGGAGTCAGGCACAGCTTCAGGGGCTATTGCTGCCTGGAGCTCTGTTTATATTGACCTCAACGAGGCACACCTGGGGATGGCGGGCCGGCATGATAAGGCTGCCCAGGTCAGCTAATCCACAACCCTCAGGGAATCACATTGTTGAAAATGGACCCCGCTAAGGCAGAAGAGAAGCCAAGGGAAAAAAGGACACAATGCCATTTGCAGCACCGTAGATGAGTCTAGAAGTAATCACGTGACTTGTAGTAAGTCAGAAAGTGAAAGACACATATCCTATCATATCACTTATAGGTGTTACCTAAAAATGGATACCAGGGCAGATATTTCCACGGAGAAGGGCAATCACAGATTCATTAAACAAACTTATGGTTCACCAATGGAAAGGTGTGAGGATTGGTTTCATTACGATATCGGGGTTAACAGACATATACAAACACAGGTGACATATATAATCACCAAAGACCTACAGAATACCAAGAGAGGACTACACAACATTCTGTCATAACGTACGTGGGAAAAGGATCCCAGGAAGAACAGACATCTGTATATGTGTAAAAGAACCACATCTTCCACACCTACAACAAGCCAAACATTGTAATCAAACTTGCTGTAAGAAAAAATAAAAAATTAAATTAAAAACACGAACAAGAAGTAGTGAGACAAACGTGAGGGGCTTTCTCCTAGCACATTCCATTCTAAATTCCAATCTAGAACACCACTTCCACTGAGGCTCTCTTGCCCTAGTAACCAGATTTTGTAAGGGTGAACTGCTGACACCTTGTGGCCGTTTCACACAACAGCAGCTTTAATCCCAACGCTAATGGTCAGTTGATATTCAAAATCATTGCAGGCCTGTAAATGACACCTGCCCTGAAAACAAATCCTGGGGTCACATATCGACCAAAAAATTCAAAGGACGTCCATATTTCAAAACGACCGTTTCAAAAGGCATATTTTACGCACATTAGCGTTCTGCTTCTTTTCCTTTCTTTCCTTTTTTGTTAAAAAACACGGGAATGGAAAAAGGCATCCCTCAGAATGGGCGAAAATCGTTGCAGACGAATCAATGGACAGAGGTTTAATCTCCAATATATATAAACAGCTCATGCAGCTTAATATTAAAAAAACAAACAACCCAAAAAAAATGGGCAGAAGATCTAAAGAGACGTTTCTTCAAAGGAGACACAGAGATGGCCAAGACGCACATGAAAAGCTGCTCAACAGCACTATTTATTAGAGAAATGCAAATCAAAACTACAATGAGGTATCACCTCACACCTGTTAGAATCGGCATCATCAGAAAATCTACAAACAACCAATTCTGGGGAGGGTGTGGACAAAAGGAGCCCTCTTCCACTATTGGTGGGAATGTAAATTGATACAGTCACTATGGAGAACAGTATGGAGTTTCCTTAAAAAATCTAGAAATAGAATTACCATCTGATCCAGCAATCCCACTTCTGGCCATATACCCAGAGAAAACCGTATTTCAAAAAGGCACATTCACCACAATGTTGGTTGCAGCACTATTTACAATAGCCAGGTAATGGAAGCAACCTAAATGCCCACAGACAGATGAATGGATAAAGATGTGGTACATATATAAAATGGAATATTACTCGGCCATAAAAAGGAATGAAACTGGGTCATTTGTAGAGACATCGATGGATCGAGAGACTGTCATACAGAATGAAGTAAGTCAGAAAGAGAAAAACAAATATTGTATATTAACGCATATATGTGGAGCCTAAAAATGGTACAGATGAACTTGTTTGCAGGGAAGAAATAGACACAGAGGTAGAGAACAAACGTATGGACACGAAGTGTGGGAAGCCATGGGGTGGTGGTGGTGGGATGAGTTGGGAGATTGGGATTGACCTGTATACATGTATATGCATAAAATACATAACTAATAATAACGTGCTGTATAAAAAAAATAAATAAAATTAAATTTCAAAATTTTAAAAAATAAAATTTAAAAATAAAACAGAAAAAGGTCTTCCCGTCAAACAGATGTATTCATAGGAATGAATTATTTCCATGCTTATATCTATAAATACATAAAAGAGGAATAAAATCTAACTTGAAACATAAAAGAAAAAAAAACCTGAACCCACGAGTTATACAGAGGAAAACCCTATCAGGGAACTTGCTCCAGTGGTAAACAACTCTGAAATTGGTCAGAGGTGGGGAACCATCTCCCATATAGCCAGCAACCCACCCCCCACGCAAAGAGCGTCCTCATTGCAAAGCTGGGGTACCGTGCCGAGGCATCTGTGAGTAAACGTGAGCTGAGCCCCAGGCCAGCTGCTGCTGAACTGTTCCCACCCTTTCCAGGTAAAACACCTGAATATGTACAAGGGCTTGAAAGCCTAGAGGAAGGACCATGGAGCCACACCAGCAACAGCACGCAGGCCAACTTGGTGCCTGCAGGCCAGCCAGTGTGGTCCTGGCCCCGGGCGCTCTTCCAGAAGCTTTCCATTGCCCTGCCTGAGATACCCCTCCTGTCCCGGCCCCCACTGCTTTTTTTCCTTCCTCACCTCTGTCCGGAGAGAAATTCCAGCGGAAGGTATGGGTGACACAACCTCTTCTTTACAGGCGGCAGCCTGGCAACTCCTGCAGAAAGGCCAGCAGAACCCCACTCACACCGGGCCACCCACAAAGCTGTGGCCCCTCACTCCCTCCCACCAGCACAGCCCCGAGACTGTTGACGGGGCAGAGAATATGGAGTCAGGCACAGCTTCAGGGGCTATTGCTGCCTGGAGAGCTGTTTATATTGACCTCAACAAGGCACACCTGGGGAGGGCGGGCCGGCAGGGTAAGGCTGCCCAGGTCAGCTAATCCACAACCCTCAGGGAATCACATTGTTGAAAATGGACCCCGCTAAGGCAGAAGAGAAGCCAAGGGAAAAAAGGACACAATGCCATTTGCAGCACCGTAGATGAGTCTAGAAGTAATCACGTGAGTTGTAGTAAGTCAGAAAGTGAAAGACACATATCCTATCATATCACTTATAGGTGTTACCTAGAAATGGATACCAGGGCAGATATTTCCACGGAGAAGGGCAATCACAGATTCATTAAACAAACTTATGGTTCACCAATGGAAAGGTGTGAGGATTGGTTTCATTACGATATCGGGGTTAACAGACATATACAAACACAGGTGACATATATAATCACCAAAGACCTACAGAATACCAAGAGAGGACTACTCAACATTCTGTCATAACGTACATGGGAAAAGGATCCCAGGAAGAACAGTCATCTGTATATGTGTAAAAGAACCACATCTTCCACACCTACAACAAGCCAAACATTGTAATCAAACTTGCTGTAATAAAAAATAAAAAAATTAAATTAAAAACACGAGCAAGAAGTAGTGAGACAAACGTGAGGGGCTTTCTCCTGGCACATTCCATTCTAAACTCCAATCTAGAACACCACTTCCACTGAGGCTCTCTTGCCCTAGTAACCAGATTTGGTAAGGGTGAACTGCTGCCACCTTGTGTCCGTTTCACACAACAGCAGCTTTAATCCCAACGCTAATGGTCAGTTGATATTCAAAATCATTGCAGGCCTGTAAATGACACCTGCCCTGAAAACAAATCCTGGGGTCACATATCGACCAAAAAATTCAAAGGACGTCCATATTTCAAAACGACCATTTCAAAAGGCATATTTTACGCAAATTAGTGTTCTGCTTCTTTTCCTTTCTTTCCTTTTTTGTTAAAAAACACGGGAATGGAAAAAGGCATCCCTCAGAATAGGCGAAAATCGTTGCAGACGAATCAATGGACAGAGGTTTAATCTCCAATATATATAAACAGCTCATGCAGCTTAATATTAAAAAAAGAAACAACCCCCAAAAATGGGCAGAAGATCTAAAGAGACGTTTCTTCAAAGGAGACACAGAGATGGCCAAGACGCACATGAAAAGCTGCTCAACAGCACTAATTATTAGAGAAATGCAAATCAAAACTACAATGTGGTATCACCTCACACCTGTTAGAATCGGCATCATCAGAAATTCTACAAACAACCAATTCTGGGGAGGGTGTGGACAAAAGGAGCCCTCTTCCACTATTGGTGCGAATGTAAATTGATACAGTCACTATGGAGCACAGTATGGAGTTTCCTTAAAAAAACTAGAAATAGAATTACCATCTGATCCAGCAATCCCACTTCTGGCCATATACCCAGAGAAAACCGTATTTCAAAAAGGCACATTCACCACAATGTTCGTTGCAGCACTATTTACAATAGCCAGGTAATGGAAGCAACCTAAATGCCCACAGACAGATGAATGGATAAAGATGTGGTACATATATAAAATGGAATATTACTCGGCCATAAAAAGGAATGAAACTGGGTCATTTGTAGAGACATCGATGGATCGAGAGACTGTCATACAGAATGAAGTAAGTCAGAAAGAGGAAAACAAATATTGTATATTAACGCATATATGTGGAGCCTAAAAATGGTACAGATGAACTGGTTTGCAGGGAAGAAATAGAGACACAGAGGTAGAGAACAAACGTATGGACACCAAGTGTGGGAAGCCATGGGGTGGTGGTGGTGGGATGAGTTGGGAGTTTGGGATTGACCTGTATACATGTATATGCATAAAATACATAACTAATAATAACGGGCTGTTTAAAAAAATAAATAAAATTAAATTTCAAAATTTTAAATAACAAAATTTAAAAATAAAACATAAAAAAGTTCTTCCCGTCACACAGATGTATTTATAGGAATGAATTATTTCCATGCTTATATCTATAAATACATAAAAGAGGAATAAAATCTAACTTGAAACATAAAAGAAAAAAAATCCTGAACCCACGAGTTATACAGAGGAAAACACTATCAGTGCACTTGCTCCAGTGGTAAACAATTCTGAAATTGGTCAGAGGTGGGGAATCATCTCCCATACAGCCTGTTAACCCCCCCCCCCACGCAAGGAGCGTCCTCATTGCAAGCTGGGGGCCGTGCCGAGGCATCTGTGAGTAAACGTGAGCTGAGCCCCAGGCCAGCTGCTGCTGAACTGTTCCCACCCTTTCCAGGTAAAACACCTGAATATGTACAAGGGCTTGAAAGCCTAGAGGAAGGACCGTGGAGCCACACCAGCGACAGCACGCAGGCCAACTTGGTGCCTGCAGGCCAGCCAGGGTGGTCCTGGTCCCTGGCGCTCTTCCAGAAGCTTTCCATTGCCCTGCCTGAGATACCCCTCCCGTCCCGGCCCCCACTGCTTTTTTCCTTCCTCACCTCTGTCCGGATAGAATTTCCAGCGGAAGGTATGGGTGACACATCCTCTTCTTTACAGGCGGCAGCCTGGCAACTCCTGAAGAAAGGCCAGCAGAACCCCACTCACACCGGGCCAACCACAAAGCTGTGGCCCCTCACACCCTCCCACCAGCACAGCCCCGAGACTGCTGACGGGGCAGAGAATATGGAGTCAGGCACAGCTTCAGGGGCTATTGCTGCCTGGAGCGCTGTTTATATTGACCTCAACGAGACACACCTGGGGAAGGCGGGCAGGCAGGGTAAGGCTGCCCAGGTCAGCTAATCCACAACCCTCAGGGAATCACATTGTTGAAAATGGACCCCGCTAAGGCAGAAGAGAAGCCAAGGGAAAAAAGGACACAATGCCATTTGCAGCACCGTAGATGAGTCTAGAAGTAATCACGTGACTTGTAGTAAGTCAGAAATTGAAAGACACATATCATTTCATATCACTTATAGGTGTTACCTAAAAATGGATACCAGGGCAGATATTTCCACGGAGAAGGGCAATCACAGATTCATTAAACAAACTTATGGTTCACCAATGGAAAGGTGTGAGGATTGGTTTCATTATGATATCGGGGTTAACAGACATATACAAACACAGGTGACATATATAATCACCAAAGACCTACAGAATACCAAGAGAGGACTACTCAACATTCTGTCATAACGTACATGGGAAAAGGATCCCAGGAAGAACAGTCATCTGTATATGTGTAAAAGAACCACATCTTCCACACCTACAACAAGCCAAACATTGTAATCAAACTTGCTGTAATATAAAATAAAAAATTAAATTAAAAACACGAACAAGAAGTAGTGAGACAAACGTGAGGGGCTTTCTCCTGGCACATTCCATTCTAAACTCCAATGTAGAACACCACTTCCACTGAGGCTCTCTTGCCCTAGTAACCAGATTTGGTAAGGGTGAACTGCTGCCACCTTGTGGCCGTTTCACACAACAGCAGCTTTAATCCCAACGCTAATGGTCAGTTGATATTCAAAATCATTGCAGGCCTGTAAATGACACCTGCCCTGAAAACAAATCCTGGGGTCACATATCGACCAAAAAATTCAAAGGCCGTCCATATTTCAAAACGACCATTTCAAAAGGCATATTTTATGCACATTAGTGTTCTGCTTCTTTTCCTTTCTTTCCTTTTTTGTTAAAAAACACGGGAATGGAAAAAGGCATCCCTCAGAATGGGCGAAAATCGCTGCAGACGAATCAATGGACAGAGGTTTAATCTCCAATATATATAAACAGCTCATGCAGCTTAATATTAAAAAAAGAAACAACCCCCAAAAAATGGGCAGAAGATCTAAAGAGACGTTTCTTCAAAGGAGACACAGAGATGGCCAAGACGCACATGAAAAGCTGCTCAACAGCACTAATTATTAGAGACATGCAAATCAAAACTACAATGAGGTATCACCTCACACCTGTTAGAATCGGCATCATCAGGAAATCTACAAACAACCAATTCTGGGGAGGGTGTGGACAAAAGGAGCCCTCTTCCACTATTGGTGGGAATGTAAATTGATACAGTCACTATGGAGAACAGTATGGAGTTTCCTTTAAAAATCTAGAAATAGAATTACCATCTGATCCAGCAATCCCACTTCTGGGCATATACCCAGAGAAAACCGTATTTCAAAAAGGCACATTCACCACAATGTTCGTTGCAGCACTATTTACAATAGCCAGGTAATGGAAGCAACCTAAATGCCCACAGACAGATGAATGGATAAAGATGTGGTACATATATAAAATGGAATATTACTCGGCCATAAAAAGGAATGAAACTGGGTCATTTGTAGAGACATCGATGGATCGAGAGACTGTCATACAGAATGAAGTAAGTCAGAAAGAGGAAAACAAATATTGTATATTAACGCATATATGTGGAGCCTAAAAATGGTACAGATGAACTGGTTTGCAGGGAAGAAATAGAGACACAGAGGTAGAGAACAAACGTATGGACACCAAGTGTGGGAAGCCATGGGGTGGTGGTGGTGGGATGAGTTGGGAGTTTGGGATTGACCTGTATACATGTATATGCATAAAATTCATAACTAATAATAACGTGCTGTACAAAAAAAATTAATAAAATTAAATTTCAAAATTTTAAAAAATAAAATTTAAAAATAAAACAGAAAAAAGTTCTTCCCGTCACACAGATGTATTTATAGGAATGAATTATTTCCATGCTTATATCTATAAATACATAAAAGAGGAATAAAATCTAACTTGAAACATAAAAGAAAAAAACATCCTGAACCCACGAGTTATACAGAGGAAAACCCTATCAGGGCACTTGCTCCAGTGGTAAACAATTCTGAAATTGGTCAGAGGTGGGGAATCATCTCCCATACAGCCAGCAACCCACCCCCCACGCAAGGAGCGTCCTCATTGCAAAGCTGTGGGACCGTGCCGAGGCATCTGTGAGTAAAGGTGAGCTGAGCCCCAGGCCAGCTGCTGCTGAACTGTTCCCACCCTTTCCAGGTAAAACACCTGAATATGTACAAGGGATTGAAAGCCTAGAGGAAGGACCGTGGAGCCACACCAGCGATAGCACGCAGGCCAACTTGGTGCCTGCAGGCCAGCCAGGGTGGTCCTGGCCCCGGGCGCTCTTCCAGAAGCTTTCCATTGCCTTGCCTGAGATACCCCTCCTGTCCCGGCCCCCACTGCTTTTTCTCCTTCCTCACCTCTGTCCGGAGAGAAATTCCAGCGGAAGGTATGGGTGACACAACCTCTTCTTTACAGGCGGCAGCCTGGCAACTCCTGCAGAAAGGCCAGCAGAACCCCACTCACACCGGGCCACCCACAAAGCTGTGGCCCCTCACTCCCTCCCACCAGCACAGCCCAGAGACTGTTGACGGGGCAGAGAATATGGAGTCAGGCACAGCTTCAGGGTCGAATGCTGCCTGGAGCGCTGTTTATATTGATCTCAATGAGGCACACCTGGGGAGGGGGTCCGGCAGGGTAAGGCTGCCCAGGTCAGCTAATCCACAACCCTCAGGGAATCACATTGTTGAAAATGGACCCCGCTAAGGCAGAAGAGAAGCCAAGGGAAAAAAGGACACAATGCCATTTGCAGCACCGTAGATGAGTCTAGAAGTAATCACGTGACGTGTAGTAAGTCAGAAAGTGAAAGACACATATCATATCATATCACTTATAGGTGTTACCTAAAAATGGATACCAGGGCAGATATTTCCACGGAGAAGGGCAATCACAGATTCATTAAACAAACTTATGGTTCACCAATGGAAAGCTGTGAGGATTGGTTTCATTACGATATCGGGGTTAACAGACATATACAAACACAGGTGACATATATAATCACCAAAGTCCTACAGAATACCAAGAGAGGACTACTCAACATTCTGTCATAACGTACGTGGGAAAAGGATCCCAGGAAGAACAGACATCTGTATATTTGTAAAAGAACCACATCTTCCACACCTACAACAAGCCAAACATTGTAATCAAATTTGCTGTAATAAAAAATAAAAAATTAAATTAAAAACACGAACAAGAAGTAGTGAGACAAACGTGAGGGGCTTTCTCCTGGCACATTCCATTCTAAATTCCAATCTAGAACACCACTTCCACTGAGGCTGTCTTGCCCTAGTAACCAGATTTGGTAAGGGTGAACTGCTGCCACCTTGTGGCCGTTTCACACAACAGCAGCTTTAATCCCAACGCTAATGGTCAGTTGATATTCAAAATCATTGCAGGCCTGTAAATGACACCTGCCCTGAAAACAAATCCTGGGGTCACATATCGACCAAAAAATTCAAAGGACGTCCATATTTCAAAACGACCATTTCAAAAGGCATATTTTACGCACATTAGTGTTCTGCTTCTTTTCCTTTCTTTCCTTTTTTGTTAAAAAACACGGGAATGGAAAAAGGCATCCCTCAGAATGGGCGAAAATCGTTGCAGATGAATCAATGGACAGAGGTTTAATCTCCAATATATATAAACAGCTCATGCAGCTTAATATTAAAAAAACAAACAACCCCCAAAAAAATGGGCAGAAGATCTAAAGAGACGTTTATTCAAAGGAGACACAGAGATGGCCAAGACGCACCTGAAAATCTGCTCAACAGCACTAATTATTAGAGAAATGCAAATCAAAACTACAATGAGGTATCACCTCACACCTGTTAGAATCGGCATCATCAGAAAACCTACAAACAACCAATTCTGGGGAGGGTGTGGACAAAAGGAGCCCTCTTCCACTACTGGCGGAAATGTAAATTGATACAGTCACTATGGAGAACAGTATGGAGTTTCCTTAAAAAATCTAGAAATAGAATTACCATCTGATCCAGCAATCCCTCTTCGGGGCATATACCCAGAGAAAACCGTATTTCAAAAAGGCACATTCACCACAATGTTCGTTGCAGCACTATTTACAATAGCCAGGTAATGGAAGCAACCTAAATGCCCACAGACAGATGAATGGATAAAGATGTGGTACATATATAAAATGGAATATTACTCGGCCATAAAAAGGAATGAAACTGGGTCATTTGTAGAGACATCGATGGATCGAGAGACTGTCATACAGAATGAAGTAAGTCAGAAAGAGGAAAACAAATATTGTATATTAACGCATATATGTGGAGCCTAAAAATGGTACAGATGAACTGGTTTGCAGGGAAGAAATAGAGACACAGAGGTAGAGAACAAACGTATGGACACCAAGTGTGGGAAGCCATGGGGTGGTGGTGGTGGGATGAGTTGGGAGTTTGGGATTGACCTGTATACATGCATATGCATAAAATACATAACTAATAATAACGTGCTGTATAAAAAAAATAAATAAAATTAAATTTCAAAATTTTAAAAAATAAAATTTAAAAATAAAACAGAAAAAAGTTATTCCCGTCACACAGATGTATTTATAGGAATGAATTATTTCCATGCTTATATCTATAAATACATAAAAGAGGAATAAAATCTAACTTGAACCATAAAAGAAAAAAAAATCCTGAACCCACGAGTTATACAGAGGAAAACACTATCAGGGCACTTGCTCCAGTGGTAAACAATTCTGAAATAGGTCAGAGGTGGGAAATCATCTCCCATACAGCCAGCAACCCACCCTCCACGCAAGGAGCGTCCTCATTGCAAAGCTGGGGGACCGTGCCGAGGCATCTGTGAGTAAAGGTGAGCTGAGCCCCAGGCCAGCTGCTGCTGAACTGTTCCCACCCTTTCCAGGTAAAACACCTGAATATGTACAAGGGATTGAAAGCCTAGAGGAATGACCATGGAGCCACACCAGCGACAGCACGCAGGCCAACTTGGTGCCTGCAGGCCAGCCAGGGTGGTCCTGGCCCCGGGCGCTCTTCCAGAAGCTATCCATTGCCCTGCCTGAGATACCCCTCCTGTCCCGGCCCCCACTGCTTTTTTTCCTTCCTCACCTCTGTCCGGAGAGAAATTCCAGCGGAAGGTATGGGTGACACAACCTCTTCTTTACAGGCGGCAGCCTGGCAACTACTGCAGAAAGGCCAGCAGAACCCCACTCACACCGGGCCACCCACAAAGCTGTGGCCCCTCACTCCCTCCCACCAGCACAGCCCCGAGACTGTTGACGGGGCAGAGAATATGGAGTCAGGCACAGCTTCAGTGGCTATTGCTGCCTGGAGCGCTGTTTATATTGACCTCAACGAGGCACACCTGGGGAGGGCGGGCCGGCAGGGTAAGGCTGCCCAGGTCAGCTAATCCACAACCCTCAGGGAATCACATTGTTGAAAATGGACCCCGCTAAGGCAGAAGAGAAGCCAAGGGAAAAAAGGACACAATGCCATTTGCATCACCGTAGATGAGGCTAGAAGTAATCACGTGACGTGTAGTAAGTCAGAAAGTGAAAGACACATATCATATCATATCACTTATAGGTGTTACCTAAAAATGGACACCAGGGCAGATATTTCCACGGAGAAGGACAATCACAGATTCATTAAACAAACTTATGGTTCACCAATGGAAAGGTGTGAGGATTGGTTTCATTACGATATCGGGGTTAACAGACATATACAAACACAGGTGACATATATAATCACCAAAGACCTACAGAATACCAAGAGAGGACTACTCAACATTCTGTCATAACGTACATGGGAAAATGATCCCAGGAAGAACAGACATCTGTATATGTGTAAAAGAACCACATCTTCCACACCTACAACAAGCCAAACATTGTAATCAAACTTGCTGTAAGAAAAAATAAAAAAATAAATTAAAAACACGAACACGATGTAGTGAGACAAACGTGAGGGGCTTTCTCCTGGCACATTCCATTCTAAATTCCAATCTAGAACACCACTTCCACTGAGGCTCTCTTGCCCTAGTAACCAGATTTGGTAAGGGTGAACTGCTGCCACCTTGTGGCCGTTTCACACAACAGCAACTTTAATCCCAACGCTAATGGTCAGTTGATATTCAAAATCATTGCAGGCCTGTAAATGACACCTGCCCTGAAAACAAATCCTGGGGTCACATATCGACCAAAAAATTCAAAGGACGTCCATATTTCAAAAGGACCGTTTCAAAAGGCATATTTTACGCACATTAGTGTTCTGCTTCTTTTGCTTTCTTTCCTTTTTTGTTAAAAAACACGGGAATGGAAAAAGGCATCCCTCAGAATGGGCGAAAATCGTTGCAGACGAATCAATGGACAGAGGTTTAATCTCCAATATATATAAACAGCTCAGGCAGCTTAATATTAAAAAAACAAACAACCCAAAAAATGGGCAGAAGATCTAAAGAGACGTTTCTTCAAAGGAGACACAGAGATGGCCAAGACGCATGTGAAAAGCTGCTCAACAGCACTAATTATTAGAGAAATGCAAATCAAAACTACAATGAGGTATCACCTCACACCTGTTAGAATCGCCATCATCAGAAAATCTACAAATAACCAATTCTGGGGAGGGTGTGGACAAAAGGAGCCCTCTTCCAATATTGGTGGGAATGTAAATTGATACAGTCACTATGGAGAACAGTATGGAGTTTCCTTAAAAAAACTAGAAATAGAATTACCATCTGATCCAGCAATCCCACTTCTGGGCATATACCCAGAGAAAACCGTATTTCAAAAAGGCACATTCAGCACAATGTTCGTTGCAGCACTATTTACAATAGCCAGGTAATGGAAGCAACCTAAATGCCCACAGACAGATGAATGGATAAAGAGGTGGTACATATATGAAATGGAATATTACTCGGCCATAAAAAGGAATGAAACTGGGTCATTTGTAGAGACATCGATGGATCGAGAGACTGTCATACAGAATGAAGTAAGTCAGAAAGAGGAAAACAAATATTGTATATTAATGCATATATGTGGAACCTAAGAAAATGGTACAGATGAACTGGTTTGCAGGGAAGAAATAGAGACACAGAGGTAGAGAACAAACGTATGGACACCAAGTGTGGGAAGCCATGGGGTGGTGGTGGTGGGATGAGTTGGGAGATTGGGATTGACCTGTATACATGTATATGCATAAAATACATAACTAATAATAACCTGCTGTATAAAAACATAAATAAAATTAAATTTCAAAATTTTAAAAAATAAAATTAAAAATAAAACAGAAAAAATTCTTCCCGTCACACAGATGTATTTATAGGAATGAATTATTTCCATGCTTATATTTATAATTACATAAAAGAGGAATAAAATCTAACTTGAACCATAAAAGAAAAAAAAAGTGAACCCACGAGTTATACAGAGGAAAACACTCTCACGGCACTTGCTCCAGTGGTAAACAATTCTGAAATTGGTCAGATGTGGGGAACCATCTCCCATACAGCCAGCAACCCACCCCACACGCAAGGAGCGTCCTCATTGCAAAGCTGGGGGACCGTGCCGAGGCATCTGTGAGTAAATGTGAGCTGAGCCCCAGGCCAGCTGCTGCTGAACTGTTCCCACCCTTTCCAGGTAAAACACCTGAATATGTACAAGGGCTTGAAAGCCTAGAGGAAGGACCGTGGAGCCACACCAGCGACAGCACGCAGGCCAACTTGGTGCCTGCAGGCCAGCCAGGGTGGTCCTGGCCCCGGGCGCTCTTCCAGAAGCTTTCCATTGCCCTGCCTGAGATACCCCTCCTGTCCCGGCGCCCACTGCTTTTTTCCTTCCTCACCTCTGTCCGGAGAGAAATTCCAGTGGAAGGTATGGGTGACACATCCTCTTCTTTACAGGCGGCAGCCTGGCAACTCCTGCAGAAAGGCCAGCAGAACCCCACTCACACCGGGCCACCCACAAAGCTGTGGCCCCTCACTCCCTCCCACCAGCACAGCCCCGAGACTGCTGACAGGGCAGAGAATATGGAGTCAGGCACAGCTTCAGGGGCTATTGCTGCCTGGAGCGCTGTTTATATTGACCTCAATGAGGCAAACCTGTGGAGGGCGGGCCGGCAGGGTAAGGCTGCCCAGGTCAGCTAATCCACAACCCTCAGGGAATCACATTGTTGAAAATGGACCCCGCTAAGGCAGAAGAGAAGCCAAGGGAAAAAAGGACACAATGCCATTTATAGCCCAGTAGATGAATCTAGAAGTAATCACGTGACTTGTAGTAAGTCAGAAAGTGAAAGACACGTATCATATCTTATCACTTATAGGTGTTACCTAAAAATGGATACCAGGGCAGATATTTCCACGGAGAAGGGCAATCACAGATTCATTAAAAAAACTTATGGTTCACCAATGGAAAGGTATGAGGATTGCTTTCATTACGATATCGGGGTTAACAGACATATACAAACACAGTTGACATATATAATCACCAAAGACCTACAGAATACCAAGAGAGGACTACTCAACATTCTGTCATAACGTACATGGGAAAAGGATCCCAGGAAGAACAGACATGTGTATATGTGTAAAAGAACCATATCTTCCACACCTACCACGAGCCCAACATTGTAATCAAACTTGCTGTAATAAAAAATAAAAAAAAAATAAATTAAAAACACGAACAAGATATAGTGAGACAAACGTGAGGGGCTTTCTCCTGGCACATTCCATTCTAAATTCCAATCGAGAACACCACTTCCACTGAGGCTCTCTTGCCCTAGTAACCAGATTTGGTAAGGGTGAACTGCTGCCACCTTGTGGCCGTTTCACACAACAGCAGCTTTAATCCCAGCGCTAATGGTCAGTTGATATTCAAAATCATTGCAGGCCTGTAAATGACACCTGCCCTGAAAACAAATCCTGGGGTCACATATCGACCAAAAATTTCAAAGGACGTCCATATTTCAAAACGACCGTTTCAAAAGGCATATTTTACGCACATTAGTGTTCTGCTTCTTTTCCTTTCTTTCCTTTTTTGTTAAAAAACACGGGAATGGAAAAAGGCATCCCTCAGAATGGGCGAAAATTGTTGCAGACGAATCAATGGACAGAGGTTTAATCTCCAATATATATAAACATCACATGCAGCTTAATATTAAAAAAACAAACAACCCAATACCAAAATGGGCAGAAGATCTAAAGAGACGTTTCTTCAAAGGAGACACAGAGATGGCCAAGACGCACATGAAAAGCTGCTCAACAGCACTAATTATTAGAGAAATGCAAATCAAAACTACAGTGAGGTATCACCTCACACCTGTTAGAATCGGCATCATCAGAAAATCTACAAACAACCAATTCTGGGGAGGGTGTGGACAAAAGGAGCCCTCTTCCACTATTGGTGGGAATGTAAATTGATACAGTCACTATGGAGAACAGTATGGAGTTTCCTTAAAAAAACTAGCAATAGAATTACCGTCTGATCCAGCAATCCCACTTCTGGGCATATACCCAGAGAAAACCGTAAATCAAAAAGGCACATTCACCACAATGTTCGTTGCAGCACTATTTACAATAGCCAGGTAATGGAAGCAAACTAAATGCCCACAGACAGATGAATGGATAAAGATGTGGTACATATATGAAATGGAATATTACTCGGCCATAAAAAGGAATGAAACTGGGTCATTTGTAGAGACATCGATGGATCGAGAGACTGTCATACAGAATGAAGTAAGTCAGAAAGAGGAAAACAAATATTGTATATTAATGCATATATGTGGAACCTAAATAAATGGTACAGATGAACTGGTTTGCAGGGAAGAAATAGAGACACAGAGGTAGAGAACAAACGTATGGACACCAAGTGTGGGAAGCCATGGGGTGGTGGTGGTGGGATGAGTTGGGAGATTGGGATTGACCTGTATACATGTATATGCATAAAATACATAACTAATAATAACCTGCTGTATAAAAACATAAATAAAATTAAATTTCAAAATTTTAAAAAATAAAATATAAAAATAAAACAGAAAAAATTCTTCCCGTCACACAGATGTATTTATAGGAATGAATTATTTCCATGCTTATATTTATAATTAGATAAAAGAGGAATAAAATCTAACTTGAACCATAAAAGAAAAAACAAGTGAACCCACGAGTTATACAGAGGAAAACCCTATCATGGCACTTGCTCCAGTGGTAAACAATTCTGAAATTGGTCAGAGGTGGGGAACCATCTCCCATACAGCCAGCAACCCACCCCCCACGCAAGGAGCGTCCTCAATGCAAAGCTGGGGGACCGTGCCGTGGCATCTGTGAGTAAACGTGAGCTGAGCCCCAGGCCAGCTGCTGCTGAACTGTTCCCACCCTTTCCAGGTAAAACACCTGAATATGTACAAGGGCTTGAAAGCCTAGAGGAAGGACCGTGGAGCCACACCAGCGACAGCACGCAGGCCAACTTGGTGCCTGCAGGCCAGCCAGGGTGGTCCTGGCCCCTGGCGCTCTTCCAGAAGCTTTCCATTGCCCTGCCTGATATACCACTCCTGTCCCGGCCCCCACTGCTTTTTTCCATCCTCACCTCTGTCCGGAGAGAAATTCCAGCGGAACGTATGGGTGACACATCCTCTTCTTTACAGGCGGCAGCCTGGCAACTCCTGCAGAAAGGCCAGCAGAACCCCACTCACACCGGGCCACCCACAAAGCTGTGGCCCCTCACTCCCTCCCACCAGCACAGCCCCGAGACTGCTGACGGGGCAGAGAATATGGAGTCAGGCACAGCTTCAGGGGCTATTGCTGCCTGGAGCTCTGTTTATATTGACCTCAAGGAGGCACACCTGCGGAGGGCGGGCCGGCAGGGTAAGGCTGCCCAGGTCAGCTAATCCACAACCCTCAGGGAATCACATTGTTGAAAATGGACCCCGCTAAGGCAAAAGAGAAGCCAAGGGAAAAAAGGACACAATGCCATTTGCAGCACCGTAGATGAGTCTAGAAGTAATCACGTGACTTGTATTAAGTCAGAAAGTGAAAGACATATATCATACTATATCACTTATAGGTGTTACCTAAAAATGGATACCAGGGCAGATATTTCCACGGAGAAGGGCAATCACAGATTCATTAAACAAACTTATGGTTCACCAATGGAAATGTGTGAGGATTGGTTTCATTACGATATCGTGGTTAACAGACATATACAATCACAGGTGACATATATAATCACCAAAGACCTACAGAATACCAAGAGAGGACTACTCAACATTCTGTCATAACGTACATGGGAAAAGGATCCCAGGAAGAACAGACATCTGTATATGTGTAAAAGAACCACATCTTCCACACCTACAACAAGCCAAACATTGTAATCAAACTTGCTGTAATAAAAAATAAAAAAAAATTAAATTAAAAACGCGAAGAAGATGTAGTGAGACAAACGTGAGGGGCTTTCTCCTGGCACATTCCATTCTAAATTCCAATCTAGAACACCACTTCCACTGAGGCTCTCTTGCCCTAGTAACCTGATTTGGTAAGGGTGAACTGCTGCCACCTTGTGGCCGTTTCACACAACAGCAGCTTTAATCCCAGCGCTAATGGTCAGTTGATATTCAAAATCATTGCAGGCCTGTAAATGACACCTGCCCTGAAAACAAATCCTGGGGTCACATATCGACCAAAAAATTCAAAGGACGTCCATATTTCAAAAGGACCGTTTCAAAAGGCATATTTTACGCACATTAGTGTTCTGCTTCTTTTCCTTTCTTTCCTTTTTTGTTAAAAAACACGGGAATGGAAAAAGGCATCCCTCAGAATGGGAGAAAATCGTTGCAGACGAATCAATGGACAGAGGTTTAATCTCCAATATATATAAACAGCTCGTGCAGCTTAATATTAAAAAAAACAAACAACCCAAAAAAAAATGGGCAGAAGATCTAAAGAGACGTTTCTTCAAAGGAGACACAGAGATGGTCAAGACGCACATGAAAAGCTGCTCAACAGCACTAATTATTGGAGAAATGCAAATCAAATCTACAATGAGATATCACCTCACACCTGTTAGAATCGGCATCATCAGAAAATCTACAAACAACCAATTCTGGGGAGGGTGTGGACAAAAGGAGCCCTCTTCCACTATTGGTGGGAATGTAAATTGATACAGTCACTATGGAGAACAGTATGGAGTTTCCTTAAAAAAACTAGAAATAGAATTACCATCTGATCCAGCAATCCCACTTCTGGGCATATACCCAGAGAAAACCGTATTTCAAAAAGGCATATTCACCACAATGTTCGTTGCAGCACTATTTACAATAGCCAGGTAATGGAAGCAACCTAAATGCCCACAGACAGATGAATGGGTAAAGATGTGGTACATATATAAAATGCAATATTACTCGGCCATAAAAAGGAATGAAACTGGGTCATTTGTAGAGACATCGATGGATCGAGAGACTGTCATACAGAATGAAGTAAGTCGGAAAGAGGAAAACAAATATTGTATATTAATGCATATATGTGGAGCCTAAAAATGGTACAGATGAACTGGTTTGCAGGGAAGAAATAGAGACACAGAGGTAGAGAACAAACGTATGGACACCAAGTGTGGGAAGCCATGGGGTGGTGGTGCTGGGATGAGTTGGGAGTTTGGGATTGACCTGTATACATGTATATACATAAAATACATAACTAATAATAACCTGCTGTATAAAAACATAAATAAAATTAAATTTCAAAATTTTAAAAAATAAAATTTAAAAATAAAACAGAAAAAATTCTTCCCGTCACACAGATGTATTTATAGGAATGAATTATTTCCATGCTTATATTTATAATTACATAAAAGAGGAATAAAATCTAACTTGAACCATAAAAGAAAAAAAAAGTGAACCCACGAGTTATACAGAGGAAAACACTATCACGGCACTTGCTCCAGTGGTAAACAATTCTGAAATTGGTCAGATGTGGGGAACCATCTCCCATACAGCCAGCAACCCACCCCACACGCAAGGAGCGTCCTCATTGCAAAGCTGGGGGACCGTGCCGAGGCATCTGTGAGTAAATGTGAGCTGAGCCCCAGGCCAGCTGCTGCTGAACTGTTCCCACCCTTTCCAGGTAAAACACCTGAATATGTACAAGGGCTTGAAAGCCTAGAGGAAGGACCGTGGAGCCACACCAGCCACAGCACGCAGGCCAACTTGGTGCCTGCAGGCCAGCCAGGGTGGTCCTGGCCCCGGGCGCTCTTCCAGAAGCTTTCCATTGCCCTGCCTGAGATACCCCTCCTGTCCCGGCCCCCACTGCTTTTTTCCTTCCTCACCTCTGTCCGGAGAGAAATTCCAGTGGAAGGTATGGGTGACACATCCTCTTCTTTACAGGCGGCAGCCTGGCAACTCCTGCAGAAAGGCCAGCAGAACCCCACTCACACCGGGCCACCCACAAAGCTGTGGCCCCTCACTCCCTCCCACCAGCACAGCCCCGAGACTGCTGACAGGGCAGAGAATATGGAGTCAGGCACAGCTTCAGGGGCTATTGCTGCCTGGAGCGCTGTTTATATTGACCTCAATGAGGCAAACCTGTGGAGGGCGGGCCGGCAGGGTAAGGCTGCCCAGGTCAGCTAATCCACAACCCTCAGGGAATCACATTGTTGAAAATGGACCCCGCTAAGGCAGAAGAGAAGCCAAGGGAAAAAAGGACACAATGCCATTTATAGCCCAGTAGATGAATCTAGAAGTAATCACGTGACTTGTAGTAAGTCAGAAAGTGAAAGACACGTATCATATCTTATCACTTATAGGTGTTACCTAAAAATGGATACCAGGGCAGATATTTCCACGGAGAAGGGCAATCACAGATTCATTAAAAAAACTTATGGTTCACCAATGGAAAGGTATGAGGATTGCTTTCATTACGATATCGGGGTTAACAGACATATACAAACACAGTTGACATATATAATCACCAAAGACCTACAGAATACCAAGAGAGGACTACTCAACATTCTGTCATAACGTACATGGGAAAAGGATCCCAGGAAGAACAGACATGTGTATATGTGTAAAAGAACCATATCTTCCACACCTACCACGAGCCCAACATTGTAATCAAACTTGCTGTAATAAAAAATAAAAAAAAAATAAATTAAAAACACGAACAAGATATAGTGAGACAAACGTGAGGGGCTTTCTCCTGGCACATTCCATTCTAAATTCCAATCGAGAACACCACTTCCACTGAGGCTCTCTTGCCCTAGTAACCAGATTTGGTAAGGGTGAACTGCTGCCACCTTGTGGCCGTTTCACACAACAGCAGCTTTAATCCCAGCGCTAATGGTCAGTTGATATTCAAAATCATTGCAGGCCTGTAAATGACACCTGCCCTGAAAACAAATCCTGGGGTCACATATCGACCAAAAATTTCAAAGGACGTCCATATTTCAAAACGACCGTTTCAAAAGGCATATTTTACGCACATTAGTGTTCTGCTTCTTTTCCTTTCTTTCCTTTTTTGTTAAAAAACACGGGAATGGAAAAAGGCATCCCTCAGAATGGGCGAAAATTGTTGCAGACGAATCAATGGACAGAGGTTTAATCTCCAATATATATAAACATCACATGCAGCTTAATATTAAAAAAACAAACAACCCAATACCAAAATGGGCAGAAGATCTAAAGAGACGTTTCTTCAAAGGAGACACAGAGATGGCCAAGACGCACATGAAAAGCTGCTCAACAGCACTAATTATTAGAGAAATGCAAATCAAAACTACAGTGAGGTATCACCTCACACCTGTTAGAATCGGCATCATCAGAAAATCTACAAACAACCAATTCTGGGGAGGGTGTGGACAAAAGGAGCCCTCTTCCACTATTGGTGGGAATGTAAATTGATACAGTCACTATGGAGAACAGTATGGAGTTTCCTTAAAAAAACTAGCAATAGAATTACCGTCTGATCCAGCAATCCCACTTCTGGGCATATACCCAGAGAAAACCGTAAATCAAAAAGGCACATTCACCACAATGTTCGTTGCAGCACTATTTACAATAGCCAGGTAATGGAAGCAAACTAAATGCCCACAGACAGATGAATGGATAAAGATGTGGTACATATATGAAATGGAATATTACTCGGCCATAAAAAGGAATGAAACTGGGTCATTTGTAGAGACATCGATGGATCGAGAGACTGTCATACAGAATGAAGTAAGTCAGAAAGAGGAAAACAAATATTGTATATTAATGCATATATGTGGAACCTAAATAAATGGTACAGATGAACTGGTTTGCAGGGAAGAAATAGAGACACAGAGGTAGAGAACAAACGTATGGACACCAAGTGTGGGAAGCCATGGGGTGGTGGTGGTGGGATGAGTTGGGAGATTGGGATTGACCTGTATACATGTATATGCATAAAATACATAACTAATAATAACCTGCTGTATAAAAACATAAATAAAATTAAATTTCAAAATTTTAAAAAATAAAATATAAAAACAGAAAAAATTCTTCCCGTCACACAGATGTATTTATAGGAATGAATTATTTCCATGCTTATATTTATAATTAGATAAAAGAGGAATAAAATCTAACTTGAACCATAAAAGAAAAAACAAGTGAACCCACGAGTTGTACAGAGGAAAACCCTATCATGGCACTTGCTCCAGTGGTAAACAATTCTGAAATTGGTCAGAGGTGGGGAACCATCTCCCATACAGCCAGCAACCCACCCCCCACGCAAGGAGCGTCCTCAATGCAAAGCTGGGGGACCGTGCCGTGGCATCTGTGAGTAAACGTGAGCTGAGCCCCAGGCCAGCTGCTGCTGAACTGTTCCCACCCTTTCCAGGTAAAACACCTGAATATGTACAAGGGCTTGAAAGCCTAGAGGAAGGACCATGGAGCCACACCAGCGACAGCACGCAGGCCAACTTGGTGCCTGCAGGCCAGCCAGGGTTGTCCTGGCCCCTGGCGCTCTTCCAGAAGCTTTCCATTGCCCTGCCTGATATACCACTCCTGTCCCGGCCCCCACTGCTTTTTTCCATCCTCACCTCTGTCCGGAGAGAAATTCCAGCGGAACGTATGGGTGACACACCCTCTTCTTTACAGGCGGCAGCCTGGCAACTCCTGCAGAAAGGCCAGCAGAACCCCACTCACACCGGGCCACCCACAAAGCTGTGGCCCCTCACTCCCTCCCACCAGCACAGCCCCGAGACTGCTGACGGGGCAGAGAATATGGAGTCAGGCACAGCTTCAGGGGCTATTGCTGCCTGGAGCGCTGTTTATATTGATCTCAATGAGGTACACCTGGTGAGGGCGGGCCGGCAGGGTAAGGCTGCCCAGGTCAGCTAATCCACAACCCTCAGGGAATCACATTGTTGAAAATGGACCCGGCTAAGGCAGAAGAGAAGCCAAGGGAAAAAAGGACACAATGCCATTTGCAGCACCGTAGATGAGTCTAGAAGTAATCATGTGACTTGTAGTAAGTCAGAAAGTGAAAGACACATATCATATCATATCATTTATAGGTGTTACCTAAAAATGGATACCAGGGCAGATATTTCCACGGAGAAGGTCAATCACAGATTCATTAAACACACTTATGGTTCACCAATGGAAAGGTGTGAGGATAGGTTTCATTACGATATCGGGGTTAACAGACATATAAAAACACAGGTGACATATATATTCACCAAAGACCTACAGAATACCAAGAGAGGACTACTCAACATTCTGTCATAACGTACATGGAAAAAGGATCCCAGGAAGAACAGACATCTGTATATGTGTAAAAGAACCACATCTTCCACACCTACAACAAGCCAAACATTGTAATCAAACTTGCTGTAATAAAAAATAAAAAAAAAATTAAATTAAAAACACGAACACGATGTAGTGAGACAAACGTGAGGGGCTTTCTCCTGGCACATTCCATTCTAAATTCCAATCTTGAACACCACTTCCACTGAGGCTCTCTTGCCCTAGTAACGAGATTTGGTAAGGGTGAACTGCTGCCACCTTGTGGCCGTTTCACACAACAGCAGCTTTAATCCCAACGCTAATGGTCAGGTGATATTCAAAATCATTGCAGGCCTGTAAATGACACCTGCCCTGAAAACAAATCCTGGGTTCACATATCGACCAAAAAATTCAAAGGACTTCCATATTTCAAAAGGACCGTTTCAAAAGGCATATTTTACGCACATTAGTGTTCTGCTTCTTTTGCTTTCTTTCCTTTTTTATTAAAAAACACAGGAATGGAAAAAGGCATCCCTCAGAATGGGCGAAAATCGTTGCAGACGAATCAATGGACAGAGGTTTAATCTCCAATATATATAAACAGCTCAGGCAGCTTAATATTAAAAAAACAAACAACCCCCCAAAAAATGGGCAGAATATCTAAAGAGACGTTTCTTCAAAGGAGACACAGAGATGGCCAAGACGCACATGAAAAGCTGCTCAACAGCACTAATTATTAGAGAAATGCAAATCAAAACTACAATGAGGTATCACCTCACACCTTTTAGAATCGGCATCATCAGAAAATCTACAAATAACCAATTCTGTGGAGGCTGTGGACCAAAGGAGTCCTCTTCCACTATTGGTGGGAATGTAAATTGATACAGTCACTATGGAGAACAGTATGGAGTTTCCTTAAAAAAACTAGAAATAGAATTACCATCTGATCCAGCAATCCCACTTCTGGGCATATACCCAGAGAAAACCGTATTTCAAAAAGGCACATTCACCACAATGTTCATAGCAGCACTATTTACAATAGCCAGGTAATGGAAGCAACCTAAATGCCCACAGACAGATGAATGGATAAAGAGGTGGTACATATATGAAATGGAATATTTCTCGGCCATAAAAAGGAATGAAACTGGGTCATTTGTAGAGACATCGATGGATCGAGAGACTGTCATACAGAATGAAGTAAGTCAGAAAGAGGAAAACAAATATTGTATATTAATGCATATATGTGGAACCTAAAAAAATGGTACAGATGAACTGGTTTGCAGGAAAGAAATAGAGACATAGAGGTAGAGAACAAACGTATGGACACCAAGTGTGGGAAGCCATGGGGTGGTGGTGCTGGGATGAGTTGGGAGATTGGGATTGACCTGTATACATGTATGTGCATAAAATACATAACTAATAATAACGTGCTGTATAAAAACATAAATAAAATTAAATTTCAAAATTTGAAAAAAATTAAATTTAAAAATAAAACAGAAAAAATTCTTCCCGTCACACAGATGTATTTATAGGAATGAATTATTTCCATGCTTATATTTATAATTAGATAAAAGAGGAATAAAATCTAACTTGAACCATAAAAGAAAAAAAAAGTGAACCCACGAGTTATACAGAGGAAAACCCTATCACGGCACTTGCTCCAGTGGTAAACAATTCTGAAATTGGTCAGAGGTGGGGAACCATCTCCCATACAGCCAGCAACCAACCCCCCACGCAAGGAGCGTCCTCATTGCAAAGCTGGGGGACCGTGCCGAGGCATCTGTGAGTAAACGTGAACTGAGCCCTAGGCCAGCTGCTGCTGAACTGTTCCCAACCTTTCCAGGTAAAACACCTGAATATGTAAAAGGGCTTGAAAGCCTAGAGGAAGGACCGTGGAGCCACACCAGCGACAGCACGCAGGCGAACTTGGTGCCTGCAGGCCAGCCAGGGTGGTCCTGGCCCCGGGCGCTCTTCCAGAAGCTTTCCATTGCCCTGCCTGAGATACCCCTCCTGTCCCGGACCCCACTGCTTTTTTCCTTCCTCACCTCTGTCCGGAGAAAAATTCCAGTGGAAGGTATGGGTGACACAACCTCTACTTACAGGCGGCAGCCTGGCAACTCCTGCAGAAAGGCCAGCAGAACCCCACTCACACCGGGCCACCCACAAAGCTGTGGCCCCTCACTCCCTCCCACCAGCACAGCCCCGAGACCGCTGACGGGGCAGAGAATATGGAGTCAGGCACAGCTTCAGGGGCTATTGCTGCCTGGAGCGCTGTTTATATTGACCTCAACGAGGCACACCTGGGGAGGGCGGGCCGGCAGGGTAAGGCTGCCCAGGTCAGCTAATCCACAACCCTCAGGGAATCACATTGTTGAAAATGGACCCCGCTAAGGCAGAAGAGAAGCCAAGGGAAAAAAGGACACAATGCCATTTGCAGCACCGTAGATGAGTCTAGAAGTAATCACGTGACTTGTAGTAAGTCAGAAAGTGAAAGACACATATCATATCATATCACTTATAGGTGTTACCTAAAAATGGATACCAGGGCAGCTATTTCCACGGAGAAGGGCAATCACAGATTCATTAAACAAACTTATGGTTCACCAAAGGAAAGGTGTGAGGATTGGTTTCATTACGATATCGGGGTTAACAGACATATACAAACACAGGTGACATATATAATCACCAAAGACCTACAGAATACCAAGAGAGGACTACTCAACATTCTGTCATAACGTACATGGGAAAAGGATCCCAGGAAGAACAGACACGTGTATATGTGTAAAAGAACCACATCTTCCACACCTACAACAAGCCAAACATTGTAATCAAACTTGCTGTAAGAAAAAATAAAAAATTAAATTAAAAACACGAACAAGAAGTAGTGAGACAAACGTGAGGGGCTTTCTCCTGGCACATTCCATTCTAAACTCCGATCTAGAACACCACTTCCACTGAGGCTCTCTTGCCCTAGTAACCAGATTTGGTAAGGGTGAACTGCTGCCACCTTGTGGCCGTTTCACACAACAGCAGCTTTAATCCCAACGCTAATGGTCAGTTGATATTCAAAATCATTGCAGGCCTGTAAATGACACCTGCCCTGAAAACAAATCCTGGGGTCACATATCGACCAAAATATTCAAAGGACGTCCATATTTCAAAACGACCGTTTCAAAAGGCATATTTTACGCACATTAGTATTCTGCTTCTTTTCCTTTCTTTCCTTTTTTGTTAAAAAACACGGGAATGGAAAAAGGCATCCCTCAGAATGGGCGAAAATCGTTGCAGACGAATCAATGGACAGAGGTTTAATCTCCAATATATATAAACAGCTCATGCAGCTTAATATTAAAAAAACAAACAACCCAAAAAAAAATGGCCAGAAGATCTAAAGAGACGTTTCTTCAAAGGAGACACAGAGATGGCCTAGACGCACATGAAAAGCTGCTCAACAGCACTAATTATTAGAGAAATGCAAATCAAAACTACAATGAGGTTTCACCTCACACCTGTTAGAATCGGCATCATCAGAAAATCTACAAACAACCAATTCTGGGGAGGGTGTGGACAAAAGGAGCCCTCTTCCACTATTGGTGGGAATGTAAATTGATACAGTCACTATGGAGAACAGTATGGAATTTCCTTAAAAAATCTAGAAATAGAATTACCATCTGATCCAGCAATCCCACTTCTGGGCATATACCCAGAGAAAACCGTAAATCAAAAAGGCACATTCACCACAATGTTCGTTGCAGCACTATTTACAATAGCCATGTAATGGAAGCAAACTAAATGCCCACAGACAGATGAATGGATAAAGATGTGGTACATATATGAAATGGAATATTACTCGGCCATAAAAAGGAATGAAACTGGGTCATTTGTAGAGACATCGATGGATCGAGAGACTGTCATACAGAATGAAGTAAGTCAGAAAGAGGAAAACAAATATTGTATATTAATGCATATATGTGGAGCCTAAAAATGGTACAGGTGAACTGGTTTGCAGGGAAGAAATAGAGACACAGAGGTAGAGAACAAACGTATGGACACCAAGTGTGGGAAGCCATGGGGTGGTGGTGGTGGGATGAGTTGGGAGTTTGGGATTGACCAGTGTACATGTATATGCATAAAATACATAACTAATAATAACGTGCTGTATAAAAAAAAATAAATAAAATTAAATTTCAAAATTTTAAAAAATAAAATTTAAAAATAAAACAGAAAAAAGTTCTTCCCGTCACACAGATGTATTTATAGGAATGAATTATTTCCATGCTTATATCTATAAATACATAAAAGAGGAATAAAATCTCACTTGAACCATAAAAGAAAAAAAAACATGAACCCACGAGTTATACAGAGGAAAACCCTATCAGGGCACTTGCTCCAGTGGTAAACAATTCTGAAATTGGTCAGAGGTGGGGAAGCATCTCCCATACAGCCATCAACACACACCCCACACAAGGAGCGTCCTCATTGCAAAGCTGGGGGACCGTGCCGAGGCATCTGTGAGTAAACGTGAGCTGAGCCCCAGGCCAGCTGCTGCTGAACTCTTCCCACCCTTTCCAGGTAAAACACCTGAATATGTACAAGGGCTTGAAAGCCTAGAGGAAGGACCGTGGAGCCACATCAGCGACAGCACGCAGGCGAACTTGGTGCCTGCAGGCCAGCCAGGGTGGTCCTGGCCCCGGGCGCTCTTCCAGAAGCTTTCCATTGCCCTGCCTGAGATACCCCTCCTGTCCCGGACCCCACTGCTTTTTTCCTTCCTCACCTCTGTCCGGAGAGAAATTCCAGTGGAAGGTATGGGTGACACAACCTCTACTTACAGGCGGCAGCCTGGCAACTCCTGCAGAAAGGCCAGCAGAACCCCACTCACACCGGGCCACCCACAAAGCTGTGGCCCCTCACTCCCTCCCACCAGCACAGCCCCGAGACCGCTGACGGGGCAGAGAATATGGAGTCAGGCACAGCTTCAGGGGCTATTGCTGCCTGGAGCGCTGTTTATATTGACCTCAACGAGGCACACCTGGGGAGGGCGGGCCGGCAGGGTAAGGCTGCCCAGGTCAGCTAATCCACAACCCTCAGGGAATCACATTGTTGAAAATGGACCCCGCTAAGGCAGAAGAGAAGCCAAGGGAAAAAAGGACACAATGCCATTTGCAGCACCGTAGATGAGTCTAGAATTAATCACGTGACTTGTAGTAAGTCAGAAAGTGAAAGACACATATCATATCATATCACTTATAGGTGTTACCTAAAAATGGATACCAGGGCAGCTATTTCCACGGAGAAGGGCAATCACAGATTCATTAAACAAACTTATGGTTCACCAAAGGAAAGGTGTGAGGATTGGTTTCATTACGATATCGGGGTTAACAGACATCTACAAACACAGGTGACATATATAATCACCAAAGACCTACAGAATACCAAGAGAGGACTACTCAACATTCTGTCATAACGTACATGGGAAAAGGATCCCAGGAAGAACAGACATGTGTATATGTGTAAAAGAACCACATCTTCCACACCTACAACAAGCCAAACATTGTAATCAAACTTGCTGTAAGAAAAAATAAAAAATTAAATTAAAAACAGGAACAAGAAGTAGTGAGACAAACGTGAGGGGCTTTCTCCTGGCACATTCCATTCTAAACTCCGATCTAGAACACCACTTCCACTGAGGCTCTCTTGCCCTAGTAACCAGATTTGGTAAGGGTGAACTGCTGCCACCTTGTGGCCGTTTCACACAATAGCAGCTTTAATCCCAACGCTAATGGTCAGTTGATATTCAAAATCATTGCAGGCCTGTAAATGACACCTGCCCTGAAAACAAATCCTGGGGTCACATATCGACCAAAATATTCAAAGGACGTCCATATTTCAAAACAACCGTTTCAAAAGGCATATTTTACGCACATTAGTGTTCTGCTTCTTTTCCTTTCTTTCCTTTTTTGTTAAAAAACACGGGAATGGAAAAAGGCATCCCTCAGAATGGGCGAAAATCGTTGCAGACGAATCAATGGACAGAGGTTTAATCTCCAATATATATAAACAGCTCATGCAGCTTAATATTAAAAAAACAAACAACCCAAAAAAAAATGGCCAGAAGATCTAAAGAGACGTTTCTTCAAAGGAGACACAGAGATGGCCTAGACGCACATGAAAAGCTGCTCAACAGCACTAATTATCAGAGAAATGCAAATCAAAACTACAATGAGGTTTCACCTCACACCTGTTAGAATCGGCATCATCAGAAAATCTACAAACAACCAATTCTGGGGAGGGTGTGGACAAAAGGAGCCCTCTTCCACTATTGGTGAGAATGTAAATTGATACAGTCACTATGGAGAACAGTATGGAGTTTCCTTAAAAAATCTAGAAATAGAATTACCATCTGATCCAGCAATCCCACTTCTGGGCATATACCCAGAGAAAACCGTATTTCAAAAAGGCACATTCACCACAATGTTCCTTGCAGCACTATTTACAATAGCCAGGTAATGGAAGCAACCTAAATGCCCACAGACAGATGAATGGACAAAGATGTGGTACATATATAAAATGGAATATTACTCGGCCATAAAAAGGAATGAAACTGGGTCATTTGTAGAGACATCGATGGATCGAGAGACTGTCATACAGAATGAAGTAAGTCAGAAAGAGGAAAACAAATATTGTATATTAATGCATATATCTGGAGCCTAAAAATGGTACAGATGAACTGGTTTGCAGGGAAGAAATAGAGACACAGAAGTAGAGAACAAACGTATGGACACCAAGTGTGGGAAGCCATGGGGTGGTGGTGGTAGGATGAGTTGGGAGATTGGGATTGACCTGTATACATGTATATGCATAAAATACATAACTAATAATAACGTGCTGTATAAAAAAATAAATAAAATTAAATTTCAAAATTTTAAAAAATAAAATTTAAAAATAAAACAGAAAAAAGTTCTTCCCGTCACACAGATGTATTTATAGGAATGAATTATTTCCATGCTTATATCTATAAATACATAAAAGAGGAATAAAATCTAACTTGAACCATAAAAGAAAAAAAAAACCTGAACCGACGAGTTATACAGAGGAAAACCCTATCAGGGCACATGCTCCAGCGGTAAACAATTCTGAAATTGGTCAGAGGTGGGGAACCATCTCCCATACAGCCAGCAACCCACCCCCCCATGCAAGGAGCATCCTCATTGCAAAGCTGGGGACCGTGCCGAGGCATCTGTGAGTAAACGTGAGCTGAGCCCCAGGCCAGCTGCTGCTGAACTGTTCCCACCCTTTCCAGGTAAAACACCTGAATATGTACAAGGGCTTGAAAGCCTAAATGAAGGACCGTGGAGCCACACCAGTGACAGCACGCAGGCCAACTTGGTGCCTGCAGGCCAGCCAGGGTGTTCCCGGCCCCGGGCGCTCTTCCAGAAGCTTTCCGTTGCCCTGACTGAGATAACCCTCCTGTCCCGGCCCCCACTGTTTTTTCCTTCCTCACCTCTGTCCGGAGAGAAATTCCAGCGGAAGGTATGGGTGACACAACCTTTTCTTTACAGGCGGCAGCATGGCAACTCCTGCAGAAAGGCCAGCAGAACCCCACTCACACCGGGCCACCCACAAAGCTGTGGCCCCACACTCCCTCCCACCAGCACAGCCCCGAGACTGCTGACGGGGCAGAGAATATGGAGTCAGGCACAGCTTCAGGGGCTATTACTGACTAGAGCTCTGTTTATATTGACCTCAACGAGGCACACCTGGGTAGGGCGGGCCGGCAGTGTAAGGCTGCCCAGGTCAGCTAATCCACAAACGTCAGGGAATCACATTGTTGAAAATGGACCCCACTAAGGCAGAAGAGAAGCCAAGGAAAAAAAGGACACAATGCCATTTGCAGCACCGTAGATGAGTCTAGAAGTAATCACGTGACTTGTAGTAAGTCAGAAAGTGAAAGACACATATCATATCATATCACTTATAGGTGTTACCTAAAAATGGATACCAGGGCAGATATTTCCACGGAGCAGGGCAATCACAGATTCATTAAACAAACTTATGGTTCACCAAAGGAAAGGTGTGAGGATTGGTTTCATTACGATATCGGGGTTAACAGACATCTACAAACACAGGTGACATATATAATCACCAAAGACCTACAGAATACCAAGAGAGGACTACTCAACATTCTGTCATAACGTACATGGGAAAAGAATCCCAAGAAGAACAGTCATCTGTATATGTGTAAAAGAACCACATCTTCCACACCTACAACAAGCCAAACATTGTAATCAAACTTGCTGTAATAAAAAATAAAAACTTAAATTAAAAACACGAACAAGAAGTAGTGAGACAAACGTGAGGGGCTTTCTCCTGGCACATTCCATTCTAAACTCCAATCTAGAACATCACTTCCACTGAGGCTCTCTTGCCCTAGTAACCAGATTTGGTAAGGGTGAACTGCTGCCACCTTGTGGCCGTTTCACACAACAGCAGCTTTAATCCCAACGCTAATGGTCAGTTGATATTCAAAATCATTGCAGGCCTGTAAATGACACCTGCCCTGAAAACAAATCCTGGGGTCACATATCGACCAAAAAATTCAAAGGACGTCCATATTTCAAAACGACCGTTTCAAAAGGCATATTTTACGCACATTAGTGTTCTGCTTCTTTTCCTTTCTTTCCTTTTTTGTTAAAAAACACGGGAATGGAAAAAGGCATCCCTCAGAATGGGCGAAAATCGTTGCAGACGAATCAATGGACAGAGGTTTAATCTCCAATATATATAAACAGCTCATGCAGCTTAATATTAAAAAAACAAACAACCCCAAAAAATTGGGCAGAAGATCTAAAGAGACGTTTCTTCAAAGGAGACACAGAGATGGCCAAGACGCACATGAAAAGCTGCTCAACAGCACTAATTATTAGAGAAATACAAATCAAAACTACAATGAGGTATCCCCTCACACCTCTTGGAATCGGCATCATCAGAAAATCTACAAACAAGCAATTCTGGGGAGGGTGTGGACAAAAGGAGCCCTCTTCCACTATTGGTGGGAATGTAAATTGATACAGTCACTATGGAGAACAGTATGGAGTTTCCTTAAAAAATCTAAAAATAGAATTACCATCTGATCCAGCAATCCCACTTCTGGTCATATACCCAGAGAAAACCGTATTTCAAAAAGGCACATTCACCACAATGTTCGTTGCAGAACTATTTACAATAGCCAGGTAATGGAAGCAACCCAAATGCCCACAGACAGATGAATGGATAAAGATGTGGTACATATATGAAATGGAATATTACTCGGCCATAAAAAAGAATGAAACTGGGTCATTTGTAGAGACATTGATGGATCGAGAGACTGTCATCCAGAATGAAGTAAGTCAGAAAGAGGAAAACATATATTGTATATTAATGCATATATGTGGAGTCTAAAAATGATACAGATGAACTGGTTTGCAGGGAAGAAATAGAGACACAGAGGTAGAGAACAAACGTATGGACACCAAGTGTGGGAAGCCATGGGGTGGTGGTGGTGGGATGAGTTGGGAGTTTGGGATTGACCTGTATACATGTATATACATAAAATATATAACTAATAATAACGTGCTGTATAAAAAAAATAAATAAAATTAAATTTCAAAATTTTAAAAAATAAAATTTAAAAATAAAACAGAAAAAAGTTCTTCCCTTCACACAGATGTATTTATAGGAATAAATTATTTCCATGCTTATATCTATAAATACATAAAAGAGGAATAAAATCTAACTTGAACCATAAAAGAAAAAAAAACCTGAACCCACGAGTTATACAGAGGAAAACCCTATCAGGGCACTTGCTCCAGTGGTAAACAATTAAGAAATTGGTCAGAGGTGGGGAAGCATCTCCCATACAGCCATTAACCCACCCCCCACGCAAGGAGCGACCTCATTGCAAAGCTTGGGGACCGTGCCGAGGCATCTGTGAGTACACGTGAGCTGAGCCCCAGGCCAGCTGCTGCTGAACTGTTCCCACCCTTTCCAGGTAAAACACCTGAATATGTACAACGGCTTGAAAGCCTAGTGGAAGGACCGTAGAGCCACACCAGCGACAGCACGCAGGCCAACTTGGTGCCTGCAGGCCAGCCAGGGTGGTCCTGTACCCGGGCGCTCTTCCAGAAGCTTTCCATTGCCCTGCCTGAGATACCCCTCCTGTCCCGGCCCCCACTGCTTTTTTCCTTCCTCACCTCTGTCCGGAGAGAAATTCCAGCGGAAGGTATGGGTGACACAACCTCTTATTTACAGGCGGCAGCCTGGCAACTCCTGCAGAAAGGCCAGCAGAAACTCACTCACACCGGGCCACCCACAAAGCTGTGGCCCCTCACTCCCTCCCACCAGCACAGCCCCGAGACTGCTGACGGGGCAGAGAATATGGAGTCAGGCTCAGCTTCAGGGGCTATTGCTGCCTGGAGCGCTGTTTATATTGACCTCAACGAGGCACACCTGGGGAGGGCGGGCCGGCAGGGTAAGGCTGCCCAGGTCAGCTAATCCACAACCCTCAGGGAATCACATTGTTGAAAATGGACCTCGCTAAGGCAGAAGAGAAGCCAAGGGAAAAAAGGACACAATGCCATTTGCAGCACCGTAGATGAGTCTAGAAGTAATCACGTGACTTGTAGTAAGTCAGAAAGTGGAAGACACATATCACATCATATCACTTATAGGTGTTACCTAAAAATGGATACCAGGGCAGATATTTCCACGGAGATGGGCAATCACAGATTCATTACACAGACTTATGGTTCACCAATGGAAAGTTGTGAGGATTGGTTTCATTACGATATCGGGGTTAACAGACATATACAAACACAGGTGACATATATAATCACCAAAGACCTACAGAATACCAAGAGAGGACTACTCAATATTCTATCATAACATACATGGGAAAAGGATCCCAGGAAGAACAGACATCTGTATAAGTGTAAAAGAACCACATCTTCCACACCTACAACAAGCCAAACATTGTAATCAAACTTGCTGTAATAAAAAATAAAAAATTAAATTAAAAACACGAACAAGAAGTAGTGAGACAAACGTGAGGGGCTTTCTCCTGGCACATTCCATTCTAAACTCCAATCTAGAACACCACTTCCACTGAGGCTCTCTTGCCCTAGTAACCAGATTTGGTAAGGGTGAACTGCTGCCACCTTGTGGCCGTTTCACACAACAGCAGCTTTAATCCCAACGCTAATGGTCAGTTGATATTCAAAATCATTGCAGGCCTGTAAATGACACCTGCCCTGAAAACAAATCCTGGGGTCACATATCGACCAAAAAATTCAAAGCACGTCCATATTTCAAAAAGACCGTTTCAAAAGGCATATTTTACGCACATTAGTGTTCTGCTTCTTTTCCTTTCTTTCCTTTTTTGTTAAAAAAAACGGGACTGGAAAAAGGCATCCCTCAGAATGGGCGAAAATCGTTGCAAACGAATCAATGGACAGAGGTTTAATCTCCAATATATATAAACAGCTCATGCAGCTTAATATTAAAAAAACAAACAACCCAATACAAAAATGGGCAGAAGATCTAAAGAGACGTTTCTTCAAAGGAGACACAGAGATGGCCAAGACGCACATGAAAAGCTGCTCAACAGCACTAATTATTAGAGAAATGCAAATCAAAACTACAATGAGTATCACCTCACACCTGTTAGAATCGGCATCATCAGGAAATCTACAAACAACCAATTCTGGGGAGGGTGTGGACAAAAGGAGCCCTCTTCCACTATTGGTGGGAATGTAAATTGATACAGTCTCTATGGAGAACAGTATGGAGTTTCCTTAAAAAAATTAGAAATAGAATTACCATCTGATCCAGCAATCCCACTTCTGGGCATATACCCAGAGAAAACCGTATTTCCAAAAGGCACATTCACCACAATGTTCGTTGCAGCACTATTTACAATAGCCAGGTAATGGAAGCAACCTAAATGCCCACAGACAGATAAATGGATAAAGATGTGGTACATATATAAAATGGAATATTACTCGGCCATAAAAAGGAATGAAACTGGGTCATTTGTAGAGACATCAATGGATTGAGAGACTGTCATACAGAATGAAGTAAGTCAGAAAGAGGAAAACAAATATTGTATATTAATGCATATATGTGGAGCCTAAAAATGGTACAGATGAACTCGTTTGCAGGGAAGAAATAGAGACACAGAGGTAGAGAACAAACGTATGGACACCAAGTGTGGGAAGCCATGGGGTGGTGTTTGTGGGTTGAATTGGGATATTGGGATTGAACTGAATACATGTATATGCATAAAATACATAACTAATAATAACGTGCTGTATAAAAAAATAAATAAATTTAAATTTCAAAATTTTAAAAAATAAAATTTAAAAATAAAACAGAAAAAATTGCTTCCCGTCACACAGATGTATTTATAGGAATGAATTATTTCCATGCTTATATCTATAAATACATAAAAGAGGAATAAAATCTAACTTGAACCACAAAAGAAAAAAAAAAGTGAACCCACGAGTTATACAGAGGAAAAACCTATCAGGGCACTTGCTCCAGCGGTAAACAATTCTGAATTTGGTCAGAGGTGGGGAACCATCTCCCATACAGCCAGCAACCCACCCCCCACCCAAGGAGCATCCTCATTGCAAAGCTGGGGGACCGTGCCGAGGCATCTGTGAGTAAACGTGAGCTGAGCCCCAGGCCAGCTGCTGCTGAACTGTTCCCACCCTTCCCAGGTAAAACACCTGAATATGTACAAGGGCTTGAAAGCCTAGTGGAAGGACCGTGGAGCCACACCAGCGACAGCACGCAGGCCAACTTGGTGCCTGCAGGCCAGCCAGGGTGGTCCTTTCCCCGGGCGCTCTTCCAGAAGCTTTCCATTGCCCTGCCTGAGATACCCCTCCTGTCCCGGCCCCCACTGCTTTTTTCCTTCCTCACCTCTGTCCGGAGAGAAATTCCAGCGGAAGGTATGGGTGACACAACCTCTTCTTTACAGGCGGCAGCCTGGCAACTCCTGCAGAAAGGCCAGCAGAACCCCACTCACACCGGGCCACCCACAAAGCTGTGGCCCCTCACTCCCTCCCACCAGCACAGCCCCGAGACTGCTGACGGGGCAGAGAATATGGAGTCAGGCACAGCTTCAGGGGCTATTGCTGCCTGGAGCGCTGTTTATATTGACCTCAACGAGGCACACCTGGTGAGGGCGGGCCGGCAGGGTAAGGCTGCCCAGGTCAGCTAATCCACAACACTCAGGGAATCACATTGTTGAAAATGGACCCCGCTAAGGCAGAAGAGAAGCCAAGGAAAAAAAGGACACAATGCCATTTGCAGCACCGTAGATGAGTCTAGAAGTAATCACGTGACTTGTAGTAAGTCAGAAAGTGGAAGACACATATCATATCATATCACTTATAGGTGTTACCTAAAAATGGATACCAGGGCAGATATTTCCACGGAGATGGGCAATCACAGATTCATTAAACAGACTTATGGTTCACCAATGGAAAGCTGTGAGGATTGGTTTCATTACGATATCGGGGTTAACAGACATATACAAACACAGGTGACATATATAATCACCAAAGACCTACAGAATACCAAGAGAGGACTACTCAATATTCTGTCATAACATACATGGGAATAGGATCCCAGGAAGAACAGACATCTGTATATGTGTAAAAGAACCACATCTTCCACACCTACAACAAGCCAAACTTTGTAATCAAACTTGTTGTAATAAAAAATAAAAAATTAAATTAAAAACACGAACAAGAAGTAGTGAGACAAACGTGAGGGGCTTTCTCCTGGCACATTCCATTCTAAACTCCAATCTAGAACATCACTTCCACTGAGGCTCTCTTGCCCTAGTAACCAGATTTGGTAAGGGTGAACTGCTGCCACCTTGTGGCCGTTTCACACAACAGCAGCTTTAATCCCAACGCTAATGGTCAGTTGATATTCAAAATCATTGCAGGCCTGTAAATGACACCTGCCCTGAAAACAAATCCTGGGGTCACATATCGACCAAAAAATTCAAAGGACGTCCATATTTCAAAACGACCGTTTCAAAAGGCATATTTTACGCACATTAGTGTTCTGCTTCTTTTCCTTTCTTTCCATTTTTGTTAAAAAACACGGGAATGGAAAAAGGGATCCCTCAGAATGGGCAAAAATCCTTGCAGACGAATCAATGGACAGAGGTTTAATCTCCAATATATATAAACAGCTCATGCAGCTTAATATTAAAAAAACAAACAACCCCAAAAAAATGGGCAGAAGATCTAAAGAGACGTTTCTTCAAAGGAGACACAGAGATGGCCAAGACGCACGTGAAAAGCTGCTCAACAGCACTAATTATTAGAGAAATGCAAATCAATACTACAATGAGGTATCACCTCACACCTGTTAGAATCGGCATCATCAGGAAATCTACAAACAACCAATTCTGGGGATGGTGTGGATAAAAGGAGCCCTCTTCCACTATTGGTGGGAATGTAAATTGATACAGTAACTATGGAGAACAGTATGGAGTTTCCTTAAAAATATTAGAAATAGAATTACCATCTGATCCAGCAATCCCACTTCTGTGCATATACCCAGAGAAAACCGTATTTCAAAAAGGCACATTCACCACAATGTTTGTTGCAGCACTATTTACAATAGCCAGGTAATGGAAGCAACCTAAATGCCCACAGACAGATGAATGGATAAAGATGTGGTACATATATAAAATGGAATATTACTCGGCCATAAAAATGAATGAAACTGGGTCATTTGTAGAGACATCGATGGATCGAGAGACTGTCATACAGAATGAAGTAAGTCAGAAAGAGGAAAACAAATATTGTATATTAATGCATATATGTGGAGCCTAAAAATGGTACAAATGAACTGGTTTGCAGGGAAGAAATAGAGACACAGAGGTAGAGAACAAACGTATGGACACCAAGTGTGGGAAGCCATGGGGTGGTGATGGTGGGATGAGTTGGGAGTCTGGGATTGACCTGTATACATGTATATGCATAAAATACATAACTAATAATAACGTGCTGTATAAAAAAAAATAAATAAAATTAAATTTCAAAATTTAAAAAAATAAAATTTAAAAATAAAACAGAAAAAATTTCTTCCCATCACACAGATGTATTTATAGGAATGAATTATTTCCATGCTTATATCTATAAATACATAAAAGTAGAATAAAATCTAACTTGAATGATAAAAGAAAAAAAAAAGTGAACCCACGAGTTATACAGAGGAAAATCCTACCACGGCACTTGCTCCAGTGGTAAACAATTCTGAAATTGGTCAGAGGTGGGGAACCATCTCCCATACAGCCAGCAACCCACCCCCCACGCAAGGAGCGTCCTCATTGCAAAGCTGGGGGACCGTGCTGAGGCATCTGTGAGTAAACGTGAGCTGAGCCCCAGGCCAGCTGCTGCTGAACTGTCCCTACCCTTTCCAGGTAAAACACCTGAATATGTACAAGGGCTTGAAAGCCTAGAGGAAGGACCGTGGAGCCACACCAGCGACAGCACGCAGGCCAACATGGTGGCTGCCGGGCAGCCAGGGTGGTCCTGGACCCTGGGCGCTCTACCAGAAGCTTTCCATTGCCCTGCCTGAGATACCCCTCCTGTCCCGGCCCCCACTGCTTTTTTCCTTCCTCACCTCTGTCCGGAGAGAAATTCCAGCGGAAGGTATGGGTGACACAACCTCTTCTTTATAGGAGGCAGCCTGGCAACTCCTGCAGAAAGGCCAGCAGGACCCCACTCACACCGGGCCACCCACAAAGCTGTGGCCCCTCACTCCTTCCCACCAGCACAGCCCCGAGGCTGCTGATGGGGCAGAGAATATGGAGTCAGGCACAGCTTCAGGGGCTATTGCTGCCTGGAGCTCTGTTTATATTGACCTCAACGAGGCACAGCTGGGGAGGGCGGGCCGGCAGGGTAAGGCTGCCCAGGTCAGCTAATCCACAACCCTCAGGGAATCACATTGTTGAAAATGGACCCCGCTAAGGCAGAAGAGATGCCAAGGAAAAAGAGGACACAATGCCATTTGCCGCACCGTAGATGAGTCTAAAAGTAATCACGTGACTTGTAGTAAGTCAGAAAGTGAAAGACACATATCATATCATATCACTTATAGGTGTTACCTAAAAATGGATACCAGGGCAGCTATTTCCACGGAGAAGGGCAATCACAGATTCATTAAACAAACTTATGGTTCACCAAAGGAAAGGTGTGAGGATTGGTTTCATTACGATATCGGGGTTAACAGACATCTACAAACACAGGTGACATATATAATCACCAAAGACCTACAGAATACCAAGAGAGGACTACTCAACATTCTGTCATAACGTACATGGGAAAAGGATCCCAGGAAGAACAGACATGTGTATATGTGTAAAAGAACCACATCTTCCACACCTACAACAAGCCAAACATTGTAATCAAACTTGCTGTAAGAAAAAATAAAAAATTAAATTAAAAACAGGAACAAGAAGTAGTGAGACAAACGTGAGGGGCTTTCTCCTGGCACATTCCATTCTAAACTCCGATCTAGAACACCACTTCCACTGAGGCTCTCTTGCCCTAGTAACCAGATTTGGTAAGGGTGAACTGCTGCCACCTTGTGGCCGTTTCACACAATAGCAGCTTTAATCCCAACGCTAATGGTCAGTTGATATTCAAAATCATTGCAGGCCTGTAAATGACACCTGCCCTGAAAACAAATCCTGGGGTCACATATCGACCAAAATATTCAAAGGACGTCCATATTTCAAAACAACCGTTTCAAAAGGCATATTTTACGCACATTAGTGTTCTGCTTCTTTTCCTTTCTTTCCTTTTTTGTTAAAAAACACGGGAATGGAAAAAGGCATCCCTCAGAATGGGCGAAAATCGTTGCAGACGAATCAATGGACAGAGGTTTAATCTCCAATATATATAAACAGCTCATGCAGCTTAATATTAAAAAAACAAACAACCCAAAAAAAAATGGCCAGAAGATCTAAAGAGACGTTTCTTCAAAGGAGACACAGAGATGGCCTAGACGCACATGAAAAGCTGCTCAACAGCACTAATTATCAGAGAAATGCAAATCAAAACTACAATGAGGTTTCACCTCACACCTGTTAGAATCGGCATCATCAGAAAATCTACAAACAACCAATTCTGGGGAGGGTGTGGACAAAAGGAGCCCTCTTCCACTATTGGTGAGAATGTAAATTGATACAGTCACTATGGAGAACAGTATGGAGTTTCCTTAAAAAATCTAGAAATAGAATTACCATCTGATCCAGCAATCCCACTTCTGGGCATATACCCAGAGAAAACCGTATTTCAAAAAGGCACATTCACCACAATGTTCCTTGCAGCACTATTTACAATAGCCAGGTAATGGAAGCAACCTAAATGCCCACAGACAGATGAATGGACAAAGATGTGGTACATATATAAAATGGAATATTACTCGGCCATAAAAAGGAATGAAACTGGGTCATTTGTAGAGACATCGATGGATCGAGAGACTGTCATACAGAATGAAGTAAGTCAGAAAGAGGAAAACAAATATTGTATATTAATGCATATATCTGGAGCCTAAAAATGGTACAGATGAACTGGTTTGCAGGGAAGAAATAGAGACACAGAAGTAGAGAACAAACGTATGGACACCAAGTGTGGGAAGCCATGGGGTGGTGGTGGTAGGATGAGTTGGGAGATTGGGATTGACCTGTATACATGTATATGCATAAAATACATAACTAATAATAACGTGCTGTATAAAAAAATAAATAAAATTAAATTTCAAAATTTTAAAAAATAAAATTTAAAAATAAAACAGAAAAAAGTTCTTCCCGTCACACAGATGTATTTATAGGAATGAATTATTTCCATGCTTATATCTATAAATACATAAAAGAGGAATAAAATCTAACTTGAACCATAAAAGAAAAAAAAAACCTGAACCGACGAGTTATACAGAGGAAAACCCTATCAGGGCACATGCTCCAGCGGTAAACAATTCTGAAATTGGTCAGAGGTGGGGAACCATCTCCCATACAGCCAGCAACCCACCCCCCCATGCAAGGAGCATCCTCATTGCAAAGCTGGGGACCGTGCCGAGGCATCTGTGAGTAAACGTGAGCTGAGCCCCAGGCCAGCTGCTGCTGAACTGTTCCCACCCTTTCCAGGTAAAACACCTGAATATGTACAAGGGCTTGAAAGCCTAAATGAAGGACCGTGGAGCCACACCAGTGACAGCACGCAGGCCAACTTGGTGCCTGCAGGCCAGCCAGGGTGTTCCCGGCCCCGGGCGCTCTTCCAGAAGCTTTCCGTTGCCCTGACTGAGATAACCCTCCTGTCCCGGCCCCCACTGTTTTTTCCTTCCTCACCTCTGTCCGGAGAGAAATTCCAGCGGAAGGTATGGGTGACACAACCTTTTCTTTACAGGCGGCAGCATGGCAACTCCTGCAGAAAGGCCAGCAGAACCCCACTCACACCGGGCCACCCACAAAGCTGTGGCCCCACACTCCCTCCCACCAGCACAGCCCCGAGACTGCTGACGGGGCAGAGAATATGGAGTCAGGCACAGCTTCAGGGGCTATTACTGACTAGAGCTCTGTTTATATTGACCTCAACGAGGCACACCTGGGTAGGGCGGGCCGGCAGTGTAAGGCTGCCCAGGTCAGCTAATCCACAAACGTCAGGGAATCACATTGTTGAAAATGGACCCCACTAAGGCAGAAGAGAAGCCAAGGAAAAAAAGGACACAATGCCATTTGCAGCACCGTAGATGAGTCTAGAAGTAATCACGTGACTTGTAGTAAGTCAGAAAGTGAAAGACACATATCATATCATATCACTTATAGGTGTTACCTAAAAATGGATACCAGGGCAGATATTTCCACGGAGCAGGGCAATCACAGATTCATTAAACAAACTTATGGTTCACCAAAGGAAAGGTGTGAGGATTGGTTTCATTACGATATCGGGGTTAACAGACATCTACAAACACAGGTGACATATATAATCACCAAAGACCTACAGAATACCAAGAGAGGACTACTCAACATTCTGTCATAACGTACATGGGAAAAGAATCCCAAGAAGAACAGTCATCTGTATATGTGTAAAAGAACCACATCTTCCACACCTACAACAAGCCAAACATTGTAATCAAACTTGCTGTAATAAAAAATAAAAACTTAAATTAAAAACACGAACAAGAAGTAGTGAGACAAACGTGAGGGGCTTTCTCCTGGCACATTCCATTCTAAACTCCAATCTAGAACATCACTTCCACTGAGGCTCTCTTGCCCTAGTAACCAGATTTGGTAAGGGTGAACTGCTGCCACCTTGTGGCCGTTTCACACAACAGCAGCTTTAATCCCAACGCTAATGGTCAGTTGATATTCAAAATCATTGCAGGCCTGTAAATGACACCTGCCCTGAAAACAAATCCTGGGGTCACATATCGACCAAAAAATTCAAAGGACGTCCATATTTCAAAACGACCGTTTCAAAAGGCATATTTTACGCACATTAGTGTTCTGCTTCTTTTCCTTTCTTTCCTTTTTTGTTAAAAAACACGGGAATGGAAAAAGGCATCCCTCAGAATGGGCGAAAATCGTTGCAGACGAATCAATGGACAGAGGTTTAATCTCCAATATATATAAACAGCTCATGCAGCTTAATATTAAAAAAACAAACAACCCCAAAAAATTGGGCAGAAGATCTAAAGAGACGTTTCTTCAAAGGAGACACAGAGATGGCCAAGACGCACATGAAAAGCTGCTCAACAGCACTAATTATTAGAGAAATACAAATCAAAACTACAATGAGGTATCCCCTCACACCTCTTGGAATCGGCATCATCAGAAAATCTACAAACAAGCAATTCTGGGGAGGGTGTGGACAAAAGGAGCCCTCTTCCACTATTGGTGGGAATGTAAATTGATACAGTCACTATGGAGAACAGTATGGAGTTTCCTTAAAAAATCTAAAAATAGAATTACCATCTGATCCAGCAATCCCACTTCTGGTCATATACCCAGAGAAAACCGTATTTCAAAAAGGCACATTCACCACAATGTTCGTTGCAGAACTATTTACAATAGCCAGGTAATGGAAGCAACCCAAATGCCCACAGACAGATGAATGGATAAAGATGTGGTACATATATGAAATGGAATATTACTCGGCCATAAAAAAGAATGAAACTGGGTCATTTGTAGAGACATTGATGGATCGAGAGACTGTCATCCAGAATGAAGTAAGTCAGAAAGAGGAAAACATATATTGTATATTAATGCATATATGTGGAGTCTAAAAATGATACAGATGAACTGGTTTGCAGGGAAGAAATAGAGACACAGAGGTAGAGAACAAACGTATGGACACCAAGTGTGGGAAGCCATGGGGTGGTGGTGGTGGGATGAGTTGGGAGTTTGGGATTGACCTGTATACATGTATATACATAAAATATATAACTAATAATAACGTGCTGTATAAAAAAAATAAATAAAATTAAATTTCAAAATTTTAAAAAATAAAATTTAAAAATAAAACAGAAAAAAGTTCTTCCCTTCACACAGATGTATTTATAGGAATAAATTATTTCCATGCTTATATCTATAAATACATAAAAGAGGAATAAAATCTAACTTGAACCATAAAAGAAAAAAAAACCTGAACCCACGAGTTATACAGAGGAAAACCCTATCAGGGCACTTGCTCCAGTGGTAAACAATTAAGAAATTGGTCAGAGGTGGGGAAGCATCTCCCATACAGCCATTAACCCACCCCCCACGCAAGGAGCGACCTCATTGCAAAGCTTGGGGACCGTGCCGAGGCATCTGTGAGTACACGTGAGCTGAGCCCCAGGCCAGCTGCTGCTGAACTGTTCCCACCCTTTCCAGGTAAAACACCTGAATATGTACAACGGCTTGAAAGCCTAGTGGAAGGACCGTAGAGCCACACCAGCGACAGCACGCAGGCCAACTTGGTGCCTGCAGGCCAGCCAGGGTGGTCCTGTACCCGGGCGCTCTTCCAGAAGCTTTCCATTGCCCTGCCTGAGATACCCCTCCTGTCCCGGCCCCCACTGCTTTTTTCCTTCCTCACCTCTGTCCGGAGAGAAATTCCAGCGGAAGGTATGGGTGACACAACCTCTTATTTACAGGCGGCAGCCTGGCAACTCCTGCAGAAAGGCCAGCAGAAACTCACTCACACCGGGCCACCCACAAAGCTGTGGCCCCTCACTCCCTCCCACCAGCACAGCCCCGAGACTGCTGACGGGGCAGAGAATATGGAGTCAGGCTCAGCTTCAGGGGCTATTGCTGCCTGGAGCGCTGTTTATATTGACCTCAACGAGGCACACCTGGGGAGGGCGGGCCGGCAGGGTAAGGCTGCCCAGGTCAGCTAATCCACAACCCTCAGGGAATCACATTGTTGAAAATGGACCTCGCTAAGGCAGAAGAGAAGCCAAGGGAAAAAAGGACACAATGCCATTTGCAGCACCGTAGATGAGTCTAGAAGTAATCACGTGACTTGTAGTAAGTCAGAAAGTGGAAGACACATATCACATCATATCACTTATAGGTGTTACCTAAAAATGGATACCAGGGCAGATATTTCCACGGAGATGGGCAATCACAGATTCATTACACAGACTTATGGTTCACCAATGGAAAGTTGTGAGGATTGGTTTCATTACGATATCGGGGTTAACAGACATATACAAACACAGGTGACATATATAATCACCAAAGACCTACAGAATACCAAGAGAGGACTACTCAATATTCTATCATAACATACATGGGAAAAGGATCCCAGGAAGAACAGACATCTGTATAAGTGTAAAAGAACCACATCTTCCACACCTACAACAAGCCAAACATTGTAATCAAACTTGCTGTAATAAAAAATAAAAAATTAAATTAAAAACACGAACAAGAAGTAGTGAGACAAACGTGAGGGGCTTTCTCCTGGCACATTCCATTCTAAACTCCAATCTAGAACACCACTTCCACTGAGGCTCTCTTGCCCTAGTAACCAGATTTGGTAAGGGTGAACTGCTGCCACCTTGTGGCCGTTTCACACAACAGCAGCTTTAATCCCAACGCTAATGGTCAGTTGATATTCAAAATCATTGCAGGCCTGTAAATGACACCTGCCCTGAAAACAAATCCTGGGGTCACATATCGACCAAAAAATTCAAAGCACGTCCATATTTCAAAAAGACCGTTTCAAAAGGCATATTTTACGCACATTAGTGTTCTGCTTCTTTTCCTTTCTTTCCTTTTTTGTTAAAAAAAACGGGACTGGAAAAAGGCATCCCTCAGAATGGGCGAAAATCGTTGCAAACGAATCAATGGACAGAGGTTTAATCTCCAATATATATAAACAGCTCATGCAGCTTAATATTAAAAAAACAAACAACCCAATACAAAAATGGGCAGAAGATCTAAAGAGACGTTTCTTCAAAGGAGACACAGAGATGGCCAAGACGCACATGAAAAGCTGCTCAACAGCACTAATTATTAGAGAAATGCAAATCAAAACTACAATGAGTATCACCTCACACCTGTTAGAATCGGCATCATCAGGAAATCTACAAACAACCAATTCTGGGGAGGGTGTGGACAAAAGGAGCCCTCTTCCACTATTGGTGGGAATGTAAATTGATACAGTCTCTATGGAGAACAGTATGGAGTTTCCTTAAAAAAATTAGAAATAGAATTACCATCTGATCCAGCAATCCCACTTCTGGGCATATACCCAGAGAAAACCGTATTTCCAAAAGGCACATTCACCACAATGTTCGTTGCAGCACTATTTACAATAGCCAGGTAATGGAAGCAACCTAAATGCCCACAGACAGATAAATGGATAAAGATGTGGTACATATATAAAATGGAATATTACTCGGCCATAAAAAGGAATGAAACTGGGTCATTTGTAGAGACATCAATGGATTGAGAGACTGTCATACAGAATGAAGTAAGTCAGAAAGAGGAAAACAAATATTGTATATTAATGCATATATGTGGAGCCTAAAAATGGTACAGATGAACTCGTTTGCAGGGAAGAAATAGAGACACAGAGGTAGAGAACAAACGTATGGACACCAAGTGTGGGAAGCCATGGGGTGGTGTTTGTGGGTTGAATTGGGATATTGGGATTGAACTGAATACATGTATATGCATAAAATACATAACTAATAATAACGTGCTGTATAAAAAAATAAATAAATTTAAATTTCAAAATTTTAAAAAATAAAATTTAAAAATAAAACAGAAAAAATTGCTTCCCGTCACACAGATGTATTTATAGGAATGAATTATTTCCATGCTTATATCTATAAATACATAAAAGAGGAATAAAATCTAACTTGAACCACAAAAGAAAAAAAAAAGTGAACCCACGAGTTATACAGAGGAAAAACCTATCAGGGCACTTGCTCCAGCGGTAAACAATTCTGAATTTGGTCAGAGGTGGGGAACCATCTCCCATACAGCCAGCAACCCACCCCCCACCCAAGGAGCATCCTCATTGCAAAGCTGGGGGACCGTGCCGAGGCATCTGTGAGTAAACGTGAGCTGAGCCCCAGGCCAGCTGCTGCTGAACTGTTCCCACCCTTCCCAGGTAAAACACCTGAATATGTACAAGGGCTTGAAAGCCTAGTGGAAGGACCGTGGAGCCACACCAGCGACAGCACGCAGGCCAACTTGGTGCCTGCAGGCCAGCCAGGGTGGTCCTTTCCCCGGGCGCTCTTCCAGAAGCTTTCCATTGCCCTGCCTGAGATACCCCTCCTGTCCCGGCCCCCACTGCTTTTTTCCTTCCTCACCTCTGTCCGGAGAGAAATTCCAGCGGAAGGTATGGGTGACACAACCTCTTCTTTACAGGCGGCAGCCTGGCAACTCCTGCAGAAAGGCCAGCAGAACCCCACTCACACCGGGCCACCCACAAAGCTGTGGCCCCTCACTCCCTCCCACCAGCACAGCCCCGAGACTGCTGACGGGGCAGAGAATATGGAGTCAGGCACAGCTTCAGGGGCTATTGCTGCCTGGAGCGCTGTTTATATTGACCTCAACGAGGCACACCTGGTGAGGGCGGGCCGGCAGGGTAAGGCTGCCCAGGTCAGCTAATCCACAACACTCAGGGAATCACATTGTTGAAAATGGACCCCGCTAAGGCAGAAGAGAAGCCAAGGAAAAAAAGGACACAATGCCATTTGCAGCACCGTAGATGAGTCTAGAAGTAATCACGTGACTTGTAGTAAGTCAGAAAGTGGAAGACACATATCATATCATATCACTTATAGGTGTTACCTAAAAATGGATACCAGGGCAGATATTTCCACGGAGATGGGCAATCACAGATTCATTAAACAGACTTATGGTTCACCAATGGAAAGCTGTGAGGATTGGTTTCATTACGATATCGGGGTTAACAGACATATACAAACACAGGTGACATATATAATCACCAAAGACCTACAGAATACCAAGAGAGGACTACTCAATATTCTGTCATAACATACATGGGAATAGGATCCCAGGAAGAACAGACATCTGTATATGTGTAAAAGAACCACATCTTCCACACCTACAACAAGCCAAACTTTGTAATCAAACTTGTTGTAATAAAAAATAAAAAATTAAATTAAAAACACGAACAAGAAGTAGTGAGACAAACGTGAGGGGCTTTCTCCTGGCACATTCCATTCTAAACTCCAATCTAGAACATCACTTCCACTGAGGCTCTCTTGCCCTAGTAACCAGATTTGGTAAGGGTGAACTGCTGCCACCTTGTGGCCGTTTCACACAACAGCAGCTTTAATCCCAACGCTAATGGTCAGTTGATATTCAAAATCATTGCAGGCCTGTAAATGACACCTGCCCTGAAAACAAATCCTGGGGTCACATATCGACCAAAAAATTCAAAGGACGTCCATATTTCAAAACGACCGTTTCAAAAGGCATATTTTACGCACATTAGTGTTCTGCTTCTTTTCCTTTCTTTCCATTTTTGTTAAAAAACACGGGAATGGAAAAAGGGATCCCTCAGAATGGGCAAAAATCCTTGCAGACGAATCAATGGACAGAGGTTTAATCTCCAATATATATAAACAGCTCATGCAGCTTAATATTAAAAAAACAAACAACCCCAAAAAAATGGGCAGAAGATCTAAAGAGACGTTTCTTCAAAGGAGACACAGAGATGGCCAAGACGCACGTGAAAAGCTGCTCAACAGCACTAATTATTAGAGAAATGCAAATCAATACTACAATGAGGTATCACCTCACACCTGTTAGAATCGGCATCATCAGGAAATCTACAAACAACCAATTCTGGGGATGGTGTGGATAAAAGGAGCCCTCTTCCACTATTGGTGGGAATGTAAATTGATACAGTAACTATGGAGAACAGTATGGAGTTTCCTTAAAAATATTAGAAATAGAATTACCATCTGATCCAGCAATCCCACTTCTGTGCATATACCCAGAGAAAACCGTATTTCAAAAAGGCACATTCACCACAATGTTTGTTGCAGCACTATTTACAATAGCCAGGTAATGGAAGCAACCTAAATGCCCACAGACAGATGAATGGATAAAGATGTGGTACATATATAAAATGGAATATTACTCGGCCATAAAAATGAATGAAACTGGGTCATTTGTAGAGACATCGATGGATCGAGAGACTGTCATACAGAATGAAGTAAGTCAGAAAGAGGAAAACAAATATTGTATATTAATGCATATATGTGGAGCCTAAAAATGGTACAAATGAACTGGTTTGCAGGGAAGAAATAGAGACACAGAGGTAGAGAACAAACGTATGGACACCAAGTGTGGGAAGCCATGGGGTGGTGATGGTGGGATGAGTTGGGAGTCTGGGATTGACCTGTATACATGTATATGCATAAAATACATAACTAATAATAACGTGCTGTATAAAAAAAAATAAATAAAATTAAATTTCAAAATTTAAAAAAATAAAATTTAAAAATAAAACAGAAAAAATTTCTTCCCATCACACAGATGTATTTATAGGAATGAATTATTTCCATGCTTATATCTATAAATACATAAAAGTAGAATAAAATCTAACTTGAATGATAAAAGAAAAAAAAAAGTGAACCCACGAGTTATACAGAGGAAAATCCTACCACGGCACTTGCTCCAGTGGTAAACAATTCTGAAATTGGTCAGAGGTGGGGAACCATCTCCCATACAGCCAGCAACCCACCCCCCACGCAAGGAGCGTCCTCATTGCAAAGCTGGGGGACCGTGCTGAGGCATCTGTGAGTAAACGTGAGCTGAGCCCCAGGCCAGCTGCTGCTGAACTGTCCCTACCCTTTCCAGGTAAAACACCTGAATATGTACAAGGGCTTGAAAGCCTAGAGGAAGGACCGTGGAGCCACACCAGCGACAGCACGCAGGCCAACATGGTGGCTGCCGGGCAGCCAGGGTGGTCCTGGACCCTGGGCGCTCTACCAGAAGCTTTCCATTGCCCTGCCTGAGATACCCCTCCTGTCCCGGCCCCCACTGCTTTTTTCCTTCCTCACCTCTGTCCGGAGAGAAATTCCAGCGGAAGGTATGGGTGACACAACCTCTTCTTTATAGGAGGCAGCCTGGCAACTCCTGCAGAAAGGCCAGCAGGACCCCACTCACACCGGGCCACCCACAAAGCTGTGGCCCCTCACTCCTTCCCACCAGCACAGCCCCGAGGCTGCTGATGGGGCAGAGAATATGGAGTCAGGCACAGCTTCAGGGGCTATTGCTGCCTGGAGCTCTGTTTATATTGACCTCAACGAGGCACAGCTGGGGAGGGCGGGCCGGCAGGGTAAGGCTGCCCAGGTCAGCTAATCCACAACCCTCAGGGAATCACATTGTTGAAAATGGACCCCGCTAAGGCAGAAGAGATGCCAAGGAAAAAGAGGACACAATGCCATTTGCCGCACCGTAGATGAGTCTAAAAGTAATCACGTGACTTGTAGTAAGTCAGAAAGTGAAAGACACATATCATATCATATCACTTATAGGTGTTACCTAAAAATGGATACCAGGGCAGATATTTCCACGGAGAAGGGCAATCACAGATTCATTAAACAAACTTATGGTTCACCAATGGAAAGGTGTGAGGATTGGTTTCATTACGATATCGGGGTTAACAGACATATACAAACACAGGTGACATATATAATCACCAAAGACCTACAGAATACCAAGAGAGGACTACTCAACATTCTGTCATAACGGACATGGGAAAAGGATCCCAGGAAGATCAGTCATCTGTATATGTGTAAAAGAACCACATCTTCCACACCTACAAGAAGCCAAACATTGTAATCAAACTTGCTGTAATAAAAAATAAAAAAAATTAAATTCAAAACACGAACAAGAAGTAGTGAGACAAACGTGAGGGGCTTTCTCCTGGCACATTCCATTCTAAACTCCAATCTAGAACACCATTTACACTGAGGCTCTCTTGCCCTAGTAACCAGATTTGGTAAGGGTGAACTGCTGCCACCTTGTGGCCGTTTCACACAACAGCATCTTTAATCCCAAAGCTAATGGTCAGTTGATATTCAAAATCATTGCAGGCCTGTAAATGACACCTGCCCTGAAAACAAATCCTGGGGTCACATATCGACCAAAAAATTCAAAGGACGTCCATATTTCAAAACGACCGTTTCAAAAGGCATATTTTACGCACATTAGTGTTCTGCTTCTTTTCCTTTCTTTCCTTTTTTGTTAAAAAACACGGGAATGGAAAAAGGCATCCCTCAGAATGGGCGAAAATCGTTGCAGACGAATCAATGGACAGAGGTTTAATCTCCTATATATATAAACAGCTCATGCAGCTTAATATTAAAAAAACAAACAACCCAAAAAAATTGGGCAGAAGATGTAAAGAGACGTTTCTTCAAATGAGACACAGAGATGGCCAAGACGCACATGAAAAGCTGCTCAACAGCACTAATTATTAGAGAAATGCAAATCAAAACTACAATGAGGTTTCACCTCACACCTGTTAGAATCGGCATCATCAGAAAATCTACAAACAACCAATTCTGGGGAGGGTGTGGACAAAAGGAGCCCTCTTCCACTATTGGTGGGAATGTAAATTGATACAGTCACTATGGAGAACAGTATGGAGTTTCCTTAAAAAAATTAGAAATAGAATTACCATCTGATCCAGCAATCCCACTTCTGGGCATATACCCAGAGAAAACCGTATTTCAAAAAGGCACATTCACCACAATGTTCGTTGCAGCACTATTTACAATAGCCAGGTAATGGAAGCAACCTAAATGCCCACAGACAGATGAATGGATAAAGATGTGGTACATATATAAAATGGAATATGACTCGGCCATAAAAAGGAATGAAACTGGGTCATTTGTAGAGACATCGATGGATCGAGAGACTGTCATACAGAATGAAGTAAGTCAGAAAGAGGAAAACAAATATTGTATATTAATGCATATATGTGGAGCCTAAAAATGGTACAGATGAACTGGTTTGCAGGGAAGAAATAGAGACACAGAGGTAGAGAACAAACGTATGGACACCAAGTGTGGGAAGCCATGGGGTGGTGGTGGTGGGATGAGTTGGGAGTTTGGGATTGACCTGTATACATGTATATGCATAAAATACATAACTAATAAAAACCTGCTGTATAAAAACATAAATAAAATTATTTTTCAAATTTTAAAAAAAATAGAATTTAACAATAAAACAGAAAAAAGTTCTTCCCGTCACACAGATGTATTTATAGGAATGAATTATTTCAATGCTTATATCTATAAATTCATAAAAGAGGAATAAAATATAACTTGAACCATAAAAGAAAAAAAAAACCTGAACTCACGAGTTTTACAGAGGAAAACCCTATCTGGGCACTTGCTCCAGCGGTAAACAATTCTGAAATTGGTCAGAGGTGGGGAACCATCTCCCATACAGCCAGCAACCCACCCCCCACGCAAGGAGTGTCCTCATTGCAAAGCTGGGGGATCGTGCCGAGGCATCTGTGAGTAAACATGAGCTGAGCCCCAGGCCAGCTGCTGCTGAACTGTTCCCACCATTCCCAGGTAAAACACCTGAATAAGTACAAGGGCTTGAAAGCCTAGAGGAAGGGCCGTGGAGCCACACCAGCGACAGCACGCAGGCCAACTTGGTGCCTGCAGGCCAGCCAGGGTGGTCCTGGCCCCGGGATCTCTTCCAGAAGCTTTCCATTGCCCTGCCTGAGATACCCCTCCTGTCCCGGCCCCCACTGCTTTTTTCCTTCCTCACCTCTGTCCGGAGAGAAATTCCAGCGGAAGGTATGGGTGACACATCCTCTTCTTTACAGGCGGCAGCCTGGCAACTCCTGCAGAAAGGCCAGCAGAGCCCCACTCACACCGGGCCACCCACAACGCTGTGGCCCCTCACTCCCTCCCACCAGCACAGCCCCGAGACTGCTGACGGGGCAGAGAATATGGAGTCAGGCACAGCTTCAGGGGCTATTGCTGCCTGGAGCTCTGTTTATATTGACCTCAAAGAGGCACACCTGGGGAGGGCGGGCCGGCAGGGTAAGGCTGCCCAGGTCAGCTAATCCACAACCCTCAGGGAATCACATTGTTGAAAATGGACCTCGCTAAGGCAGAAGAGAAGCCAAGGGAAAAAAGGACACAATGCCATTTGCAGCACCGTACATGAGTCTAGAAGTAATCACGTGACTTGTAGTAAGTCAGAAAGTGAAAGACACATATCATATCATATCACTTAGAGGTGTTACCTAAAAATGGATATCAGGGCAGATATTTCCACGGAGAAGGGCAATCACAGATTCATTAGACAAAATTATGGTTCACCAATGGAAAGGTGTGAGGATTGGTTTCATTACGATATCGGGGTTAACACACATATACAAACATAGGTGACATATATAATCACCAAAGACCTACAGAATACCAAGAGAGGACTACTCAACTCTGTCATAACGTACATGGGAAAAGGATCCCAGGAAGAACAGTCATCTGTATATGTGTAAAAGAACCACATCTTCCACACCTACAACAAGCCAAACATTGTAATCAAACTTGCTGTAATAAAAAATATAAAAAATTAAATTAAAAACACGAACAAGAATTCGTGAGACAAACTTGAGGGGCTTTCTCCTGGCACATTCCATTCTAAATTCCAATCTAGAGCACCACTTCCACTGAGGCTCTCTTGCAGTAGTAACCAGATTTGGCAAGGGAGAACTGCTGCCACCTTGTGCCCGTTTCACACAACAGCAGCTTTAATCCCAGTGCTAACGGTCAGTTGATATTCAAAATCATTGCAGGCCTGTAAATGACACCTGCCCTGAAAACAAATCCTGGGGTCACATATCGACCAATAAATTCAAAGCACGTCCATATTTCAAAAAGACCGTTTCAAAAGGCATATTTTACGCACATTAGTGTTCTGCTTCTTTTCCTTTCTTTCCTTTTTTGTTAAAAAAAACGGGACTGGAAAAAGGCATCCCTCAGAATGGGCGAAAATCGTTGCAAACGAATCAATGGACAGAGGTTTAATCTCCAATATATATAAACAGCTCATGCAGCTTAATATTAAAAAAACAAACAACCCAATACAAAAATGGGCAGAAGATCTAAAGAGACGTTTCTTCAAAGGAGACACAGAGATGGCCAAGACGCACATGAAAAGCTGCTCAACAGCACTAATTATTAGAGAAATGCAAATCAAAACTACAATGAGTATCACCTCACACCTGTTAGAATCGGCATCATCAGGAAATCTACAAACAACCAATTCTGGGGAGGGTGTGGACAAAAGGAGCCCTCTTCCACTATTGGTGGGAATGTAAATTGATACAGTCTCTATGGAGAACAGTATGGAGTTTCCTTAAAAAAATTAGAAATAGAATTACCATCTGATCCAGCAATCCCACTTCTGGGCATATACCCAGAGAAAACCGTATTTCCAAAAGGCACATTCACCACAATGTTCGTTGCAGCACTATTTACAATAGCCAGGTAATGGAAGCAACCTAAATGCCCACAGACAGATAAATGGATAAAGATGTGGTACATATATAAAATGGAATATTACTCGGCCATAAAAAGGAATGAAACTGGGTCATTTGTAGAGACATCGATGGATTGAGAGACTGTCATACAGAATGAAGTAAGTCAGAAAGAGGAAAACAAATATTGTATATTAATGCATATATGTGGAGCCTAAAAATGGTACAGATGAACTCGTTTGCAGGGAAGAAATAGAGACACAGAGGTAGAGAACAAACGTATGGACACCAAGTGTGGGAAGCCATGGGGTGGTGGTTGTGGGATGAGTTGGGATATTGGGATTGAACTGAATACATGTATATGCATAAAATACATAACTAATAATAACGTGCTGTATAAAAAAATAAATAAATTTAAATTTCAAAATTTTAAAAAATAAAATTTAAAAATAAAACAGAAAAAATTGCTTCCCGTCACACAGATGTATTTATAGGAATGAATTATTTCCATGCTTATATCTATAAATACATAAAAGAGGAATAAAATCTAACTTGAACCACAAAAGAAAAAAAAAAGTGAACCCACGAGTTATACAGAGGAAAAACCTATCAGGGCACTTGCTCCAGCGGTAAACAATTCTGAATTTGGTCAGAGGTGGGGAACCATCTCCCATACAGCCAGCAACCCACCCCCCACCCAAGGAGCGTCCTCATTGCAAAGCTGGGGAACGTGCCGAGGCATCTGTGAGTAAACGTGAGCTGAGCCCCAGGCCAGCTGCTGCTGAACTGTTCACACCCTTCCCAGGTAAAACACCTGAATATGTACAAGGGCTTGAAAGCCTAGTGGAAGGACCGTGGAGCCACACCAGCGACAGCACGCAGGCCAACTTGGTGCCTGCAGGCCAGCCAGGGTGGTCCTGGCCCCGGGCGCTCTTCCAGAAGCTTTCCATTGCCCTGCCTGAGATACCCCTCCTGTCCCGGCCCCCACTGCTTTTTTCCATCCTCACCTCTGTCCGGAGAGAAATTCCAGCGGAAGGTATGGGTGACACAACCTCTTCTTTACAGGCGGCAGCCTGGCAACTCCTGCAGAAAGGCCAGCAGAACCCCACTCACACCGGGCCACCCACAAAGCTGTGGCCCCTCACTCCCTCCCACCAGCACAGCCCCGAGACTGCTGACGGGGCAGAGAATATGGAGTCAGGCACAGCTTCAGGGGCTATTGCTGCCTGGAGCGCTGTTTATATTGACCTCAACGAGGCACACCTGGGGAGGGCGGGCCGGCAGGGTAAGGCTGCCCAGGTCAGCTAATCCACAACCCTCAGGGAATCACATTGTTGAAAATGGACCCCGCTAAGGCAGAAGAGAAGCCAAGGGAAAAAAGGACACAATGCCATTTGCAGCACCGTAGATGAGTCTAGAAGTAATCACGTGACGTGTAGTAAGTCAGAAAGTGAAAGACACATATCATATCATATCACTTATAGGTGTTACCTAAAAATGGATACCAGGGCAGATATTTCCAAGGAGAAGGGCAATCACAGATTCATTAAACAAACTTATGGTTCACCAATGGAAAGGTGTGAGGATTGGTTTCATTACGATATCGGGGTTAACAGACATCTACAAACACAGGTGACATATATAATCACCAAAGACCTACAGAATACCAAGAGAGGACTACTCAACATTCTGTCATAACGTACGTGGGAAAAGGATCCCAGGAAGAACAGACATCTGTATATGTGTAAAAGAACCACATCTTCCACACCTACAACAAGCCAAACATTGTAATCAAACTTGCTGTAATAAAAAATAAAAAATTAAATTAAAAACACGAACAAGAAGTAGTGAGACAAACGTGAGGGGCTTTCTCCTGGCACATTCCATTCTAAATTCCAATCTAGAACACCACTTCCACTGAGGCTCTCTTGCCCTAGTAACCAGATTTTGTAAGGGTGAACTGCTGCCACCTTGTGGCCGTTTCACACAACAGCAGCTTTAATCCCAGCGCTAACGGTCAGTTGATATTCAAAATCATTGCAGGCCTGTAAATGACACCTGCCCTGAAAACAAATCCTGGGGTCACATATCGACCAAAAAATTCAAAGCACGTCCATATTTCAAAAAGACCGTTTCAAAAGGCATATTTTACGCACATTAGTGTTCTGCTTCTTTTCCTTTCTTTCCTTTTTTGTTAAAAAAAACGGGACTGGAAAAAGGCATCCCTCAGAATGGGCGAAAATCGTTGCAAACGAATCAATGGACAGAGGTTTAATCTCCAATATATATAAACAGCTCATGCAGCTTAATATTAAAAAAACAAACAACCCAATACAAAAATGGGCAGAAGATCTAAAGAGACGTTTCTTCAAAGGAGACACAGAGATGGCCAAGACGCACATGAAAAGCTGCTCAACAGCACTAATTATTAGAGAAATGCAAATCAAAACTACAATGAGTATCACCTCACACCTGTTAGAATCGGCATCATCAGGAAATCTACAAACAACCAATTCTGGGGAGGGTGTGGACAAAAGGAGCCCTCTTCCACTATTGGTGGGAATGTAAATTGATACAGTCTCTATGGAGAACAGTATGGAGTTTCCTTAAAAAAATTAGAAATAGAATTACCATCTGATCCAGCAATCCCACTTCTGGGCATATACCCAGAGAAAACCGTATTTCCAAAAGGCACATTCACCACAATGTTCGTTGCAGCACTATTTACAATAGCCAGGTAATGGAAGCAACCTAAATGCCCACAGACAGATGAATGGATAAAGATGTGGTACATATATAAAATGGAATATGACTCGGCCATAAAAAGGAATGAAACTGGGTCATTTGTAGAGACATCGATGGATCGAGAGACTGTCATACAGAATGAAGTAAGTCAGAAAGAGGAAAACAAATATTGTATATTAATGCATATATGTGGAGCCTAAAAATGGTACAGATGAACTGGTTTGCAGGGAAGAAATAGAGACACAGAGGTAGAGAACAAACGTATGGACACCAAGTGTGGGAAGCCATGGGGTGGTGGTGGTGGGATGAGTTGGGAGTTTGGGATTGACCTGTATACATGTATATGCATAAAATACATAACTAATAAAAACCTGCTGTATAAAAACATAAATAAAATTATTTTTCAAATTTTAAAAAAAATAGAATTTAACAATAAAACAGAAAAAAGTTCTTCCCGTCACACAGATGTATTTATAGGAATGAATTATTTCAATGCTTATATCTATAAATTCATAAAAGAGGAATAAAATATAACTTGAACCATAAAAGAAAAAAAAACCCTGAACTCACGAGTTTTACAGAGGAAAACCCTATCTGGGCACTTGCTCCAGCGGTAAACAATTCTGAAATTGGTCAGAGGTGGGGAACCATCTCCCATACAGCCAGCAACCCACCCCCCACGCAAGGAGTGTCCTCATTGCAAAGCTGGGGGATCGTGCCGAGGCATCTGTGAGTAAACATGAGCTGAGCCCCAGGCCAGCTGCTGCTGAACTGTTCCCACCATTCCCAGGTAAAACACCTGAATAAGTACAAGGGCTTGAAAGCCTAGAGGAAGGGCCGTGGAGCCACACCAGCGACAGCACGCAGGCCAACTTGGTGCCTGCAGGCCAGCCAGGGTGGTCCTGGCCCCGGGATCTCTTCCAGAAGCTTTCCATTGCCCTGCCTGAGATACCCCTCCTGTCCCGGCCCCCACTGCTTTTTTCCTTCCTCACCTCTGTCCGGAGAGAAATTCCAGCGGAAGGTATGGGTGACACATCCTCTTTTTTACAGGCGGCAGCCTGGCAACTCCTGCAGAAAGGCCAGCAGAGCCCCACTCACACCGGGCCACCCACAAAGCTGTGGCCCCTCACTCCCTCCCACCAGCACAGCCCCGAGACTGCTGACGGGGCAGAGAATATGGAGTCAGGCACAGCTTCAGGGGCTATTGCTGCCTGGAGCTCTGTTTATATTGACCTCAAAGAGGCACACCTGGGGAGGGCGGGCCGGCAGGGTAAGGCTGCCCAGGTCAGCTAATCCACAACCCTCAGGGAATCACATTGTTGAAAATGGACCTCGCTAAGGCAGAAGAGAAGCCAAGGGAAAAAAGGACACAATGCCATTTGCAGCACCGTACATGAGTCTAGAAGTAATCACGTGACTTGTAGTAAGTCAGAAAGTGAAAGACACATATCATATCATATCACTTAGAGGTGTTACCTAAAAATGGATATCAGGGCAGATATTTCCACGGAGAAGGGCAATCACAGATTCATTAAACAAACTTATGGTTCACCAATGGAAAGGTGAGAGGATTGGTTTCATTACGATATCGGGGTTAACACACATATACAAACATAGGTGACATATATAATCACCAAAGACCTACAGAATACCAAGAGAGGACTACTCAACTCTGTCATAACGTACATGGGAAAAGGATCCCAGGAAGAACAGTCATCTGTATATGTGTAAAAGAACCACATCTTCCACACCTACAACAAGCCAAACATTGTAATCAAACTTGCTGTAATAAAAAATATAAAAAATTAAATTAAAAACACGAACAAGAATTCGTGAGACAAACTTGAGGGGCTTTCTCCTGGCACATTCCATTCTAAATTCCAATCTAGAGCACCACTTCCACTGAGGCTCTCTTGCAGTAGTAACCAGATTTGGCAAGGGAGAACTGCTGCCACCTTGTGCCCGTTTCACACAACAGCAGCTTTAATCCCAGTGCTAACGGTCAGTTGATATTCAAAATCATTGCAGGCCTGTAAATGACACCTGCCCTGAAAACAAATCCTGGGGTCACATATCGACCAATAAATTCAAAGCACGTCCATATTTCAAAAAGACCGTTTCAAAAGGCATATTTTACGCACATTAGTGTTCTGCTTCTTTTCCTTTCTTTCCTTTTTTGTTAAAAAAAACGGGACTGGAAAAAGGCATCCCTCAGAATGGGCGAAAATCGTTGCAAACGAATCAATGGACAGAGGTTTAATCTCCAATATATATAAACAGCTCATGCAGCTTAATATTAAAAAAACAAACAACCCAATACAAAAATGGGCAGAAGATCTAAAGAGACGTTTCTTCAAAGGAGACACAGAGATGGCCAAGACGCACATGAAAAGCTGCTCAACAGCACTAATTATTAGAGAAATGCAAATCAAAACTACAATGAGTATCACCTCACACCTGTTAGAATCGGCATCATCAGGAAATCTACAAACAACCAATTCTGGGGAGGGTGTGGACAAAAGGAGCCCTCTTCCACTATTGGTGGGAATGTAAATTGATACAGTCTCTATGGAGAACAGTATGGAGTTTCCTTAAAAAAATTAGAAATAGAATTACCATCTGATCCAGCAATCCCACTTCTGGGCATATACCCAGAGAAAACCGTATTTCCAAAAGGCACATTCACCACAATGTTCGTTGCAGCACTATTTACAATAGCCAGGTAATGGAAGCAACCTAAATGCCCACAGACAGATAAATGGATAAAGATGTGGTACATATATAAAATGGAATATTACTCGGCCATAAAAAGGAATGAAACTGGGTCATTTGTAGAGACATCGATGGATTGAGAGACTGTCATACAGAATGAAGTAAGTCAGAAAGAGGAAAACAAATATTGTATATTAATGCATATATGTGGAGCCTAAAAATGGTACAGATGAACTCGTTTGCAGGGAAGAAATAGAGACACAGAGGTAGAGAACAAACGTATGGACACCAAGTGTGGGAAGCCATGGGGTGGTGGTTGTGGGATGAGTTGGGATATTGGGATTGAACTGAATACATGTATATGCATAAAATACATAACTAATAATAACGTGCTGTATAAAAAAATAAATAAATTTAAATTTCAAAATTTTAAAAAATAAAATTTAAAAATAAAACAGAAAAAATTGCTTCCCGTCACACAGATGTATTTATAGGAATGAATTATTTCCATGCTTATATCTATAAATACATAAAAGAGGAATAAAATCTAACTTGAACCACAAAAGAAAAAAAAAAGTGAACCCACGAGTTATACAGAGGAAAAACCTATCAGGGCACTTGCTCCAGCGGTAAACAATTCTGAATTTGGTCAGAGGTGGGGAACCATCTCCCATACAGCCAGCAACCCACCCCCCACCCAAGGAGCGTCCTCATTGCAAAGCTGGGGAACGTGCCGAGGCATCTGTGAGTAAACGTGAGCTGAGCCCCAGGCCAGCTGCTGCTGAACTGTTCACACCCTTCCCAGGTAAAACACCTGAATATGTACAAGGGCTTGAAAGCCTAGTGGAAGGACCGTGGAGCCACACCAGCGACAGCACGCAGGCCAACTTGGTGCCTGCAGGCCAGCCAGGGTGGTCCTGGCCCCGGGCGCTCTTCCAGAAGCTTTCCATTGCCCTGCCTGAGATACCCCTCCTGTCCCGGCCCCCACTGCTTTTTTCCATCCTCACCTCTGTCCGGAGAGAAATTCCAGCGGAAGGTATGGGTGACACAACCTCTTCTTTACAGGCGGCAGCCTGGCAACTCCTGCAGAAAGGCCAGCAGAACCCCACTCACACCGGGCCACCCACAAAGCTGTGGCCCCTCACTCCCTCCCACCAGCACAGCCCCGAGACTGCTGACGGGGCAGAGAATATGGAGTCAGGCACAGCTTCAGGGGCTATTGCTGCCTGGAGCGCTGTTTATATTGACCTCAACGAGGCACACCTGGGGAGGGCGGGCCGGCAGGGTAAGGCTGCCCAGGTCAGCTAATCCACAACCCTCAGGGAATCACATTGTTGAAAATGGACCCCGCTAAGGCAGAAGAGAAGCCAAGGGAAAAAAGGACACAATGCCATTTGCAGCACCGTAGATGAGTCTAGAAGTAATCACGTGACGTGTAGTAAGTCAGAAAGTGAAAGACACATATCATATCATATCACTTATAGGTGTTACCTAAAAATGGATACCAGGGCAGATATTTCCAAGGAGAAGGGCAATCACAGATTCATTAAACAAACTTATGGTTCACCAATGGAAAGGTGTGAGGATTGGTTTCATTACGATATCGGGGTTAACAGACATCTACAAACACAGGTGACATATATAATCACCAAAGACCTACAGAATACCAAGAGAGGACTACTCAACATTCTGTCATAACGTACGTGGGAAAAGGATCCCAGGAAGAACAGACATCTGTATATGTGTAAAAGAACCACATCTTCCACACCTACAACAAGCCAAACATTGTAATCAAACTTGCTGTAATAAAAAATAAAAAATTAAATTAAAAACACGAACAAGAAGTAGTGAGACAAACGTGAGGGGCTTTCTCCTGGCACATTCCATTCTAAATTCCAATCTAGAACACCACTTCCACTGAGGCTCTCTTGCCCTAGTAACCAGATTTTGTAAGGGTGAACTGCTGCCACCTTGTGGCCGTTTCACACAACAGCAGCTTTAATCCCAGCGCTAACGGTCAGTTGATATTCAAAATCATTGCAGGCCTGTAAATGACACCTGCCCTGAAAACAAATCCTGGGGTCACATATCGACCAAAAAATTCAAAGCACGTCCATATTTCAAAAAGACCGTTTCAAAAGGCATATTTTACGCACATTAGTGTTCTGCTTCTTTTCCTTTCTTTCCTTTTTTGTTAAAAAAAACGGGACTGGAAAAAGGCATCCCTCAGAATGGGCGAAAATCGTTGCAAACGAATCAATGGACAGAGGTTTAATCTCCAATATATATAAACAGCTCATGCAGCTTAATATTAAAAAAACAAACAACCCAATACAAAAATGGGCAGAAGATCTAAAGAGACGTTTCTTCAAAGGAGACACAGAGATGGCCAAGACGCACATGAAAAGCTGCTCAACAGCACTAATTATTAGAGAAATGCAAATCAAAACTACAATGAGTATCACCTCACACCTGTTAGAATCGGCATCATCAGGAAATCTACAAACAACCAATTCTGGGGAGGGTGTGGACAAAAGGAGCCCTCTTCCACTATTGGTGGGAATGTAAATTGATACAGTCTCTATGGAGAACAGTATGGAGTTTCCTTAAAAAAATTAGAAATAGAATTACCATCTGATCCAGCAATCCCACTTCTGGGCATATACCCAGAGAAAACCGTATTTCCAAAAGGCACATTCACCACAATGTTCGTTGCAGCACTATTTACAATAGCCAGGTAATGGAAGCAACCTAAATGCCCACAGACAGATGAATGGATAAAGATGTGGTACATATATAAAATGGAATATGACTCGGCCATAAAAAGGAATGAAACTGGGTCATTTGTAGAGACATCGATGGATCGAGAGACTGTCATACAGAATGAAGTAAGTCAGAAAGAGGAAAACAAATATTGTATATTAATGCATATATGTGGAGCCTAAAAATGGTACAGATGAACTGGTTTGCAGGGAAGAAATAGAGACACAGAGGTAGAGAACAAACGTATGGACACCAAGTGTGGGAAGCCATGGGGTGGTGGTGGTGGGATGAGTTGGGAGTTTGGGATTGACCTGTATACATGTATATGCATAAAATACATAACTAATAAAAACCTGCTGTATAAAAACATAAATAAAATTATTTTTCAAATTTTAAAAAAAATAGAATTTAACAATAAAACAGAAAAAAGTTCTTCCCGTCACACAGATGTATTTATAGGAATGAATTATTTCAATGCTTATATCTATAAATTCATAAAAGAGGAATAAAATATAACTTGAACCATAAAAGAAAAAAAAACCCTGAACTCACGAGTTTTACAGAGGAAAACCCTATCTGGGCACTTGCTCCAGCGGTAAACAATTCTGAAATTGGTCAGAGGTGGGGAACCATCTCCCATACAGCCAGCAACCCACCCCCCACGCAAGGAGTGTCCTCATTGCAAAGCTGGGGGATCGTGCCGAGGCATCTGTGAGTAAACATGAGCTGAGCCCCAGGCCAGCTGCTGCTGAACTGTTCCCACCATTCCCAGGTAAAACACCTGAATAAGTACAAGGGCTTGAAAGCCTAGAGGAAGGGCCGTGGAGCCACACCAGCGACAGCACGCAGGCCAACTTGGTGCCTGCAGGCCAGCCAGGGTGGTCCTGGCCCCGGGATCTCTTCCAGAAGCTTTCCATTGCCCTGCCTGAGATACCCCTCCTGTCCCGGCCCCCACTGCTTTTTTCCTTCCTCACCTCTGTCCGGAGAGAAATTCCAGCGGAAGGTATGGGTGACACATCCTCTTTTTTACAGGCGGCAGCCTGGCAACTCCTGCAGAAAGGCCAGCAGAGCCCCACTCACACCGGGCCACCCACAAAGCTGTGGCCCCTCACTCCCTCCCACCAGCACAGCCCCGAGACTGCTGACGGGGCAGAGAATATGGAGTCAGGCACAGCTTCAGGGGCTATTGCTGCCTGGAGCTCTGTTTATATTGACCTCAAAGAGGCACACCTGGGGAGGGCGGGCCGGCAGGGTAAGGCTGCCCAGGTCAGCTAATCCACAACCCTCAGGGAATCACATTGTTGAAAATGGACCTCGCTAAGGCAGAAGAGAAGCCAAGGGAAAAAAGGACACAATGCCATTTGCAGCACCGTACATGAGTCTAGAAGTAATCACGTGACTTGTAGTAAGTCAGAAAGTGAAAGACACATATCATATCATATCACTTAGAGGTGTTACCTAAAAATGGATATCAGGGCAGATATTTCCACGGAGAAGGGCAATCACAGATTCATTAAACAAACTTATGGTTCACCAATGGAAAGGTGAGAGGATTGGTTTCATTACGATATCGGGGTTAACACACATATACAAACATAGGTGACATATATAATCACCAAAGACCTACAGAATACCAAGAGAGGACTACTCAACTCTGTCATAACGTACATGGGAAAAGGATCCCAGGAAGAACAGTCATCTGTATATGTGTAAAAGAACCACATCTTCCACACCTACAACAAGCCAAACATTGTAATCAAACTTGCTGTAATAAAAAATATAAAAAATTAAATTAAAAACACGAACAAGAATTCGTGAGACAAACTTGAGGGGCTTTCTCCTGGCACATTCCATTCTAAATTCCAATCTAGAGCACCACTTCCACTGAGGCTCTCTTGCAGTAGTAACCAGATTTGGCAAGGGAGAACTGCTGCCACCTTGTGCCCGTTTCACACAACAGCAGCTTTAATCCCAGTGCTAATGGTCAGTTGATATTCAAAATCATTGCAGGCCTGTAAATGACACCTGCCCTGAAAACAAATCCTGGGGTCACATATCGACCAAAAAATTCAAAGCACGTCCATATTTCAAAAAGACCGTTTCAAAAGGCATATTTTACGCACATTAGTGTTCTGCTTCTTTTCCTTTCTTTCCTTTTTTGTTAAAAAAAACGGGACTGGAAAAAGGCATCCCTCAGAATGGGCGAAAATCGTTGCAAAAGAATCAATGGACAGAGGTTTAATCTCCAATATATATAAACAGCTCATGCAGCTTAATATTAAAAAAACAAACAACCCAATACAAAAATGGGCAGAAGATCTAAAGAGACGTTTCTTCAAAGGAGACACAGAGATGGCCAAGACGCACATGAAAAGCTGCTCAACAGCACTAATTATTAGAGAAATGCAAATCAAAACTACAATGAGTATCACCTCACACCTGTTAGAATCGGCATCATCAGGAAATCTACAAACAACCAATTCTGGGGAGGGTGTGGACAAAAGGAGCCCTCTTCCACTATTGGTGGGAATGTAAATTGATACAGTCACTATGGAGAACAGTATGGAGTTTCCTTAAAAAAATTAGAAATAGAATTACCATCTGATCCAGCAATCCCACTTCTGTGCATATACCCAGAGAAAACCGTATTTCAAAAAGGCACATTCACCACAATGTTTGTTGCAGCACTATTTACAATAGCCAGGTAATGGAAGCAACCTAAATGCCCACAGACAGATGAATGGATAAAGATGTGGTACATATATAAAATGGAATATTACTCGGCCATAAAAAGGAATGAAACTGGGTCATTTGTAGAGACATCAATGGATCGAGAGACTGTCATACAGAATGAAGTAAGTCAGAAAGAGGAAAACAAATATTGTATATTAATGCATATATGTGGAGCCTAAAAATGGTACAAATGAACTGGTTTGCAGGGAAGAAATAGAGACACAGAGGTAGAGAACAAACGTATGGACACCAAGTGTGGGAAGCCATGGGGTGGTGATGGTGGGATGAGTTGGGAGTCTGGGATTGACCTGTATACATGTATATGCATAAAATACATAACTAATAATAACGTGCTGTATAAAAAAATAAATAAAATTAAATTTCAAAATTTAAAAAAATAAAATTTAAAAATAAAACAGAAAAAATTTCTTCCCATCACACAGATGTATTTATAGGAATGAATTATTTCCATGCTTATATCTATAAATACATAAAAGTAGAATAAAATCTAACTTGAATGATAAAAGAAAAAAAAAGTGAACCCACGAGTTATACAGAGGAAAATCCTACCACGGCACTTGCTCCAGCGGTAAACAATTCTGAAATTGTTCAGAGGTGGGAAACCATCTCCCATACAGCCAGCAACCCACCCCCCACGCAAGGAGCGTCCTCATTGCAAAGCTGGGGGACCGTGCTGAGGCATCTGTGAGTAAACGTGAGCTGAGCCCCAGGCCAGCTGCTGCTGAACTGTCCCTACCCTTTCCAGGTAAAACACCTGAATATGTACAAGGGCTTGAAAGCCTAGAGGAAGGACCGTGGAGCCACACCAGCGACAGCACGCAGGCCAACATGGTGCCTGCCGGCCAGCCAGGGTGGTCCTGGACACTGGGCGCTCTACCAGAAGCTTTCCATTGCCCTGCCTGAGATACCCCTCCTGTCCCGGCCCCCACTGCTTTTTTCCTTCCTCACCTCTGTCCGGAGAGAAATTCCAGCGGAAGGTATGGGTGACACATCCTCTTCTTTACAGGCGGCAGCCTGGCAACTCCTGCAGAAAGGCCAGCAGAACCCCACTCACACCGGGCCACCCACAAAGCTGTGGCCCCTCACTCCCTCCCACCAGCACAGCCCCGAGACTGCTGACGGGGCAGAGAATATGGAGTCAGGCACAGCTTCAGGGGCTATTGCTGCCTGGAGCTCTGTTTATATTGACCTCAACGAGGCACACCTGGGGAGGGCGGGCCGGCAGGGTAAGGCTGCCCAGGTCAGCTAATCCACAACCCTCAGGGAATCACATTGTTGAAAATGGACCCCGCTAAGGCAGAAGAGAAGCCAAGGGAAAAAAGGACACAATGCCATTTGCAGCACCGTAGATGAGTCTAGAAGTAATCACGTGACTTGTAGTAAGTCAGAAAGTGAAAGACACATATCATATCATATCACTTATAGGTGTTACCTAAAAATGGATACCAGGGCAGATATTTCCACGGAGAAGGGCAATCACAGATTCATTAAACAAACTTATGGTTCACCAATGGAAAGGTGTGAGGATTGGTTTCATTACGATATCGGGGTTAACAGACATATACAAACACAGGTGACATATATAATCACCAAAGACCTACAGAATACCAAGAGAGGACTACTCAACATTCTGTCATAACGTACATGGGAGAAGGATCCCAGGAAGAACAGACATGTGTATATGTGTAAAACAACCATATCTTCCACACCTACAACAAGCCAAACATTGTAATCAAACTTGCTGTAATAAAAAATGAAAAATTAATGTAAAAACACGAACAAGAAGTAGTGAGACAAACGTGAGGGGCTTTCTCCTGGCACATTCCATTCTAAACTCCAATCTAGAACACCACTTCCACTGAGGCTCTCTTGCCCTATTAACCAGATTTGGTAAGGGTGAACTGCTGCCACCTTGTGGCCGTTTCACACAACAGCAGCTTTAATCCCAGCGCTAATGGTCAGTTGATATTCAAAATCATTGCAGGCCTGTAAATGACACCTGCCCTGAAAACAAATCCTGGGGTCACATATCGACCAAAAAATTCAAAGGACGTCCATATTTCAAAACGACCGATTCAAAAGGCATATTTTACGCACATTAGTGTTCTGCTTCTTTTCCTTTCTTTCCTTTCTTGTTAAAAAACACGGGAATGGAAAAAGGCATCCCTCAGAATGGGCGAAAATCGTTGCAGACGAATCAATGGACAGAGGTTTAATCTCCAATATATATAAACAGCTCATGCAGCTTAATATTAAAAAAACAAACAACCCAAAAAAATGGGCAGAAGATCTAAAGAGACGTTTCTTCAAAGGAGACACAGAGATGGCCAAGACGCACATGAAAAGCTGCTCAACAGCAATAATTATTAGAGAAATGCAAATCAAAACTACAATGAGGTATCACCTCACACCTGTTAGAATCGGCAGCATCAGAAAATCTACAAACAACCAATTCGGGGAGGGTGTGGACAAAAGGAGCCCTCTTCCACTATTGGTGGGAAAGTAAATTGATACAGTCACTATGGAGAACAGTATGGAGTTTCCTTAAAAAAACTAGAAATAGAATTACCATCTGATCCAGCAATCCTACTTCTGGGCATATACCCAGAAAAACCGTAATTCAAAAAGGCACATTCACCACAATGTTCGTTGCAACACTATTTACATTAGCCAAGTAATGGAAGCAACCAATATGCCCACAGACAAATGAATGGATAAAGATGTGGTACATATATAAAATGGAATATTACTCAGCCATAAAAAGGAATGAAACTGAGTCATTTGTAGAGACATCGATGGATGGAGAGACTGTTATACAGAATGAAGTAAGTCAGAAAGAGGAAAACAAATATTGTATATTAATGCATATAAGTGGAGCCTAAAAAATGGTACAGATGAACTGGTTTGCAGGGAAGAAATAGAGACACAGAGGTAGAGAACAAACGTATGGACACCAAGTGTGGGAAGCCGTGGGGTGGTGTTGGTGGGATGAGATGGGAGATTGGGATTGACCTATATACATGTATATGCATAAAATACATAACTAATAATAACGTGCTCTTTAAAAATATAAATAAAATTAAATTTCAAAATTTTAAAAAATAAAATTTAAAAATAAAACAGAAAAAAGTTCTTCCCGTCACACAGATGTATTTATAGGAATGAATTATTTCCATGCTTATATCTATAAATACATAAAAGAGGAATAAAATCTAACTTGAACGATAAAAGAAAAAAAAAGTGAACCCACGAGTTATACAGAGGAAAACCCTATCATGGCACTTGCTCCAGTGGTAAACAATTCTGAAATTGGTCAGAGGTGGGGAACCATCTCCCATACAGCCAGCAACACCCCCTCCATGCAAGGAGCGTCCTCATTGCAAAGCTGGGGGACCGTGCCGAGGCATCTGTGAGTAAACGTGAGCTGAGCCCCAGGCCAGCTGCTGCTGAACTGTCCCCACCCTTTCCAGGTAAAACACCTGAATATGTACAAGGGCTTGAAAGCCTAGAGGAAGGACGGTGGAGCCACACCAGCGACAGCACGCAGGCCAACTTGGTGCCTGCAGGCCAGCCAGTGTGGTCCTGGACCCTGGCGCTCTTCCAAAAGATTTCCATTGCCCTGCCTGAGATAACCCTCTTGTCCCGGCCCCCACTGCTTTTTTCCTTCATCACCTCTGTCCGGAGAGAAATTCCAGCGGAAGGTATGGGTGACACATCCTCTTCTTTACAGGCGGCAGCCTGGCAACTCCTGCAGAAAGGCCAGCAGAACACCACTCACACCGGGCCACCCACAAAGCTGTGGCCCCTCACTCCCTCCCACCAGCACAGCCCCGAGACTGCTGACAGGGCAGAGAATATGGAGTCAGGCACAGCTTCAGGGGCTATTGCTGCCTGGAGCTCTCTTTATATAGACCTCAACGAGGCACACTTGGGGAGGGCGGGCCGGCAGGGTAAGGCTGCCCAGGTCAGCTAATCCACAACCCTCAGGGAATCACATTGTTGAAAATGGACCCCGCTAAGGCAGAAGAGAAGCCAAGGGAAAAAAGGACACAATGCCATTTGCAGCACCGTAGATGAGTCTAGAAGTATTCACGTGACTTGTAGTAAGTCAGAAAGTGAAAGACACATATCATATCATATCACTTATAGGTGTTACCTAAAAATGGATACCAGGGCAGATATTTACAGGGAGAAGGGCAATCACAGATTCATTAAACAAACTTATGGTTCAACAATGGAAAGGTGTGAGGATTGGTTTCATTACGATATCGGGGTTAACAGACATATACAAACACAGGTGACATATATAATCACCAAAGACCTACAGAATACCAAGAGAGGACTACTCAACATTCTGTCATAACGTACATGGGAAAAGGATCCCAGGAAGAACAGTCATCTGTATATGTGTAAAAGAACCACATCTTCCACACCTACAACAAGCCAAACATTGTAATCAAACTTGCTGTAATAAAAAATAAAAACTTAAATTAAAAACACGAACAAGAAGTACTGAGACAAACGTGAGGGGCTTTCTCCTGGCACATTCCATTCTAAATTCCAATCTAGAACACCACTTCCACTGAGGCTCTCTTGCAGTAGTAACCAGATTTGGCAAGGGTGAACTGCTGCCACCTTGTGGCCGTTTCACACAACAGCAGCTTTAATCCCAGCGCTAATGGTCAGTTGATATTCAAAATCATTGCAGGCCTGTAAATGACACCTGCCCTGAAAACAAATCCTGGGGTCACATATCGACCAAAAAATTCAAAGGACGTCCATATTTCAAAACGACCGTTACAAAAGGCATATTTTACGCACATTAGTGTTCTGCTTATTTTCCTTTCTTTCCTTTTTTGTTAAAAAACATGGGAATGGAAAAAGGCATCCCTCAGAATGGGCGAAAATCGTTGCAGACGAATAAATGGACAGAGGTTTAATCTCCAATATATATAAACAGCTCATGCAGCTTAATATTAAAAAAACAAACAACCCTAAAAAAATGGGCAGAAGATCTAAAGAGACGTTTCTTCAAAGGAGACACAGAGATGGCCAAGACGCACATGAAAAGCTGCTCAACAGCACTAATTATTAGAGAAATGCAAATCAAAACTACAATGAGGTTTCACCTCACACCTGTTAGAATCGGCATCATCAGAAAATCTACAAACAACCAATTCTGGGGAGGGTGTGGACAAAAGGAACCCTCTTCCACTATTGGTGGGAATGTAAATTGATACAGTCACTATGGAGAACAGTATGGAGTTTCCTTAAAAAAATTAGAAATAGAATTACCATCTGATCCAGCAATCGCACTTCTGGGCTTATACCCAGAGAAAACCGTATTTCAAAAATGCACATTCACCACAATGTTCGTTGCCGCACTATTTACAATAGCCAGGTAATGGAAGCAACCTAAATGCCCACAGACAGATGAATGTATAAAGATGTGGTACATATATAAAATGGAATATTACTCGGCCATAAAAAGGAATGAAACTGGGTCATTTGTAGAGACATCGATGGATCGAGAGACTGTCATACAGAATGAAGTAAGTCAGAAAGAGGAAAACAAATATTGTATATTAATGCATATATGTGGAGCCTAAAAATGGTACAGATGAACTGGTTTGCAGGGAAGTAATAGAGACATAGAGGTAGAGAACAAACCTATGGAAACCAAGTGTGGGAAGCCATGGGGTGGTGGTGGTTGGATGAGTTGGGAGTTTGGGATTGACCTGTATACATGTATGTGCATAAAATACATAACTAATAATAATGTGCTGTATAAAAAAATAAAAAAAATTTAATTTCAAAATTTTAAAAAAATAAAATTTAAAAATAAAACAGAAAAAAGTTCTTCCCGTCACACAGATGTATTTATAGGAATGAATTATTTCCATGCTTATATCTATAAATACATAAAAGAGGAATAAAATCTAACTTGAACGATAAAAGAAGAAAAAAGTGAACCCACTAGTTATACAGAGGAAAACCCTATCACGGCACTTGCTCCAGCGGTAAACAATTCTGAAATTGGTCAGAGGTGGGGAACCCTCTCCCATACAGCCAGCAACCCACCCCCCACGCAAGGAGCGTCCTTATTGCAAAGCTGGGGGACCGTGCCGAGGCATCTGTGAGTAAACGTGAGTTGAGCCCCAGGCCAGCTGCTGCTGAACTGTCCCCACCCTTTCCAGGTAAAACACCTGAATATGTACAAGGGCTTGAAACCCTAGAGGAAGGACTGTGGAGCCACACCAGCGACAGCACGCAGGCCAACTTGGTGCCTGCAGGCCAGCCAGGGTGGTCCTGGACCCTGGCGCTCTTCCAGAAGCTTTCCATTGCCCTTCCTGAGATACCCCTCAGGTCCCGGACCCCACTGCTTTTTCCTTCCTCACCTCTGTCCGGAGAGAAATTCCAGCGAAAGGTATGTGTGACACATCCTCTTCTTTACAGGCGGCAGCCTGGCAACTCCTGCAGAAAGGCCAGCAGAACCCCACTCACACCGGGCCACCCACAAAGCTGTGGCTCCTCACTCCCTCCCACCAGCACAGCCCCGAGACTGCTGACGGGGCAGAGAATATGGAGTCAGGCACAGCTTCAGGGGATATTGCTGCCTGGAGCTCTGTTTATATTGACCTCAACGAGGCACACCTGGGGAGGGAGGGCCGGCAGGGTAAGGCTGCCCAGGTCAGCTAATCCACAACCCTCAGGGAATCACATTGTTGAAAATGGACCCCACTAAGGCAGAAGAGAAGCCAAGGAAAAAAAGGACACAATGCCATTTGCAGCACCGTAGATGTGTCTAGAAGTATTCACGTGACTTGTAGTAAGTCAGAAAGTGAAAGACACATATCATATCATATCACTTATAGGTGTTACCTAAAAATGGATACCAGGGCAGATATTTCCACGGAGAAGGGCAATCACAGATTCATTAAACAAACTTATGGTTCACCAATGGAAAGGTGTGAGGATTGGTTTCGTTACGATATCGGGGTTAACAGACATATACAAACACAGGTGACATATATAATCACCAAAGACCTACAGAATACCAAGAGAGGACTACTCAACATTCTGTCATAAGGTACATGGGAAAAGGATCCCAGGAAGAACAGTCATCTGTATATGTGTAAAAGAACCACATCTTCCACACCTACAAGAAGCCAAACATTGTAATCAAACTTGCTGTAATAAAAAATAAAAATTAAATTAAAAACATGAACAAGAAGTAGTGAGACAAACTTGAGGGGCTTTCTCCTGGCACATTCCATTCTAAACTCCAATCTAGAACACCACTTCCACTGAGGCTCTCTTGCCCTAGTAACCACATTTGGTAAGGGTGAACTGCAGCCACCTTGTGGCCATTTCACACAACAGCAGCTTTAATCCCAGCGCTAATGGTCAGTTGATATTCAAAATCATTGCAGGCCTGTAAATGACACCTGCCCTGAAAACAAATCCTGGGGTCACATATCGACCAAAAAATTCAAAGGACGTCCATATTTCAAAACGACCGTTTCAAAAGGCATATTTTACGCACATTAGTGTTCTGCTTCTTTTCCTTTCTTTCCTTTTTTGTTAAAAAACACGGGAATGGAGAAAGGCATCCCTCAGAATGGGCGAAAATCGTTGCAGACGAATCAATGGACAGAGGTTTAATCTCCAATATATATAAACAGCTCATGCAGCTTATTATTAAAAAAAACAAACAACCCCCAAGAAAATGGGCAGAAGATCTAAAGAGACGTTTCTTCAAAGGAGACACAGAGATGGCCAAGACGCACATGAAAAGCTGCTCAACAGCACTAATTATTAGAGAAATGCAAATCAAAACTACAATGAGGTTTCACCTCACACCTGTTAGAATCGGCATCATCAGAAAATCTACAAACAACCAATTCTGGGGAGGGTGTGGACAAAAGGAGCCCTCTTCCACTATTGGTGGGAATGTAAATTGATACAGTCACTATGGAGAACAGTATGGAGTTTCCTTAAAAAAACTAGAAATAGAATTACCATCTCATCCAGCAATCCCACTTCTGGGCATATACCCAGAGAAAACCGTATTTCAAAAAGGCACATTCACCACAATGTTCGTTGCAGCACTATTTACAATAGCCAGGTAATGGAAGCAACCTAAATGCCCACAGACAGATGAATGGATAAAGATGTGGTACATATATGAAATGGAATATGACTCGGCCATAAAAAGGAATGAAACTGGGTCATTTGTAGAGACATCGATGGATCGAGAGACTGTCATACAGAATGAAGTAAGTCAGAAAGAGGAAAACAAATATTGTATATTAATGCATATATGTGGAGCCTAAAAATAGTACAGATGAACTGGTTTGCTGGGAAGAAATAGAGACACAGAGGTAGAGAACAAACGTATGGACAGCAAGTGTGGGAAGCCATGGGGTGGTGGTGGTGGGATGAGTTGGGAGTTTGGGATTGACCTGTATACATGTATATGCATAAAATACATAACTAATAATAACGTGGTGTATAAAAAAATAAATAAAATTAAATTTCAAAATTTTAAAAAATAATATTTAAAAATAAAACAGAAAAAAGTTCTTCCCATCACACAGATGTATTTATAGGAATGAATTATTTCCATGCTTATATCTATAAATACATAAAAGAGGAGTAAAATCTAACTTGAACCATAAAAGAAAAAAAAAACCTGAACCCACGAGTTATACAGAGGAAAACCCTATCAGGGCACTTGCTCCAGTAGTAAACAATTCTGAAATTGGTCAGAGGTGGGGAAGCATCTCCCATACAGCCATCAACCCACCCCCCACGCAAGGAGCATCCTCATTGCAAAGCTGGGGGACCGTGGCGAGGCATCTGTCAGTAAACGTGAGCTGAGCCCCAGGCCAGCTGCTGCTGAACTGTTCCCACCCTTTCCAGGTAAAACACCTGAATATGTACAAGGGCTTGAAAGCCTAGAGGAAGGACCGTGGAGCCACACCAGCGACAGCACGCTGGCCAACTTGGTGCCTGCAGGCCAGCCAGCGTGGTCTTGGCCCCGGGCGCTCTTCCAGAAGCTTTCCATTGCCCTGCCTGAGATACCCCTCCTGTCCCGGCCCCCACTGCTTTTTTCCTTCCTCACCTCTGTCCGGAGAGAAATTCCAGCGGAAGGTATGGGTGACACATCCTCTTCTTTACAGGCGGCAGCCTGGCATCTCCTGCAGAAAGGCCAGAAGAACCCCACTCACACCGGGCCACCAACAAAGCTGTGGCCCCTCATTGCCTCCCACCAGCACAGCCCCGAGACTGCTGACGGGGCAGAGAATATGGAGGCAGGCACAGCTTCAGGGGCTATTGCTGCCTGGAGCGCTGTTTATATTGACCTCAACGAGGCACACCTGGGGAGGGCGGGCCGGCAGGGTAAGGCTGCCCAGGTCAGCTAATCCACAACACTCAGGGAATCACATTGTTGAAAATGGACCGCGCTAAGGCAGAAGAGAAGCCAAGGGAAAAAAGGACACAATGCCATTTGCAGCACCGTAGATGAGTCTAGAAGTAATCACGTGACTTGTAGTAAGTCAGAAAATGGAAGACACATATCATATCATATCACTTATAGGTGTTACATAAAAATGGATACCAGGGCAGATATTTCCACGGAGAAGGGCAATCACAGATTCATTAAACAGAATTATGGTTCACCAATGGAAAGGTGTGAGGATTGGTTTCATTACGATATCGGGGTTAACAGACATATACAAACACAGGTGACATATATAATCACCAAAGACCTACAGAATACCAAGAGAGGACTACTCAATATTCTGTCATAACATACATGGGAAAAGGATCCCAGGAAGAACAGACATCTGTATATGTGTAAAAGAACCACATCTTCCACACCTACAACAAGCCAAACATTGTAATCAAAATTGCTTAATAAAAAATAAGAAATTAAATTAAAAACACGAACAAGAAGTAGTGAGACAAACGTGAGGGGCTTTCTCCTGGCACATTCCATTCTAAACTCCAATCTAGATCACCACTTCCACTGAGGCTCTCTTGCCCTAGTAACCAGATTTGCTAAGGGTGAACTGCTGCCACCTTGTGGCCGTTTCACACAACAGCAGCTTTAATCCCAACGCTAATGGTCAGTTGATATTCAAAATCATTGCAGGCCTGTAAATGACACCTGCCCTGAAAACAAATCCTGGGGTCACATATCGACCAAAAAATTCAAAGGACGTCCATATGTCAAAACGACCGTTTCAAAAGGCATATTTTACGCACATTAGTGTTCTGCTTCTTTTCCTTTCTTTCCTTTTTTGTTAAAAAACACGGGAATGGAAAAAGGCATCCCTCAGAATGGGCGAAAATCGTTGCAGACGAATCAATGGACAGAGGTTTAATCTCCAATATATATAAACAGCTCATGCAGCTTAATATTAAAAAAACAAACAACCCAAAAAAATGGGCAGAAGATCTAAAGAGACGTTTCTTCAAAGGAGACACAGAGATGGCCAAGACGCACATGAAAAGCTGCTCAACAGCACTAATTATCAGAGAAATGCTAATCAAAACTACAATGAGATTTCACCTCACACCTGTTAGAATCGACATCATCAGAAAATCTACAAACAACCAATTCTGGGGAGGGTGTGGACAAAAGGAGCCCTCTTCCACTATTGGTGGGAATGTAAATTGATACAGTCACTATGGATAACAGTATGGAGTTTTCTTAAAAAAACTAGAAATAGAATTACCATCTGATCCAGCAATCCCACTTCTGGGCATATACCCAGAGAAAACCGTATTTCCAAAAGGCACATTCACCACAATGTTCGTTGCAGCACTATTTACAATAGCCAGGTAATGGAAGCAACACAAATGCCCACAGACAGATGAATGGATAAAGATGTGGTACATATATGAAATGGAATATTACTCGGCCATAAAAAAGAATGAAACTGGGTCATTTGTAGAGACATTGATGGATCGAGAGACTGTCATACAGAATGAAGTAAGTCAGAAAGAGGAAAACATATATTGTATATTAATGCATATATGTGGAGCCTAAGAATGATACAGATGAACTGGTTTGCAGGGAAGAAATAGAGACACAGAGGGAGAGAACAAACGTATGGACACCAAGTGTGGGAAGCCATGGGGTGTTGGTGGTGGGATGAGTTGGGAGTTTGGGATTGACCTGTATACATGTATATACATAAAATATATAACTAATAATAACGTGCTGTATAAAAAAAATAAATAAAATTAAATTTCAAAATTTTAAAAAATAAAATTTAAAAATAAAACAGAAAAAAGTTCTTCCCGTCACACAGATGTATTTATAGGAATGAATTATTTCCATGCTTATATCTATAAATACATAAAAGAGGAATAAAATCTAACTTGAACCATAAAAGAAAAAAAAAAGTAAACCCACGAGTTACACAGAGGAAAACCCTATCACGGCACTTGCTCAAGCGGTAAACAATTCTGAAATTGGTCAGAGGTTGGGAACCATCTCCCATACAGCCAGCAACTCACCCCCACGCAAGGAGCATCCTCATTGCAAAGCTGGGGGACCGTGCTGAGGCATCTGTGAGTAAACGTGAGCTGAGCCCCAGGCCAGCTGCTGCTGAACTGTTCCCACCCTTTCCAGGTAAAACACCTGAATATGTACAAGGGCTTGAAAGCCTAGAGGAAGGACCGTGGAGCCACACCAGTGACAGCACGCAGGCCAACTTGGTGCCTGCAGGCCAGCCAGGGTGGTCCTGACCCCGGGCACACTTCCAGAAGCTTTCCAATGCCCTGCCTGAGAAACCCCTCCTGTCCCGGCCCCCACTGCTTTTTTCCTTCCTCACCTCTGTCCGGAGAGAAATTCCAGCGGAAGGTATGGGTGACACATCCTCTTCTTTACAGGCGGCAGCCTGGCAACTCCTGCAGAAAGGCCAGCAGAACGCCACTCACACCGGGCCACCCACAAAGCTGTGGCCCCTCACTCCCTCCCACCAGCACAGCCCCGAGACTGCTGACTGGGCAGAGAATATGGAGTCAGGCACAGCTTCAGGGGCTATTGCTGCCTGGAGCGCTCTTTATATTGACCTCAACGAGGCACACCTGGGGAGGGCGGGCCGGCAGGGTAAGGCTGCCCAGGTCAGCTAATCCACAATCCTCAAGGAATCACATTGTTGAAAATGGACCTCGCTAAGGCAGAAGAGAAGCCAAGGGAAAAAAGGACACAATGCCATTTGCAGCACCGTAGATGAATCTAGAAATAATCACGTGACTTGTAGTAAGTCAGAAAGTGAAAGACACATATCATATCATATCACTTATAGGTGTTACCTAAAAATGGATACCAGGGCAGATATTTCCACGGAGAAGGGCAATCACAGATTCATTAAACAAACTTATGGTTCACCAATGGAAAGGTGTGAGGATTGGTTTCATTACGATATCGGGGTTAACAGACATATACAAACACAGGTGACATATATAATCACCAAAGACCTACAGAATACCAAGAGAGGACTACTCAACATTCTGTCATAACGTACATGGGAAAAGGATCCCAGGAATAACAGACATCTGTATATGTGTAAAAGAACCACATCTTCCACACCTACAACAAGCCAAACATTGTAATCAAACTTGCTGTAATAAAAAATAAAAAATTAAATTAAAAACACGAACAAGAAGTAGTGAGACAAACGTGAGGGGCTTTCTCCTGGCACATTCCATTCTAAACTCCAATCTAGAACACCACTTCCACTGAGGCTCTCTTGCCCTAGTAACCAGATTTGGTAAGGGTGAACTGCTGCCACCTTGTGGCCGTTTCACACAACAGCAGCTTTAATCCCAAAGCTAATGGTCAGTTGATATTCAAAATCATTGCAGGCCTGTAAATGACACCTGCCCTGAAAACAAATCCTGGGGTCACATATCGACCAAAATATTCAAAGGACGTCCATATTTCAAAACGACCGTTTCAAAAGGCATATTTTAGGCACATTAGTTTTCTGCTTTTTTTCCTTTCTTTCCTTTTTTTGTTAAAAAAAGCGGGAATGGAAAAAAGCATCCCTCAGAATGGGCGAAAATCATTGCAGACGAATCAATGGACAGAGGTTTAATCTCCAATATATATAAACAGCTCATGCAGCTTAATATTAAAAAAACAAACAACCCAAAAAAATGGGCAGAAGATCTAAAGAGACGTTTCTTCAAAGGAGACACAGAGATGGCTAAGACGCACATGAAAAGCTGCTCAACAGCACTAATTAGATAAATACAAATCAAAACTACAATGAGGTTTCACCTCACACCTGTAAGAATCGGCATCATCAGAAAATCTACAAACAACCAATTCTGGGGAGGGTGTGGACAAAAGGAGCCCTCTTCCACTATTGGTGGGAATGTAAATTGATACAGTGACTATGGAGTACAGTATGGAGTTTCCTTAAAAAAACTAGAAATAGAATTACCATCTGATCCAGCAATCCCACTTCTGGGCATATCCCCAGAGGAAACCGTAAATCAAAAAGGCACATTCACCACAATGTTCATTGCAGCACTATTTACAATAGCCAGGTAATGGAAGCAACCTAAATGCCCACAGACAGATGAATGGATAAAGATGTGGTACATATATGAAATGGAATATTACTCGGCCATAAAAAGGAATGAAACTGGGTCATTTGTAGAGACATCGATGGATCGAGAGACTGTCATACAGAATGAAGTAAGTCAGAAAGAGGAAAACAAATATTGTATATTAATGCATATATGTGGAGCCTAAAAATGGTACAGATGAACTGGTTTGCAGGGAAGAAATAGAGACACAGAGGTAGAGAACAAACCTATGGACACCAAGTGTGGGAAGCCATGGGGTGGTGGTGGTGGGATGAGTTGGGAGTTTGGGATTGACCTGTGTATATGTATATGCATAAAATACATAACTAATAATAATGTGCTGTATAAAAAAAATAAATAAAATTAAATTTCAAAATTTTAAAAAATAATATTTAAAAATAAAACAGAAAAAAGTTCTTCCCGTCACAGAGATGTATTTATAGGAATGAATTATTTCCATGCTTATATCTATAAATACATAAAAGAGGAATAACATCTAACTTGAAACATAAAAGAAAAAAAAACCTGAACCCACGAGTTATACTGAGGAAAACCCTAACAGGGCACTTGCTCCAGTGGTAAACAATTATGAAATTGGTCAGAGGTGGGGAAGCATCTCCCATACAGCCATCAACCCACCCCCCACGCAAGGAGCGTCCTCATTGCAAAGCTTGGGGACCGTGCCGAGGCATCTGTGAGTAAACGTGAGCTGAGCCCCAGGCCAGCTGCTGCTGAACTGTTCCCACCCTTTCCAGGTAAAACACCTGAATATGTACAAGGGCTTGAAAGCCTAGTGGAAGGACCGTGGAGCCACACCAGCGACAGCACGCAGGCCAACTTGGTGCCTGCAGGCCAGCCAGGGTGGTCGTCGCATGTAAAGCATAGTAAGAGGGGCACAACTTCGACAATGATGCACTTGGCCAAAAAGGGCGTATGCGTTTTCTCCTGAATATATTCAGGAGAAAACGCATACGCCCTTTTTCGCCAAGCAAGCAAGCGGGCAATGCAAATCTGCACTACAAAGAAGTATCACTTCCCACCGGTCAAAAGGGACATCCACAAAATGTGTAAAAACCAGAAAGGCAAGACAGGCCCTGGAGAACAGGGAGCCTTGTTATGCTGATGGGCGGGATGTAAGTTGCCAACTGCCTCACTGGAGGAGTGCATTGTGTTCCCTAAAACAAGTAAACAACAGAGCTACAGAGCCAAGGGCACTTCCAGTCTAGGGAATATACCTTGGGAAAACTGAAAATCCATAAGACAGAGCCACCCCCAAATTGAGGGCTGCACTGCTTACAAGAACCTCAACCTGGGTACACCTGAAATATCCCAGGAAATATAAAAATGGTTCAAAACATTGTGGAACTTACGTACGATGGAATATCCCTCAGCCATGAAATCAATGTCATAAGACCAGTAGCAGCAAAATGAGTGGATTCAGGTACGATGATTCTAAGTGAAAGAAGTCACACAGAAAAATAAACTTATCATAAGATATCACTTAGGAAGATCCTGTAAACATGGCTACACATGAACTGAATTAGGAAAGAGAACAGAGTCTCACATTTAGAAAACACTCTTATGCCTGCTTAAGGGGGAAGGAGAGGTGGGGTGATGCATCAAACCAGAGTTTGATATAAGCACAGGTACTGTTCCAAAAACCAACTATGGAATAGACAAGACCTACACCTTCCTCAGTGAAAGGGACTCAAAACCCCATATTTCCCGCAGAGGAATAGATCTGACTAGTAAGAATCTTAAAACCTATGTATTGATATGTCTCCGTAAGGGAATCAAGTGTGTCTAGACTGGCATAAACATGGCAGCGAGAATCAGCTCAAACCCACTCTAAAAAGGAATTTCAAAAACAGAACAAAGAAACAGGGAAATTCTTTACAATTCCTTCAGGGTCTCTGATGCAACCTGGAATGACCCTATCTACGATGACAGCTGGATGTGGCATGAGGCTGGACACTTGGGACTGAGAGGATTGGTGAGATTGGGTGAGCAAATGCAGACCCTTTAAAGCAATAATGCATGGCAACCATTCCATGGGTCCCAACTCTCCAGGTTGAAGGGAATATTACTACAGCTATAACATGTACGGGAAACCTAGAGAATGGACACACTGTGAATACGAAAGGTTTCTAAAACTCAACGAAGAGTCCCTCTCCTGGTGCTCCGGTTTGACTTTCCAACAGCTTTACTATCAATCTCCCAACTTGGAGAGACAGCCCCTTTAAGCTCCTGGTTCACACAGGTTGCCCATTTGGCAGAGGAGGAAAGGGAAGAGGGAGAACCAATGAGAGAGTAGCTGTTAGGCATTTGGATGGGCACATGTCACTCTAATTTCCCGGCAGGAAGAAGAATTCACCAAAGTCTCAGCCACCCACCGGGAACCAGTATAGGTCCTGAACCAAATGTTTGGACTTGCGTTCAGCTCACAAAAAACGAGTTGAAAAATGGAGCTCAGGGGCACAGCAATTCACAAACTGGCAGAGTAATCAAGGCCAACTATCGTCCAAAAATCTGTTGAGGGAAGGCAACGAGGCGGACTTGAATGCGAGGCAGAATAGCAGGAAACAGATTGCAAGAGGTACGTTAGAATCGCCTGTAAAGCACAGGAAGAGGGGCACAACTTCGACAATGATGCACTTGGCCAAAAAGGGCGTATGCGTTTTCTCCTGAATATATTCAGGAGAAAATGCATACGCCCTTTTTGGCCAAGCAAGCAAGCGGGCAATGCAAATCTGCACTACAAAGAAGTATCACTTCCCACCGGTCAAAAGGGACATCCACAAAATGTGTAAAAACCAGAAAGGCAAGACAGGCCCTGGAGAACAGGGAGCCTTGTTATGCTGATGGGCGGGATGTAAGTTGCCAACTGCCTCACTGGAGGAGTGCATTGTGTTCCCTAAAACAAGTAAACAACAGAGCTACAGAGCCAAGGGCACTTCCAGTCTAGGGAATATACCTTGGGAAAACTGAAAATCCATAAGACAGAGCCACCCCCAAATTGAGGGCTGCACTGCTTACAAGAACCTCAACCTGGGTACACCTGAAATATCCCAGGAAATATAAAAATGGTTCAAAACATTGTGGAACTTACGTACGATGGAATATCCCTCAGCCATGAAATCAATGTCATAAGACCAGTAGCAGCAAAATGAGTGGATTCAGGTACGATGATTCTAAGGGAAAGAAGTCACACAGAAAAAGAAACTTATCATAAGATATCACTTAGGAAGATCCTGTAAACATGGCAACACATGAACTGAGTTAGGAAAGAGAACAGAGTCTCACATTTAGAAAACACTCTTATGCCTGCTTAAGGGGGAAGGAGAGGTGGGGTGATGCATCAAACCAGAGTTTGATATAAGCACAGGTACTGTTCCAAAAACCAACTATGGAATAGACAAGACCTACACCTTCCTCAGTGAAAGGGACTCAAAACCCCATATTTCCCGCAGAGGAATAGATCTGACTAGTAAGAATCTTAAAACCTATGTATTGATATGTCTCCGTAAGGGAATCAAGTGTGTCTAGACTGGCATAAACATGGCAGCGAGAATCAGCTCAAACCCACTCTAAAAAGGAATTTCAAAAACAGAACAAAGAAACAGGGAAATTCTTTACAATTCCTTCAGGGTCTCTGATGCAACCTGGAATGACCCTATCTACGATGACAGCTGGATGTGGCATGAGGCTGGACACTTGCGACTGAGAGGATTGGTGAGATTGGGTGAGCAAATGCAGACCCTTTAAAGCAATAATGCATGGAAACCATTCCATGGGTCCCAACTCTCCAGGTTGAAGGGAATATTACTACAGCTATAACATGTACGGGAACCCTAGAGAATGGACACACTGTGAATACGAAAGGTTTCTAAAACTCAACGAAGAGTCCCTCTCCTGGTGCTCCGGTTTGACTTTCCAACAGCTTTACTATCAATCTCCCAACTTGGAGAGACAGCCCCTTTAAGCTCCTGGTTCACACAGGTTGCCCATTTGGCAGAGGAGGAAAGGGAAGAGGGAGAACCAATAAGAGAGTAGCTGTTAGGCATTTGGATGGGCACATGTCACTCTAATTTCCCGGCAGGAAGAAGAATTAACCAATGTCTCAGCCACCCACCGGGAACCAGTATAGGTCCTGAACCAAATGTTTGGACTTGCGTTCAGCTCACAAAAAACGAGTTGAAAAATGGAGCTCAGGGGCACAGCAATTCACAAACTGGCAGAGTAATCAAGGCCAACTATCGTCCAAAAATCTGTTGAGGGAAGGCAACGAGGCGGACTTGAATGCGAGGCAGAATAGCAGGAAACAGATTTCAAGAGGTACGTTAGAATCGCCTGTAAAGCACAGGAAGAGGGGCACAACTTCGACAATGATGCACTTGGCCAAAAAGGGCGTATGCGTTTTCTCCTGAATATATTCAGGAGAAAACGCATACGCCCTTTTTGGCCAAGCAAGCAAGCGGGCAATGCAAATCTGCACTACAAAGAAGTATCACTTCCCAACGGTCAAAAGGGACATCCACAAAATGTGTAAAAACCAGAAAGGCAAGACAGGCCCTGGAGAACAGGGAGCCTTGTTATGCTGATGGGCGGGATGTAAGTTGCCAACTGCCTCACTGGAGGAGTGCATTGTGTTCCCTAAAACAAGTAAACAACAGAGCTACAGAGCCAAGGGCACTTCCAGTCTAGGGAATATACCTTGGGAAAACTGAAAATCCATAAGACAGAGCCACCCCCAAATTGAGGGCTGCACTGCTTACAAGAACCTCAACCTGGGTACACCTGAAATATCCCAGGAAATATAAAAATGGTTCAAAACATTGTGGAACTTACGTACGATGGAATATCCCTCAGCCATGAAATCAATGTCATAAGACCAGTAGCAGCAAAATGAGTGGATTCAGGTACGATGATTCTAAGGGAAAGAAGTCACACAGAAAAAGAAACTTATCATAAGATATCACTTAGGAAGATCCTGTAAACATGGCAACACATGAACTGAGTTAGGAAAGAGAACAGAGTCTCACATTTAGAAAACACTCTTATGCCTGCTTAAGGGGGAAGGAGAGGTGGGGTGATGCATCAAACCAGAGTTTGATATAAGCACAGGTACTGTTCCAAAAACCAACTATGGAATAGACAAGACCTACACCTTCCTCAGTGAAAGGGACTCAAAACCCCATATTTCCCGCAGAGGAATAGATCTGACTAGTAAGAATCTTAAAACCTATGTATTGATATGTCTCCGTAAGGGAATCAAGTGTGTCTAGACTGGCATAAACATGGCAGCGAGAATCAGCTCAAACCCACTCTAAAAAGGAATTTCAAAAACAGAACAAAGAAACAGGGAAATTCTTTACAATTCCTTCAGGGTCTCTGATGCAACCTGGAATGACCCTATCTACGATGACAGCTGGATGTGGCATGAGGCTGGACACTTGCGACTGAGAGGATTGGTGAGATTGGGTGAGCAAATGCAGACCCTTTAAAGCAATAATGCATGGAAACCATTCCATGGGTCCCAACTCTCCAGGTTGAAGGGAATATTACTACAGCTATAACATGTACGGGAACCCTAGAGAATGGACACACTGTGAATACGAAAGGTTTCTAAAACTCAACGAAGAGTCCCTCTCCTGGTGCTCCGGTTTGACTTTCCAACAGCTTTACTATCAATCTCCCAACTTGGAGAGACAGCCCCTTTAAGCTCCTGGTTCACACAGGTTGCCCATTTGGCAGAGGAGGAAAGGGAAGAGGGAGAACCAATGAGAGAGTAGCTGTTAGGCATTTGGATGGGCACATGTCACTCTAATTTCCCGGCAGGAAGAAGAATTCACCAAAGTCTCAGCCACCCACCGGGAACCAGTATAGGTCCTGAACCAAATGTTTGGACTTGCGTTCAGCTCACAAAAAACGAGTTGAAAAATGGAGCTCAGGGGCACAGCAATTCACAAACTGGCAGAGTAATCAAGGCCAACTATCGTCCAAAAATCTGTTGAGGGAAGGCAACGAGGCGGACTTGAATGCGAGGCAGAATAGCAGGAAACAGATTGCAAGAGGTACGTTAGAATCGCCTGTAAAGCACAGGAAGAGGGGCACAACTTCGACAATGATGCACTTGGCCAAAAAGGGCGTATGCGTTTTCTCCTGAATATATTCAGGAGAAAACGCATACGCCCTTTTTGGCCAAGCAAGCAAGCGGGCAATGCAAATCTGCACTACAAAGAAGTATCACTTCCCACCGGTCAAAAGGGACATCCACAAAATGTGTAAAAACCAGAAAGGCAAGACAGGCCCTGGAGAACAGGGAGCCTTGTTATGCTGATGGGCGGGATGTAAGTTGCCAACTGCCTCACTGGAGGAGTGCATTGTGTTCCCTAAAACAAGTAAACAACAGAGCTACAGAGCCAAGGGCACTTCCAGTCTAGGGAATATACCTTGGGAAAACTGAAAATCCATAAGACAGAGCCACCCCCAATTTGAGGGCTGCACTGCTTACAAGAACCTCAACCTGGGTACACCTGAAATATCCCAGGAAATATAAAAATGGTTCAAAACATTGTGGAACTTACGTACGATGGAATATCCCTCAGCCATGAAATCAATGTCATAAGACCAGTAGCAGCAAAATGAGTGGATTCAGGTACGATGATTCTAAGTGAAAGAAGTCAAACAGACAAAGAAACTTATCATAAGATATCACTTAGGAAGATCCTGTAAACATGGCTACACATGAACTGAGTTAGGCAAGAGAACAGAGTCTCACATTTAGAAAACACTCTTATGCCTGCTTAAGGGGGAAGGAGAGGTGGGGTGATGCATCAAACCAGAGTTTGATATAAGCACATGTACTGTTCCAAAAACCAACTATGGAATAGACAAGACCTACACCTTCCTCAGTGAAAGGGACTCAAAACCCCATATTTCCCGCAGAGGAATAGATCTGACTAGTAAGAATCTTAAAACCTATGTATTGATATGTCTCCATAAGGGAATCAAGTGTGTCTAGACTGGCATAAACATGGCAGCGAGAATCAGCTCAAACCCACTCTAAAAAGGAATTTCAAAAACAGAACAAAGAAACAGGGAAATTCTTTACAATTCCTTCAGGGTCTCTGATGCAACCTGGAATGACCCTATCTACGATGACAGCTGGATGTGGCATGAGGCTGGACACTTGCGACTGAGAGGATTGGTGAGATTGGGTGAGCAAATGCAGACCCTTTAAAGCAATAATGCATGGCAACCATTCCATGGGTCCCAACTCTCCAGGTTGAAGGGTATATTACTACAGCTATAACATGTACGGGAAACCTAGAGAATGGACACACTGTGAATATGAAAGGTTTCTAAAACTCAACGAAGAGTCCCTCTCCTGGTGCTCCGGTTTGACTTTCCAACAGCTTAACTATCAATCTCCCAACTTAGAGAGACAGCCCCTTTAAGCTCCTGGTTCACACAGGTTGCCCATTTGGCAGAGGAGGAAAGGGAAGAGGGAGAACCAATGAGAGAGTAGCTGTTAGGCATTTGGATGGGCACATGTCACTCTAATTTCCCGGCAGGAAGAAGAATTCACCAAAGTCTCAGCCACCCGCCGGGAACCAGTATAGGTCCTGAACCAAATGTTTGGACTTGCGTTCAGCTCACAAAAAACGAGTTGAAAAATGGAGCTCAGGGGCACAGCAATTCACAAACTGGCAGAGTAATCAAGGCCAACTATCGTCCAAAAATCTGTTGAGGGAAGGCAACGAGGCGGACTTGAATGCGAGGCAGAATAGCAGGAAACAGATTTCAAGAGGTACGTTAGAATTGCCTGTAAAGCACAGGAAGAGGGGCACAACTTCGAAAATGATGCACTTGGCCAAAAAGGGCGTATGTGTTTTCTCCTGAATATATTCAGGAGAAAACGCATATGCCCTTTTTGGCCAAGCAAGCAAGCGGGCAATGCAAATCTGCACTACAAAGAAGTATCACTTCCCACCGGTCAAAAGGGACATCCACAAAATGTGTAAAAACCAGAAAGGCAAGACAGGCCCTGGAGAACAGGGAGCCTTGTTATGCTGATGGGCGGGATGTAAGTTGCCAACTGCCTCACTGGAGGAGTGCATTGTGTTCCCTAAAACAAGTAAACAACAGAGCTACAGAGCCAAGGGCACTTCCAGTCTAGGGAATATACCTTGGGAAAACTGAAAATCCATAAGACAGAGCCACCCCCAAATTGAGGGCTGCACTGCTTACAAGAACCTCAACCTGGGTACACCTGAAATATCCCAGGAAATATAAAAATGGTTCAAAACATTGTGGAACTTACGTACGATGGAATATCCCTCAGCCATGAAATCAATGTCATAAGACCAGTAGCAGCAAAATGAGTGGATTCAGGTACGATGATTCTAAGTGAAAGAAGTCACACAGAAAAAGAAACTTATCATAAGATATCACTTAGGAAGATCCTGTAAACATGGCTACACATGAACTGAGTTAGGAAAGAGAACAGAGTCTCACATTTAGAAAACACTCTTATGCCTGCTTAAGGGGGAAGGAGAGGTGGGGTGATGCATCAAACCAGAGTTTGATATAAGCACAGGTACTGTTCCAAAAACCAACTATGGAATATACAAGACCTACACCTTCCTCAGTGAAAGGGACTCAAAACCCCATATTTCCCGCAGAGGAATAGATCTGACTAGTAAGAATCTTAAAACCTATGTATTGATATGTCTCCGTAAGGGAATCAAGTGTGTCTAGACTGGCATAAACATGGCAGCGAGAATCAGCTCAAACCCACTCTAAAAAGGAATTTCAAAAACAGAACAAAGAAACAGGGAAATTCTTTACAATTCCTTCAGGGTCTCTGATGCAACCTGGAATGACCCTATCTACGATGACAGCTGGATGTGGCATGAGGCTGGACACTTGGGACTGAGAGGATTGGTGAGATTGGGTGAGCAAATGCAGACCCTTTAAAGCAATAATGCATGGCAACCATTCCATGGGTCCCACCTCTCCAGGTTGAAGGGAATATTACTACAGCTATAACATGTACGGGAAACCTAGAGAATGGGCACACTGTGAATACGAAAGGTTTCTAAAACTCAACGAAGAGTCCCTCTCCTGGTGCTCCGGTTTGACTTTCCAACAGCTTTACTATCAATCTCCCAACTTGGAGAGACAGCCCCTTTAAGCTCCTGGTTCACACAGGTTGCCCATTTGGCAGAGGAGGAAAGGGAAGAGGGAGAACCAATGAGAGAGTAGCTGTTAGGCATTTGGATGGGCACATGTCACTCTAATTTCCCGGCAGGAAGAAGAATTCACCAAAGTCTCAGCCACCCACCGGGAACCAGTATAGGTCCTGAACCAAAAGTTTGGACTTGCGTTCAGCTCACAAAAAACGAGTTTGAAAATGGAGCTCAGGGGCACAGCAATTCACAAACAGGCAGAGTAATCAAGGCCAACAATCGTCCAAAAATCTGTTGAGGGAAGGCAACGAGGCGGACTTGAAATCGAGGCAGAATAGCAGGAAACAGATTTCAAGATGTACGTTGGAATCATCTGTAAAGCACAGGAAGAGGGGCACAACTTCGACAATGATGCACTTGGCCAAAAAGGGCGTATGCGTTTTCTCCTGAATATATTCAGGAGAAAACGCATACGCCCTTTTTGGCCAAGCAAGCAAGCGGGCAATGCAAATCTGCACTACAAAGAAGTATCACTTCCCACCGGTCAAAAGGGACATCCACAAAATGTGTAAAAACCAGAAAGGCAAGACAGGCCCTGGAGAACAGGGAGCCTTGTTATGCTGATGGGCGGGATGTAAGTTGCCAACTGCCTCACTGGAGGAGTGCATTGTGTTCCCTAAAACAAGTAAACAACAGAGCTACAGAGCCAAGGGCACTTCCAGTCTAGGGAATATACCTTGGGAAAACTGAAAATCCACAAGACAGAGCCACCCCCAAATTGAGGGCTGCACTGCTTACAAGAACCTCAACCTGGGTACACCTGAAATATCCCAGGAAATATAAAAATGGTTCAAAACATTGTGGAACTTACGTACGATGGAATATCCCTCAGCCATGAAATCAATGTCATAAGACCAGTAGCAGCAAAATGAGTGGATTCAGGTACGATGATTCTAAGTGAAAGAAGTCACACAGGAAAAGAAACTTATCATAAGATATCACTTAGGAAGATCCTGTAAACATGGCTACACATGAACTGAGTTAGGAAAGAGAACAGAGTCTCACATTTAGAAAACACTCTTATGCCTGCTTAAGGGGGAAGGAGAGGTGGGGTGATGCATCAAACCAGAGTTTGATATAAGCACAGGTACTGTTCCAAAAACCAACTATGGAATAGACAAGACCTACACCTTCCTCAGTGAAAGGGACTCAAAACCCCATATTTCCCGCAGAGGAATAGATCTGACTAGTAAGAATCTTAAAACCTATGTATTGATATGTCTCCGTAAGGGAATCAAGTGTGTCTAGACTGGCATAAACATGGCAGCGAGAATCAGCTCAAACCCACTCTAAAAAGGAATTTCAAAAACAGAACAAAGAAACAGGGAAATTCTTTACAATTCCTTCAGGGTCTCTGATGCAACCTGGAATGACCCTATCTACGATGACAGCTGGATGCGGCATGAGGCTGGACACTTGGGACTGAGAGGATTGGTGAGATTGGGTGAGCAAATGCAGACCCTTTAAAGCAATAATGCATGGCAACCATTCCATGGGTCCCAACTCTCCAGGTTGAAAGGAATATTACTACATCTTTAACATGTACGGGAAACCTAGAGAATGGACACACTGTGAATACGAAAGGTTTCTAAAACTCAACGAAGAGTCCCTCTCCTGGTGCTCCGGTTTGACTTTCCAACAGCTTAACTATCAATCTCCCAACTTGGAGAGACAGCCCCTTTAAGCTCCTGGTTCACACAGGTTGCCCATTTGGCAGAGGAGGAAAGGGAAGAGGGAGAACCAATGAGAGAGTAGCTGTTAGGCATTTGGATGGGCACATGTCACTTTAATTTCCCGGCAGGAAGAAGAATTCACCAAAGTCTCAGCCACCCACTGGGAACCAGTATAGGTCCTGAACCAAATGTTTGGACTTGCGTTCAGCTCACAAAAAACGAGTTGAAAAATGGAGCTCAGGGGCACAGCAATTCACAAACTGGCAGAGTAATCAAGGCCAACTATCGTCCAAAAATCTGTTGAGGGAAGGCAACGAGGCGGACTTGAATGCGAGGCAGAATAGCAGGAAACAGATTTCAAGAGGTACGTTAGAATCGCCTGTAAAGCACAGGAAGAGGGGCACAACTTCGACAATGATGCACTTGGCCAAAAAGGGCGTATGCGTTTTCTCCTGAATATATTCAGGAGAAAACGCATACGCCCTTTTTGGCCAAGCAAGCAAGCGGGCAATGCAAATCTGCACTACAAAGAAGTATCACTTCCCACCGGTCAAAAGGGACATCCACAAAATGTGTAAAAACCAGAAAGGCAAGACAGGCCCTGGAGAACAGGGAGCCTTGTTATGCTGATGGGCGGGATGTAAGTTGCCAACTGCCTCACTGGAGGAGTGCATTGTGTTCCCTAAAACAAGTAAACAACAGAGCTACAGAGCCAAGGGCACTTCCAGTCTAGGGAATATACCTTGGGAAAACTGAAAATCCATAAGACAGAGCCACCCCCAAATTGAGGGCTGCACTGCTTACAAGAACCTCAACCTGGGTACAGCTGAAATATCCCAGGAAATATAAAAATGGTTCCAAACATTGTGGAACTTACGTACGATGGAATATCCCTCAGCCACGAAATCAATGTCATAAGACCAGTAGCAGCAAAATGAGTGGATTCAGGTACGATGATTCTAAGTGAAAGAAGTCACACAGGAAAAGAAACTTATCATAAGATATCACTTAGGAAGATCCTGTAAACATGGCTACACATGAACTGAGTTAGGAAAGAGAACAGAGTCTCACATTTAGAAAACACTCTTATGCCTGCTTAAGGGGGAAGGAGAGGTGGGGTGATGCATCAAACCAGAGTTTGATATAAGCACAGGTACTGTTCCAAAAACCAACTATGGAATAGACAAGACCTACACCTTCCTCAGTGAAAGGGACTCAAAACCCCATATTTCCCGCAGAGGAATAGATCTGACTAGTAAGAATCTTAAAACCTATGTATTGATATGTCTCCATAAGGGAATCAAGTGTGTCTAGACTGGCATAAACATGGCAGCGAGAATCAGCTCAAACCAACTCTAAAAAGGAATTTCAAAAACAGAACAAAGAAACAGGGAAATTCTTTACAATTCCTTCAGGGTCTCTGATGCAACCTGGAATGACCCTATCTACGATGACAGCTGGATGCGGCATGGGGCTGGACACTTGGGACTGAGAGGATTGGTGAGATTGGGTGAGCAAATGCAGACCCTTTAAAGCAATAATGCATGGCAACCATTCCATGGGTCCCACCTCTCCAGGTTGAAGGGAATATTACTACAGCTTTAACATGTACGGGAAACCTAGAGAATGGACACACTGTGAATACGAAAGGTTTCTAAAACTCATTGAAGAGTCCCTCTCCTGGTGCTCCGGTTTGACTTTCCAACAGCTTAACTATCAATCTCCCAACTTGGAGAGACAGCCCCTTTAAGCTCCTGGTTCACACAGGTTGCCCATTTGGCAGAGGAAGAAAGGGAAGAGGGAGAACCAATGAGAGAGTAGCTGTTAGGCATTTGGATGGGCACATGTCACTCTAATTTCCCGGCAGGAAGAAGAATTCACCAAAGTCTCAGCCACCCACCGGGAACCAGTATAGGTCCTGAACCAAATGTTTGGACTTGCGTTCAGCTCACAAAAAACGAGTTGAAAAATGGAGCTCAGGGGCACAGCAATTCACAAACTGGCAGAGTAATCAAGGCCAACTATCGTCCAAAAATCTGTTGAGGGAAGGCAACGAGGCGGACTTGAATGCGAGGCAGAATAGCAGGAAACAGATTGCAAGAGGTACGTTAGAATCGCCTGTAAAGCACAGGAAGAGGGGCACAACTTCGACAATGATGCACTTGGCCAAAAAGGGCGTATGCGTTTTCTCCTGAATATATTCAGGAGAAAACGCATACGCCCTTTTTGGCCAAGCAAGCAAGCGGGCAATGCAAATCTGCACTACAAAGAAGTATCACTTCCCACCGGTCAAAAGGGACATCCACAAAATGTGTAAAAACCAGAAAGGCAAGACAGGCCCTGGAGAACAGGGAGCCTTGTTATGCTGATGGGCGGGATGTAAGTTGCCAACTGCCTCACTGGAGGAGTGCATTGTGTTCCCTAAAACAAGTAAACAACAGAGCTACAGAGCCAAGGGCACTTCCAGTCTAGGGAATATACCTTGGGAAAACTGAAAATCCATAAGACAGAGCCACCCCCAATTTGAGGGCTGCACTGCTTACAAGAACCTCAACCTGGGTACACCTGAAATATCCCAGGAAATATAAAAATGGTTCAAAACATTGTGGAACTTACGTACGATGGAATATCCCTCAGCCATGAAATCAATGTCATAAGACCAGTAGCAGCAAAATGAGTGGATTCAGGTACGATGATTCTAAGTGAAAGAAGTCAAACAGACAAAGAAACTTATCATAAGATATCACTTAGGAAGATCCTGTAAACATGGCTACACATGAACTGAGTTAGGCAAGAGAACAGAGTCTCACATTTAGAAAACACTCTTATGCCTGCTTAAGGGGGAAGGAGAGGTGGGGTGATGCATCAAACCAGAGTTTGATATAAGCACATGTACTGTTCCAAAAACCAACTATGGAATAGACAAGACCTACACCTTCCTCAGTGAAAGGGACTCAAAACCCCATATTTCCCGCAGAGGAATAGATCTGACTAGTAAGAATCTTAAAACCTATGTATTGATATGTCTCCATAAGGGAATCAAGTGTGTCTAGACTGGCATAAACATGGCAGCGAGAATCAGCTCAAACCCACTCTAAAAAGGAATTTCAAAAACAGAACAAAGAAACAGGGAAATTCTTTACAATTCCTTCAGGGTCTCTGATGCAACCTGGAATGACCCTATCTACGATGACAGCTGGATGTGGCATGAGGCTGGACACTTGCGACTGAGAGGATTGGTGAGATTGGGTGAGCAAATGCAGACCCTTTAAAGCAATAATGCATGGCAACCATTCCATGGGTCCCAACTCTCCAGGTTGAAGGGTATATTACTACAGCTATAACATGTACGGGAAACCTAGAGAATGGACACACTGTGAATATGAAAGGTTTCTAAAACTCAACGAAGAGTCCCTCTCCTGGTGCTCCGGTTTGACTTTCCAACAGCTTAACTATCAATCTCCCAACTTAGAGAGACAGCCCCTTTAAGCTCCTGGTTCACACAGGTTGCCCATTTGGCAGAGGAGGAAAGGGAAGAGGGAGAACCAATGAGAGAGTAGCTGTTAGGCATTTGGATGGGCACATGTCACTCTAATTTCCCGGCAGGAAGAAGAATTCACCAAAGTCTCAGCCACCCGCCGGGAACCAGTATAGGTCCTGAACCAAATGTTTGGACTTGCGTTCAGCTCACAAAAAACGAGTTGAAAAATGGAGCTCAGGGGCACAGCAATTCACAAACTGGCAGAGTAATCAAGGCCAACTATCGTCCAAAAATCTGTTGAGGGAAGGCAACGAGGCGGACTTGAATGCGAGGCAGAATAGCAGGAAACAGATTGCAAGAGGTACGTTAGAATCGCCTGTAAAGCACAGGAAGAGGGGCACAACTTCGACAATGATGCACTTGGCCAAAAAGGGCGTATGCGTTTTCTCCTGAATATATTCAGGAGAAAACGCATACGCCCTTTTTGGCCAAGCAAGCAAGCGGGCAATGCAAATCTGCACTACAAAGAAGTATCACTTCCCAACGGTCAAAAGGGACATCCACAAAATGTGTAAAAACCAGAAAGGCAAGACAGGCCCTGGAGAACAGGGAGCCTTGTTATGCTGATGGGCGGGATGTAAGTTGCCAACTGCCTCACTGGAGGAGTGCATTGTGTTCCCTAAAACAAGTAAACAACAGAGCTACAGAGCCAAGGGCACTTCCAGTCTAGGGAATATACCTTGGGAAAACTGAAAATCCATAAGACAGAGCCACCCCCAAATTGAGGGCTGCACTGCTTACAAGAACCTCATCCTGGGTACACCTGAAATATCCCAGGAAATATAAAAATGGTTCAAAACATTGTGGAACTTACTTACGATGGAATATCCCTCAGCCATGAAATCAATGTCATAAGACCAGTAGCAGCAAAATGAGTGGATTCAGGTACGATGATTCTAAGGGAAAGAAGTCACACAGAAAAAGAAACTTATCATAAGATATCACTTAGGAAGATCCTGTAAACATGGCAACACATGAACTGAGTTAGGAAAGAGAACAGAGTCTCACATTTAGAAAACACTCTTATGCCTGCTTAAGGGGGAAGGAGAGGTGGGGTGATGCATCAAACCAGAGTTTGATATAAGCACAGGTACTGTTCCAAAAACCAACTATGGAATAGACAAGACCTACACCTTCCTCAGTGAAAGGGACTCAAAACCCCATATTTCCCGCAGAGGAATAGATCTGACTAGTAAGAATCTTAAAACCTATGTATTGATATGTCTCCATAAGGGAATCAAGTGTGTCTAGACTGGCATAAACATGGCAGCGAGAATCAGCTCAAACCCACTCTAAAAAGGAATTTCAAAAACAGAACAAAGAAACAGGGAAATTCTTTACAATTCCTTCAGGGTCTCTGATGCAACCTGGAATGACCCTATCTACGATGACAGCTGGATGTGGCATGAGGCTGGACACTTGGGACTGAGAGGATTGGTGAGATTGGGTGAGCAAATGCAGACCCTTTAAAGCAATAATGCATGGCAACCATTCCATGGGTCCCAACTCTCCAGGTTGAAGGGAATATTACTACAGCTATAACATGTACGGGAAACCTAGAGAATGGACACACTGTGAATATGAAAGGTTTCTAAAACTCAACGAAGAGTCCCTCTCCTGGTGCTCCGGTTTGATTTTCCAACAGCTTAACTATCAATCTCCCAACTTAGAGAGACAGCCCCTTTAAGCTCCTGGTTCACACAGGTTGCCCATTTGGCAGAGGAGGAAAGGGAAGAGGGAGAACCAATGAGAGAGTAGCTGTTAGGCATTTGGATGGGCACATGTCACTCTAATTTCCCGGCAGGAAGAAGAATTCACCAAAGTCTCAGCCACCCACCGGGAACCAGTATAGGTCCTGAACCAAATGTTTGGACTTGCGTTCAGCTCACAAAAAACGAGTTGAAAAATGGAGCTCAGGGGCACAGCAATTCACAAACTGGCAGAGTAATCAAGGCCAACTATCGTCCAAAAATCTGTTGAGGGAAGGCAACGAGGCGGACTTGAATGCGAGGCAGAATAGCAGGAAACAGATTTCAAGAGGTACGTTAGAATTGCCTGTAAAGCACAGGAAGAGGGGCACAACTTCGAAAATGATGCACTTGGCCAAAAAGGGCGTATGTGTTTTCTCCTGAATATATTCAGGAGAAAACGCATATGCCCTTTTTGGCCAAGCAAGCAAGCGGGCAATGCAAATCTGCACTACAAAGAAGTATCACTTCCCACCGGTCAAAAGGGACATCCACAAAATGTGTAAAAACCAGAAAGGCAAGACAGGCCCTGGAGAACAGGGAGCCTTGTTATGCTGATGGGCGGGATGTAAGTTGCCAACTGCCTCACTGGAGGAGTGCATTGTGTTCCCTAAAACAAGTAAACAACAGAGCTACAGAGCCAAGGGCACTTCCAGTCTAGGGAATATACCTTGGGAAAACTGAAAATCCATAAGACAGAGCCACCCCCAAATTGAGGGCTGCACTGCTTACAAGAACCTCAACCTGGGTACACCTGAAATATCCCAGGAAATATAAAAATGGTTCAAAACATTGTGGAACTTACGTACGATGGAATATCCCTCAGCCATGAAATCAATGTCATAAGACCAGTAGCAGCAAAATGAGTGGATTCAGGTACGATGATTCTAAGTGAAAGAAGTCACACAGAAAAAGAAACTTATCATAAGATATCACTTAGGAAGATCCTGTAAACATGGCTACACATGAACTGAGTTAGGAAAGAGAACAGAGTCTCACATTTAGAAAACACTCTTATGCCTGCTTAAGGGGGAAGGAGAGGTGGGGTGATGCATCAAACCAGAGTTTGATATAAGCACAGGTACTGTTCCAAAAACCAACTATGGAATATACAAGACCTACACCTTCCTCAGTGAAAGGGACTCAAAACCCCATATTTCCCGCAGAGGAATAGATCTGACTAGTAAGAATCTTAAAACCTATGTATTGATATGTCTCCGTAAGGGAATCAAGTGTGTCTAGACTGGCATAAACATGGCAGCGAGAATCAGCTCAAACCCACTCTAAAAAGGAATTTCAAAAACAGAACAAAGAAACAGGGAAATTCTTTACAATTCCTTCAGGGTCTCTGATGCAACCTGGAATGACCCTATCTACGATGACAGCTGGATGTGGCATGAGGCTGGACACTTGGGACTGAGAGGATTGGTGAGATTGGGTGAGCAAATGCAGACCCTTTAAAGCAATAATGCATGGCAACCATTCCATGGGTCCCACCTCTCCAGGTTGAAGGGAATATTACTACAGCTATAACATGTACGGGAAACCTAGAGAATGGACACACTGTGAATACGAAAGGTTTCTAAAACTCAACGAAGAGTCCCTCTCCTGGTGCTCCGGTTTGACTTTCCAACAGCTTTACTATCAATCTCCCAACTTGGAGAGACAGCCCCTTTAAGCTCCTGGTTCACACAGGTTGCCCATTTGGCAGAGGAGGAAAGGGAAGAGGGAGAACCAATGAGAGAGTAGCTGTTAGGCATTTGGATGGGCACATGTCACTCTAATTTCCCGGCAGGAAGAAGAATTCACCAAAGTCTCAGCCACCCACCGGGAACCAGTATAGGTCCTGAACCAAAAGTTTGGACTTGCGTTCAGCTCACAAAAAACGAGTTTGAAAATGGAGCTCAGGGGCACAGCAATTCACAAACAGGCAGAGTAATCAAGGCCAACAATCGTCCAAAAATCTGTTGAGGGAAGGCAACGAGGCGGACTTGAAATCGAGGCAGAATAGCAGGAAACAGATTTCAAGATGTACGTTGGAATCATCTGTAAAGCACAGGAAGAGGGGCACAACTTCGACAATGATGCACTTGGCCAAAAAGGGCGTATGCGTTTTCTCCTGAATATATTCAGGAGAAAACGCATACGCCCTTTTTGGCCAAGCAAGCAAGCGGGCAATGCAAATCTGCACTACAAAGAAGTATCACTTCCCACCGGTCAAAAGGGACATCCACAAAATGTGTAAAAACCAGAAAGGCAAGACAGGCCCTGGAGAACAGGGAGCCTTGTTATGCTGATGGGCGGGATGTAAGTTGCCAACTGCCTCACTGGAGGAGTGCATTGTGTTCCCTAAAACAAGTAAACAACAGAGCTACAGAGCCAAGGGCACTTCCAGTCTAGGGAATATACCTTGGGAAAACTGAAAATCCACAAGACAGAGCCACCCCCAAATTGAGGGCTGCACTGCTTACAAGAACCTCAACCTGGGTACACCTGAAATATCCCAGGAAATATAAAAATGGTTCAAAACATTGTGGAACTTACGTACGATGGAATATCCCTCAGCCATGAAATCAATGTCATAAGACCAGTAGCAGCAAAATGAGTGGATTCAGGTACGATGATTCTAAGTGAAAGAAGTCACACAGGAAAAGAAACTTATCATAAGATATCACTTAGGAAGATCCTGTAAACATGGCTACACATGAACTGAGTTAGGAAAGAGAACAGAGTCTCACATTTAGAAAACACTCTTATGCCTGCTTAAGGGGGAAGGAGAGGTGGGGTGATGCATCAAACCAGAGTTTGATATAAGCACAGGTACTGTTCCAAAAACCAACTATGGAATAGACAAGACCTACACCTTCCTCAGTGAAAGGGACTCAAAACCCCATATTTCCCGCAGAGGAATAGATCTGACTAGTAAGAATCTTAAAACCTATGTATTGATATGTCTCCGTAAGGGAATCAAGTGTGTCTAGACTGGCATAAACATGGCAGCGAGAATCAGCTCAAACCCACTCTAAAAAGGAATTTCAAAAACAGAACAAAGAAACAGGGAAATTCTTTACAATTCCTTCAGGGTCTCTGATGCAACCTGGAATGACCCTATCTACGATGACAGCTGGATGCGGCATGAGGCTGGACACTTGGGACTGAGAGGATTGGTGAGATTGGGTGAGCAAATGCAGACCCTTTAAAGCAATAATGCATGGCAACCATTCCATGGGTCCCAACTCTCCAGGTTGAAAGGAATATTACTACATCTTTAACATGTACGGGAAACCTAGAGAATGGACACACTGTGAATACGAAAGGTTTCTAAAACTCAACGAAGAGTCCCTCTCCTGGTGCTCCGGTTTGACTTTCCAACAGCTTTACTATCAATCTCCCAACTTGGAGAGACAGCCCCTTTAAGCTCCTGGTTCACACAGGTTGCCCATTTGGCAGAGGAGGAAAGGGAAGAGGGAGAACCAATGAGAGAGTAGCTGTTAGGCATTTGGATGGGCACATGTCACTTTAATTTCCCGGCAGGAAGAAGAATTCACCAAAGTCTCAGCCACCCACTGGGAACCAGTATAGGTCCTGAACCAAATGTTTGGACTTGCGTTCAGCTCACAAAAAACGAGTTGAAAAATGGAGCTCAGGGGCACAGCAATTCACAAACTGGCAGAGTAATCAAGGCCAACTATCGTCCAAAAATCTGTTGAGGGAAGGCAACGAGGCGGACTTGAATGCGAGGCAGAATAGCAGGAAACAGATTTCAAGAGGTACGTTAGAATCGCCTGTAAAGCACAGGAAGAGGGGCACAACTTCGACAATGATGCACTTGGCCAAAAAGGGCGTATGCGTTTTCTCCTGAATATATTCAGGAGAAAACGCATACGCCCTTTTTGGCCAAGCAAGCAAGCGGGCAATGCAAATCTGCACTACAAAGAAGTATCACTTCCCACCGGTCAAAAGGGACATCCACAAAATGTGTAAAAACCAGAAAGGCAAGACAGGCCCTGGAGAACAGGGAGCCTTGTTATGCTGATGGGCGGGATGTAAGTTGCCAACTGCCTCACTGGAGGAGTGCATTGTGTTCCCTAAAACAAGTAAACAACAGAGCTACAGAGCCAAGGGCACTTCCAGTCTAGGGAATATACCTTGGGAAAACTGAAAATCCATAAGACAGAGCCACCCCCAAATTGAGGGCTGCACTGCTTACAAGAACCTCAACCTGGGTACACCTGAAATATCCCAGGAAATATAAAAATGGTTCCAAACATTGTGGAACTTACGTACGATGGAATATCCCTCAGCCACGAAATCAATGTCATAAGACCAGTAGCAGCAAAATGAGTGGATTCAGGTACGATGATTCTAAGGGAAAGAAGTCACACAGGAAAAGAAACTTATCATAAGATATCACTTAGGAAGATCCTGTAAACATGGCTACACATGAACTGAGTTAGGAAAGAGAACAGAGTCTCACATTTAGAAAACACTCTTATGCCTGCTTAAGGGGGAAGGAGAGGTGGGGTGATGCATCAAACCAGAGTTTGATATAAGCACAGGTACTGTTCCAAAAACCAACTATGGAATAGACAAGACCTACACCTTCCTCAGTGAAAGGGACTCAAAACCCCATATTTCCCGCAGAGGAATAGATCTGACTAGTAAGAATCTTAAAACCTATGTATTGATATGTCTCCATAAGGGAATCAAGTGTGTCTAGACTGGCATAAACATGGCAGCGAGAATCAGCTCAAACCAACTCTAAAAAGGAATTTCAAAAACAGAACAAAGAAACAGGGAAATTCTTTACAATTCCTTCAGGGTCTCTGATGCAACCTGGAATGACCCTATCTACGATGACAGCTGGATGCGGCATGGGGCTGGACACTTGGGACTGAGAGGATTGGTGAGATTGGGTGAGCAAATGCAGACCCTTTAAAGCAATAATGCATGGCAACCATTCCATGGGTCCCACCTCTCCAGGTTGAAGGGAATATTACTACAGCTTTAACATGTACGGGAAACCTAGAGAATGGACACACTGTGAATACGAAAGGTTTCTAAAACTCATTGAAGAGTCCCTCTCCTGGTGCTCCGGTTTGACTTTCCAACAGCTTAACTATCAATCTCCCAACTTGGAGAGACAGCCCCTTTAAGCTCCTGGTTCACACAGGTTGCCCATTTGGCAGAGGAAGAAAGGGAAGAGGGAGAACCAATGAGAGAGTAGCTGTTAGGCATTTGGATGGGCACATGTCACTCTAATTTCCCGGCAGGAAGAAGAATTAACCAAAGTCTCAGCCACCCACTGGGAACCAGTATAGGTCCTGAACCAAATGTTTGGACTTGCGTTCAGCTCACAAAAAACGAGTTGAAAAATGGAGCTCAGGGGCACAGCAATTCACAAACTGGCAGAGTAATCAAGGCCAACTATCGTCCAAAAATCTGTTGAGGGAAGGCAACGAGGCGGACTTGAATGCGAGGCAGAATAGCAGGAAACAGATTTCAAGAGGTACGTTAGAATCGCCTGTAAAGCACAGGAAGAGGGGCACAACTTCGACAATGATGCACTTGGCCAAAAAGGGCGTATGCGTTTTCTCCTGAATATATTCAGGAGAAAACGCATACGCCCTTTTTGGCCAAGCAAGCAAGCGGGCAATGCAAATCTGCACTACAAAGAAGTATCACTTCCCACCGGTCAAAAGGGACATCCACAAAATGTGTAAAAACCAGAAAGGCAAGACAGGCCCTGGAGAACAGGGAGCCTTGTTATGCTGATGGGCGGGATGTAAGTTGCCAACTGCCTCACTGGAGGAGTGCATTGTGTTCCCTAAAACAAGTAAACAACAGAGCTACAGAGCCAAGGGCACTTCCAGTCTAGGGAATATACCTTGGGAAAACTGAAAATCCATAAGACAGAGCCACCCCCAAATTGAGGGCTGCACTGCTTACAAGAACCTCAACCTGGGTACACCTGAAATATCCCAGGAAATATAAAAATGGTTCAAAACATTGTGGAACTTACGTACGATGGAATATCCCTCAGCCATGAAATCAATGTCATAAGACCAGTAGCAGCAAAATGAGTGGATTCAGGTACGATGATTCTAAGTGAAAGAAGTCACACAGGAAAAGAAACTTATCATAAGATATCACTTAGGAAGATCCTGTAAACATGGCTACACATGAACTGAGTTAGGAAAGAGAACAGAGTCTCACATTTAGAAAACACTCTTATGCCTGCTTAAGGGGGAAGGAGAGGTGGGGTGATGCATCAAACCAGAGTTTGATATAAGCACAGGTACTGTTCCAAAAACCAACTATGGAATAGACAAGACCTACACCTTCCTCAGTGCAAGGGACTCAAAACCCCATATTTCCCGCAGAGGAATAGATCTGACTAGTAAGAATCTTAAAACCTATGTATTGATATGTCTCCGTAAGGGAATCAAGTGTGTCTAGACTGGCATGAACATGGCAGCGAGAATCAGCTCAAACCCACTCTAAAAAGGAATTTCAAAAACAGAACAAAGAAACAGGGAAATTCTTTACAATTCCTTCAGGGTCTCTGCTGCAACCTGGAATGACCCTATCTACAATGACAGCTGGATGCGGCATGAGGCTGGACACTTGGGACTGAGAGGATTGGAGAGATTGGGTGAGCAAAGGCAGACCCTTTATAGCAATAATGCATGGCACCCATTCCATGATTCCCAACTCTCCAGGTTGAAGGGAATATTACTACAGCTTTAACATGTACGGGAAACCTAGAGAATGGACACACTGTGAATACGAAAGGTTTCTAAAACTCAATGAAGAGTCCCTCTCCTGGTGCTCCGGTTTGACTTTCCAACTGCTTTACTATCAATCTCCCAACTTGGAGAGACAGCCCCTTTAAGCTCCTGGTTCACACAGGTTGCCCATTTGGAAGAGGATGAAAGGGAAGAGGGAGAACCAATGAGAGAGTCGCTGTTAGGCATTTGGATGGGCACATGTCACTCTAAATTCCCGGCAGGAAGAAGAATTAACCAAAGTCTCAGCCACCCACCGGGAACCAGTATAGGTCCTGAACCAAAAGTTTGGACTTGCGTTCAGCTCACAAAAAACGAGTTGAAAAATGGAGCTCAGGGGCACAGCAATTCACAAACAGGCAGAGTAATCAAGGCCAACAATCGTCCAAAAATCTGTTGAGGGAAGGCAACGAGGCGGACTTGAAATCGAGGCAGAATAGCAGGAAACAGATTTCAAGAGGTACGTTGGAATCACCTGTAAAGCACAGGAAGAGGGGCACAACTTCGACAATGATGCACTTGGCCAAAAAGGGCGTATGCATTTTCTCCTGAATATATTCAGGAGAAAACGCATACGCCCTTTTTGGCCAAGCAAGCAAGCGGGCAATGCAAATCTGCACTACAAAGAAGTATCACTTCCCACCGGTCAAAAGGGACATCCACAAAATGTGTAAAAACCAGAAAGGCAAGACAGGCCCTGGAGAACAGGGAGCCTTGTTATGCTGATGGGCGGGATGTAAGTTGCCAACTGCCTCACTGGAGGAGTGCATTGTGTTCCCTAAAACAAGTAAACAACAGAGCTACAGAGCCAAGGGCACTTCCAGTCTAGGGAATATACCTTGGGAAAACTGAAAATCCATAAGACAGAGCCACCCCCAAATTGAGGGCTGCACTGCTTACAAGAACCTCAACCTGGGTACACCTGAGATATCCCAGGAAATATAAAAATGGTTCCAAACATTGTGGAACTTACGTACGATGGAATATCCCTCAGCCATGAAATCAATGTCATAAGACCAGTAGCAGCAAAATGAGTGGATTCAGGTACGATGATTCTAAGTGAAAGAAGTCACACAGAAAAAGAAACTTATCATAAGATATCACTTAGGAAGATCCTGTAAACATGGCTACACATGAAGTGAGTTAGGAAAGAGAACAGAGTCTCACATTTAGAAAACACTCTTATGCCTGCTTAAGGGGGAAGGAGAGGTGGGGTGATGCATCAAACCAGAGTTTGATATAAGCACAGGTACTGTTCCAAAAACCAACTATGGAATAGACAAGACCTACACCTTCCTCAGTGAAAGGGACTCAAAACCCCATATTTCCCGCAGAGGAATAGATCTGACTAGTAAGAATCTTAAAACCTATGTATTGATATGTCTCCGTAAGGGAATCAAGTGTGTCTAGACTGGCATAAACATGGCAGCGAGAATCAGCTCAAACCCACTCTAAAAAGGAATTTCAAAAACAGAACAAAGAAACAGGGAAATTCTTTACAATTCCTTCAGGGTCTCTGATGCAACCTGGAATGACCCTATCTACGATGACAGCTGGATGTGGCATGAGGCTGGACACTTGGGACTGAGAGGATTGGTGAGATTGGGTGAGCAAATGCAGACCCTTTAAAGCAATAATGCATGGCAACCATTCCATGGGTCCCACCTCTCCAGGTTGAAGGGAATATTACTACAGCTATAACATGTACGGGAAACCTAGAGAATGGACACACTGTGAATACGAAAGGTTTCTAAAACTCAACGAAGAGTCCCTCTCCTGGTGCTCCGGTTTGACTTTCCAACAGCTTTACTATCAATCTCCCAACTTGGAGAGACAGCCCCTTTAAGCTCCTGGTTCACACAGGTTGCCCATTTGGCAGAGGATGAAAGGGAAGAGGGAGAACCAATGAGAGAGTCGCTGTTAGGCATTTGGATGGGCACATGTCACTCTAATTTCCCGGCAGGAATAAGAATTAACCAAAGTCTCAGCCACCCACCGGGAACCAGTATAGGTCCTGAACCAAAAGTTTGGACTTGCGTTCAGCTCAGAAAAAACGAGTTTGAAAATGGAGCTCAGGGGCACAGCAATTCACAAACAGGCAGAGTAATCAAGGCCAACAATCGTCCAAAAATCTGTTGAGGGAAGGCAACGAGGCGGACTTGAAATCGAGGCAGAATAGCAGGAAACAGATTTCAAGAGGTACATTGGAATCGCCTGTAAAGCACAGGAAGAGGGGCACAACTTCGAAAATGATGCACTTGGCCAAAAAGGGCGTATGCGTTTTCTCCTGAATATATTCAGGAGAAAACGCATACGCCCTTTTTGGCCAAGCAAGCAAGCGGGCAATGCAAATCTGCACTACAAAGAAGTATCACTTCCCACCGGTCAAAAGGGACATCCACAAAATGTGTAAAAACCAGAAAGGCAAGACAGGCCCTGGAGAACAGGGAGCCTTGTTATGCTGATGGGCGGGATGTAAGTTGCCAACTGCCTCACTGGAGGAGTGCACTGTGTTCCCTAAAACAAGTAAACAACAGAGCTACAGAGCCAAGGGCACTTCCAGTCTAGGGAATATACCTTGGGAAAACTGAAAATCCATAAGACAGAGCCACCCCCAAATTGAGGGCTGCACTGCTTACAAGAACCTCAACCTGGGTACACCTGAAATATCCCAGGAAATATAAAAATGGTTCAAACATTGTGGAACTTACGTACGATGGAATATCCCTCAGCCATGAAATCAATGTCATAAGACCAGTAGCAGCAAAATGAGTGGATTCAGGTACGATGATTCTAAGTGAAAGAAGTCACACAGAAAAAGAAACTTATCATAAGATATCACTTAGGAAGATCCTGTAAACATGGCTACACATGAACTGAGTTAGGAAAGAGAACAGAGTCTCACATTTAGAAAACACTCTTATGCCTGCTTAAGGGGGAAGGAGAGGTGGGGTGATGCATCAAACCAGAGTTTGATATAAGCACAGGTACTGTTCCAAAAGCCAACTATGGAATAGACAAGACCTACACCTTCCTCAGTGAAAGGGACTCAAAACCCCATATTTCCCGCAGAGGAATAGATCTGACTAGTAAGAATCTTAAAACCTATGTATTGATATGTCTCCGTAAGGGAATCAAGTGTGACTAGACTGGCATAAACATGGCAGCGAGAATCAGCTCAAACCCACTCTAAAAAGGAATTTCAAAAACAGAACAAAGAAACAGGGAAATTCTTTACAATTCCTTCAGGGTCTCTGATGAAACCTGGAATGTCCCTATCTACGATGACAGCTGGATGTGGCATGAGGCTGGACACTTGGGACTGAGAGGATTGGTGAGATTGGGTGAGCAAATGCAGACCCTTTAAAGCAATAATGCATGGCAACCATTCCATGGGTCCCACCTCTCCAGGTTGAAGGGAATATTACTACAGCTATAACATGTACGGGAAACCTAGAGAATGGACACACTGTGAATACGAAAGGTTTCTAAAACTCAACGAAGAGTCCCTCTCCTGGTGCTCCGGTTTGACTTTCCAACAGCTTTACTATCAATCTCCCAACTTGGAGAGACAGCCCCATTAAGCTCCTGGTTCACACAGGTTGCCCATTTGGCAGAGGAGGAAAGGGAAGAGGGAGAACCAATGAGAGAGTAGCTGTTAGGCATTTGGATGGGCACATGTCACTCTAATTTCCCGGCAGGAAGAAGAATTCACCAAAGTCTCAGCCACCCACCGGGAACCAGTATAGGTCCTGAACCAAATGTTTGGACTTGCGTTCAGCTCACAAAAAACGAGTTGAAAAATGGAGCTCAGGGGCACAGCAATTCACAAACTGGCAGAGTAATCAAGGCCAACTATCGTCCAAAAATCTGTTGAGGGAAGGCAACGAGGCGGACTTGAATGCGAGGCAGAACAGCAGGAAACAGATTTCAAGAGGTACGTTAGAATCGCCTGTAAAGCACAGGAAGAGGGGCACAACTTCGACAATGATGCACTTGGCCAAAAAGGGCGTATGCGTTTTCTCCTGAATATATTCAGGAGAAAACGCATACGCCCTTTTTGGCCAAGCAAGCAAGCGGGCAATGCAAATCTGCACTACAAAGAAGTATCACTTCCCACCGGTCAAAAGGGACATCCACAAAATGTGTAAAAACCAGAAAGGCAAGACAGGCCCTGGAGAACAGGGAGCCTTGTTATGCTGATGGGCGGGATGTAAGTTGCCAACTGCCTCACTGGAGGAGTGCATTGTGTTCCCTAAAACAAGTAAACAACAGAGCTACAGAGCCAAGGGCACTTCCAGTCTAGGGAATATACCTTGGGAAAACTGAAAATCCATAAGACAGAGCCACCCCCAAATTGAGGGCTGCACTGCTTACAAGAACCTCAACCTGGGTACACCTGAGATATCCCAGGAAATATAAAAATGGTTCCAAACATTGTGGAACTTACGTACGATGGAATATCCCTCAGCCATGAAATCAATGTCATAAGACCAGTAGCAGCAAAATGAGTGGATTCAGGTATGATGATTCTAAGTGAAAGAAGTCACACAGAAAAAGAAACTTATCATAAGATATCACTTAGGAAGATCCTGTAAACATGGCTACACATGAACTGAGTTAGGAAAGAGAACAGAGTCTCACATTTAGAAAACACTCTTATGCCTGCTTAAGGGGGAAGGAGAGGTGGGGTGATGCATCAAACCAGAGTTTGATATAAGCACAGGTACTGTTCCAAAAACCAACTATGGAATAGACAAGACCTACACCTTCCTCAGTGAAAGGGACTCAAAACCCCATATTTCCTGCAGAGGAATAGATCTGACTAGTAAGAATCTTAAAACCTATGTATTGATATGTCTCCATAAGGGAATCAAGTGTGTCTAGACTGGCATAAACATGGCAGCGAGAATCAGTTCAACCCCACTCTAAAAAGGAATTTCAAAAACAGAACAAAGAAACAGGGAAATTCTTTACAATTCCTTCAGGGTCTCTGATGCAACCTGGAATGACCCTATCTACGATGACAGCTGGATGTGGCATGAGGCTGGACACTTGGGACTGAGAGGATTGGTGAGATTGGGTGAGCAAATGCAGACCCTTTAAAGCAATAATGCATGGCAACCATTCCATGGGTCCCACCTCTCCAGGTTGAAGGGAATATTACTACAGCTATAACATGTACGGGAAACCTAGAGAATGGACACACTGTGAATACGAAAGGTTTCTAAAACTCAACGAAGAGTCCCTCTCCTGGTGCTCCGGTTTGACTTTCCAACAGCTTTACTATCAATCTCCCAACTTGGAGAGACAGCCCCTTTAAGCTCCTGGTTCACACAGGTTGCCCATTTGGCAGAGGAGGAAAGGGAAGAGGGAGAACCAATGAGAGAGTAGCTGTTAGGCATTTGGATGGGCACATGTCACTCTAATTTCCCGGCAGGAAGAAGAATTCACCAAAGTCTCAGCCACCCACCGGGAACCAGTATAGGTCCTGAACCAAATGTTTGGACTTGCGTTCAGCTCACAAAAAACGAGTTGAAAAATGGAGCTCAGGGGCACAGCAATTCACAAACTGGCAGAGTAATCAAGGCCAACTATCGTCCAAAAATCTGTTGAGGGAAGGCAACGAGGCGGACTTGAATGCGAGGCAGAATAGCAGGAAACAGATTTCAAGAGGTACGTTAGAATCGCCTGTAAAGCACAGGAAGAGGGGCACAACTTCGACAATGATGCACTTGGCCAAAAAGGGCGTATGCGTTTTCTCCTGAATATATTCAGGAGAAAACGCATACGCCCTTTTTGGCCAAGCAAGCAAGCGGGCAATGCAAATCTGCACTACAAAGAAGTATCACTTCCCACCGGTCAAAAGGGACATCCACAAAATGTGTAAAAACCAGAAAGGCAAGACAGGCCCTGGAGAACAGGGAGCCTTGTTATGCTGATGGGCGGGATGTAAGTTGCCAACTGCCTCACTGGAGGAGTGCATTGTGTTCCCTAAAACAAGTAAACAACAGAGCTACAGAGCCAAGGGCACTTCCAGTCTAGGGAATATACCTTGGGAAAACTGAAAATCCATAAGACAGAGCCACCCCCAAATTGAGGGCTGCAGTGCTTACAAGAACCTCAACCTGGGTACACCTGAGATATCCCAGGAAATATAAAAATGGTTCCAAACATTGTGGAACTTACGTACGATGGAATATCCCTCAGCCATGAAATCAATGTCATAAGACCAGTAGCAGCAAAATGAGTGGATTCAGGTACGATGATTCTAAGTGAAAGAAGTCACACAGAAAAAGAAACTTATCATAAGATATCACTTAGGAAGATCCTGTAAACATGGCTACACATGAACTGAGTTAGGAAAGAGAACAGAGTCTCACATTTAGAAAACACTCTTATGCCTGCTTAAGGGGGAAGGAGAGGTGGGGTGATGCATCAAACCAGAGTTTGATATAAGCACAGGTACTGTTCCAAAAACCAACTATGGAATAGACAAGACCTACACCTTCCTCAGTGAAAGGGACTCAAAACCCCATATTTCCCGCAGAGGAATAGATCTGACTAGTAAGAATCTTAAAACCTATGTATTGATATGTCTCCGTAAGGGAATCAAGTGTGTCTAGACTGGCATAAACATGGCAGCGAGAATCAGCTCAAACCCACTCTAAAAAGGAATTTCCAAAACAGAACAAAGAAACAGGGAAATTCTTTACAATTCCTTCAGGGTCTCTGATGCAACCTGGAATGACCCTATCTACGATGACAGCTGGATGTGGCATGAGGCTGGACACTTGGGACTGAGAGGATTGGTGAGATTGGGTGAGCAAATGCAGACCCTTTAAAGCAATAATGCATGGCAACCATTCCATGGGTCCCACCTCTCCAGGTTGAAGGGAATATTACTACAGCTATAACATGTACGGGAAACCTAGAGAATGGACACACTGTGAATACGAAAGGTTTCTAAAACTCAACGAAGAGTCCCTCTCCTGGTGCTCCGGTTTGACTTTCCAACAGCTTTACTATCAATCTCCCAACTTGGAGAGACAGCCCCTTTAAGCTCCTGGTTCACACAGGTTGCCCATTTGGCAGAGGAGGAAAGGGAAGAGGGAGAACCAATGAGAGAGTAGCTGTTAGGCATTTGGATGGGCACATGTCACTCTAATTTCCCGGCAGGAAGAAGAATTCACCAAAGTCTCAGCCACCCACCGGGAACCAGTATAGGTCCTGAACCAAATGTTTGGACTTGCGTTCAGCTCACAAAAAACGAGTTGAAAAATGGAGCTCAGGGGCACAGCAATTCACAAACTGGCAGAGTAATCAAGGCCAACTATCGTCCAAAAATCTGTTGAGGGAAGGCAACGAGGCGGACTTGAATGCGAGGCAGAATAGCAGGAAACAGATTTCAAGAGGTACGTTAGAATCGCCTGTAAAGCACAGGAAGAGGGGCACAACTTCGACAATGATGCACTTGGCCAAAAAGGGCGTATGCATTTTCTCCTGAATATATTCAGGAGAAAACGCATACGCCCTTTTTGGCCAAGCAAGCAAGCGGGCAATGCAAATATGCACTACAAAGAAGTATCACTTCCCAACGGTCAAAAGGGACATCCACAAAATGTGTAAAAACCAGAAAGGCAAGACAGGCCCTGGAGAACAGGGAGCCTTGTTATGCTGATGGGCGGGATGTAAGTTGCCAACTGCCTCACTGGAGGAGTGCATTGTGTTCCCTAAAACAAGTAAACAACAGAGCTACAGAGCCAAGGGCACTTCCAGTCTAGGGAATATACCTTGGGAAAACTGAAAATCCATAAGACAGAGCCACCCCCAAATTGAGGGCTGCACTGCTTACAAGAACCTCAACCTGGGTACACCTGAAATATCCCAGGAAATATAAAAATGGTTCCAAACATTGTGGAACTTACGTATGATGGAATATCCCTCAGCCACGAAATCAATGTCATAAGACCAGTAGCAGCAAAATGAGTGGATTCAGGTACGATGATTCTAAGGGAAAGAAGTCACACAGGAAAAGAAACTTATCATAAGATATCACTTAGGAAGATCCTGTAAACATGGCTACACATGAACTGAGTTAGGAAAGAGAACAGAGTCTCACATTTAGAAAACACTCTTATGCCTGCTTAAGGGGGAAGGAGAGGTGGGGTGATGCATCAAACCAGAGTTTGATATAAGCACAGGTACTGTTCCAAAAACCAACTATGGAATAGACAAGACCTACACCTTCCTCAGTGAAAGGGACTCAAAACCCCATATTTCCCGCAGAGGAATAGATCTGACTAGTAAGAATCTTAAAACCTATGTATTGATATGTCTCCGTAAGGGAATCAAGTGTGTCTAGACTGGCATAAACATGGCAGCGAGAATCAGCTCAAACCCACTCTAAAAAGGAATTTCAAAAACAGAACAAAGAAACAGGGAAATTCTTTACAATTCCTTCAGGGTCTCTGATGCAACCTGGAATGACCCTATCTACGATGACAGCTGGATGTGGCATGAGGCTGGACACTTGGGACTGAGAGGATTGGTGAGATTGGGTGAGCAAATGCAGACCCTTTAAAGCAATAATGCATGGCAACCATTCCATGGGTCCCACCTCTCCAGGTTGAAGGGAATATTACTACAGCTATAACATGTACGGGAACCCTAGAGAATGGACACACTGTGAATACGAAAGGTTTCTAAAACTCAACGAAGAGTCCCTCTCCTGGTGCTCCGGTTTGACTTTCCAACAGCTTTACTATCAATCTCCCAACTTGGAGAGACAGCCCCTTTAAGCTCCTGGTTCACACAGGTTGCCCATTTGGCAGAGGAGGAAAGGGAAGAGGGAGAACCAATGAGAGAGTAGCTGTTAGGCATTTGGATGGGCACATGTCACTCTAATTTCCCGGCAGGAAGAAGAATTCACCAAAGTCTCAGCCACCCACCGGGAACCAGTATAGGTCCTGAACCAAATGTTTGGACTTGCGTTCAGCTCACAAAAAACGAGTTGAAAAATGGAGCTCAGGGGCACAGCAATTCACAAACTGGCAGAGTAATCAAGGCCAACTATCGTCCAAAAATCTGTTGAGGGAAGGCAACGAGGCGGACTTGAATGCGAGGCAGAATAGCAGGAAACAGATTTCAAGAGGTACGTTAGAATCGCCTGTAAAGCACAGGAAGAGGGGCACAACTTCGACAATGATGCACTTGGCCAAAAAGGGCGTATGCGTTTTCTCCTGAATATATTCAGGAGAAAACGCATACGCCCTTTTTGGCCAAGCAAGCAAGCGGGCAATGCAAATCTGCACTACAAAGAAGTATCACTTCCCACCGGTCAAAAGGGACATCCACAAAATGTGTAAAAACCAGAAAGGCAAGACAGGCCCTGGAGAACAGGGAGCCTTGTTATGCTGATGGGCGGGATGTAAGTTGCCAACTGCCTCACTGGAGGAGTGCATTGTGTTCCCTAAAACAAGTAAACAACAGAGCTACCGAGCCAAGGGCACTTCCAGTCTAGGGAATATACCTTGGGAAAACTGAAAATCCATAAGACAGAGCCACCCCCAAATTGAGGGCTGCACTGCTTACAAGAACCTCAACCTGGGTACACCTGAAATATCCCAGGAAATATAAAAATGGTTCCAAACATTGTGGAACTTACGTACGATGGAATATCCCTCAGCCACGAAATCAATGTCATAAGACCAGTAGCAGCAAAATGAGTGGACTCAGGTACGATGATTCTAAGGGAAAGAAGTCACACAAGAAAAGAAACTTATCATAAGATATCACTTAGGAAGATCCTGTAAACATGGCTACACATGAACTGAGTTAGGAAAGAGAACAGAGTCTCACATTTAGAAAACACTCTTATGCCTGCTTAAGGGGGAAGGAGAGGTGGGGTGATGCATCAAACCAGAGTTTGATATAAGCACAGGTACTGTTCCAAAAGCCAACTATGGAATAGACAAGACCTACACCTTCCTCAGTGAAAGGGACTCAAAACCCCATATTTCCCACAGAGGAATAGATCTGACTAGTAAGAATCTTAAAACCTATGTATTGATATGTCTCCGTAAGGGAATCAAGTGTGTCTAGACTGGCATAAACATGGCAGCGAGAATCAGCTCAAACCCACTCTAAAAAGGAATTTCCAAAACAGAACAAAGAAACAGGGAAATTCTTTACAATTCCTTCAGGGTCTCTGATGCAACCTGGAATGACCCTATCTACGATGACAGCTGGATGTGGCATGAGGCTGGACACTTGGGACTGAGAGGATTGGTGAGATTGGGTGAGCAAATGCAGACCCTTTAAAGCAATAATGCATGGCAACCATTCCATGGGTCCCACCTCTCCAGGTTGAAGGGAATATTACTACAGCTATAACATGTACGGGAAACCTAGAGAATGGACACACTGTGAATACGAAAGGTTTCTAAAACTCAACGAAGAGTCCCTCTCCTGGTGCTCCGGTTTGACTTTCCAACAGCTTTACTATCAATCTCCCAACTTGGAGAGACAGCCCCTTTAAGCTCCTGGTTCACACAGGTTGCCCATTTGGCAGAGGAGGAAAGGGAAGAGGGAGAACCAATGAGAGAGTAGCTGTTAGGCATTTGGATGGGCACATGTCACTCTAATTTCCCGGCAGGAAGAAGAATTCACCAAAGTCTCAGCCACCCACCGGGAACCAGTATAGGTCCTGAACCAAATGTTTGGACTTGCGTTCAGCTCACAAAAAACGAGTTGAAAAATGGAGCTCAGGGGCACAGCAATTCACAAACTGGCAGAGTAATCAAGGCCAACTATCGTCCAAAAATCTGTTGAGGGAAGGCAACGAGGCGGACTTGAATGCGAGGCAGAATAGCAGGAAACAGATTTCAAGAGGTACGTTAGAATCGCCTGTAAAGCACAGGAAGAGGGGCACAACTTCGACAATGATGCACTTGGCCAAAAAGGGCGTATGCGTTTTCTCCTGAATATATTCAGGAGAAAACGCATACGCCCTTTTTGGCCAAGCAAGCAAGCGGGCAATGCAAATCTGCACTACAAAGAAGTATCACTTCCCACCGGTCAAAAGGGACATCCACAAAATGTGTAAAAACCAGAAAGGCAAGACAGGCCCTGGAGAACAGGGAGCCTTGTTATGCTGATGGGCGGGATGTAAGTTGCCAACTGCCTCACTGGAGGAGTGCATTGTGTTCCCTAAAACAAGTAAACAACAGAGCTACAGAGCCAAGGGCACTTCCAGTCTAGGGAATATACCTTGGGAAAACTGAAAATCCATAAGACAGAGCCACCCCCAAATTGAGGGCTGCACTGCTTACAAGAACCTCAACCTGGGTACACCTGAAATATCCCAGGAAATATAAAAATGGTTCCAAACATTGTGGAACTTACGTACGATGGAATATCCCTCAGCCACGAAATCAATGTCATAAGACCAGTAGCAGCAAAATGAGTGGATTCAGGTACGATGATTCTAAGGGAAAGAAGTCACACAGGAAAAGAAACTTATCATAAGATATCACTTAGGAAGATCCTGTAAACATGGCTACACATGAACTGAGTTAGGAAAGAGAACAGAGTCTCACATTTAGAAAACACTCTTATGCCTGCTTAAGGGGGAAGGAGAGGTGGGGTGATGCATCAAACCAGAGTTTGATATAAGCACAGGTACTGTTCCAAAAGCCAACTATGGAATAGACAAGACCTACACCTTCCTCAGTGAAAGGGACTCAAAACCCCATATTTCCCGCAGAGGAATAGATCTGACTAGTAAGAATCTTAAAACCTATGTATTGATATGTCTCCATAAGGGAATCAAGTGTGTCTAGACTGGCATAAACATGGCAGCGAGAATCAGCTCAAACCCACTCTAAAAAGGAATTTCAAAAACAGAACAAAGAAACAGGGAAATTCTTTACAATTCCTTCAGGGTCTCTGATGCAACCTGGAATGACCCTATCTACGATGACAGCTGGATGTGGCATGAGGCTGGACACTTGGGACTGAGAGGATTGGAGAGATTGGGTGAGCAAAGGCAGACCCTTTATAGCAATAATGCATGGCACCCATTCCATGATTCCCAACTCTCCAGGTTGAAGGGAATATTACTAGAGCTTTAACATGTACGGGAAACCTAGAGAATGGACACACTGTGAATACGAAAGGTTTCTAAAACTCAATGAAGAGTCCCTCTCCTGGTGCTCTGGTTTGACTTTCCAACTGCTTTACTATCAATCTCCCAACTTGGAGAGACAGCCCCTTTAAGCTCCTGGTTCACACAGGTTGCCAATTTGGCAGAGGATGAAAGGGAAGAGGGAGAACCAATGAGAGAGTCGCTGTTAGGCATTTGGATGGGCACATGTCACTCTAATTTCCCGGCAGGAAGAAGAATTAACCAAAGTCTCAGCCACCCACCGGGAACCAGTATAGGTCCTGAACCAAAAGTTTGGACTTGCGTTCAGCTCACAAAAAACGAGTTGAAAAATGGAGCTCAGGGGCACAGCAATTCACAAACTGGCAGAGTAATCAAGGCCAACTATCGTCCAAAAATCTGTTGAGGGAAGGCAACGAGGCGGACTTGAATGCGAGGCAGAATAGCAGGAAACAGATTTCAAGAGGTACGTTAGAATCGCCTGTAAAGCACAGGAAGAGGGGCACAACTTCGACAATGATGCACTTGGCCAAAAAGGGCGTATGCGTTTTCTCCTGAATATATTCAGGAGAAAACGCATACGCCCTTTTTGGCCAAGCAAGCAAGCGGGCAATGCAAATCTGCACTACAAAGAAGTATCACTTCCCACCGGTCAAAAGGGACATCCACAAAATGTGTAAAAACCAGAAAGGCAAGACAGGCCCTGGAGAACAGGGAGCCTTGTTTTGCTGATGGGCGGGATGTAAGTTGCCAACTGCCTCACTGGAGGAGTGCATTGTGTTCCCTAAAACAAGTAAACAACAGAGCTACAGAGCCAAGGGCACTTCCAGTCTAGGGAATATACCTTGGGAAAACTGAAAATCCATAAGACAGAGCCACCCCCAAATTGAGGGCTGCACTGCTTACAAGAACCTCAACCTGGGTACACCTGAAATATCCCAGGAAATATAAAAATGGTTCCAAACATTGTGGAACTTACGTACGATGGAATATCCCTCAGCCACGAAATCAATGTCATAAGACCAGTAGCAGCAAAATGAGTGGATTCAGGTACGATGATTCTAAGGGAAAGAAGTCACACAGGAAAAGAAACTTATCATAAGATATCACTTAGGAAGATCCTGTAAACATGGCAACACATGAACTGAGTTAGGAAAGAGAACAGAGTCTCACATTTAGAAAACACTCTTATGCCTGCTTAAGGGGGAAGGAGAGGTGGGGTGATGCATCAAACCAGAGTTTGATATAAGCACAGGTACTGTTCCAAAAGCCAACTATGGAATAGACAAGACCTACACCTTCCTCAGTGAAAGGGACTCAAAACCCCATATTTCCCGCAGAGGAATAGATCTGACTAGTAAGAATCTTAAAACCAATGTATTGATATGTCTCCGTAAGGGAATCAAGTGTGTCTAGACTGGCATAAACATGGCAGCGAGAATCAGCTCAAACCCACTCTAAAAAGGAATTTCAAAAACAGAACAAAGAAACAGGGAAATTCTTTACAATTCCTTCAGGGTCTCTGATGCAACCTGGAATGACCCTATCTACGATGACAGCTGGATGTGGCATGAGGCTGGACACTTGGGACTGAGAGGATTGGTGAGATTGGGTGAGCAAATGCAGACCCTTTAAAGCAATAATGCATGGCAACCATTCCATGGGTCCCACCTCTCCAGGTTGAAGGGAATATTACTACAGCTATAACATGTACGGGAAACCTAGAGAATGGACACAATGTGAATACGAAAGGTTTCTAAAACTCAACGAAGAGTCCCTCTCCTGGTGCTCCGGTTTGACTTTCCAACAGCTTTACTATCAATCTCCCAACTTGGAGAGACAGCCCCTTTAAGCTCCTGGTTCACACAGGTTGCCCATTTGGCAGAGGAGGAAAGGGAAGAGGGAGAACCAATGAGAGAGTAGCTGTTAGGCATTTGGATGGGCACATGTCACTCTAATTTCCCGGCAGGAAGAAGAATTCACCAAAGTCTCAGCCACCCACCGGGAACCAGTATAGGTCCTGAACCAAATGTTTGGACTTGCGTTCAGCTCACAAAAAACGAGTTGAAAAATGGAGCTCAGGGGCACAGCAATTCACAAACTGGCAGAGTAATCAAGGCCAACTATCGTCCAAAAATCTGTTGAGGGAAGGCAACGAGGCGGACTTGAATGCGAGGCAGAATAGCAGGAAACAGATTTCAAGAGGTACGTTAGAATCGCCTGTAAAGCACAGGAAGAGGGGCACAACTTCGACAATGATGCACTTGGCCAAAAAGGGCGTATGCGTTTTCTCCTGAATATATTCAGGAGAAAACGCATACGCCCTTTTTGGCCAAGCAAGCAAGCGGGCAATGCAAATCTGCACTACAAAGAAGTATCACTTCCCAACGGTCAAAAGGGACATCCACAAAATGTGTAAAAACCAGAAAGGCAAGACAGGCCCTGGAGAACAGGGAGCCTTGTTATGCTGATGGGCGGGATGTAAGTTGCCAACTGCCTCACTGGAGGAGTGCATTGTGTTCCCTAAAACAAGTAAACAACAGAGCTACAGAGCCAAGGGCACTTCCAGTCTAGGGAATATACATTGGGAAAACTGAAAATCCATAAGACAGAGCCACCCCCAAATTGAGGGCTGCACTGCTTACAAGAACCTCAACCTGGGTACACCTGAAATATCCCAGGAAATATAAAAATGGTTCCAAACATTGTGGAACTTACGTACGATGGAATATCCCTCAGCCACGAAATCAATGTCATAAGACCAGTAGCAGCAAAATGAGTGGATTCAGGTACGATGATTCTAAGGGAAAGAAGTCACACAGGAAAAGAAACTTATCATAAGATATCACTTAGGAAGATCCTGTAAACATGGCTACACATGAACTGAGTTAGGAAAGAGAACAGAGTCTCACATTTAGAAAACACTCTTATGCCTGCTTAAGGGGGAAGGAGAGGTGGGGTGATGCATCAAACCAGAGTTTGATATAAGCACAGGTACTGTTCCAAAAACCAACTATGGAATAGACAAGACCTACACCTTCCTCAGTGAAAGGGACTCAAAACCCCATATTTCCCACAGAGGAATAGATCTGACTAGTAAGAATCTTAAAACCAATGTATTGATATGTCTCCGTAAGGGAATCAAGTGTGTCTAGACTGGCATAAACATGGCAGCGAGAATCAGCTCAAACCCACTCTAAAAAGGAATTTCAAAAACAGAACAAAGAAACAGGGAAATTCTTTACAATTCCTTCAGGGTCTCTGATGCAACCTGGAATGACCCTATCTACGATGACAGCTGGATGTGGCATGAGGCTGGACACTTGGGACTGAGAGGATTGGTGAGATTGGGTGAGCAAATGCAGACCCTTTAAAGCAATAATGCATGGCAACCATTCCATGGGTCCCACCTCTCCAGGTTGAAGGGAATATTACTACAGCTATAACATGTACGGGAAACCTAGAGAATGGACACACTGTGAATACGAAAGGTTTCTAAAACTCAACGAAGAGTCCCTCTCCTGGTGCTCCGGTTTGACTTTCCAACAGCTTTACTATCAATCTCCCAACTTGGAGAGACAGCCCCTTTAAGCTCCTGGTTCACACAGGTTGCCCATTTGGCAGAGGAGGAAAGGGAAGAGGGAGAACCAATGAGAGAGTAGCTGTTAGGCATTTGGATGGGCACATGTCACTCTAATTTCCCGGCAGGAAGAAGAATTCACCAAAGTCTCAGCCACCCACCGGGAACCAGTATAGGTCCTGAACCAAATGTTTGGACTTGCGTTCAGCTCACAAAAAACGAGTTGAAAAATGGAGCTCAGGGGCACAGCAATTCACAAACTGGCAGAGTAATCAAGGCCAACTATCGTCCAAAAATCTGTTGAGGGAAGGCAACGAGGCGGACTTGAATGCGAGGCAGAATAGCAGGAAACAGATTTCAAGAGGTACGTTAGAATCGCCTGTAAAGCACAGGAAGAGGGGCACAACTTCGACAATGATGCACTTGGCCAAAAAGGGCGTATGCGTTTTCTCCTGAATATATTCAGGAGAAAACGCATACGCCCTTTTTGGCCAAGCAAGCAAGCGGGCAATGCAAATCTGCACTACAAAGAAGTATCACTTCCCACCGGTCAAAAGGGACATCCACAAAATGTGTAAAAACCAGAAAGGCAAGACAGGCCCTGGAGAACAGGGAGCATTGTTTTGCTGATGGGCGGGATGTAAGTTGCCAACTGCCTCACTGGAGGAGTGCATTGTGTTCCCTAAAACAAGTAAACAACAGAGCTACAGAGCCAAGGGCACTTCCAGTCTAGGGAATATACCTTGGGAAAACTGAAAATCCATAAGACAGAGCCACCCCCAAATTGAGGGCTGCACTGCTTACAAGAACCTCAACCTGGGTACACCTGAAATATCCCAGGAAATATAAAAATGGTTCCAAACATTGTGGAACTTACGTACGATGGAATATCCCTCAGCCACGAAATCAATGTCATAAGACCAGTAGCAGCAAAATGAGTGGATTCAGGTACGATGATTCTAAGGGAAAGAAGTCACACAGGAAAAGAAACTTATCATAAGATATCACTTAGGAAGATCCTGTAAACATGGCAACACATGAACTGAGTTAGGAAAGAGAACAGAGTCTCACATTTAGAAAACACTCTTATGCCTGCTTAAGGGGGAAGGAGAGGTGGGGTGATGCATCAAACCAGAGTTTGATATAAGCACAGGTACTGTTCCAAAAGCCAACTATGGAATAGACAAGACCTACACCTTCCTCAGTGAAAGGGACTCAAAACCCCATATTTCCCGCAGAGGAATAGATCTGACTAGTAAGAATCTTAAAACCAATGTATTGATATGTCTCCGTAAGGGAATCAAGTGTGTCTAGACTGGCATAAACATGGCAGCGAGAATCAGCTCAAACCCACTCTAAAAAGGAATTTCAAAAACAGAACAAAGAAACAGGGAAATTCTTTACAATTCCTTCAGGGTCTCTGATGCAACCTGGAATGACCCTATCTACGATGACAGCTGGATGTGGCATGAGGCTGGACACTTGGGACTGAGAGGATTGGTGAGATTGGGTGAGCAAATGCAGACCCTTTAAAGCAATAATGCATGGCAACCATTCCATGGGTCCCACCTCTCCAGGTGGAAGGGAATATTACTACAGCTATAACATGTACGGGAAACCTAGAGAATGGACACAATGTGAATACGAAAGGTTTCTAAAACTCAACGAAGAGTCCCTCTCCTGGTGCTCCGGTTTGACTTTCCAACAGCTTTACTATCAATCTCCCAACTTGGAGAGACAGCCCCTTTAAGCTCCTGGTTCACACAGGTTGCCCATTTGGCAGAGGAGGAAAGGGAAGAGGGAGAACCAATGAGAGAGTAGCTGTTAGGCATTTGGATGGGCACATGTCACTCTAATTTCCCGGCAGGAAGAAGAATTCACGAAAGTCTCAGCCACCCACCGGGAACCAGTATAGGTCCTGAACCAAATGTTTGGACTTGCGTTCAGCTCACAAAAAACGAGTTGAAAAATGGAGCTCAGGGGCACAGCAATTCACAAACTGGCAGAGTAATCAAGGCCAACTATCGTCCAAAAATCTGTTGAGGGAAGGCAACGAGGCGGACTTGAATGCGAGGCAGAATAGCAGGAAACAGATTTCAAGAGGTACGTTAGAATCGCCTGTAAAGCACAGGAAGAGGGGCACAACTTCGACAATGATGCACTTGGCCAAAAAGGGCGTATGCGTTTTCTCCTGAATATATTCAGGAGAAAACGCATACGCCCTTTTTGGCCAAGCAAGCAAGCGGGCAATGCAAATCTGCACTACAAAGAAGTATCACTTCCCAACGGTCAAAAGGGACATCCACAAAATGTGTAAAAACCAGAAAGGCAAGACAGGCCCTGGAGAACAGGGAGCCTTGTTATGCTGATGGGCGGGATGTAAGTTGCCAACTGCCTCACTGGAGGAGTGCATTGTGTTCCCTAAAACAAGTAAACAACAGAGCTACAGAGCCAAGGGCACTTCCAGTCTAGGGAATATACATTGGGAAAACTGAAAATCCATAAGACAGAGCCACCCCCAAATTGAGGGCTGCACTGCTTACAAGAACCTCAACCTGGGTACACCTGAAATATCCCAGGAAATATAAAAATGGTTCCAAACATTGTGGAACTTACGTACGATGGAATATCCCTCAGCCACGAAATCAATGTCATAAGACCAGTAGCAGCAAAATGAGTGGATTCAGGTACGATGATTCTAAGGGAAAGAAGTCACACAGGAAAAGAAACTTATCATAAGATATCACTTAGGAAGATCCTGTAAACATGGCTACACATGAACTGAGTTAGGAAAGAGAACAGAGTCTCACATTTAGAAAACACTCTTATGCCTGCTTAAGGGGGAAGGAGAGGTGGGGTGATGCATCAAACCAGAGTTTGATATAAGCACAGGTACTGTTCCAAAAACCAACTATGGAATAGACAAGACCTACACCTTCCTCAGTGAAAGGGACTCAAAACCCCATATTTCCCACAGAGGAATAGATCTGACTAGTAAGAATCTTAAAACCAATGTATTGATATGTCTCCGTAAGGGAATCAAGTGTGTCTAGACTGGCATAAACATGGCAGCGAGAATCAGCTCAAACCCACTCTAAAAAGGAATTTCAAAAACAGAACAAAGAAACAGGGAAATTCTTTACAATTCCTTCAGGGTCTCTGATGCAACCTGGAATGACCCTATCTACGATGACAGCTGGATGTGGCATGAGGCTGGACACTTGGGACTGAGAGGATTGGTGAGATTGGGTGAGCAAATGCAGACCCTTTAAAGCAATAATGCATGGCAACCATTCCATGGGTCCCACCTCTCCAGGTTGAAGGGAATATTACTACAGCTATAACATGTACGGGAAACCTAGAGAATGGACACACTGTGAATACGAAAGGTTTCTAAAACTCAACGAAGAGTCCCTCTCCTGGTGCTCCGGTTTGACTTTCCAACAGCTTTACTATCAATCTCCCAACTTGGAGAGACAGCCCCTTTAAGCTCCTGGTTCACACAGGTTGCCCATTTGGCAGAGGAGGAAAGGGAAGAGGGAGAACCAATGAGAGAGTAGCTGTTAGGCATTTGGATGGGCACATGTCACTCTAATTTCCCGGCAGGAAGAAGAATTCACCAAAGTCTCAGCCACCCACCGGGAACCAGTATAGGTCCTGAACCAAAAGTTTGGACTTGCGTTCAGCTCACAAAAAACGAGTTGAAAAATGGAGCTCAGGGGCACAGCAATTCACAAACTGGCAGAGTAATCAAGGCCAACTATCGTCCAAAAATCTGTTGAGGGAAGGCAACGAGGCGGACTTGAATGCGAGGCAGAATAGCAGGAAACAGATTTCAAGAGGTACGTTAGAATCGCCTGTAAAGCACAGGAAGAGGGGCACAACTTCGACAATGATGCACTTGGCCAAAAAGGGCGTATGCGTTTTCTCCTGAATATATTCAGGAGAAAACGCATACGCCCTTTTTGGCCAAGCAAGCAAGCGGGCAATGCAAATCTGCACTACAAAGAAGTATCACTTCCCACCGGTCAAAAGGGACATCCACAAAATGTGTAAAAACCAGAAAGGCAAGACAGGCCCTGGAGAACAGGGAGCCTTGTTTTGCTGATGGGCGGGATGTAAGTTGCCAACTGCCTCACTGGAGGAGTGCATTGTGTTCCCTAAAACAAGTAAACAACAGAGCTACAGAGCCAAGGGCACTTCCAGTCTAGGGAATATACCTTGGGAAAACTGAAAATCCATAAGACAGAGCCACCCCCAAATTGAGGGCTGCACTGCTTACAAGAACCTCAACCTGGGTACACCTGAAATATCCCAGGAAATATAAAAATGGTTCCAAACATTGTGGAACTTACGTACGATGGAATATCCCTCAGCCACGAAATCAATGTCATAAGACCAGTAGCAGCAAAATGAGTGGATTCAGGTACGATGATTCTAAGGGAAAGAAGTCACACAGGAAAAGAAACTTATCATAAGATATCACTTAGGAAGATCCTGTAAACATGGCAACACATGAACTGAGTTAGGAAAGAGAACAGAGTCTCACATTTAGAAAACACTCTTATGCCTGCTTAAGGGGGAAGGAGAGGTGGGGTGATGCATCAAACCAGAGTTTGATATAAGCACAGGTACTGTTCCAAAAGCCAACTATGGAATAGACAAGACCTACACCTTCCTCAGTGAAAGGGACTCAAAACCCCATATTTCCCGCAGAGGAATAGATCTGACTAGTAAGAATCTTAAAACCAATGTATTGATATGTCTCCGTAAGGGAATCAAGTGTGTCTAGACTGGCATAAACATGGCAGCGAGAATCAGCTCAAACCCACTCTAAAAAGGAATTTCAAAAACAGAACAAAGAAACAGGGAAATTCTTTACAATTCCTTCAGGGTCTCTGATGCAACCTGGAATGACCCTATCTACGATGACAGCTGGATGTGCCATGAGGCTGGACACTTGGGACTGAGAGGATTGGTGAGATTGGGTGAGCAAATGCAGACCCTTTAAAGCAATAATGCATGGCAACCATTCCATGGGTCCCAACTCTCCAGGTTGAAGGGAATATTACTACAGCTATAACATGTACGGGAAACCTAGAGAATGGACACACTGTGAATACGAAAGGTTTCTAAAACTCAACGAAGAGTCCCTCTCCTGGTGCTCCGGTTTGACTTTCCAACAGCTTTACTATCAATCTCCCAACTTGGAGAGACAGCCCCTTTAAGCTCCTGGTTCACACAGGTTGCCCATTTGGCAGAGGAGGAAAGGGAAGAGGGAGAACCAATGAGAGAGTAGCTGTTAGGCATTTGGATGGGCACATGTCACTCTAATTTCCCGGCAGGAAGAAGAATTCACCAAAGTCTCAGCCACCCACCGGGAACCAGTATAGGTCCTGAACCAAATGTTTGGACTTGCGTTCAGCTCACAAAAAACGAGTTGAAAAATGGAGCTCAGGGGCACAGCAATTCACAAACTGGCAGAGTAATCAAGGCCAACTATCGTCCAAAAATCTGTTGAGGGAAGGCAACGAGGCGGACTTGAATGCGAGGCAGAATAGCAGGAAACAGATTTCAAGAGGTACGTTAGAATCGCCTGTAAAGCACAGGAAGAGGGGCACAACTTCGACAATGATGCACTTGGCCAAAAAGGGCGTATGCGTTTTCTCCTGAATATATTCAGGAGAAAACGCATACGCCCTTTTTGGCCAAGCAAGCAAGCGGGCAATGCAAATCTGCACTACAAAGAAGTATCACTTCCCACCGGTCAAAAGGGACATTCACAAAATGTGTAAAAACCAGAAAGGCAAGACAGGCCCTGGAGAACAGGGAGCCTTGTTTTGCTGATGGGCGGGATGTAAGTTGCCAACTGCCTCACTGGAGGAGTGCATTGTGTTCCCTAAAACAAGTAAACAACAGAGCTACAGAGCCAAGGGCACTTCCAGTCTAGGGAATATACCTTGGGAAAACTGAAAATCCATAAGACAGAGCCACCCCCAAATTGAGGGCTGCACTGCTTACAAGAACCTCAACCAGGGTACAGCTGAAATATCCCAGGAAATATAAAAATGGTTCCAAACATTGTGGAACTTACGTACGATGGAATATCCCTCAGCCACGAAATCAATGTCATAAGACCAGTAGCAGCAAAATGAGTGGATTCAGGTACGATGATTCTAAGGGAAAGAAGTCACACAGGAAAAGAAACTTATCATAAGATATCACTTAGGAAGATCCTGTAAACATGGCAACACATGAACTGAGTTAGGAAAGAGAACAGAGTCTCACATTTAGAAAACACTCTTATGCCTGCTTAAGGGGGAAGGAGAGGTGGGGTGATGCATCAAACCAGAGTTTGATATAAGCACAGGTACTGTTCCAAAAACCAACTATGGAATAGACAAGACCTACACCTTCCTCAGTGAAAGGGACTCAAAACCCCATATTTCCCGCAGAGGAATAGATCTGACTAGTAAGAATCTTAAAACCAATGTATTGATATGTCTCCGTAAGGGAATCAAGTGTGTCTAGACTGGCATAAACATGGCAGCGAGAATCAGCTCAAACCCACTCTAAAAAGGAATTTCAAAAACAGAACAAAGAAACAGGGAAATTCTTTACAATTCCTTCAGGGTCTCTGATGCAACCTGGAATGACCCTATCTACGATGACAGCTGGATGTGCCATGAGGCTGGACACTTGGGACTGAGAGGATTGGTGAGATTGGGTGAGCAAATGCAGACCCTTTAAAGCAATAATGCATGGCAACCATTCCATGGGTCCCACCTCTCCAGGTTGAAGGGAATATTACTACAGCTATAACATGTACGGGAAACCTAGAGAATGGACACACTGTGAATACGAAAGGTTTCTAAAACTCAACGAAGAGTCCCTCTCCTGGTGCTCCGGTTTGACTTTCCAACAGCTTTACTATCAATCTCCCAACTTGGAGAGACAGCCCCTTTAAGCTCCTGGTTCACACAGGTTGCCCATTTGGCAGAGGAGGAAAGGGAAGAGGGAGAACCAATGAGAGAGTAGCTGTTAGGCATTTGGATGGGCACATGTCACTCTAATTTCCCGGCAGGAAGAAGAATTCACCAAAGTCTCAGCCACCCACCGGGAACCAGTATAGGTCCTGAACCAAATGTTTGGACTTGCGTTCAGCTCACAAAAAACGAGTTGAAAAATGGAGCTCAGGGGCACAGCAATTCACAAACTGGCAGAGTAATCAAGGCCAACTATCGTCCAAAAATCTGTTGAGGGAAGGCAACGAGGCGGACTTGAATGCGAGGCAGAATAGCAGGAAACAGATTTCAAGAGGTATGTTAGAATCGCCTGTAAAGCACAGGAAGAGGGGCACAACTTCGACAATGATGCACTTGGCCAAAAAGGGCGTATGCGTTTTCTCCTGAATATATTCAGGAGAAAACGCATACGCCCTTTTTGGCCAAGCAAGCAAGCGGGCAATGCAAATCTGCACTACAAAGAAGTATCACTTCCCACCGGTCAAAAGGGACATCCACAAAATGTGTAAAAACCAGAAAGGCAAGACAGGCCCTGGAGAACAGGGAGCCTTGTTATGCTGATGGGCGGGATGTAAGCTGCCAACTGCCTCACTGGAGGAGTGCATTGTGTTCCCTAAAACAAGTAAACAACAGAGCTACAGAGCCAAGGGCACTTCCAGTCTAGGGAATATACCTTGGGAAAACTGAAAATCCATAAGACAGAGCCACCCCCAAATTGAGGGCTGCACTGCTTACAAGAACCTCAACCTGGGTACACCTGAAATATCCCAGGAAATATAAAAATGGTTCAAAACATTGTGGAACTTACGTACGATGGAATATCCCTCAGCCACGAAATCAATGTCATAAGACCAGTAGCAGCAAAATGAGTGGATTCAGGTACGATGATTCTAAGTGAAAGAAGTCACACAGAAAAAGAAACTTATCATAAGATATCACTTAGGAAGATCCTGTAAACATGGCAACACATGAACTGAGTTAGGAAAGAGAACAGAGTCTCACATTTAGAAAACACTCTTATGCCTGCTTAAGGGGGAAGGAGAGGTGGGGTGATGCATCAAACCAGAGTTTGATATAAGCACAGGTACTGTTCCAAAAACCAACTATGGAATAGACAAGACCTACACCTTCCTCAGTGAAAGGGACTCAAAACCCCATATTTCCTGCAGAGGAATAGATCTGACTAGTAAGAATCTTAAAACCTATGTATTGATATGTCTCCGTAAGGGAATCAAGTGTGTCTAGACTGGCATAAACATGGCAGCGAGAATCAGCTCAAACCCACTCTAAAAAGGAATTTCAAAAACAGAACAAAGAAACAGGGAAATTCTTTACAATTCCTTCAGGGTCTCTGATGCAACCTGGAATGACCCTATCTACGATGACAGCTGGATGTGGCATGAGGCTGGACACTTGGGACTGAGAGGATTGGTGAGATTGGGTGAGCAAATGCAGACCCTTTAAAGCAATAATGCATGGCAACCATTCCATGGGTCCCACCTCTCCAGGTTGAAGGGAATATTACTACAGCTATAACATGTACGGGAAACCTAGAGAATGGACACACTGTGAATACGAAAGGTTTCTAAAACTCAACGAAGAGTCCCTCTCCTGGTGCTCCGGTTTGACTTTCCAACAGCTTTACTATCAATCTCCCAACTTGGAGAGACAGCCCCTTTAAGCTCCTGGTTCACACAGGTTGCCCATTTGGCAGAGGAGGAAAGGGAAGAGGGAGAACCAATGAGAGAGTAGCTGTTAGGCATTTGGATGGGCACATGTCACTCTAATTTCCCGGCAGGAAGAAGAATTCACCAAAGTCTCAGCCACCCACCGGGAACCAGTATAGGTCCTGAACCAAATGTTTGGACTTGCGTTCAGCTCACAAAAAACGAGTTGAAAAATGGAGCTCAGGGGCACAGCAATTCACAAACTGGCAGAGTAATCAAGGCCAACTATCGTCCAAAAATCTGTTGAGGGAAGGCAACGAGGCGGACTTGAATGCGAGGCAGAATAGCAGGAAACAGATTTCAAGAGGTATGTTAGAATCGCCTGTAAAGCACAGGAAGAGGGGCACAACTTCGACAATGATGCACTTGGCCAAAAAGGGCGTATGCGTTTTCTCCTGAATATATTCAGGAGAAAACGCATACGCCCTTTTTGGCCAAGCAAGCAAGCGGGCAATGCAAATCTGCACTACAAAGAAGTATCACTTCCCACCGGTCAAAAGGGACATCCACAAAATGTGTAAAAACCAGAAAGGCAAGACAGGCCCTGGAGAACAGGGAGCCTTGTTATGCTGATGGGCGGGATGTAAGCTGCCAACTGCCTCACTGGAGGAGTGCATTGTGTTCCCTAAAACAAGTAAACAACAGAGCTACAGAGCCAAGGGCACTTCCAGTCTAGGGAATATACCTTGGGAAAACTGAAAATCCATAAGACAGAGCCACCCCCAAATTGAGGGCTGCACTGCTTACAAGAACCTCAACCTGGGTACACCTGAAATATCCCAGGAAATATAAAAATGGTTCAAAACATTGTGGAACTTACGTACGATGGAATATCCCTCAGCCATGAAATCAATGTCATAAGACCAGTAGCAGCAAAATGAGTGGATTCAGGTACGATGATTCTAAGTGAAAGAAGTCACACAGAAAAAGAAACTTATCATAAGATATCACTTAGGAAGATCCTGTAAACATGGCAACACATGAACTGAGTTAGGAAAGAGAACAGAGTCTCACATTTAGAAAACACTCTTATGCCTGCTTAAGGGGGAAGGAGAGGTGGGGTGATGCATCAAACCAGAGTTTGATATAAGCACAGGTACTGTTCCAAAAACCAACTATGGAATAGACAAGACCTACACCTTCCTCAGTGAAAGGGACTCAAAACCCCATATTTCCTGCAGAGGAATAGATCTGACTAGTAAGAATCTTAAAACCTATGTATTGATATGTCTCCGTAAGGGAATCAAGTGTGTCTAGACTGGCATAAACATGGCAGCGAGAATCAGCTCAAACCCACTCTAAAAAGGAATTTCAAAAACAGAACAAAGAAACAGGGAAATTCTTTACAATTCCTTCAGGGTCTCTGATGCAACCTGGAATGACCCTATCTAAGATGACAGCTGGATGTGGCATGAGGCTGGACACTTGGGACTGAGAGGATTGGTGAGATTGGGTGAGCAAATGCAGACCCTTTAAAGCAATAATGCATGGCAACCATTCCATGGGTCCCACCTCTCCAGGTTGAAGGGAATATTACTACAGCTATAACATGTACGGGAAACCTAGAGAATGGACACACTGTGAATACGAAAGGTTTCTAAAACTCAACGAAGAGTCCCTCTCCTGGTGCTCCGGTTTGACTTTCCAACAGCTTTACTATCAATCTCCCAACTTGGAGAGACAGCCCCTTTAAGCTCCTGGTTCACACAGGTTGCCCATTTGGCAGAGGAGGAAAGGGAAGAGGGAGAACCAATGAGAGAGTAGCTGTTAGGCATTTGGATGGGCACATGTCACTCTAATTTCCCGGCAGGAAGAAGAATTCACCAAAGTCTCAGCCACCCACCGGGAACCAGTATAGGTCCTGAACCAAATGTTTGGACTTGCGTTCAGCTCACAAAAAACGAGTTGAAAAATGGAGCTCAGGGGCACAGCAATTCACAAACTGGCAGAGTAATCAAGGCCAACTATCGTCCAAAAATCTGTTGAGGGAAGGCAACGAGGCGGACTTGAATGCGAGGCAGAATAGCAGGAAACAGATTTCAAGAGGTACGTTAGAATCGCCTGTAAAGCACAGGAAGAGGGGCACAACTTCGACAATGATGCACTTGGCCAAAAAGGGCGTATGCGTTTTCTCCTGAATATATTCAGGAGAAAACGCATACGCCCTTTTTGGCCAAGCAAGCAAGCGGGCAATGCAAATCTGCACTACAAAGAAGTATCACTTCCCACCGGTCAAAAGGGACATCCACAAAATGTGTAAAAACCAGAAAGGCAAGACAGGCCCTGGAGAACAGGGAGCCTTGTTTTGCTGATGGGTGAGATGTAAGTTGCCAACTGCCTCACTGGAGGAGTGCATTGTGTTCCCTAAAACAAGTAAACAACAGAGCTACAGAGCCAAGGGCACTTCCAGTCTAGGGAATATACCTTGGGAAAACTGAAAATCCATAAGACAGAGCCACCCCCAAATTGAGGGCTGCACTGCTTACAAGAACCTCAACCTGGGTACAGCTGAAATATCCCAGGAAATATAAAAATGGTTCCAAACATTGTGGAACTTACGTACGATGGAATATCCCTCAGCCACGAAATCAATGTCATAAGACCAGTAGCAGCAAAATGAGTGGATTCAGGTACGATGATTCTAAGGGAAAGAAGTCACACAGGAAAAGAAACTTATCATAAGATATCACTTAGGAAGATCCTGTAAACATGGCAACACATGAACTGAGTTAGGAAAGAGAACAGAGTCTCACATTTAGAAAACACTCTTATGCCTGCTTAAGGGGGAAGGAGAGGTGGGGTGATGCATCAAACCAGAGTTTGATATAAGCACAGGTACTGTTCCAAAAACCAACTATGGAATAGACAAGACCTACACCTTCCTCAGTGAAAGGGACTCAAAACCCCATATTTCCCGCAGAAGAATAGATCTGACTAGTAAGAATCTTAAAACCAATGTATTGATATGTCTCCGTAAGGGAATCAAGTGTGTCTAGACTGGCATAAACATGGCAGCGAGAATCAGCTCAAACCCACTCTAAAAAGGAATTTCAAAAACAGAACAAAGAAACAGGGAAATTCTTTACAATTCCTTCAGGGTCTCTGATGCAACCTGGAATGACCCTATCTACGATGACAGCTGGATGTGGCATGAGGCTGGACACTTGGGACTGAGAGGATTGGTGAGATTGGGTGAGCAAATGCAGACCCTTTAAAGCAATAATGCATGGCAACCATTCCATGGGTCCCACCTCTCCAGGTTGAAGGGAATATTACTACAGCTATAACATGTACGGGAAACCTAGAGAATGGACACACTGTGAATACGAAAGGTTTCTAAAACTCAACGAAGAGTCCCTCTCCTGGTGCTCCGGTTTGACTTTCCAACAGCTTTACTATCAATCTCCCAACTTGGAGAGACAGCCCCTTTAAGCTCCTGGTTCACACAGGTTGCCCATTTGGCAGAGGAGGAAAGGGAAGAGGGAGAACCAATGAGAGAGTAGCTGTTAGGCATTTGGATGGGCACATGTCACTCTAATTTCCCGGCAGGAAGAAGAATTCACCAAAGTCTCAGCCACCCACCGGGAACCAGTATAGGTCCTGAACCAAATGTTTGGACTTGCGTTCAGCTCACAAAAAACGAGTTGAAAAATGGAGCTCAGGGGCACAGCAATTCACAAACTGGCAGAGTAATCAAGGCCAACTATCGTCCAAAAATCTGTTGAGGGAAGGCAACGAGGCGGACTTGAATGCGAGGCAGAATAGCAGGAAACAGATTTCAAGAGGTACGTTAGAATCGCCTGTAAAGCACAGGAAGAGGGGCACAACTTCGACAATGATGCACTTGGCCAAAAAGGGCGTATGCGTTTTCTCCTGAATATATTCAGGAGAAAACGCATACGCCCTTTTTGGCCAAGCAAGCAAGCGGGCAATGCAAATCTGCACTACAAAGAAGTATCACTTCCGAACGGTAAAAAGGGACATCCACAAAATGTGTAAAAACCAGAAAGGCAAGACAGGCCCTGGAGAACAGGGAGCCTTGTTTTGCTGATGGGCGGGATGTAAGCTGCCAACTGCCTCACTGGAGGAGTGCATTGTGTTCCCTAAAACAAGTAAACAACAGAGCTACAGAGCCAAGGGCACTTCCAGTCTAGGGAATATACCTTGGGAAAACTGAAAATCCATAAGACAGAGCCACCCCCAAATTGAGGGCTGCACTGCTTACAAGAACCTCAACCTGGGTACAGCTGAAATATCCCAGGAAATATAAAAATGGTTCCAAACATTGTGGAAATTACGTACGATGGAATATCCCTCAGCCATGAAATCAATGTCATAAGACCAGTAGCAGCAAAATGAGTGGATTCAGGTACGATGATTCTAAGGGAAAGAAGTCACACAGGAAAAGAAACTTATCATAAGATATCACTTAGGAAGATCCTGTAAACATGGCAACACATGAACTGAGTTAGGAAAGAGAACAGAGTCTCACATTTAGAAAACACTCTTATGCCTGCTTAAGGGGGAAGGAGAGGTGGGGTGATGCATCAAACCAGAGTTTGATATAAGCACAGGTACTGTTCCAAAAACCAACTATGGAATAGACAAGACCTACACCTTCCTCAGTGAAAGGGACTCAAAACCCCATATTTCCCGCAGAGGAATAGATCTGACTAGTAAGAATCTTAAAACCAATGTATTGATATGTCTCCGTAAGGGAATCAAGTGTGTCTAGACTGGCATAAACATGGCAGCGAGAATCAGCTCAAACCCACTCTAAAAAGGAATTTCAAAAACAGAACAAAGAAACAGGGAAATTCTTTACAATTCCTTCAGGGTCTCTGATGCAACCTGGAATGACCCTATCTACGATGACAGCTGGATGTGGCATGAGGCTGGACACTTGGGACTGAGAGGATTGGTGAGATTGGGTGAGCAAATGCAGACCCTTTAAAGCAATAATGCATGGCAACCATTCCATGGGTCCCACCTCTCCAGGTTGAAGGGAATATTACTACAGCTATAACATGTACGGGAAACCTAGAGAATGGACACACTGTGAATACGAAAGGTTTCTAAAACTCAACGAAGAGTCCCTCTCCTGGTGCTCCGGTTTGACTTTCCAACAGCTTTACTATCAATCTCCCAACTTGGAGAGACAGCCCCTTTAAGCTCCTGGTTCCCACAGGTTGCCCATTTGGCAGAGGAGGAAAGGGAAGAGGGAGAACCAATGAGAGAGTAGCTGTTAGGCATTTGGATGGGCACATGTCACTCTAATTTCCCGGCAGGAAGAAGAATTCACCAAAGTCTCAGCCACCCACCGGGAACCAGTATAGGTCCTGAACCAAATGTTTGGACTTGCGTTCAGCTCACAAAAAACGAGTTGAAAAATGGAGCTCAGGGGCACAGCAATTCACAAACTGGCAGAGTAATCAAGGCCAACTATCGTCCAAAAATCTGTTGAGGGAAGGCAACGAGGCGGACTTGAATGCGAGGCAGAATAGCAGGAAACAGATTTCAAGAGGTACGTTAGAATCGCCTGTAAAGCACAGGAAGAGGGGCACAACTTCGACAATGATGCACTTGGCCAAAAAGGGCGTATGCGTTTTCTCCTGAATATATTCAGGAGAAAACGCATACGCCCTTTTTGGCCAAGCAAGCAAGCGGGCAATGCAAATCTGCACTACAAAGAAGTATCACTTCCCACCGGTCAAAAGGGACATCCACAACATGTGTAAAAACCAGAAAGGCAAGACAGGCCCTGGAGAACAGGGAGCCTTGTTATGCTGATGGGCGGGATGTAAGCTGCCAACTGCCTCACTGGAGGAGTGCATTGTGTTCCCTAAAACAAGTAAACAACAGAGCTACAGAGCCAAGGGCACTTCCAGTCTAGGGAATATACCTTGGGAAAACTGAAAATCCATAAGACAGAGCCACCCCCAAATTGAGGGCTGCACTGCTTACAAGAACCTCAACCTGGGTACACCTGAAATATCCCAGGAAATATAAAAATGGTTCAAAACATTGTGGAACTTACGTACGATGGAATATCCCTCAGCCATGAAATCAATGTCATAAGACCAGTAGCAGCAAAATGAGTGGATTCAGGTACGATGATTCTAAGTGAAAGAAGTCACACAGAAAAAGAAACTTATCATAAGATATCACTTAGGAAGATCCTGTAAACATGGCAACACATGAACTGAGTTAGGAAAGAGAACAGAGTCTCACATTTAGAAAACACTCTTATGCCTGCTTAAGGGGGAAGGAGAGGTGGGGTGATGCATCAAACCAGAGTTTGATATAAGCACAGGTACTGTTCCAAAAACCAACTATGGAATAGACAAGACCTACACCTTCCTCAGTGAAAGGGACTCAAAACCCCATATTTCCCGCAGAGGAATAGATCTGACTAGTAAGAATCTTAAAACCTATGTATTGATATGTCTCCGTAAGGGAATCAAGTGTGTCTAGACTGGCATAAACATGGCAGCGAGAATCAGCTCAAACCCACTCTAAAAAGGAATTTCAAAAACAGAACAAAGAAACAGGGAAATTCTTTACAATTCCTTCAGGGTCTCTGATGCAACCTGGAATGACCCTATCTACGATGACAGCTGGATGTGGCATGAGGCTGGACACTTGGGACTGAGAGGATTGGTGAGATTGGGTGAGCAAATGCAGACCCTTTAAAGCAATAATGCATGGCAACCATTCCATGGGTCCCACCTCTCCAGGTTGAAGGGAATATTACTACAGCTATAACATGTACGGGAAACCTAGAGAATGGACACACTGTGAATACGAAAGGTTTCTAAAACTCAACGAAGAGTCCCTCTCCTGGTGCTCCGGTTTGACTTTCCAACAGCTTTACTATCAATCTCCCAACTTGGAGAGACAGCCCCTTTAAGCTCCTGGTTCACACAGGTTGCCCATTTGGCAGAGGAGGAAAGGGAAGAGGGAGAACCAATGAGAGAGTAGCTGTTAGGCATTTGGATGGGCACATGTCACTCTAATTTCCCGGCAGGAAGAAGAATTCACCAAAGTCTCAGCCACCCACCGGGAACCAGTATAGGTCCTGAACCAAATGTTTGGACTTGCGTTCAGCTCACAAAAAACGAGTTGAAAAATGGAGCTCAGGGGCACAGCAATTCACAAACTGGCAGAGTAATCAAGGCCAACTATCGTCCAAAAATCTGTTGAGGGAAGGCAACGAGGCGGACTTGAATGCGAGGCAGAATAGCAGGAAACAGATTTCAAGAGGTACGTTAGAATCGCCTGTAAAGCACAGGAAGAGGGGCACAACTTCGACAATGATGCACTTGGCCAAAAAGGGCGTATGCGTTTTCTCCTGAATATATTCAGGAGAAAACGCATACGCCCATTTTGGCCAAGCAAGCAAGCGGGCAATGCAAATCTGCACTACAAAGAAGTATCACTTCCCAACGGTCAAAAGGGACATCCACAAAATGTGTAAAAACCAGAAAGGCAAGACAGGCCCTGGAGAACAGGGAGCCTTGTTATGCTGATGGGCGGGATGTAAGTTGCCAACTGCCTCACTGGAGGAGTGCATTGTGTTCCCTAAAACAAGTAAACAACAGAGCTACAGAGCCAAGGGCACTTCCAGTCTAGGGAATATACCTTGGGAAAACTGAAAATCCATAAGACAGAGCCACCCCCAAATTGAGGGCTGCACTGCTTACAAGAACCTCAACCTGGGTACACCTGAAATATCCCAGGAAATATAAAAATGGTTCCAAACATTGTGGAACTTACGTACGATGGAATATCCCTCAGCCACGAAATCAATGTCATAAGACCAGTAGCAGCAAAATGAGTGGATTCAGGTACGATGATTCTAAGGGAAAGAAGTCACACAGGAAAAGAAACTTATCATAAGATATCACTTAGGAAGATCCTGTAAACATGGCTACACATGAACTGAGTTAGCAAAGAGAACAGAGTCTCACATTTAGAAAACACTCTTATGCCTGCTTAAGGGGGAAGGAGAGGTGGGGTGATGCATCAAACCAGAGTTTGATATAAGCACAGGTACTGTTCCAAAAACCAACTATGGAATAGACAAGACCTACACCTTCCTCAGTGAAAGGGACTCAAAACCCCATATTTCCTGCAGAGGAATAGATCTGACTAGTAAGAATCTTAAAACCTATGTATTGATATGTCTCCGTAAGGGAATCAAGTGTGTCTAGACTGGCATAACCATGGCAGCGAGAATCAGCTCAAACCCACTCTAAAAAGGAATTTCAAAAACAGAACAAAGAAACAGGGAAATTCTTTACAATTCCTTCAGGGTCTCTGATGCAACCTGGAATGACCCTATCTACGATGACAGCTGGATGTGGCATGAGGCTGGACACTTGGGACTGAGAGGATTGGTGAGATTGGGTGAGCAAATGCAGACCCTTTAAAGCAATAATGCATGGCAACCATTCCATGGGTCCCACCTCTCCAGGTTGAAGGGAATATTACTACAGCTATAACATGTACGGGAAACCTAGAGAATGGACACACTGTGAATACGAAAGGTTTCTAAAACTCAACGAAGAGTCCCTCTCCTGGTGCTCCGGTTTGACTTTCCAACAGCTTTACTATCAATCTCCCAACTTGGAGAGACAGCCCCTTTAAGCTCCTGGTTCACACAGGTTGCCCATTTGGCAGAGGAGGAAAGGGAAGAGGGAGAACCAATGAGAGAGTAGCTGTTAGGCATTTGGATGGGCACATGTCACTCTAATTTCCCGGCAGGAAGAAGAATTCACCAAAGTCTCAGCCACCCACCGGGAACCAGTATAGGTCCTGAACCAAATGTTTGGACTTGCGTTCAGCTCACAAAAAACGAGTTGAAAAATGGAGCTCAGGGGCACAGCAATTCACAAACTGGCAGAGTAATCAAGGCCAACTATCGTCCAAAAATCTGTTGAGGGAAGGCAACGAGGCGGACTTGAATGCGAGGCAGAATAGCAGGAAACAGATTTCAAGAGGTACGTTAGAATCGCCTGTAAAGCACAGGAAGAGGGGCACAACTTCGACAATGATGCACTTGGCCAAAAAGGGCGTATGCGTTTTCTCCTGAATATATTCAGGAGAAAAGGCATACGCCCTTTTTGGCCAAGCAAGCAAGCGGGCAATGCAAATCTTCACTACAAAGAAGTATCACTTCCCAACGGTCAAAAGGGACATCCACAAAATGTGTAAAAACCAGAAAGGCAAGACAGGCCCTGGAGAACAGGGAGCCTTGTTATGCTGATGGGCGGGATGTAAGTTGCCAACTGCCTCACTGGAGGAGTGCATTGTGTTCCCTAAAACAAGTAAACAACAGAGCTACAGAGCCAAGGGCACTTCCAGTCTAGGGAATATACCTTGGGAAAACTGAAAATCCATAAGACAGAGCCACCCCCAAATTGAGGGCTGCACTGCTTACAAGAACCTCAACCTGGGTACACCTGAAATATCCCAGGAAATATAAAAATGGTTCAAATCATTGTGGAACTTACGTACGATGGAATATCCCTCAGCCATGAAATCAATGTCATAAGACCAGTAGCAGCAAAATGAGTGGATTCAGGTACGATGATTCTAAGTGAAAGAAGTCACACAGAAAAAGAAACTTATCATAAGATATCACTTAGGAAGATCCTGTAAACATGGCAACACATGAACTGAGTTAGGAAAGAGAACAGAGTCTCACATTTAGAAAACACTCTTATGCCTGCTTAAGGGGGAAGGAGAGGTGGGGTGATGCATCAAACCAGAGTTTGATATAAGCACAGGTACTGTTCCAAAAACCAACTATGGAATAGACAAGACCTACACCTTCCTCAGTGCAAGGGACTCAAAACCCCATATTTCCCGCAGAGGAATAGATCTGACTAGTAAGAATCTTAAAACCTATGTATTGATATGTCTCCGTAAGGGAATCAAGTGTGTCTAGACTGGCATAAACATGGCAGCGAGAATCAGCTCAAACCCACTCTAAAAAGGAATTTCCAAAACAGAACAAAGAAACAGGGAAATTCTTTACAATTCCTTCAGGGTCTCTGATGCAACCTGGAATGACCCTATCTACGATGACAGCTGGATGTGGCATGAGGCTGGACACTTGGGACTGAGAGGATTGGTGAGATTGGGTGAGCAAATGCAGACCCTTTAAAGCAATAATGCATGGCAACCATTCCATGGGTCCCACCTCTCCAGGTTGAAGGGAATATTACTACAGCTATAACATGTACGGGAAACCTAGAGAATGGACACACTGTGAATACGAAAGGTTTCTAAAACTCAACGAAGAGTCCCTCTCCTGGTGCTCCGGTTTGACTTTCCAACAGCTTTACTATCAATCTCCCAACTTGGAGAGACAGCCCCTTTAAGCTCCTGGTTCACACAGGTTGCCCATTTGGCAGAGGAGGAAAGGGAAGAGGGAGAACCAATGAGAGAGTAGCTGTTAGGCATTTGGATGGGCACATGTCACTCTAATTTCCCGGCAGGAAGAAGAATTCACCAAAGTCTCAGCCACCCACCGGGAACCAGTATAGGTCCTGAACCAAATGTTTGGACTTGCGTTCAGCTCACAAAAAACGAGTTGAAAAATGGAGCTCAGGGGCACAGCAATTCACAAACTGGCAGAGTAATCAAGGCCAACTATCGTCCAAAAATCTGTTGAGGGAAGGCAACGAGGCGGACTTGAATGCGAGGCAGAATAGCAGGAAACAGATTTCAAGAGGTACGTTAGAATCGCCTGTAAAGCACAGGAAGAGGGGCACAACTTCGACAATGATGCACTTGGCCAAAAAGGGCGTATGCGTTTTCTCCTGAATATATTCAGGAGAAAACGCATACGCCCAATTTGGCCAAGCAAGCAAGCGGGCAATGCAAATCTGCACTACAAAGAAGTATCACTTCCCAACGGTCAAAAGGGACATCCACAAAATGTGTAAAAACCAGAAAGGCAAGACAGGCCCTGGAGAACAGGGAGCCTTGTTATGCTGATGGGCGGGATGTAAGTTGCCAACTGCCTCACTGGAGGAGTGCATTGTGTTCCCTAAAACAAGTAAACAACAGAGCTACAGAGCCAAGGGCACTTCCAGTCTAGGGAATATACCTTGGGAAAACTGAAAATCCATAAGACAGAGCCACCCCCAAATTGAGGGCTGCACTGCTTACAAGAACCTCAACCTGGGTACACCTGAAATATCCCAGGAAATATAAAAATGGTTCCAAACATTGTGGAACTTACGTACGATGGAATATCCCTCAGCCACGAAATCAATGTCATAAGACCAGTAGCAGCAAAATGAGTGGATTCAGGTACGATGATTCTAAGGGAAAGAAGTCACACAGGAAAAGAAACTTATCATAAGATATCACTTAGGAAGATCCTGTAAACATGGCTACACATGAACTGAGTTAGCAAAGAGAACAGAGTCTCACATTTAGAAAACACTCTTATGCCTGCTTAAGGGGGAAGGAGAGGTGGGGTGATGCATCAAACCAGAGTTTGATATAAGCACAGGTACTGTTCCAAAAACCAACTATGGAATAGACAAGACCTACACCTTCCTCAGTGAAAGGGACTCAAAACCCCATATTTCCTGCAGAGGAATAGATCTGACTAGTAAGAATCTTAAAACCTATGTATTGATATGTCTCCGTAAGGGAATCAAGTGTGTCTAGACTGGCATAACCATGGCAGCGAGAATCAGCTCAAACCCACTCTAAAAAGGAATTTCAAAAACAGAACAAAGAAACAGGGAAATTCTTTACAATTCCTTCAGGGTCTCTGATGCAACCTGGAATGACCCTATCTACGATGACAGCTGGATGTGGCATGAGGCTGGACACTTGGGACTGAGAGGATTGGTGAGATTGGGTGAGCAAATGCAGACCCTTTAAAGCAATAATGCATGGCAACCATTCCATGGGTCCCACCTCTCCAGGTTGAAGGGAATATTACTACAGCTATAACATGTACGGGAAACCTAGAGAATGGACACACTGTGAATACGAAAGGTTTCTAAAACTCAACGAAGAGTCCCTCTCCTGGTGCTCCGGTTTGACTTTCCAACAGCTTTACTATCAATCTCCCAACTTGGAGAGACAGCCCCTTTAAGCTCCTGGTTCACACAGGTTGCCCATTTGGCAGAGGAGGAAAGGGAAGAGGGAGAACCAATGAGAGAGTAGCTGTTAGGCATTTGGATGGGCACATGTCACTCTAATTTCCCGGCAGGAAGAAGAATTCACCAAAGTCTCAGCCACCCACCGGGAACCAGTATAGGTCCTGAACCAAATGTTTGGACTTGCGTTCAGCTCACAAAAAACGAGTTGAAAAATGGAGCTCAGGGGCACAGCAATTCACAAACTGGCAGAGTAATCAAGGCCAACTATCGTCCAAAAATCTGTTGAGGGAAGGCAACGAGGCGGACTTGAATGCGAGGCAGAATAGCAGGAAACAGATTTCAAGAGGTACGTTAGAATCGCCTGTAAAGCACAGGAAGAGGGGCACAACTTCGACAATGATGCACTTGGCCAAAAAGGGCGTATGCGTTTTCTCCTGAATATATTCAGGAGAAAACGCATACGCCCATTTTGGCCAAGCAAGCAAGCGGGCAATGCAAATCTGCACTACAAAGAAGTATCACTTCCCAACGGTCAAAAGGGACATCCACAAAATGTGTAAAAACCAGAAAGGCAAGACAGGCCCTGGAGAACAGGGAGCCTTGTTATGCTGATGGGCGGGATGTAAGTTGCCAACTGCCTCACTGGAGGAGTGCATTGTGTTCCCTAAAACAAGTAAACAACAGAGCTACAGAGCCAAGGGCACTTCCAGTCTAGGGAATATACCTTGGGAAAACTGAAAATCCATAAGACAGAGCCACCCCCAAATTGAGGGCTGCACTGCTTACAAGAACCTCAACCTGGGTACACCTGAAATATCCCAGGAAATATAAAAATGGTTCCAAACATTGTGGAACTTACGTACGATGGAATATCCCTCAGCCACGAAATCAATGTCATAAGACCAGTAGCAGCAAAATGAGTGGATTCAGGTACGATGATTCTAAGGGAAAGAAGTCACACAGGAAAAGAAACTTATCATAAGATATCACTTAGGAAGATCCTGTAAACATGGCTACACATGAACTGAGTTAGCAAAGAGAACAGAGTCTCACATTTAGAAAACACTCTTATGCCTGCTTAAGGGGGAAGGAGAGGTGGGGTGATGCATCAAACCAGAGTTTGATATAAGCACAGGTACTGTTCCAAAAACCAACTATGGAATAGACAAGACCTACACCTTCCTCAGTGAAAGGGACTCAAAACCCCATATTTCCTGCAGAGGAATAGATCTGACTAGTAAGAATCTTAAAACCTATGTATTGATATGTCTCCGTAAGGGAATCAAGTGTGTCTAGACTGGCATAAACATGGCAGCGAGAATCAGCTCAAACCCACTCTAAAAAGGAATTTCAAAAACAGAACAAAGAAACAGGGAAATTCTTTACAATTCCTTCAGGGTCTCTGATGCAACCTGGAATGACCCTATCTACGATGACAGCTGGATGTGGCATGAGGCTGGACACTTGGGACTGAGAGGATTGGTGAGATTGGGTGAGCAAATGCAGACCCTTTAAAGCAATAATGCATGGCAACCATTCCATGGGTCCCACGTCTCCAGGTTGAAGGGAATATTACTACAGCTATAACATGTACGGGAAACCTAGAGAATGGACACACTGTGAATACGAAAGGTTTCTAAAACTCAACGAAGAGTCCCTCTCCTGGTGCTCCGGTTTGACTTTCCAACAGCTTTACTATCAATCTCCCAACTTGGAGAGACAGCCCCTTTAAGCTCCTGGTTCACACAGGTTGCCCATTTGGCAGAGGAGGAAAGGGAAGAGGGAGAACCAATGAGAGAGTAGCTGTTAGGCATTTGGATGGGCACATGTCACTCTAATATCCCGGCAGGAAGAAGAATTCACCAAAGTCTCAGCCACCCACCGGGAACCAGTATAGGTCCTGAACCAAAAGTTTGGACTTGCGTTCAGCTCACAAAAAACGAGTTGAAAAATGGAGCTCAGGGGCACAGCAATTCACAAACTGGCAGAGTAATCAAGGCCAACTATCGTCCAAAAATCTGTTGAGGGAAGGCAACGAGGCGGACTTGAATGCGAGGCAGAATAGCAGGAAACAGATTTCAAGAGGTACGTTAGAATCGCCTGTAAAGCACAGGAAGAGGGGCACAACTTCGACAATGATGCACTTGGCCAAAAAGGGCGTATGCGTTTTCTCCTGAATATATTCAGGAGAAAACACATACGCCCTTTTTGGCCAAGCAAGCAAGCGGGCAATGCAAATCTTCACTACAAAGAAGTATCACTTCCCAACGGTCAAAAGGGACATCCACAAAATGTGTAAAAACCAGAAAGGCAAGACAGGCCCTGGAGAACAGGGAGCCTTGTTATGCTGATGGGCGGGATGTAAGTTGCCAACTGCCTTACTGGAGGAGTGCATTGTGTTCCCTAAAACAAGTAAACAACAGAGCTACAGAGCCAAGGGCACTTCCAGTCTAGGGAATATACCTTGGGAAAACTGAAAATCCATAAGACAGAGCCACCCCCAAATTGAGGGCTGCACTGCTTACAAGAACCTCAACCTGGGTACACCTGAAATATCCCAGGAAATATAAAAATGGTTCAAAACATTGTGGAACTTACGTACGATGGAATATCCCTCAGTCATGAAATCAATGTCATAAGACCAGTAGCAGCAAAATGAGTGGATTCAGGTACGATGATTCTAAGGGAAAGAAGTCACACAGAAAAAGAAACTTATCATAAGATATCACTTAGGAAGATCCTGTAAACATGGCAACACATGAACTGAGTTAGGAAAGAGAACAGAGTCTCACATTTAGAAAACACTCTTATGCCTGCTTAAGGGGGAAGGAGAGGTGGGGTGATGCATCAAACCAGAGTTTGATATAAGCACAGGTACTGTTCCAAAAACCAACTATGGAATAGACAAGACCTACACCTTCCTCAGTGAAAGGGACTCAAAACCCCATATTTCCCGCAGAGGAATAGATCTGACTAGTAAGAATCTTAAAACCTATGTATTGATATGTCTCCGTAAGGGAATCAAGTGTGTCTAGACTGGCATAAACATGGCAGCGAGAATCAGCTCAAACCCACTCTAAAAAGGAATTTCCAAAACAGAACAAAGAAACAGGGAAATTCTTTACAATTCCTTCAGGGTCTCTGATGCAACCTGGAATGACCCTATCTACGATGACAGCTGGATGTGGCATGAGGCTGGACACTTGGGACTGAGAGGATTGGTGAGATTGGGTGAGCAAATGCAGACCCTTTAAAGCAATAATGCATGGCAACCATTCCATGGGTCCCACCTCTCCAGGTTGAAGGGAATATTACTACAGCTATAACATGTACGGGAAACCTAGAGAATGGACACACTGTGAATACGAAAGGTTTCTAAAACTCAACGAAGAGTCCCTCTCCTGGTGCTCCGGTTTGACTTTCCAACAGCTTTACTATCAATCTCCCAACTTGGAGAGACAGCCCCTTTAAGCTCCTGGTTCACACAGGTTGCCCATTTGGCAGAGGAGGAAAGGGAAGAGGGAGAACCAATGAGAGAGTAGCTGTTAGGCATTTGGATGGGCACATGTCACTCTAATTTCCCGGCAGGAAGAAGAATTCACCAAAGTCTCAGCCACCCACCGGGAACCAGTATAGGTCCTGAACCAAATGTTTGGACTTGCGTTCAGCTCACAAAAAACGAGTTGAAAAATGGAGCTCAGGGGCACAGCAATTCACAAACTGGCAGAGTAAGCAAGGCCAACTATCGTCCAAAAATCTGTTGAGGGAAGGCAACGAGGCGGACTTGAATGCGAGGCAGAATAGCAGGAAACAGATTTCAAGAGGTACGTTAGAATCGCCTGTAAAGCACAGGAAGAGGGGCACAACTTCGACAATGATGCACTTGGCCAAAAAGGGCGTATGCGTTTTCTCCTGAATATATTCAGGAGAAAACGCATACGCCCTTTTTGGCCAAGCAAGCAAGCGGGCAATGCAAATCTGCACTACAAAGAAGTATCACTTCCCACCGGTCAAAAGGGACATCCACAAAATGTGTAAAAACCAGAAAGGCAAGACAGGCCCTGGAGAACAGGGAGCCTTGTTTTGCTGATGGGCGAGATGTAAGTTGCCAACTGCCTCACTGGAGGAGTGCATTGTGTTCCCTAAAACAAGTAAACAACAGAGCTACAGAGCCAAGGACACTTCCAGTCTAGGGAATATACCTTGGGAAAACTGAAAATCCATAAGACAGAGCCACCCCCAAATTGAGGGCTGCACTGCTTACAAGAACCTCAACCTGGGTACAGCTGAAATATCCCAGGAAATATAAAAATGGTTCAAAACATTGTGGAACTTACGTACGATGGAATATCCCTCAGCCACGAAATCAATGTCATAAGACCAGTAGAAGCAAAATGAGTGGATTCAGGTACGATGATTCTAAGGGAAAGAAGTCACACAGGAAAAGAAACTTATCATAAGATATCACTTAGGAAGATCCTGTAAACATGGCAACACATGAACTGAGTTAGGAAAGAGAACAGAGTCTCACATTTAGAAAACACTCTTATGCCTGCTTAAGGGGGAAGGAGAGGTGGGGTGATGCATCAAACCAGAGTTTGATATAAGCACAGGTACTGTTCCAAAAACCAACTATGGAATAGACAAGACCTACACCTTCCTCAGTGAAAGGGACTCAAAACCCCATATTTCCCGCAGAGGAATAGATCTGACTAGTAAGAATCTTAAAACCAATGTATTGATATGTCTCCGTAAGGGAATCAAGTGTGTCTAGACTGGCATAAACATGGCAGCGAGAATCAGCTCAAACCCACTCTAAAAAGGAATTTCCAAAACAGAACAAAGAAACAGGGAAATTCTTTACAATTCCTTCAGGGTCTCTGATGCAACCTGGAATGACCCTATCTACGATGACAGCTGGATGTGGCATGAGGCTGGACACTTGGGACTGAGAGGATTGGTGAGATTGGGTGAGCAAATGCAGACCCTTTAAAGCAATAATGCATGGCAACCATTCCATGGGTCCCACCTCTCCAGGTTGAAGGGAATATTACTACAGCTATAACATGTACGGGAAACCTAGAGAATGGACACACTGTGAATACGAAAGGTTTCTAAAACTCAACGAAGAGTCCCTCTCCTGGTGCTCCGGTTTGACTTTCCAACAGCTTTACTATCAATCTCCCAACTTGGAGAGACAGCCCCTTTAAGCTCCTGGTTCACACAGGTTGCCCATTTGGCAGAGGAGGAAAGGGAAGAGGGAGAACCAATGAGAGAGTAGCTGTTAGGCATTTGGATGGGCACATGTCACTCTAATTTCCCGGCAGGAAGAAGAATTCACCAAAGTCTCAGCCACCCACCGGGAACCAGTATAGGTCCTGAACCAAATGTTTGGACTTGCGTTCAGCTCACAAAAAACGAGTTGAAAAATGGAGCTCAGGGGCACAGCAATTCACAAACTGGCAGAGTAATCAAGGCCAACTATCGTCCAAAAATCTGTTGAGGGAAGGCAACGAGGCGGACTTGAATGCGAGGCAGAATAGCAGGAAACAGATTTCAAGAGGTACGTTAGAATCGCCTGTAAAGCACAGGAAGAGGGGCACAACTTCGACAATGATGCACTTGGCCAAAAAGGGCGTATGCGTTTTCTCCTGAATATATTCAGGAGAAAACGCATACGCCCTTTTTGGCCAAGCAAGCAAGCGGGCAATGCAAATCTGCACTACAAAGAAGTATCACTTCCGAACGGTCAAAAGGGACATCCACAAAATGTGTAAAAACCAGAAAGGCAAGACAGGCCCTGGAGAACAGGGAGCCTTGTTTTGCTGATGGGCGGGATGTAAGCTGCCAACTGCCTCACTGGAGGAGTGCATTGTGTTCCCTAAAACAAGTAAACAACAGAGCTACAGAGCCAAGGGCACTTCCAGTCTAGGGAATATACCTTGGGAAAACTGAAAATCCATAAGACAGAGCCACCCCCAAATTGAGGGCTGCACTGCTTACAAGAACCTCAACCTGGGTACAGCTGAAATATCCCAGGAAATATAAAAATGGTTCCAAACATTGTGGAACTTACGTACGATGGAATATCCCTCAGCCACGAAATCAATGTCATAAGACCAGTAGCAGCAAAATGAGTGGATTCAGGTACGATGATTCTAAGGGAAAGAAGTCACACAGGAAAAGAAACTTATCATAAGATATCACTTAGGAAGATCCTGTAAACATGGCAACACATGAACTGAGTTAGGAAAGAGAACAGAGTCTCACATTTAGAAAACACTCTTATGCCTGCTTAAGGGGGAAGGAGAGGTGGGGTGATGCATCAAACCAGAGTTTGATATAAGCACAGGTACTGTTCCAAAAACCAACTATGGAATAGACAAGACCTACACCTTCCTCAGTGAAAGGGACTCAAAACCCCATATTTCCCGCAGAGGAATAGATCTGACTAGTAAGAATCTTAAAACCAATGTATTGATATGTCTCCGTAAGGGAATCAAGTGTGTCTAGACTGGCATAAACATGGCAGCGAGAATCAGCTCAAACCCACTCTAAAAAGGAATTTCCAAAACAGAACAAAGAAACAGGGAAATTCTTTACAATTCCTTCAGGGTCTCTGATGCAACCTGGAATGACCCTATCTACGATGACAGCTGGATGTGGCATGAGGCTGGACACTTGGGACTGAGAGGATTGGTGAGATTGGGTGAGCAAATGCAGACCCTTTAAAGCAATAATGCATGGCAACCATTCCATGGGTCCCACCTCTCCAGGTTGAAGGGAATATTACTACAGCTATAACATGTACGGGAAACCTAGAGAATGGACACACTGTGAATACGAAAGGTTTCTAAAACTCAACGAAGAGTCCCTCTCCTGGTGCTCCGGTTTGACTTTCCAACAGCTTTACTATCAATCTCCCAACTTGGAGAGACAGCCCCTTTAAGCTCCTGGTTCACACAGGTTGCCCATTTGGCAGAGGAGGAAAGGGAAGAGGGAGAACCAATGAGAGAGTAGCTGTTAGGCATTTGGATGGGCACATGTCACTCTAATTTCCCGGCAGGAAGAAGAATTCACCAAAGTCTCAGCCACCCACCGGGAACCAGTATAGGTCCTGAACCAAATGTTTGGACTTGCGTTCAGCTCACAAAAAACGAGTTGAAAAATGGAGCTCAGGGGCACAGCAATTCACAAACTGGCAGAGTAATCAAGGCCAACTATCGTCCAAAAATCTGTTGAGGGAAGGCAACGAGGCGGACTTGAATGCGAGGCAGAATAGCAGGAAACAGATTTCAAGAGGTACGTTAGAATCGCCTGTAAAGCACAGGAAGAGGGGCACGACTTCGACAATGATGCACTTGGCCAAAAAGGGCGTATGCGTTTTCTCCTGAATATATTCAGGAGAAAACGCATACGCCCTTTTTGGCCAAGCAAGCAAGCGGGCAATGCAAATCTGCACTACAAAGAAGTATCACTTCCCACCGGTCAAAAGGGACATCCACAAAATGTGTAAAAACCAGAAAGGCAAGACAGGCCCTGGAGAACAGGGAGCCTTGTTATGCTGATGGGCGGGATGTAAGTTGCCAACTGCCTCACTGGAGGAGTGCATTGTGTTCCCTAAAACAAGTAAACAACAGAGCTACAGAGCCAAGGGCACTTCCAGTCTAGGGAATATACCTTGGGAAAACTGAAAATCCATAAGACAGAGCCACCCCCAAATTGAGGGCTGCACTGCTTACAAGAACCTCAACCTGGGTACACCTGAAATATCCCAGGAAATATAAAAATGGTTCAAAACATTGTGGAACTTACGTACGATGGAATATCCCTCAGCCATGAAATCAATGTCATAAGACCAGTAGCAGCAAAATGAGTGGATTCAGGTACGATGATTCTAAGTGAAAGAAGTCACACAGAAAAAGAAACTTATCATAAGATATCACTTAGGAAGATCCTGTAAACATGGCAACACATGAACTGAGTTAGGAAAGAGAACAGAGTCTCACATTTAGAAAACACTCTTATGCCTGCTTAAGGGGGAAGGAGAGGTGGGGTGATGCATCAAACCAGAGTTTGATATAAGCACAGGTACTGTTCCAAAAACCAACTATGGAATAGACAAGACCTACACCTTCCTCAGTGAAAGGGACTCAAAACCCCATATTTCCCGCAGAGGAATAGATCTGACTAGTAAGAATCTTAAAACCTATGTATTGATATGTCTCCGTAAGGGAATCAAGTGTGTCTAGACTGGCATAAACATGGCAGCGAGAATCAGCTCAAACCCACTCTAAAAAGGAATTTCCAAAACAGAACAAAGAAACAGGGAAATTCTTTACAATTCCTTCAGGGTCTCTGATGCAACCTGGAATGACCCTATCTACAATGACAGCTGGATGTGGCATGAGGCTGGACACTTGGGACTGAGAGGATTGGTGAGATTGGGTGAGCAAATGCAGACCCTTTAAAGCAATAATGCATGGCAACCATTCCATGGGTCCCACGTCTCCAGGTTGAAGGGAATATTACTACAGCTATAACATGTACGGGAAACCTAGAGAATGGACACACTGTGAATACGAAAGGTTTCTAAAACTCAACGAAGAGTCCCTCTCCTGGTGCTCCGGTTTGACTTTCCAACAGCTTTACTATCAATCTCCCAACTTGGAGAGACAGCCCCTTTAAGCTCCTGGTTCACACAGGTTGCCCATTTGGCAGAGGAGGAAAGGGAAGAGGGAGAACCAATGAGAGAGTAGCTGTTAGGCATTTGGATGGGCACATGTCACTCTAATTTCCCGGCAGGAAGAAGAATTCACCAAAGTCTCAGCCACCCACCGGGAACCAGTATAGGTCCTGAACCAAATGTTTGGACTTGCGTTCAGCTCACAAAAAACGAGTTGAAAAATGGAGCTCAGGGGCACAGCAATTCACAAACTGGCAGAGTAATCAAGGCCAACTATCGTCCAAAAATCTGTTGAGGGAAGGCAACGAGGCGGACTTGAATGCGAGGCAGAATAGCAGGAAACAGATTTCAAGAGGTACGTTAGAATCGACTGTAAAGCACAGGAAGAGGGGCACAACTTCGACAATGATGCACTTGGCCAAAAAGGGCGTATGCGTTTTCTCCTGAATATATTCAGGAGAAAACGCATACGCCCTTTTTGGCCAAGCAAGCAAGCGGGCAATGCAAATCTGCACTACAAAGAAGTATCACTTCCCACCGGTCAAAAGGGACATCCACAAAATGTGTAAAAACCAGAAAGGCAAGACAGGCCCTGGAGAACAGGGAGCCTTGTTATGCTGATGGGCGGGATGTAAGCTGCCAACTGCCTCACTGGAGGAGTGCATTGTGTTCCCTAAAACAAGTAAACAACAGAGCTACAGAGCCAAGGGCACTTCCAGTCTAGGGAATATACCTTGGGAAAACTGAAAATCCATAAGACAGAGCCACCCCCAAATTGAGGGCTGCACTGCTTACAAGAACCTCAACCTGGGTACACCTGAAATATCCCAGGAAATATAAAAATGGTTCAAAACATTGTGGAACTTACGTACGATGGAATATCCCTCAGCCATGAAATCAATGTCATAAGACCAGTAGCAGCAAAATGAGTGGATTCAGGTACGATGATTCTAAGTGAAAGAAGTCACACAGAAAAAGAAACTTATCATAAGATATCACTTAGGAAGATCCTGTAAACATGGCAACACATGAACTGAGTTAGGAAAGAGAACAGAGTCTCACATTTAGAAAACACTCTTATGCCTGCTTAAGGGGGAAGGAGAGGTGGGGTGATGCATCAAACCAGAGTTTGATATAAGCACAGGTACTGTTCCAAAAACCAACTATGGAATAGACAAGACCTACACCTTCCTCAGTGAAAGGGACTCAAAACCCCATATTTCCCGCAGAGGAATAGATCTGACTAGTAAGAATCTTAAAACCTATGTATTGATATGTCTCCGTAAGGGAATCAAGTGTGTCTAGACTGGCATAAACATGGCAGCGAGAATCAGCTCAAACCCACTCTAAAAAGGAATTTCCAAAACAGAACAAAGAAACAGGGAAATTCTTTACAATTCCTTCAGGGTCTCTGATGCAACCTGGAATGACCCTATCTACGATGACAGCTGGATGTGGCATGAGGCTGGACACTTGGGACTGAGAGGATTGGTGAGATTGGGTGAGCAAATGCAGACCCTTTAAAGCAATAATGCATGGCAACCATTCCATGGGTCCCACCTCTCCAGGTTGAAGGGAATATTACTACAGCTATAACATGTACGGGAAACCTAGAGAATGGACACACTGTGAATACGAAAGGTTTCTAAAACTCAACGAAGAGTCCCTCTCCTGGTGCTCCGGTTTGACTTTCCAACAGCTTTACTATCAATCTCCCAACTTGGAGAGACAGCCCCTTTAAGCTCCTGGTTCACACAGGTTGCCCATTTGGCAGAGGAGGAAAGGGAAGAGGGAGAACCAATGAGAGAGTAGCTGTTAGGCATTTGGATGGGCACATGTCACTCTAATTTCCCGGCAGGAAGAAGAATTCACCAAAGTCTCAGCCACCCACCGGGAACCAGTATAGGTCCTGAACCAAATGTTTGGACTTGCGTTCAGCTCACAAAAAACGAGTTGAAAAATGGAGCTCAGGGGCACAGCAATTCACAAACTGGCAGAGTAATCAAGGCCAACTATCGTCCAAAAATCTGTTGAGGGAAGGCAACGAGGCGGACTTGAATGCGAGGCAGAATAGCAGGAAACAGATTTCAAGAGGTACGTTAGAATCGCCTGTAAAGCACAGGAAGAGGGGCACAACTTCGACAATGATGCACTTGGCCAAAAAGGGCGTATGCGTTTTCTCCTGAATATATTCAGGAGAAAACGCATACGCCCTTTTTGGCCAAGCAAGCAAGCGGGCAATGCAAATCTGCACTACAAAGAAGTATCACTTCCCACCGGTCAAAAGGGACATCCACAAAATGTGTAAAAACCAGAAAGGCAAGACAGGCCCTGGAGAACAGGGAGCCTTGTTATGCTGATGGGCGGGATGTAAGTTGCCAACTGCCTCACTGGAGGAGTGCATTGTGTTCCCTAAAACAAGTAAACAACAGAGCTACAGAGCCAAGGGCACTTCCAGTCTAGGGAATATACCTTGGGAAAACTGAAAATCCATAAGACAGAGCCACCCCCAAATTGAGGGCTGCACTGCTTACAAGAACCTCAACCTGGGTACACCTGAAATATCCCAGGAAATATAAAAATGGTTCAAAACATTGTGGAACTTACGTACGATGGAATATCCCTCAGCCATGAAATCAATGTCATAAGACCAGTAGCAGCAAAATGAGTGGATTCAGGTACGATGATTCTAAGTGAAAGAAGTCACACAGAAAAAGAAACTTATCATAAGATATCACTTAGGAAGATCCTGTAAACATGGCAACACATGAACTGAGTTAGGAAAGAGAACAGAGTCTCACATTTAGAAAACACTCTTATGCCTGCTTAAGGGGGAAGGAGAGGTGGGGTGATGCATCAAACCAGAGTTTGATATAAGCACAGGTACTGTTCCAAAAACCAACTATGGAATAGACAAGACCTACACCTTCCTCAGTGAAAGGGACTCAAAACCCCATATTTCCCGCAGAGGAATAGATCTGACTAGTAAGAATCTTAAAACCTATGTATTGATATGTCTCCGTAAGGGAATCAAGTGTGTCTAGACTGGCATAAACATGGCAGCGAGAATCAGCTCAAACCCACTCTAAAAAGGAATTTCCAAAACAGAACAAAGAAACAGGGAAATTCTTTACAATTCCTTCAGGGTCTCTGATGCAACCTGGAATGACCCTATCTACGATGACAGCTGGATGTGGCATGAGGCTGGACACTTGGGACTGAGAGGATTGGTGAGATTGGGTGAGCAAATGCAGACCCTTTAAAGCAATAATGCATGGCAACCATTCCATGGGTCCCACCTCTCCAGGTTGAAGGGAATATTACTACAGCTATAACATGTACGGGAAACCTAGAGAATGGACACACTGTGAATACGAAAGGTTTCTAAAACTCAACGAAGAGTCCCTCTCCTGGTGCTCCGGTTTGACTTTCCAACAGCTTTACTATCAATCTCCCAACTTGGAGAGACAGCCCCTTTAAGCTCCTGGTTCACACAGGTTGCCCATTTGGCAGAGGAGGAAAGGGAAGAGGGAGAACCAATGAGAGAGTAGCTGTTAGGCATTTGGATGGGCACATGTCACTCTAATTTCCCGGCAGGAAGAAGAATTCACCAAAGTCTCAGCCACCCACCGGGAACCAGTATAGGTCCTGAACCAAATGTTTGGACTTGCGTTCAGCTCACAAAAAACGAGTTGAAAAATGGAGCTCAGGGGCACAGCAATTCACAAACTGGCAGAGTAATCAAGGCCAACTATCGTCCAAAAATCTGTTGAGGGAAGGCAACGAGGCGGACTTGAATGCGAGGCAGAATAGCAGGAAACAGATTTCAAGAGGTACGTTAGAATCGCCTGTAAAGCACAGGAAGAGGGGCACGACTTCGACAATGATGCACTTGGCCAAAAAGGGCGTATGCGTTTTCTCCTGAATATATTCAGGAGAAAACGCATACGCCCTTTTTGGCCAAGCAAGCAAGCGGGCAATGCAAATCTGCACTACAAAGAAGTATCACTTCCCACCGGTCAAAAGGGACATCCACAAAATGTGTAAAAACCAGAAAGGCAAGACAGGCCCTGGAGAACAGGGAGCCTTGTTATGCTGATGGGCGGGATGTAAGTTGCCAACTGCCTCACTGGAGGAGTGCATTGTGTTCCCTAAAACAAGTAAACAACAGAGCTACAGAGCCAAGGGCACTTCCAGTCTAGGGAATATACCTTGGGAAAACTGAAAATCCATAAGACAGAGCCACCCCCAAATTGAGGGCTGCACTGCTTACAAGAACCTCAACCTGGGTACACCTGAAATATCCCAGGAAATATAAAAATGGTTCAAAACATTGTGGAACTTACGTACGATGGAATATCCCTCAGCCATGAAATCAATGTCATAAGACCAGTAGCAGCAAAATGAGTGGATTCAGGTACGATGATTCTAAGTGAAAGAAGTCACACAGAAAAAGAAACTTATCATAAGATATCACTTAGGAAGATCCTGTAAACATGGCAACACATGAACTGAGTTAGGAAAGAGAACAGAGTCTCACATTTAGAAAACACTCTTATGCCTGCTTAAGGGGGAAGGAGAGGTGGGGTGATGCATCAAACCAGAGTTTGATATAAGCACAGGTACTGTTCCAAAAACCAACTATGGAATAGACAAGACCTACACCTTCCTCAGTGAAAGGGACTCAAAACCCCATATTTCCCGCAGAGGAATAGATCTGACTAGTAAGAATCTTAAAACCTATGTATTGATATGTCTCCGTAAGGGAATCAAGTGTGTCTAGACTGGCATAAACATGGCAGCGAGAATCAGCTCAAACCCACTCTAAAAAGGAATTTCAAAAACAGAACAAAGAAACAGGGAAATTCTTTACAATTCCTTCAGGGTCTCTGATGCAACCTGGAATGACCCTATCTACAATGACAGCTGGATGTGGCATGAGGCTGGACACTTGGGACTGAGAGGATTGGTGAGATTGGGTGAGCAAATGCAGACCCTTTAAAGCAATAATGCATGGCAACCATTCCATGGGTCCCACGTCTCCAGGTTGAAGGGAATATTACTACAGCTATAACATGTACGGGAAACCTAGAGAATGGACACACTGTGAATACGAAAGGTTTCTAAAACTCAACGAAGAGTCCCTCTCCTGGTGCTCCGGTTTGACTTTCCAACAGCTTTACTATCAATCTCCCAACTTGGAGAGACAGCCCCTTTAAGCTCCTGGTTCACACAGGTTGCCCATTTGGCAGAGGAGGAAAGGGAAGAGGGAGAACCAATGAGAGAGTAGCTGTTAGGCATTTGGATGGGCACATGTCACTCTAATTTCCCGGCAGGAAGAAGAATTCAACAAAGTCTCAGCCACCCACCGGGAACCAGTATAGGTCCTGAACCAAAAGTTTGGACTTGCGTTCAGCTCACAAAAAACGAGTTGAAAAATGGAGCTCAGGGGCACAGCAATTCACAAACTGGCAGAGTAATCAAGGCCAACTATCGTCCAAAAATCTGTTGAGGGAAGGCAACGAGGCGGACTTGAATGCGAGGCAGAATAGCAGGAAACAGATTTCAAGAGGTACGTTAGAATCGCCTGTAAAGCACAGGAAGAGGGGCACAACTTCGACAATGATGCACTTGGCCAAAAAGGGCGTATGCGTTTTCTCCTGAATATATTCAGGAGAAAACGCATACGCCCTTTTTGGCCAAGCAAGCAAGCGGGCAATGCAAATCTGCACTACAAAGAAGTATCACTTCCCAACGGTCAAAAGGGACATCCACAAAATGTGTAAAAACCAGAAAGGCAAGACAGGCCCTGGACAACAGGGAGCCTTGTTATGCTGATGGGCGGGATGTAAGCTTCCAACTGCCTCCCTGGAGGAGTGCATTGTGTTCCCTAAAACAAGTAAACAACAGAGCTACAGAGCCAAGGGCACTTCCAGTCTAGGGAATATACCTTGGGAAAACTGAAAATCCATAAGACAGAGCCACCCCCAAATTGAGGGCTGCACTGCTTACAAGAACCTCAACCTGGGTACACCTGAAATATCCCAGGAAATATAAAAATGGTTCAAAACATTGTGGAACTTACGTACGATGGAATATCCCTCAGCCATGAAATCAATGTCATAAGACCAGTAGCAGCAAAATGAGTGGATTCAGGTACGATGATTCTAAGTGAAAGAAGTCACACAGAAAAAGAAACTTATCATAAGATATCACTTAGGAAGATCCTGTAAACATGGCAACACATGAACTGAGTTAGGAAAGAGAACAGAGTCTCACATTTAGAAAACACTCTTATGCCTGCTTAAGGGGGAAGGAGAGGTGGGGTGATGCATCAAACCAGAGTTTGATATAAGCACAGGTACTGTTCCAAAAACCAACTATGGAATAGACAAGACCTACACCTTCCTCAGTGAAAGGGACTCAAAACCCCATATTTCCCGCAGAGGAATAGATCTGACTAGTAAGAATCTTAAAACCTATGTATTGATATGTCTCCGTAAGGGAATCAAGTGTGTCTAGACTGGCATAAACATGGCAGCGAGAATCAGCTCAAACCCACTCTAAAAAGGAATTTCAAAAACAGAACAAAGAAACAGGGAAATTCTTTACAATTCCTTCAGGGTCTCTGATGCAACCTGGAATGACCCTATCTACGATGACAGCTGGATGTGGCATGAGGCTGGACACTTGGGACTGAGAGGATTGGTGAGATTAGGTGAGCAAATGCAGACCCTTTAAAGCAATAATGCATGGCAACCATTCCATGGGTCCCACCTCTCCAGGTTGAAGGGAATATTACTACAGCTATAACATGTACGGGAAACCTAGAGAATGGACACACTGTGAATACGAAAGGTTTCTAAAACTCAACGAAGAGTCCCTCTCCTGGTGCTCCGGTTTGACTTTCCAACAGCTTTACTATCAATCTCCCAACTTGGAGAGACAGCCCCTTTAAGCTCCTGGTTCACACAGGTTGCCCATTTGGCAGAGGAGGAAAGGGAAGAGGGAGAACCAATGAGAGAGTAGCTGTTAGGCATTTGGATGGGCACATGTCACTCTAATTTCCCGGCAGGAAGAAGAATTCACCAAAGTCTCAGCCACCCACCGGGAACCAGTATAGGTCCTGAACCAAATGTTTGGACTTGCGTTCAGCTCACAAAAAACGAGTTGAAAAATGGAGCTCAGGGGCACAGCAATTCACAAACTGGCAGAGTAATCAAGGCCAACTATCGTCCAAAAATCTGTTGAGGGAAGGCAACGAGGCGGACTTGAATGCGAGGCAGAATAGCAGGAAACAGATTTCAAGAGGTACGTTAGAATCGCCTGTAAAGCACAGAAAGAGGGGCACAACTTCGACAATGATGCACTTGGCCAAAAAGGGCGTATGTGTTTTCTCCTGAATATATTCAGGAGAAAACGCATACGCCCTTTTTGGCCAAGCAAGCAAGCGGGCAATGCAAATCTGCACTACAAAGAAGTATCACTTCCCACCGGTCAAAAGGGACATCCACAAAATGTGTAAAAACCAGAAAGGCAAGACAGGCCCTGGACAACAGGGAGCCTTGTTATGCTGATGGGCGGGATGTAAGTTGCCAACTGCCTCACTGGAGGAGTGCATTGTGTTCCCTAAAACAAGTAAACAACAGAGCTACAGAGCCAAGGGCACTTCCAGTCTAGGGAATATACCTTGGGAAAACTGAAAATCCATAAGACAGAGCCACCCCCAAATTGAGGGCTGCACTGCTTACAAGAACCTCAACCTGGGTACACCTGAAATATCCCAGGAAATATAAAAATGGTTCAAAACATTGTGGAACTTACGTACGATGGAATATCCCTCAGCCATGAAATCAATGTCATAAGACCAGTAGCAGCAAAATGAGTGGATTCAGGTACGATGATTCTAAGTGAAAGAAGTCACACAGAAAAAGAAACTTATCATAAGATATCACTTAGGAAGATCCTGTAAACATGGCAACACATGAACTGAGTTAGGAAAGAGAACAGAGTCTCACATTTAGAAAACACTCTTATGCCTGCTTAAGGGGGAAGGAGAGGTGGGGTGATGCATCAAACCAGAGTTTGATATAAGCACAGGTACTGTTCCAAAAACCAACTATGGAATAGACAAGACCTACACCTTCCTCAGTGAAAGGGACTCAAAACCCCATATTTCCCGCAGAGGAATAGATCTGACTAGTAAGAATCTTAAAACCTATGTATTGATATGTCTCCGTAAGGGAATCAAGTGTGTCTAGACTGGCATAAACATGGCAGCGAGAATCAGCTCAAACCCACTCTAAAAAGGAATTTCCAAAACAGAACAAAGAAACAGGGAAATTCTTTACAATTCCTTCAGGGTCTCTGATGCAACCTGGAATGACCCTATCTACGATGACAGCTGGATGTGGCATGAGGCTGGACACTTGGGACTGAGAGGATTGGTGAGATTGGGTGAGCAAATGCAGACCCTTTAAAGCAATAATGCATGGCAACCATTCCATGGGTCCCACCTCTCCAGGTTGAAGGGAATATTACTACAGCTATAACATGTACGGGAAACCTAGAGAATGGACACACTGTGAATACGAAAGGTTTCTAAAACTCAACGAAGAGTCCCTCTCCTGGTGCTCCGGTTTGACTTTCCAACAGCTTTACTATCAATCTCCCAACTTGGAGAGACAGCCCCTTTAAGCTCCTGGTTCACACAGGTTGCCCATTTGGCAGAGGAGGAAAGGGAAGAGGGAGAACCAATGAGAGAGTAGCTGTTAGGCATTTGGATGGGCACATGTCACTCTAATTTCCCGGCAGGAAGAAGAATTCACCAAAGTCTCAGCCACCCACCGGGAACCAGTATAGGTCCTGAACCAAATGTTTGGACTTGCGTTCAGCTCACAAAAAACGAGTTGAAAAATGGAGCTCAGGGGCACAGCAATTCACAAACTGGCAGAGTAATCAAGGCCAACTATCGTCCAAAAATCTGTTGAGGGAAGGCAACGAGGCGGACTTGAATGTGAGGCAGAATAGCAGGAAACAGATTTCAAGAGGTACGTTAGAATCGCCTGTAAAGCACAGGAAGAGGGGCACAACTTCGACAATGATGCACTTGGCCAAAAAGGGCGTATGCATTTTCTCCTGAATATATTCAGGAGAAAACGCATACGCCCTTTTTGGCCAAGCAAGCAAGCGGGCAATGCAAATCTGCACTACAAAGAAGTATCACTTCCCACCGGTCAAAAGGGACATCCACAAAATGTGTAAAAACCAGAAAGGCAAGACAGGCCCTGGAGAACAGGGAGCCTTGTTATGCTGATGGGCGGGATGTAAGTTGCCAACTGCCTCACTGGAGGAGTGCATTGTGTTCCCTAAAACAAGTAAACAACAGAGCTACAGAGCCAAGGGCACTTCCAGTCTAGGGAATATACCTTGGGAAAACTGAAAATCCATAAGACAGAGCCACCCCCAAATTGAGGGCTGCACTGCTTACAAGAACCTCAACCTGGGTACACCTGAAATATCCCAGGAAATATAAAAATGGTTCAAAACATTGTGGAACTTACGTACGATGGAATATCCCTCAGCCATGAAATCAATGTCATAAGACCAGTAGCAGCAAAATGAGTGGATTCAGGTACGATGATTCTAAGTGAAAGAAGTCACACAGAAAAAGAAACTTATCATAAGATATCACTTAGGAAGATCCTGTAAACATGGCAACACATGAACTGAGTTAGGAAAGAGAACAGAGTCTCACATTTAGAAAACACTCTTATGCCTGCTTAAGGGGGAAGGAGAGGTGGGGTGATGCATCAAACCAGAGTTTGATATAAGCACAGGTACTGTTCCAAAAACCAACTATGGAATAGACAAGACCTACACCTTCCTCAGTGAAAGGGACTCAAAACCCCATATTTCCCGCAGAGGAATAGATCTGACTAGTAAGAATCTTAAAACCAATGTATTGATATGTCTCCGTAAGGGAATCAAGTGTGTCTAGACTGGCATAAACATGGCAGCGAGAATCAGCTCAAACCCACTCTAAAAAGGAATTTCCAAAACAGAACAAAGAAACAGGGAAATTCTTTACAATTCCTTCAGGGTCTCTGATGCAACCTGGAATGACCCTATCTACGATGACAGCTGGATGTGGCATGAGGCTGGACACTTGGGACTGAGAGGATTGGTGAGATTGGGTGAGCAAATGCAGACCCTTTAAAGCAATAATGCATGGCAACCATTCCATGGGTCCCACCTCTCCAGGTTGAAGGGAATATTACTACAGCTATAACATGTACGGGAAACCTAGAGAATGGACACACTGTGAATACGAAAGGTTTCTAAAACTCAACGAAGAGTCCCTCTCCTGGTGCTCCGGTTTGACTTTCCAACAGCTTTACTATCAATCTCCCAACTTGGAGAGACAGCCCCTTTAAGCTCCTGGTTCACACAGGTTGCCCATTTGGCAGAGGAGGAAAGGGAAGAGGGAGAACAATGAGAGAGTAGCTGTTAGGCATTTGGATGGGCACATGTCACTCTAATTTTCCGGCAGGAAGAAGAATTCACCAAAGTCTCAGCCACCCACCGGGAACCAGTATAGGTCCTGAACCAAATGTTTGGACTTGCGTTCAGCTCACAAAAAACGAGTTGAAAAATGGAGCTCAGGGGCACAGCAATTCACAAACTGGCAGAGTAATCAAGGCCAACTATCGTCCAAAAATCTGTTGAGGGAAGGCAACGAGGCGGACTTGAATGCGAGGCAGAATAGCAGGAAACAGATTTCAAGAGGTACGTTAGAATCGCCTGTAAAGCACAGGAAGAGGGGCACGACTTCGACAATGATGCACTTGGCCAAAAAGGGCGTATGCGTTTTCTCCTGAATATATTCAGGAGAAAACGCATACGCCCTTTTTGGCCAAGCAAGCAAGCGGGCAATGCAAATCTGCACTACAAAGAAGTATCACTTCCCACCGGTCAAAAGGGACATCCACAAAATGTGTAAAAACCAGAAAGGCAAGACAGGCCCTGGAGAACAGGGAGCCTTGTTATGCTGATGGGCGGGATGTAAGTTGCCAACTGCCTCACTGGAGGAGTGCATTGTGTTCCCTAAAACAAGTAAACAACAGAGCTACAGAGCCAAGGGCACTTCCAGTCTAGGGAATATACCTTGGGAAAACTGAAAATCCATAAGACAGAGCCACCCCCAAATTGAGGGCTGCACTGCTTACAAGAACCTCAACCTGGGTACACCTGAAATATCCCAGGAAATATAAAAATGGTTCAAAACATTGTGGAACTTACGTACGATGGAATATCCCTCAGCCATGAAATCAATGTCATAAGACCAGTAGCAGCAAAATGAGTGGATTCAGGTACGATGATTCTAAGTGAAAGAAGTCACACAGAAAAAGAAACTTATCATAAGATATCACTTAGGAAGATCCTGTAAACATGGCAACACATGAACTGAGTTAGGAAAGAGAACAGAGTCTCACATTTAGAAAACACTCTTATGCCTGCTTAAGGGGGAAGGAGAGGTGGGGTGATGCATCAAACCAGAGTTTGATATAAGCACAGGTACTGTTCCAAAAACCAACTATGGAATAGACAAGACCTACACCTTCCTCAGTGAAAGGGACTCAAAACCCCATATTTCCCGCAGAGGAATAGATCGAATAGTAAGAATCTTAAAACCTATGTATTGATATGTCTCCGTAAGGGAATCAAGTGTGTCTAGACTGGCATAAACATGGCAGCGAGAATCAGCTCAAACCCACTCTAAAAAGGAATTTCAAAAACAGAACAAAGAAACAGGGAAATTCTTTACAATTCCTTCAGGGTCTCTGATGCAACCTGGAATGACCCTATCTACAATGACAGCTGGATGTGGCATGAGGCTGGACACTTGGGACTGAGAGGATTGGTGAGATTGGGTGAGCAAATGCAGACCCTTTAAAGCAATAATGCATGGCAACCATTCCATGGGTCCCACGTCTCCAGGTTGAAGGGAATATTACTACAGCTATAACATGTACGGGAAACCTAGAGAATGGACACACTGTGAATACGAAAGGTTTCTAAAACTCAACGAAGAGTCCCTCTCCTAGTGCTCCGGTTTGACTTTCCAACAGCTTTACTATCAATCTCCCAAATTGGAGAGACAGCCCCTTTAAGCTCCTGGTTCACACAGGTTGCCCATTTGGCAGAGGAGGAAAGGGAAGAGGGAGAACCAATGAGAGAGTAGCTGTTAGGCATTTGGATGGGCACATGTCACTCTAATTTCCCGGCAGGAAGAAGAATTCAACAAAGTCTCAGCCACCCACCGGGAACCAGTATAGGTCCTGAACCAAAAGTTTGGACTTGCGTTCAGCTCACAAAAAACGAGTTGAAAAATGGAGCTCAGGGGCACAGCAATTCACAAACTGGCAGAGTAATCAAGGCCAACTATCGTCCAAAAATCTGTTGAGGGAAGGCAACGAGGCGGACTTGAATGCGAGGCAGAATAGCAGGAAACAGATTTCAAGAGGTACGTTAGAATCGCCTGTAAAGCACAGGAAGAGGGGCACAACTTCGACAATGATGCACTTGGCCAAAAAGGGCGTATGCGTTTTCTCCTGAATATATTCAGGAGAAAACGCATACGCCCTTTTTGGCCAAGCAAGCAAGCGGGCAATGCAAATCTGCACTACAAAGAAGTATCACTTCCCAACGGTCAAAAGGGACATCCACAAAATGTGTAAAAACCAGAAAGGCAAGACAGGCCCTGGACAACAGGGAGCCTTGTTATGCTGATGGGCGGGATGTAAGCTGCCAACTGCCTCCCTGGAGGAGTGCATTGTGTTCCCTAAAACAAGTAAACAACAGAGCTACAGAGCCAAGGGCACTTCCAGTCTAGGGAATATACCTTGGGAAAACTGAAAATCCATAAGACAGAGCCACCCCCAAATTGAGGGCTGCACTGCTTACAAGAACCTCAACCTGGGTACACCTGAAATATCCCAGGAAATATAAAAATGGTTCAAAACATTGTGGAACTTACGTACGATGGAATATCCCTCAGCCATGAAATCAATGTCATAAGACCAGTAGCAGCAAAATGAGTGGATTCAGGTACGATGATTCTAAGTGAAAGAAGTCACACAGAAAAAGAAACTTATCATAAGATATCACTTAGGAAGATCCTGTAAACATGGCAACACATGAACTGAGTTAGGAAAGAGAACAGAGTCTCACATTTAGAAAACACTCTTATGCCTGCTTAAGGGGGAAGGAGAGGTGGGGTGATGCATCAAACCAGAGTTTGATATAAGCACAGGTACTGTTCCAAAAACCAACTATGGAATAGACAAGACCTACACCTTCCTCAGTGAAAGGGACTCAAAACCCCATATTTCCCGCAGAGGAATAGATCTGACTAGTAAGAATCTTAAAACCTATGTATTGATATGTCTCCGTAAGGGAATCAAGTGTGTCTAGACTGGCATAAACATGGCAGCGAGAATCAGCTCAAACCCACTCTAAAAAGGAATTTCAAAAACAGAACAAAGAAACAGGGAAATTCTTTACAATTCCTTCAGGGTCTCTGATGCAACCTGGAATGACCCTATCTACGATGACAGCTGGATGTGGCATGAGGCTGGACACTTGGGACTGAGAGGATTGGTGAGATTGGGTGAGCAAATGCAGACCCTTTAAAGCAATAATGCATGGCAACCATTCCATGGGTCCCACCTCTCCAGGTTGAAGGGAATATTACTACAGCTATAACATGTACGGGAAACCTAGAGAATGGACACACTGTGAATACGAAAGGTTTCTAAAACTCAACGAAGAGTCCCTCTCCTGGTGCTCCGGTTTGACTTTCCAACAGCTTTACTATCAATCTCCCAACTTGGAGAGACAGCCCCTTTAAGCTCCTGGTTCACACAGGTTGCCCATTTGGCAGAGGAGGAAAGGGAAGAGGGAGAACCAATGAGAGAGTAGCTGTTAGGCATTTGGATGGGCACATGTCACTCTAATTTCCCGGCAGGAAGAAGAATTCACCAAAGTCTCAGCCACCCATCGGGAACCAGTATAGGTCCTGAACCAAATGTTTGGACTTGCGTTCAGCTCACAAAAAACGAGTTGAAAAATGGAGCTCAGGGGCACAGCAATTCACAAACTGGCAGAGTAATCAAGGCCAACTATCGTCCAAAAATCTGTTGAGGGAAGGCAACGAGGTGGACTTGAATGCGAGGCAGAATAGCAGGAAACAGATTTCAAGAGGTACGTTAGAATCGCCTGTAAAGCACAGGAAGAGGGGCACAACTTCGACAATGATGCACTTGGCCAAAAAGGGCGTATGCGTTTTCTCCTGAATATATTCAGGAGAAAACGCATACGCCCTTTTTGGCCAAGCAAGCAAGCGGGCAATGCAAATCTGCACTACAAAGAAGTATCACTTCCCACCGGTCAAAAGGGACATCCACAAAATGTGTAAAAACCAGAAAGGCAAGACAGGCCCTGGAGAACAGGGAGCCTTGTTATGCTGATGGGCGGGATGTAAGTTGCCAACTGCCTCACTGGAGGAGTGCATTGTGTTCCCTAAAACAAGTAAACAACAGAGCTACAGAGCCAAGGGCACTTCCAGTCTAGGGAATATACCTTGGGAAAACTGAAAATCCATAAGACAGAGCCACCCCCAAATTGAGGGCTGCACTGCTTACAAGAACCTCAACCTGGGTACACCTGAAATATCCCAGGAAATATAAAAATGGTTCAAAACATTGTTGAACTTACGTACGATGGAATATCCCTCAGCCACGAAATCAATGTCATAAGACCAGTAGCAGCAAAATGAGTGGATTCATGTACGATGATTCTAAGGGAAAGAAGTCACACAGAAAAAGAAACTTATCATAAGATATCACTTAGGAAGATCCTGTAAACATGGCAACACATGAACTGAGTTAGGAAAGAGAACAGAGTCTCACATTTAGAAAACACTCTTATGCCTGCTTAAGGGGGAAGGAGAGGTGGGGTGATGCATCAAACCAGAGTTTGATATAAGCACAGGTACTGTTCCAAAAACCAACTATGGAATAGACAAGACCTACACCTTCCTCAGTGAAAGGGACTCAAAACCCCATATTTCCCGCAGAGGAATAGATCTGACTAGTAAGAATCTTAAAACCTATGTATTGATATGTCTCCGTAAGGGAATCAAGTGTGTCTAGACTGGCATAAACATGGCAGCGAGAATCAGCTCAAACCCACTCTAAAAAGGAATTTCAAAAACAGAACAAAGAAACAGGGAAATTCTTTACAATTCCTTCAGGGTCTCTGATGCAACCTGGAATGACCCTATCTACGATGACAGCTGGATGTGGCATGAGGCTGGACACTTGGGACTGAGAGGATTGGTGAGATTAGGTGAGCAAATGCAGACCCTTTAAAGCAATAATGCATGGCAACCATTCCATGGGTCCCACCTCTCCAGGTTGAAGGGAATATTACTACAGCTATAACATGTACGGGAAACCTAGAGAATGGACACACTGTGAATACGAAAGGTTTCTAAAACTCAACGAAGAGTCCCTCTCCTGGTGCTCCGGTTTGACTTTCCAACAGCTTTACTATCAATCTCCCAACTTGGAGAGACAGCCCCTTTAAGCTCCTGGTTCACACAGGTTGCCCATTTGGCAGAGGAGGAAAGGGAAGAGGGAGAACCAATGAGAGAGTAGCTGTTAGGCATTTGGATGGGCACATGTCACTCTAATTTCCCGGCAGGAAGAAGAATTCACCAAAGTCTCAGCCACCCACCGGGAACCAGTATAGGTCCTGAACCAAATGTTTGGACTTGCGTTCAGCTCACAAAAAACGAGTTGAAAAATGGAGCTCAGGGGCACAGCAATTCACAAACTGGCAGAGTAATCAAGGCCAACTATCGTCCAAAAATCTGTTGAGGGAAGGCAACGAGGCGGACTTGAATGCGAGGCAGAATAGCAGGAAACAGATTTCAAGAGGTACGTTAGAATCGCCTGTAAAGCACAGGAAGAGGGGCACAACTTCGACAATGATGCACTTGGCCAAAAAGGGCGTATGCGTTTTCTCCTGAATATATTCAGGAGAAAACGCATACGCCCTTTTTGGCCAAGCAAGCAAGCGGGCAATGCAAATCTGCACTACAAAGAAGTATCACTTCCCAACGGTCAAAAGGGACATCCACAAAATGTGTAAAAACCAGAAAGGCAAGACAGGCCCTGGACAACAGGGAGCCTTGTTATGCTGATGGGCGGGATGTAAGCTGCCAACTGCCTCCCTGGAGGAGTGCATTGTGTTCCCTAAAACAAGTAAACAACAGAGCTACAGAGCCAAGGGCACTTCCAGTCTAGGGAATATACCTTGGGAAAACTGAAAATCCATAAGACAGAGCCACCCCCAAATTGAGGGCTGCACTGCTTACAAGAACCTCAACCTGGGTACACCTGAAATATCCCAGGAAATATAAAAATGGTTCAAAACATTGTGGAACTTACGTACGATGGAATATCCCTCAGCCATGAAATCAATGTCATAAGACCAGTAGCAGCAAAATGAGTGGATTCAGGTACGATGATTCTAAGTGAAAGAAGTCACACAGAAAAAGAAACTTATCATAAGATATCACTTAGGAAGATCCTGTAAACATGGCAACACATGAACTGAGTTAGGAAAGAGAACAGAGTCTCACATTTAGAAAACACTCTTATGCCTGCTTAAGGGGGAAGGAGAGGTGGGGTGATGCATCAAACCAGAGTTTGATATAAGCACAGGTACTGTTCCAAAAACCAACTATGGAATAGACAAGACCTACACCTTCCTCAGTGAAAGGGACTCAAAACCCCATATTTCCCGCAGAGGAATAGATCTGACTAGTAAGAATCTTAAAACCTATGTATTGATATGTCTCCGTAAGGGAATCAAGTGTGTCTAGACTGGCATAAACATGGCAGCGAGAATCAGCTCAAACCCACTCTAAAAAGGAATTTCAAAAACAGAACAAAGAAACAGGGAAATTCTTTACAATTCCTTCAGGGTCTCTGATGCAACCTGGAATGACCCTATCTACGATGACAGCTGGATGTGGCATGAGGCTGGACACTTGGGACTGAGAGGATTGGTGAGATTGGGTGAGCAAATGCAGACCCTTTAAAGCAATAATGCATGGCAACCATTCCATGGGTCCCACCTCTCCAGGTTGAAGGGAATATTACTACAGCTATAACATGTACGGGAAACCTAGAGAATGGACACACTGTGAATACGAAAGGTTTCTAAAACTCAACGAAGAGTCCCTCTCCTGGTGCTCCGGTTTGACTTTCCAACAGCTTTACTATCAATCTCCCAACTTGGAGAGACAGCCCCTTTAAGCTCCTGGTTCACACAGGTTGCCCATTTGGCAGAGGAGGAAAGGGAAGAGGGAGAACCAATGAGAGAGTAGCTGTTAGGCATTTGGATGGGCACATGTCACTCTAATTTCCCGGCAGGAAGAAGAATTCACCAAAGTCTCAGCCACCCATCGGGAACCAGTATAGGTCCTGAACCAAATGTTTGGACTTGCGTTCAGCTCACAAAAAACGAGTTGAAAAATGGAGCTCAGGGGCACAGCAATTCACAAACTGGCAGAGTAATCAAGGCCAACTATCGTCCAAAAATCTGTTGAGGGAAGGCAACGAGGCGGACTTGAATGCGAGGCAGAATAGCAGGAAACAGATTTCAAGAGGTACGTTAGAATCGCCTGTAAAGCACAGGAAGAGGGGCACAACTTCGACAATGATGCACTTGGCCAAAAAGGGCGTATGCGTTTTCTTCTGAAGAAAACGCATAAGCCCTTTTTGGCCAAGCAAGCAAGCGGGCAATGCAAATCTGCACTACAAAGAAGTATCACTTCCCACCGGTCAAAAGGGACATCCACAAAATGTGTAAAAACCAGAAAGGCAAGACAGGCCCTGGAGAACAGGGAGCCTTGTTATGCTGATGGGCGGGATGTAAGTTGCCAACTGCCTCACTGGAGGAGTGCATTGTGTTCCCTAAAACAAGTAAACAACAGAGCTACAGAGCCAAGGGCACTTCCAGTCTAGGGAATATACCTTGGGAAAACTGAAAATCCATAAGACAGAGCCACCCCCAAATTGAGGGCTGCACTGCTTACAAGAACCTCAACCTGGGTACACCTGAAATATCCCAGGAAATATAAAAATGGTTCAAAACATTGTGGAACTTACGTACGATGGAATATCCCTCAGCCATGAAATCAATGTCATAAGACCAGTAGCAGCAAAATGAGTAGATTCAGGTACGATGATTCTAAGGGAAAGAAGTCACACAGGAAAAGAAACTTATCATAAGATATCACTTAGGAAGATCCTGTAAACATGGCAACACATGAACTGAGTTAGGAAAGAGAACAGAGTCTCACATTTAGAAAACACACTTATGCCTGCTTAAGGGGGAAGGAGAGGTGGGGTGATGCATCAAACCAGAGTTTGATATAAGCACAGGTACTGTTCCAAAAACCAACTATGGAATAGACAAGACCTACACCTTCCTCAGTGAAAGGGACTCAAAACCCCATATTTCCCGCAGAGGAATAGATCTGACTAGTAAGAATCTTAAAACCTATGTTTGATATGTCTCCGTAAGGGAATCAAGTGTGTCTAGACTGGCATAAACATGGCAGCGAGAATCAGCTCAAACCCACTCTAAAAAGGAATTTCAAAAACAGAACAAAGAAACAGGGAAATTCTTTACAATTCCTTCAGGGTCTCTGATGCAACCTGGAATGACCCTATCTACGATGACAGCTGGATGTGGCATGAGGCTGGACACTTGGGACTGAGAGGATTGGTGAGATTGGGTGAGCAAATGCAGACCCTTTAAAGCAATAATGCATGGCAACCATTCAATGGGTCCCACCTCTCCAGGTTGAAGGGAATATTACTACAGCTATAACATGTACGGGAAACCTAGAGAATGGACACACTGTGAATACGAAAGGTTTCTAAAACTCAACGAAGAGTCCCTCTCCTGGTGCTCCGGTTTGACTTTCCAACAGCTTTACTATCAATCTCCCAACTTGGAGAGACAGCCCCTTTAAGCTCCTGGTTCACACAGGTTGCCCATTTGGCAGAGGAGGAAAGGGAAGAGGGAGAACCAATGAGAGAGTCGCTGTTAGGCATTTGGATGGGCACATGTCACTCTAATTTCCCGGCAGGAAGAAGAATTCACCAAAGTCTCAGCCACCCACCGGGAACCAGTATAGGTCCTGAACCAAATGTTTGGACTTGCGTTCAGCTCACAAAAAACGAGTTGAAAAATGGAGCTCAGGGGCACAGCAATTCACAAACTGGCAGAGAAATCAAGGCCAACTATCTTCCAAAAATCTGTTGAGGGAAGGCAACGAGGCGGACTTGAATGCGAGGCAGAATAGCAGGAAACAGATTTCAAGAGGTACGTTAGAATCGCCTGTAAAGCACAGGAAGAGGGGCACAACTTCGACAATGATGCACTTGGCCAAAAAGGGCGTATGCGTTTTCTCCTGAATATATTCAGGAGAAAACGCATACGCCCTTTTTGGCCAAGCAAGCAAGCGGGCAATGCAAATCTGCACTACAAAGAAGTATCACTTCCCAATCGTCAAAAGGGACATCCACAAAATGTGTAAAAACCAGAAAGGCAAGACAGGCCCTGGAGAACAGGGATCCTTGTTATCCTGATGGGCGGGATGTAAGCTGCCAACTGCCTCCCTGGAGGAGTGCATTGTGTTCCCTAAAACAAGTAAACAACAGAGCTACAGAGCCAAGGGCACTTCCAGTCTAGGGAATATACCTTGGGAAAACTGAAGATCCATAAGACACAGCCACCCCCAAATTGAGGGCTGCACTGCTTACAAGAACCTCAACCTGGGTACACCTGAAATATCCCAGGAAATATAAAAATGGTTCAAAACATTGTGGAACTTACGTACGATGGGATATCCCTCAGCCATGAAATCAATGTCATAAGACCAGTAGCAGCAAAATGAGTGGATTCAGGTACGATGATTCTAAGTGAAAGAAGTCACACAGAAAAAGAAACTTATCATAAGATATCACTTAGGAAGATCCTGTAAACATGGCAACACATGAACTGAGTTAGGAAAGAGAACAGAGTCTCACATTTAGAAAACACTCTTATGCCTGCTTAAGGGGGAAGGAGAGGTGGGGTGATGCATCAAACCAGAGTTTGATATAAGCACAGGTACTGTTCCAAAAACCAACTATGGAATAGACAAGACCTACACCTTCCTCAGTGAAAGGGACTCAAAACCCCATATTTCCCGCAGAGGAATAGATCTGACTAGTAAGAATCTTAAAACCTATGTATTGATATGTCTCCGTAAGGGAATCAAGTGTGTCTAGACTGGCATAAACATGGCAGCGAGAATCAGCTCAAACCCACTCTAAAAAGGAATTTCAAAAACAGAACAAAGAAACAGGGAAATTCTTTACAATTCCTTCAGGGTCTCTGATGCAACCTGGAATGACCCTATCTACGATGACAGCTGGATGTGGCATGAGGCTGGACACTTGGGACTGAGAGGATTGGTGAGATTGGGTGAGCAAATGCAGACCCTTTAAAGCAATAATGCATGGCAACCATTCCATGGGTCCCACGTCTCCAGGTTGAAGGGAATATTACTACAGCTATAACATGTACGGGAAACCTAGAGAATGGACACACTGTGAATACGAAAGGTTTCTAAAACTCAACGAAGAGTCCCTCTCCTGGTGCTCCGGTTTGACTTTCCAACAGCTTTACTATCAATCTCCCAACTTGGAGAGACAGCCCCTTTAAGCTCCTGGTTCACACAGGTTGCCCATTTGGCAGAGGAGGAAAGGGAAGAGGGAGAACCAATGAGAGAGTAGCTGTTAGGCATTTGGATGGGCACATGTCACTCTAATTTCCCGGCAGGAAGAAGAATTCACCAAAGTCTCAGCCACCCACCGGGAACCAGTATAGGTCCTGAACCAAATGTTTGGACTTGCGTTCAGCTCACAAAAAACGAGTTGAAAAATGGAGCTCAGGGGCACAGCAATTCACAAACTGGCAGAGTAATCAAGGCCAACTATCGTCCAGAAATCTGTTGAGGGAAGGCAACGAGGTGGACTTGAATGCGAGGCAGAATAGCAGGAAACAGATTTCAAGAGGTACGTTAGAATCGCCTGTAAAGCACAGGAAGAGGGGCACAACTTCGACAATGATGCACTTGGCCAAAAAGGGCGTATGCGTTTTCTCCTGAATATATTCAGGAGAAAACGCATACGCCCTTTTTGGCCAAGCAAGCAAGCGGGCAATGCAAATCTGCACTACAAAGAAGTATCACTTCCCACCGGTCAAAAGGGACATCCACAAAATGTGTAAAAACCAGAAAGGCAAGACAGGCCCTGGAGAACAGGGAGCCTTGTTATGCTGATGGGCGGGATGTAAGTTGCCAACTGCCTCACTGGAGGAGTGCATTGTGTTCCCTAAAACAAGTAAACAACAGAGCTACAGAGCCAAGGGCACTTCCAGTCTAGGGAATATACCTTGGGAAAACTGAAAATCCATAAGACAGAGCCACCCCCAAATTGAGGGCTGCACTGCTTACAAGAACCTCAACCTGGGTACACCTGAAATATCCCAGGAAATATAAAAATGGTTCAAAACATTGTTGAACTTACGTACGATGGAATATCCCTCAGCCACGAAATCAATGTCATAAGACCAGTAGCAGCAAAATGAGTGGATTCATGTACGATGATTCTAAGGGAAAGAAGTCACACAGAAAAAGAAACTTATCATAAGATATCACTTAGGAAGATCCTGTAAACATGGCAACACATGAACTGAGTTAGGAAAGAGAACAGAGTCTCACATTTAGAAAACACTCTTATGCCTGCTTAAGGGGGAAGGAGAGGTGGGGTGATGCATCAAACCAGAGTTTGATATAAGCACAGGTACTGTTCCAAAAACCAACTATGGAATAGACAAGACCTACACCTTCCTCAGTGAAAGGGACTCAAAACCCCATATTTCCCGCAGAGGAATAGATCTGACTAGTAAGAATCTTAAAACCTATGTATTGATATGTCTCCGTAAGGGAATCAAGTGTGTCTAGACTGGCATAAACATGGCAGCGAGAATCAGCTCAAACCCACTCTAAAAAGGAATTTCCAAAACAGAACAAAGAAACAGGGAAATTCTTTACAATTCCTTCAGGGTCTCTGATGCAACCTGGAATGACCCTATCTACGATGACAGCTGGATGTGGCATGAGGCTGGACACTTGGGACTGAGAGGATTGGTGAGATTGGGTGAGCAAATGCAGACCCTTTAAAGCAATAATGCATGGCAACCATTCCATGGGTCCCACCTCTCCAGGTTGAAGGGAATATTACTACAGCTATAACATGTACGGGAAACCTAGAGAATGGACACACTGTGAATACGAAAGGTTTCTAAAACTCAACGAAGAGTCCCTCTCCTGGTGCTCCGGTTTGACTTTCCAACAGCTTTACTATCAATCTCCCAACTTGGAGAGACAGCCCCTTTAAGCTCCTGGTTCACACAGGTTGCCCATTTGGCAGAGGAGGAAAGGGAAGAGGGAGAACCAATGAGAGAGTAGCTGTTAGGCATTTGGATGGGCACATGTCACTCTAATTTCCCGGCAGGAAGAAGAATTCACCAAAGTCTCAGCCACCCACCGGGAACCAGTATAGGTCCTGAACCAAATGTTTGGACTTGCGTTCAGCTCACAAAAAACGAGTTGAAAAATGGAGCTCAGGGGCACAGCAATTCACAAACTGGCAGAGTAATCAAGGCCAACTATCGTCCAAAAATCTGTTGAGGGAAGGCAACGAGGCGGACTTGAATGCGAGGCAGAATAGCAGGAAACAGATTTCAAGAGGTACATTAGAATCGCCTGTAAAGCACAGGAAGAGGGGCACAACTTCGACAATGATGCACTTGGCCAAAAAGGGCGTATGCGTTTTCTCCTGAATATATTCAGGAGAAAACGCATACGCCCTTTTTGGCCAAGCAAGCAAGCGGGCAATGCAAATCTGCACTACAAAGAAGTATCTCTTCCCAACGGTCAAAAGGGACATCCACAAAATGTGTAAAAACCAGAAAGGCAAGACAGGCCCTGGAGAACAGGGAGCCTTGTTATGCTGATGGGCGGGATGTAAGTTGCCAACTGCCTCACTGGAGGAGTGCATTGTGTTCCCTAAAACAAGTAAACAACAGAGCTACAGAGCCAAGGGCACTTCCAGTCTAGGGAATATACCTTGGGAAAACTGAAAATCCATAAGACAGAGCCACCCCCAAATTGAGGGCTGCACTGCTTACAAGAACCTCAACCTGGGTACACCTGAAATATCCCAGGAAATATAAAAATGGTTCCAAACATTGTGGAACTTACGTACGATGGAATATCCCTCAGCCATGAAATCAATGTCATAAGACCAGTAGCAGCAAAATGAGTGGATTCAGGTACGATGATTCTAAGTGAAAGAAGTCACACAGAAAAAGAAACTTATCATAAGATATCACTTAGGAAGATCCTGTAAACATGGCAACACATGAACTGAGTTAGGAAAGAGAACAGAGTCTCACATTTAGAAAACACTCTTATGCCTGCTTAAGGGGGAAGGAGAGGTGGGGTGATGCATCAAACCAGAGTTTGATATAAGCACAGGTACTGTTCCAAAAACCAACTATGGAATAGACAAGACCTACACCTTCCTCAGTGAAAGGGACTCAAAACCCCATATTTCCCGCAGAGGAATAGATCTGACTAGTAAGAATCTTAAAACCTATGTATTGATATGTCTCCGTAAGGGAATCAAGTGTGTCTAGACTGGCATAAACATGGCAGCGAGAATCAGCTCAAACCCACTCTAAAAAGGAATTTCAAAAACAGAACAAAGAAACAGGGAAATTCTTTACAATTCCTTCAGGGTCTCTGATGCAACCTGGAATGACCCTATCTATGATGACAGCTGGATGTGGCATGAGGCTGGACACTTGGGACTGAGAGGATTGGTGAGATTGGGTGAGCAAATGCAGACCCTTTAAAGCAATAATGCATGGCAACCATTCCATGGGTCCCACCTCTCAAGGTTGAAGGGAATATTACTACAGCTACAACATGTACGGGAAACCTAGAGAATGGACACACTGTGAATACGAAAGGTTTCTAAAACTCAACGAAGAGTCCCTCTCCTGGTGCTCCGGTTTGACTTTCCAACAGCTTTACTATCAATCTCCCAACTTGGAGAGACAGCCCCTTTAAGCTCCTGGTTCACACAGGTTGCCCATTTGGCAGAGGAGGAAAGGGAAGAGGGAGAACCAATGAGAGAGTAGCTGTTAGGCATTTGGATGGGCACATGTCACTCTAATTTCCCGGCAGGAAGAAGAATTCACCAAAGTCTCAGCCACCCACCGGGAACCAGTATAGGTCCTGAACCAAATGTTTGGACTTGCGTTCAGCTCACAAAAAACGAGTTGAAAAATGGAGCTCAGGGGCACAGCAATTCACAAACTGGCAGAGTAATCAAGGCCAACTATCGTCCAAAAATCTGTTGAGGGAAGGCAACGAGGCGGACTTGAATGCGAGGCAGAATAGCAGGAAACAGATTTCAAGAGGTACGTTAGAATCGCCTGTAAAGCACAGGAAGAGGGGCACAACTTCGACAATGATGCACTTGGCCAAAAAGGGCGTATGCGTTTTCTCCTGAATATATTCAGGAGAAAACGCATACGCCCTTTTTGGCCAAGCAAGCAAGCGGGCAATGCAAATCTGCACTACAAAGAAGTATCACTTCCCACCGGTCAAAAGGGACATCCACAAAATGTGTAAAAACCAGAAAGGCAAGACAGGCCCTGGAGAACAGGGAGCCTTGTTATGCTGATGGGCGGGATGTAAGTTGCCAACTGCCTCACTGGAGGAGTGCATTGTGTTCCCTAAAACAAGTAAACAACAGAGCTATAGAGCCAAGGGCACTTCCAGTCTAGGGAATATACCTTGGGAAAACTGAAAATCCATAAGACAGAGCCACCCCCAAATTGAGGGCTGCACTGCTTACAAGAACCTCAACCTGGGTACACCTGAAATATCCCAGGAAATATAAAAATGGTTCAAAACATTGTGGAACTTACGTACGATGGAATATCCCTCAGCCATGAAATCAATGTCATAAGACCAGTAGCAGCAAAATGAGTGGATTCAGGTACGATGATTCTAAGGGAAAGAAGTCACACAGAAAAAGAAACTTATCATAAGATATCACTTAGGAAGATCCTGTAAACATGGCAACACATGAACTGAGTTAGGAAAGAGAACAGAGTCTCACATTTAGAAAACACTCTTAGGCCTGCTTAAGGGGGAAGGAGAGGTGGGGTGATGCATCAAACCAGAGTTTGATATAAGCACAGGTACTGTTCCAAAAACCAACTATGGAATAGACAAGACCTACACCTTCCTCAGTGAAAGGGACTCAAAACCCCATATTTCCCGCAGAGGAATAGATCTGACTAGTAAGAATCTTAAAACCTATGTATTAATATGTCTCCATAAGGGAATCAAGTGTGTCTAGACTGGCATAAACATGGCAGCGAGAATCAGCTCAAACCCACTCTAAAAAGGAATTTCAAAAACAGAACAAAGAAACAGGGAAATTCTTTACAATTCCTTCAGGGTCTCTGATGCAACCTGGAATGACCCTATCTACGATGACAGCTGGATGTGGCATGAGGCTGGACACTTGGGACTGAGAGGATTGGTGAGATTGGGTGAGCAAATGCAGACCCTTTAAAGCAATAATGCATGGCAACCATTCCATGGGTCCCACCTCTCCAGGTTGAAGGGAATATTACTACAGCTATAACATGTACGGGAAACCTAGAGAATGGACACACTGTGAATACGAAAGGTTTCTAAAACTCAACGAAGAGTCCCTCTCCTGGTGCTCCGGTTTGACTTTCCAACAGCTTTACTATCAATCTCCCAACTTGGAGAGACAGCCCCTTTAAGCTCCTGGTTCACACAGGTTGCCCATTTGGCAGAGGAGGAAAGGGAAGAGGGAGAACCAATGAGAGAGTAGCTGTTAGGCATTTGGATGGGCACATGTCACTCTAATTTCCCGGCAGGAAGAAGAATTCACCAAAGTCTCAGCCACCCACCGGGAACCAGTATAGGTCCTGAACCAAATGTTTGGACTTGCGTTCAGCTCACAAAAAAACGAGTTGAAAAATGGAGCTCAGGGGCACAGCAATTCACAAACTGGCAGAGTAATCAAGGCCAACTATCGTCCAAAAATCTGTTGAGGGAAGGCAACGAGGCGGACTTGAATGCGAGGCAGAATAGCAGGAAACAGATTTCAAGAGGTACGTTAGAATCGCCTGTAAAGCACAGGAAGAGGGGCACAACTTCGACAATGATGCACTTGGCCAAAAAGGGCGTATGCGTTTTCTCCTGAATATATTCAGGAGAAAACGCATACGCCCTTTTTGGCCAAGCAAGCAAGCGGGCAATGCAAATCTGCACTACAAAGAAGTATCACTTCCCAACGGTCAAAAGGGACATCCACAAAATGTGTAAAAACCAGAAAGGCAAGACAGGCCCTGGAGAACTGGGAGCCTTGTTTTGCTGATGGGCGGGATGTAAGTTGCCAACTGCCTCCCTGGAGGAGTGCATTGTGTTCCCTAAAACAAGTAAACAACAGAGCTACAGAGCCAAGGGCACTTCCAGTCTAGGGAATATACCTTGGGAAAACTGAAGATCCATAAGACAGAGCCACCCCCAAATTGAGGGCTGCACTGCTTACAAGAACCTCAACCTGGGTACAGCTGAAATATCCCAGGAAATATAAAAATGGTTCCAAACATTGTGGAACTTACGTACGATGGAATATCCCTCAGCCACGAAATCAATGTCATAAGACCAGTAGCAGCAAAATGAGTGGATTCAGGTACGATGATTCTAAGTGAAAGAAGTCACACAGAAAAAGAAACTTATCATAAGATATCACTTAGGAAGATCCTGTAAACATGGCAACACATGAACTGAGTTAGGAAAGAGAACAGAGTCTCACATTTAGAAAACACTCTTATGCCTGCTTAAGGGGGAAGGAGAGGTGGGGTGATGCATCAAACCAGAGTTTGATATAAGCACAGGTACTGTTCCAAAAACCAACTATGGAATAGACAAGACCTACACCTTCCTCAGTGAAAGGGACTCAAAACTCCATATTTCCCGCAGAGGAATAGATCTGACTAGTAAGAATCTTAAAACCTATGTATTGATATGTCTCCGTAAGGGAATCAAGTGTGTCTAGACTGGCATAAACATGGCAGCGAGAATCAGCTCAAACCCACTCTAAAAAGGAATTTCAAAAACAGAACAAAGAAACAGGGAAATTCTTTACAATTCCTTCAGGGTCTCTGATGCAACCTGGAATGACCCTATCTACGATGACAGCTGGATGTGGCATGAGGCTGGACACTTGGGACTGAGAGGATTGGTGAGATTGGGTGAGCAAATGCAGACCCTTTAAAGCAATAATGCATGGCAACCATTCCATGGGTCCCACCTCTCCAGGTTGAAGGGAATATTACTACAGCTATAACATGTACGGGAAACCTAGAGAATGGACACACTGTGAATACGAAAGGTTTCTAAAACTCAACAAAGAGTCCCTCTCCTGGTGCTCCGGTTTGACTTTCCAACAGCTTTACTATCAATCTCCCAACTTGGAGAGACAGCCCCTTTAAGCTCCTGGTTCACACAGGTTGCCCATTTGGCAGAGGAGGAAAGGGAAGAGGGAGAACCAATGAGAGAGTAGCTGTTAGGCATTTGGATGGGCACATGTCACTCTAATTTCGCGGCAGGAAGAAGAATTCACCAAAGTCTCAGCCACCCACCGGGAACCAGTATAGGTCCTGAACCAAATGTTTGGACTTGCGTTCAGCTCACAAAAAAACGAGTTGAAAAATGGAGCTCAGGGGCACAGCAATTCACAAACTGGCAGAGTAATCAAGGCCAACTATCGTCCAAAAATCTGTTGAGGGAAGGCAACGAGGCGGACTTGAATGCGAGGCAGAATAGCAGGAAACAGATTTCAAGAGGTACGTTAGAATCGCCTGTAAAGCACAGGAAGAGGGGCACAACTTCGACAATGATGCACTTGGCCAAAAAGGGCGTATGCGTTTTCTCCTGAATATATTCAGGAGAAAACGCATACGCCCTTTTTGGCCAAGCAAGCAAGCAGGCAATGCAAATCTGCACTACAAAGAAGTATCACTTCCCAACGGTCAAAAGGGACATCCACAAAATGTGTAAAAACCAGAAAGGCAAGACAGGCCCTGGAGAACAGGGAGCCTTGTTATGCTGATGGGCGGGATGTAAGTTGCCAACTGCCTCCCTGGAGGAGTGCATTGTGTTCCCTAAAACAAGTAAACAACAGAGCTACAGAGCCAAGGGCACTTCCAGTCTAGGGAATATACCTTGGGAAAACTGAAGATCCATAAGACAGAGCCACCCCCAAATTGAGGGCTGCACTGCTTACAAGAACCTCAACCTGGGTACACCTGAAATATCCCAGGAAATATAAAAATGGTTCAAAACATTGTGGAACTTACGTACGATGGAATATCCCTCAGCCATGAAATCAATGTCATAAGACCAGTAGCAGCAAAATGAGTGGATTCAGGTACGATGATTCTAAGTGAAAGAAGTCACACAGAAAAAGAAACTTATCATAAGATATCACTTAGGAAGATCCTGTAAACATGGCAACACATGAACTGAGTTAGGAAAGAGAACAGAGTCTCACATTTAGAAAACACTCTTATGCCTGCTTAAGGGGGAAGGAGAGGTGGGGTGATGCATCAAACCAGAGTTTGATATAAGCACAGGTACTGTTCCAAAAACCAACTATGGAATAGACAAGACCTACACCTTCCTCAGTGAAAGGGACTCAAAACCCCATATTTCCCGCAGAGGAATAGATCTGACTAGTAAGAATCTTAAAACCTATGTATTGATATGTCTCCGTAAGGGAATCAAGTGTGTCTAGACTGGCATAAACATGGCAGCGAGAATCAGCTCAAACCCACTCTAAAAAGGAATTTCAAAAACAGAACAAAGAAACAGGGAAATTCTTTACAATTCCTTCAGGGTCTCTGATGCAACCTGGAATGACCCTATCTACGATGACATCTGGATGTGGCATGAGGCTGGACACTTGGGACTGAGAGGATAGGTGAGATTGGGTGAGCAAATGCAGACCCTTTAAAGCAATAATGCATGGCAACCATTCCATGGGTCCCACCTCTCCAGGTTGAAGGGAATATTACTACAGCTATAACATGTACAGGAAACCTAGAGAATGGACACACTGTGAATACGAAAGGTTTCTAAAACTCAACGAAGAGTCCCTCCCCTGGTGCTCCGGTTTGACTTTCCAACAGCTTTACTATCAATCTCCCAACTTGGAGAGACAGCCCCTTTAAGCTCCTGGTTCACACAGGTTGCCCATTTGGCAGAGGAGGAAAGGGAAGAGGGAGAACCAATGAGAGAGTAGCTGTTAGGCATTTGGATGGGCACATGTCACTCTAATTTCCCGGCAGGAAGAAGAATTCACCAAAGTCTCAGCCACCCACCGGGAACCAGTATAGGTCCTGAACCAAATGTTTGGACTTGCGTTCAGCTCACAAAAAAACGAGTTAAAAAATGGAGCTCAGGGACACAGCAATTCACAAACTGGCAGAGTAATCAAGGCCAACTATCGTCCAAAAATCTGTTGAGGGAAGGCAACGAGGCGGACTTGAATGCGAGGCAGAATAGCAGGAAACAGATTTCAAGAGGTACGTTAGAATCGCCTGTAAAGCACAGGAAGAGGGGCACAACTTCGACAATGATGCACTTGGCCAAAAAGGGCGTATGCGTTTTCTCCTGAATATATTCAGGAGAAAACGCATACGCCCTTTTTGGCCAAGCAAGCAAGCGGGCAATGCAAATCTGCACTACAAAGAAGTATCACTTCCCAATCGTCAAAAGGGACATCCACAAAATGTGTAAAAACCAGAAAGGCAAGACAGGCCCTGGAGAACAGGGATCCTTGTTATCCTGATGGGCGGGATGTAAGCTGCCAACTGCCTCCCTGGAGGAGTGCATTGTGTTCCCTAAAACAAGTAAACAACAGAGCTACAGAGCCAAGGGCACTTCCAGTCTAGGGAATATACCTTGGGAAAACTGAAGATCCATAAGACAGAGCCACCCCCAAATTGAGGGCTGCACTGCTTACAAGAACCTCAACCTGGGTACACCTGAAATATCCCAGGAAATATAAAAATGGTTCAAAACATTGTGGAACTTACGTACGATGGAATATCCCTCAGCCATGAAATCAATGTCATAAGACCAGTAGCAGCAAAATGAGTGGATTCAGGTACGATGATTCTAAGTGAAAGAAGTCACACAGGAAAAGAAACTTATCATAAGATATCACTTAGGAAGATCCTGTAAACATGGCAACACATGAACTGAGTTAGGAAAGAGAACAGAGTCTCACATTTAGAAAACACTCTTATGCCTGCTTAAGGGGGAAGGAGAGGTGGGGTGATGCATCAAACCAGAGTTTGATATAAGCACAGGTACTGTTCCAAAAGCCAACTATGGAATAGACAAGACCTACACCTTCCTCAGTGAAAGGGACTCAAAACCCCATATTTCCCGCAGAGGAATAGATCTGACTAGTAAGAATCTTAAAACCTATGTATTGATATGTCTCCGTAAGGGAATCAAGTGTGTCTAGACTGGCATAAACATGGCAGCGAGAATCAGCTCAAACCCACTCTAAAAAGGAATTTCAAAAACAGAACAAAGAAACAGGGAAATTCTTTACAATTCCTTCAGGGTCTCTGATGCAACCTGGAATGACCCTATCTACGATGACAGCTGGATGTGGCATGAGGCTGGACACTTGGGACTGAGAGGATTGGTGAGATTGGGTGAGCAAATGCAGACCCTTTAAAGCAATAATGCATGGCAACCATTCCATGGGTCCCACCTCTCCAGGTTGAAGGGAATATTACTACAGCTATAACATGTACGGGAAACCTAGAGAATGGACACACTGTGAATACGAAAGGTTTCTAAAACTCAACGAAGAGTCCCTCTCCTGGTGCTCCGGTTTGACTTTCCAACAGCTTTACTATCAATCTCCCAACTTGGAGAGACAGCCCCTTTAAGCTCCTGGTTCACACAGGTTGCCCATTTGGCAGAGGAGGAAAGGGAAGAGGGAGAACCAATGAGAGAGTCGCTGTTAGGCATTTGGATGGGCACATGTCACTCTAATTTCCCGGCAGGAAGAAGAATTCACCAAAGTCTCAGCCACCCACCGGGAACCAGTATAGGTCCTGAACCAAATGTTTGGACTTGCGTTCAGCTCACAAAAAACGAGTTGAAAAATGGAGCTCAGGGGCACAGCAATTCACAAACTGGCAGAGTAATCAAGGCCAACTATCGTCCAAAAATCTGTTGAGGGAAGGCAACGAGGCGGACTTGAATGCGAGGCAGAATAGCAGGAAACAGATTTCAAGAGGTACGTTAGAATCGCCTGTAAAGCACAGGAAGAGGGGCACAACTTCGACAATGATGCACTTGGCCAAAAAGGGCGTATGCGTTTTCTTCTGAAGAAAACGCATAAGCCCTTTTTGGCCAAGCAAGCAAGCGGGCAATGCAAATCTGCACTACAAAGAAGTATCACTTCCCACCGGTCAAAAGGGACATCCACAAAATGTGTAAAAACCAGAAAGGCAAGACAGGCCCTGGAGAACAGGGAGCCTTGTTATGCTGATGGGCGGGATGTAAGTTGCCAACTGCCTCACTGGAGGAGTGCATTGTGTTCCCTAAAACAAGTAAACAACAGAGCTACAGAGCCAAGGGCACTTCCAGTCTAGGGAATATACCTTGGGAAAACTGAAAATCCATAAGACAGAGCCACCCCCAAATTGAGGGCTGCACTGCTTACAAGAACCTCAACCTGGGTACACCTGAAATATCCCAGGAAATATAAAAATGGTTCAAAACATTGTGGAACTTACGTACGATGGAATATCCCTCAGCCATGAAATCAATGTCATAAGACCAGTAGCAGCAAAATGAGTAGATTCAGGTACGATGATTCTAAGGGAAAGAAGTCACACAGGAAAAGAAACTTATCATAAGATATCACTTAGGAAGATCCTGTAAACATGGCAACACATGAACTGAGTTAGGAAAGAGAACAGAGTCTCACATTTAGAAAACACACTTATGCCTGCTTAAGGGGGAAGGAGAGGTGGGGTGATGCATCAAACCAGAGTTTGATATAAGCACAGGTACTGTTCCAAAAACCAACTATGGAATAGACAAGACCTACACCTTCCTCAGTGAAAGGGACTCAAAACCCCATATTTCCCGCAGAGGAATAGATCTGACTAGTAAGAATCTTAAAACCTATGTTTGATATGTCTCCGTAAGGGAATCAAGTGTGTCTAGACTGGCATAAACATGGCAGCGAGAATCAGCTCAAACCCACTCTAAAAAGGAATTTCAAAAACAGAACAAAGAAACAGGGAAATTCTTTACAATTCCTTCAGGGTCTCTGATGCAACCTGGAATGACCCTATCTACGATGACAGCTGGATGTGGCATGAGGCTGGACACTTGGGACTGAGAGGATTGGTGAGATTGGGTGAGCAAATGCAGACCCTTTAAAGCAATAATGCATGGCAACCATTCAATGGGTCCCACCTCTCCAGGTTGAAGGGAATATTACTACAGCTATAACATGTACGGGAAACCTAGAGAATGGACACACTGTGAATACGAAAGGTTTCTAAAACTCAACGAAGAGTCCCTCTCCTGGTGCTCCGGTTTGACTTTCCAACAGCTTTACTATCAATCTCCCAACTTGGAGAGACAGCCCCTTTAAGCTCCTGGTTCACACAGGTTGCCCATTTGGCAGAGGAGGAAAGGGAAGAGGGAGAACCAATGAGAGAGTCGCTGTTAGGCATTTGGATGGGCACATGTCACTCTAATTTCCCGGCAGGAAGAAGAATTCACCAAAGTCTCAGCCACCCACCGGGAACCAGTATAGGTCCTGAACCAAATGTTTGGACTTGCGTTCAGCTCACAAAAAACGAGTTGAAAAATGGAGCTCAGGGGCACAGCAATTCACAAACTGGCAGAGAAATCAAGGCCAACTATCTTCCAAAAATCTGTTGAGGGAAGGCAACGAGGCGGACTTGAATGCGAGGCAGAATAGCAGGAAACAGATTTCAAGAGGTACGTTAGAATCGCCTGTAAAGCACAGGAAGAGGGGCACAACTTCGACAATGATGCACTTGGCCAAAAAGGGCGTATGCGTTTTCTCCTGAATATATTCAGGAGAAAACGCATACGCCCTTTTTGGCCAAGCAAGCAAGCGGGCAATGCAAATCTGCACTACAAAGAAGTATCACTTCCCAATCGTCAAAAGGGACATCCACAAAATGTGTAAAAACCAGAAAGGCAAGACAGGCCCTGGAGAACAGGGATCCTTGTTATCCTGATGGGCGGGATGTAAGCTGCCAACTGCCTCCCTGGAGGAGTGCATTGTGTTCCCTAAAACAAGTAAACAACAGAGCTACAGAGCCAAGGGCACTTCCAGTCTAGGGAATATACCTTGGGAAAACTGAAGATCCATAAGACACAGCCACCCCCAAATTGAGGGCTGCACTGCTTACAAGAACCTCAACCTGGGTACACCTGAAATATCCCAGGAAATATAAAAATGGTTCAAAACATTGTGGAACTTACGTACGATGGGATATCCCTCAGCCATGAAATCAATGTCATAAGACCAGTAGCAGCAAAATGAGTGGATTCAGGTACGATGATTCTAAGTGAAAGAAGTCACACAGGAAAAGAAACTTATCATAAGATATCACTTAGGAAGATCCTGTAAACATGGCAACACATGAACTGAGTTAGGAAAGAGAACAGAGTCTCACATTTAGAAAACACTCTTATGCCTGCTTAAGGGGGAAGGAGAGGTGGGGTGATGCATCAAACCAGAGTTTGATATAAGCACAGGTACTGTTCCAAAAGCCAACTATGGAATAGACAAGACCTACACCTTCCTCAGTGAAAGGGACTCAAAACCCCATATTTCCCGCAGAGGAATAGATCTGACTAGTAAGAATCTTAAAACCTATGTATTGATATGTCTCCGTAAGGGAATCAAGTGTGTCTAGACTGGCATAAACATGGCAGCGAGAATCAGCTCAAACCCACTCTAAAAAGGAATTTCAAAAACAGAACAAAGAAACAGGGAAATTCTTTACAATTCCTTCAGGGTCTCTGATGCAACCTGGAATGACCCTATCTACGATGACAGCTGGATGTGGCATGAGGCTGGACACTTGGGACTGAGAGGATTGGTGAGATTGGGTGAGCAAATGCAGACCCTTTAAAGCAATAATGCATGGCAACCATTCCATGGGTCCCACCTCTCCAGGTTGAAGGGAATATTACTACAGCTATAACATGTACGGGAAACCTAGAGAATGGACACACTGTGAATACGAAAGGTTTCTAAAACTCAACGAAGAGTCCCTCTCCTGGTGCTCCGGTTTGACTTTCCAACAGCTTTACTATCAATCTCCCAACTTGGAGAGACAGCCCCTTTAAGCTCCTGGTTCACACAGGTTGCCCATTTGGCAGAGGAGGAAAGGGAAGAGGGAGAACCAATGAGAGAGTCGCTGTTAGGCATTTGGATGGGCACATGTCACTCTAATTTCCCGGCAGGAAGAAGAATTCACCAAAGTCTCAGCCACCCACCGGGAACCAGTATAGGTCCTGAACCAAATGTTTGGACTTGCGTTCAGCTCACAAAAAACGAGTTGAAAAATGGAGCTCAGGGGCACAGCAATTCACAAACTGGCAGAGAAATCAAGGCCAACTATCTTCCAAAAATCTGTTGAGGGAAGGCAACGAGGCGGACTTGAATGCGAGGCAGAATAGCAGGAAACAGATTTCAAGAGGTACGTTAGAATCGCCTGTAAAGCACAGGAAGAGGGGCACAACTTCGACAATGATGCACTTGGCCAAAAAGGGCGTATGCGTTTTCTCCTGAATATATTCAGGAGAAAACGCATACGCCCTTTTTGGCCAAGCAAGCAAGCGGGCAATGCAAATCTGCACTACAAAGAAGTATCACTTCCCACCGGTCAAAAGGGACATCCACAAAATGTGTAAAAACCAGAAAGGCAAGACAGGCCCTGGAGAACAGGGAGCCTTGTTATGCTGATGGGCGGGATGTAAGTTGCCAACTGCCTCACTGGAGGAGTGCATTGTGTTCCCTAAAACAAGTAAACAACAGAGCTACAGAGCCAAGGGCACTTCCAGTCTAGGGAATATACCTTGGGAAAACTGAAGATCCATAAGACACTGCCACCCCCAAATTGAGGGCTGCACTGCTTACAAGAACCTCAACCTGGGTACACCTGAAATATCCCAGGAAATATAAAAATGGTTCAAAACATTGTGGAACTTACGTACGATGGAATATCCCTCAGCCATGAAATCAATGTCATAAGACCAGTAGCAGCAAAATGAGTGGATTCAGGTACGATGATTCTAAGTGAAAGAAGTCACACAGGAAAAGAAACTTATCATAAGATATCACTTAGGAAGATCCTGTAAACATGGCAACACATGAACTGAGTTAGGAAAGAGAACAGAGTCTCACATTTAGAAAACACTCTTATGCCTGCTTAAGGGGGAAGGAGAGGTGGGGTGATGCATCAAACCAGAGTTTGATATAAGCACAGGTACTGTTCCAAAAGCCAACTATGTAATAGACAAGACCTACACCTTCCTCAGTGAAAGGGACTCAAAACCCCATATTTCCCGCAGAGGAATAGATCTGACTAGTAAGAATCTTAAAACCTATGTATTGATATGTCTCCGTAAGGGAATCAAGTGTGTCTAGACTGGCATAAACATGGCAGCGAGAATCAGCTCAAACCCACTCTAAAAAGGAATTTCAAAAACAGAACAAAGAAACAGGGAAATTCTTTACAATTCCTTCAGGGTCTCTGATGCAACCTGGAATGACCCTATCTACGATGACAGCTGGATGTGGCATGAGGCTGGACACTTGGGACTGAGAGGATTGGTGAGATTGGGTGAGCAAATGCAGACCCTTTAAAGCAATAATTCATGGCAACCATTCCATGGGTCCCACCTCTCCAGGTTGAAGGGAATATTACTACAGCTATAACATGTACGGGAAACCTAGAGAATGGACACACTGTGAATACGAAAGGTTTCTAAAACTCAACGAAGAGTCCCTCTCCTGGTGCTCCGGTTTGACTTTCCAACAGCTTTACTATCAATCTCCCAACTTGGAGAGACAGCCCCTTTAAGCTCCTGGTTCACACAGGTTGCCCATTTGGCAGAGGAGGAAAGGGAAGAGGGAGAACCAATGAGAGAGTCGCTGTTAGGCATTTGGATGGGCACATGTCACTCTAATTTCCCGGCAGGAAGAAGAATTCACCAAAGTCTCAGCCACCCACCGGGAACCAGTATAGGTCCTGAACCAAATGTTTGGACTTGCGTTCAGCTCACAAAAAACGAGTTGAAAAATGGAGCTCAGGGGCACAGCAATTCACAAACTGGCAGAGTAATCAAGGCCAACTATCTTCCAAAAATCTGTTGAGGGAAGGCAACGAGGCGGACTTGAATGCGAGGCAGAATAGCAGGAAACAGATTTCAAGAGGTACGTTAGAATCGCCTGTAAAGCACAGGAAGAGGGGCACAACTTCGACAATGATGCACTTGGCCAAAAAGGGCGTATGCGTTTTCTCCTGAAGAAAACGCATAAGCCCTTTTTGGCCAAGCAAGCAAGCGGGCAATGCAAATCTGCACTACAAAGAAGTATCACTTCCCACCGGTCAAAAGGGACATCCACAAAATGTGTAAAAACCAGAAAGGCAAGACAGGCCCTGGAGAACAGGGAGCCTTGTTATGCTGATGGGCGGGATGTAAGTTGCCAACTGCCTCACTGGAGGAGTGCATTGTGTTCCCTAAAACAAGTAAACAACAGAGCTACAGAGCCAAGGGCACTTCCAGTCTAGGGAATATACCTTGGGAAAACTGAAAATCCATAAGACAGAGCCACCCCCAAATTGAGGGCTGCACTGCTTACAAGAACCTCAACCTGGGTACACCTGAAATATCCCAGGAAATATAAAAATGGTTCAAAACATTGTGGAACTTACGTACGATGGAATATCCCTCCGCCATGAAATCAATGTCATAAGACCAGTAGCAGCAAAATGAGTGGATTCAGGTACGATGATTCTAAGGGAAAGAAGTCACACAGGAAAAGAAACTTATCATAAGATATCACTTAGGAAGATCCTGTAAACATGGCAACACATGAACTGAGTTAGGAAAGAGAACAGAGTCTCACATTTAGAAAACACTCTTATGCCTGCTTAAGGGGGAAGGAGAGGTGGGGTGATGCATCAAACCAGAGTTTGATATAAGCACAGGTACTGTTCCAAAAACCAACTATGGAATAGACAAGACCTACACCTTCCTCAGTGAAAGGGACTCAAAACCCCATATTTCCCGCAGAGGAATAGATCTGACTAGTAAGAATCTTAAAACCTATGTATTGATATGTCTCCGTAAGGGAATCAAGTGTGTCTAGACTGGCATAAACATGGCAGCGAGAATCAGCTCAAACCCACTCTAAAAAGGAATTTCAAAAACAGAACAAAGAAACAGGGAAATTCTTTACAATTCCTTCAGGGTCTCTGATGCAACCTGGAATGACCCTATCTACGATGACAGCTGGATGTGGCATGAGGCTGGACACTTGGGACTGAGAGGATTGGTGAGATTGGGTGAGCAAATGCAGACCCTTTAAAGCAATAATGCATGGCAACCATTCCATGGGTCCCACCTCTCCAGGTTGAAGGGAATATTACTACAGCTATAACATGTATGGGAAACCTAGAGAATGGACACACTGTGAATACGAAAGGTTTCTAAAACTCAACGAAGAGTCCCTCTCCTGGTGCTCCGGTTTGACTTTCCAACAGCTTTACTATCAATCTCCCAACTTGGAGAGACAGCCCCTTTAAGCTCCTGGTTCACACAGGTTGCCCATTTGGCAGAGGAAGAAAGGGAAGAGGGAGAACCAATGAGAGAGTAGCTGTTAGGCATTTGGATGGGCACATGTCACTCTAATTTCCCGGCAGGATGAAGTATTTACCAAAGTCTCAGCCACCCACCGGGAACCAGTATAGGTCCTGAACCAAATGTTTGGACTTGCGTTCAGCTCACAAAAAACGAGTTGAAAAATGGAGCTCAGGGGCACAGCAATTCACAAACTGGCAGAGTAATCAAGGCCAACTATCGTCCAAAAATCTGTTGAGGGAAGGCAACGAGGCGGACTTGAATGCGAGGCAGAATAGCAGGAAACAGATTTCAAGAGGTACGTTAGAATCGCCTGTAAAGCACAGGAAGAGGGGCACAACTTCGACAATGATGCACTTGGCCAAAAAGGGCGTATGCGTTTTCTCCTGAATATATTCAGGAGAAAACGCATACGCCCTTTTTGGCCAAGCAAGCAAGCGGGCAATGCAAATCTGCACTACAAAGAAGTATCACTTCCCACCGGTCAAAAGGGGCATCCACAAAATGTGTAAAAACCAGAAAGGCAAGACAGGCCCTGGAGAACAGGGAGCCTTGTTATGCTGATGGGCGGGATGTAAGTTGCCAACTGCCTCACTGGAGGAGTGCATTGTGTTCCCTAAAACAAGTAAACAACAGAGCTACAGAGCCAAGGGCACTTCCAGTCTAGGGAATATACCTTGGGAAAACTGAAAATCAAAAAGACAGAGCCACCCCCAAATTGAGGGCTGCACTGCTTACAAGAACCTCAACCTGGGTACACCTGAAATATCCCAGGAAATATAAAAATGGTTCAAAACATTGTGGAACTTACGTACGATGGAATATCCCTCAGCCATGAAATCAATGTCATAAGACCAGTAGCAGCAAAATGAGTGGATTCAGGTACGATGATTCTAAGTGAAAGAAGTCACACAGAAAAAGAAACTTATCATAAGATATCACTTAGGAAGATCCTGTAAACATGGCAACACATGAACTGAGTTAGGAAAGAGAACAGAGTCTCACATTTAGAAAACACTCTTATGCCTGCTTAAGGATGAAGGAGAGGTGGGGTGATGCATCAAACCAGAGTTTGATATAAGCACAGGTACTGTTCCAAAAACCAACTATGGAATAGACAAGACCTACACCTTCCTCAGTGAAAGGGACTCAAAACCCCATATTTCCTTCAGAGGAATAGATCTGACTAGTAAGAATCTTAAAACCTATGTATTGATATGTCTCCGTAAGGGAATCAAGTGTGTCTAGACTGGCATAAACATGGCAGCGAGAATCAGCTCAAACCCACTCTAAAAAGGAATTTCAAAAACAGAACAAAGAAACAGGGAAATTCTTTACAATTCCTTCAGGGTCTCTGATGCAACCTGGAATGACCCTATCTACGATGACATCTGGATGTGGCATGAGGCTGGACACTTGGGACTGAGAGGATTGGTGAGATTGGGTGAGCAAATGCAGACCCTTTAAAGCAATAATGCATGGCAACCATTCCATGGGTCCCAACTCTCCAGGTTGAAGGGAATATTACTACAGCTTTAACATGTACGGGAAACCTAGAGAATGGACACACTGTGAATACGAAAGGTTTCTAAAACTCAATGAAGAGTCCCTCTCCTGGTGCTCTGGTTTAACTTTCCAACAGCTTTACTATCAATCTCCCAACTTGGAGAGACAGCCCCTTTAAGCTCCTGGTTCACACAGGTTGCCCATTTGGCAGAGGAAGAAAGGGAAGAGGGAGAACCAATGAGAGAGTAGCTGTTAGGCATTTGGATGGGCACATGTCACTCTAATTTCCCGGCAGGATGAAGAATTAACCAAAGTCTCAGCCACCCACCGGGAACCAGTATAGGTCCTGAACCAAATGTTTGGACTTGCGTTCAGCTCACAAAAAACGAGTTGAAAAATGGAGCTCAGGGGCACAGCAATTCACAAACTGGCAGAGTAATCAAGGCCAACTATCGTCCAAAAATCTGTTGAGGGAAGGCAACGAGGCGGACTTGAATGCGAGGCAGAATAGCAGGAAACAGATTTCAAGAGGTACGTTAGAATCGCCTGTAAAGCACACGAAGAGGGGCACAACTTCGACAATGATGCACTTGGCCAAAAAGGGCGTATGCGTTTTCTCCTGAATATATTCAGGAGAAAACGCATACGACCTTTTTGGCCAAGCAAGCAAGCGGGCAATGCAAATCTGCACTACAAAGAAGTATCACTTCCCAACGGTCAAAAGGGACATCCACAAAATGTGTAAAAACCAGAAAGGCAAGACAGGCCCTGGAGAACAGGGAGCCTTGTTATGCTGATGGGCGGGATGTAAGTTGCCAACTGCCTCACTGGAGGAGTGCATTGTGTCCCCTAAAACAAGTAAACAACAGAGCTACAGAGCCAAGGGCACTTCCAGTCTAGGGAATATACCTTGGGAAAACTGAAAATCCATAAGACAGAGCCACCCCCAAATTGAGGGCTGCACTGCTTACAAGAACCTCAACCTGGGTACACCTGAAATATCCCAGGAAATATAAAAATGGTTCAAAACATTGTGGAACTTACGTACGATGGAATATCCCTCAGCCATGAAATCAATGTCATAAGACCAGTAGCAGCAAAATGAGTGGATTCAGGTACGATGATTCTAAGTGAAAGAAGTCACACAGAAAAAGAAACTTATCATAAGATATCACTTAGGAAGATCCTGTAAACATGGCTACACATGAACTGAGTTAGGAAAGAGAACAGAGTCTCACATTTAGAAAACACTCTTATGCCTGCTTAAGGGGGAAGGAGAGGTGGGGTGATGCATCAAACCAGAGTTTGATATAAGCACAGGTACTGTTCCAAAAACCAACTATGGAATAGACAAGACCTACACCTTCCTCAGTGAAAGGGACTCAAAACCCCATATTTCCCGCAGAGGAATAGATCTGACTAGTAAGAATCTTAAAACCTATGTATTGATATGTCTCCGTAAGGGAATCAAGTGTGTCTAGACTGGCATAAACATGGCAGCGAGAATCAGCTCAAACCCACTCTAAAAAGGAATTTCAAAAACAGAACAAAGAAACAGGGAAATTCTTTACAATTCCTTCAGGGTCTCTGATGCAACCTGGAATGACCCTATCTACAATGACAGCTGGATGCGGCATGAGGCTGGACACTTGGGACTGAGAGGATTGGAGAGATTGGGTGAGCAAATGCAGACCCTTTATAGCAATAATGCATGGCACCCATACCATGATTCCCAACTCTCCAGGTTGAAGGGAATATTACTACAGCTTTAACATGTACGGGAAATCTAGAGAATGGACACACTGTGAATACGAAAGGTTTCTAAAACTCAACGAAGAGTCCCTCTCCTGGTGCTCCGGTTTGACTTTCCAACTGCTTTACTATCAATCTCCCAACTTGGAGAGACAGCCCCTTTAAGCTCCTGGTTCACACAGGTTGCCCATTTGGCAGAGGATGAAAGGGAAGAGGGAGAACCAATGAGAGAGTCGCTGTTAGGCTTTTGGATGGGCACATGTCACTCTAATTTCCCGGCAGGAAGAAGAATTAACCAAAGTCTCAGCCACCCACCGGGAACCAGTATAGGTCCTGAACCAAAAGTTTGGACTTGCGTTCAGCTCACAAAAAACGCGTTTGAAAATGGAGCTCAGGGGCACAGCAATTCACAAACAGGCAGAGTAATCAAGGCCAACAATCGTCCAAAAATCTGTTGAGGGAAGGCAACGAGGCGGACTTGAAATCGAGGCAGAATAGCAGGAAACAGATTTCAAGAGGTACGTTGGAATCACCTGTAAAGCACAGGAAGAGGGGCACAACTTCGACAATGATGCACTTGGCCAAAAAGGGCGTATGCGTTTTCTCCTGAATATATTCAGGAGAACACGCATACGCCCTTTTGGCCAAGCAAGCAAGCGGGCAATGCAAATCTGCACTACAAAGAATTATCACTTCCCACGGGTCAAAAGGGACATCCACAAAATGTGTAAAAACCAGAAAGGCAAGACAGGCCGTGGCGAAATGGGAGCCTTGTTATGCTGATGGGAGGGATGTAAGTTGCCAACTGCCTCACTGGAGGAGTGCATTGTGTCCCCTAAAACAAGTAAACAACAGAGCTACAGAGCCAAGGGCACTTCCAGTCTAGGGAATATACCTTGGGAAAACTGAAAATCCATAAGACAGAGCCACCCCCAAATTGAGGGCTGCACTGCTTACAAGAACCTCAACCTGGGTACACCTGAAATATCCCAGGAAATATAAAAATGGTTCAAAACATTGTGGAACTTACGTACGATGGAATATCCCTCAGCCATGAAATCAATGTCATAAGACCAGTAGCAGCAAAATGAGTGGATTCAGGTACGATGATTCTAAGTGAAAGAAGTCACACAGAAAAAGAAACTTATCATAAGATATCACTTAGGAAGATCCTGTAAACATGGCTACACATGAACTGAGTTAGGAAAGAGAACAGAGTCTCACATTTAGAAAACACTCTTATGCCTGCTTAAGGGGGAAGGAGAGGTGGGGTGATGCATCAAACCAGAGTTTGATATAAGCACAGGTACTGTTCCAAAAACCAACTATGGAATAGACAAGACCTACACCTTCCTCAGTGAAAGGGACTCAAAACCCCATATTTCCCGCAGAGGAATAGATCTGACTAGTAAGAATCTTAAAACCTATGTATTGATATGTCTCCGTAAGGGAATCAAGTGTGTCTAGACTGGCATAAACATGGCAGCGAGAATCAGCTCAAACCCACTCTAAAAAGGAATTTCAAAAACAGAACAAAGAAACAGGGAAATTCTTTACAATTCCTTCAGGGTCTCTGATGCAACCTGGAATGACCCTATCTACAATGACAGCTGGATGCGGCATAAGGCTGGACACTTGGGACTGAGAGGATTGGAGAGATTGGGTGAGCAAATTCAGACCCTTTATAGCAATAATGCATGGCACCCATTCCATGATTCCCAACTCTCCAGGTTGAAGGGAATATTACTACAGCTTTAACATGTACGGGAAATCTAGAGAATGGACACACAGTGAATACGAAAGGTTTCTAAAACTCAACGAAGAGTCCCTCTCCTGGTGCTCCGGTTTGACTTTCCAACTGCTTTACTATCAATCTCCCAACTTGGAGAGACAGCCCCTTTAAGCTCCTGGTTCACACAGGTTGCCCATTTGGCAGAGGATGAAAGGGAAGAGGGAGAACCAATGAGAGAGTCGCTGTTAGGCATTTGGATGGGCACATGTCACTCTAATTTCCCGGCAGGAAGAAGAATTCACCAAAGTCTCAGCCACCCACCGGGAACCAGTATAGGTCCTGAACCAAAAGTTTGGACTTGCGTTCAGCTCACAAAAAACGCGTTTGAAAATGGAGCTCAGGGGCACAGCAATTCACAAACAGGCAGAGTAATCAAGGCCAACAATCGTCCAAAAATCTGTTGAGGGAAGGCAACGAGGCGGACTTGAAATCGAGGCAGAATAGCAGGAAACAGATTTCAAGAGGTACGTTGGAATCACCTGTAAAGCACAGGAAGAGGGGCACAACTTCGACAATGATGCACTTGGCCAAAAAGGGCGTATGCGTTTTCTCCTGAATATATTCAGGAGAACACGCATATGCCCTTTTTGGCCAAGCAAGCAAGCGGGCAATGCAAATCTGCACTACAAAGAATTATCACTTCCCACGGGTCAAAAGGGACATCCACAAAATGTGTAAAAACCAGAAAGGCAAGACAGGCCGTGGCGAAATGGGAGCCTTGTTATGCTGATGGGCGGGATGTAAGTTGCCAACTGCCTCACTGGAGGAGTGCATTGTGCTCCCTAAAACAAGTAAACAACAGAGCTACAGAGCCAAGGGCACTTACAGTCTAGGGAATATACCTTGGGAAAACTGAAAATCCATAAGACAGAGCCACCCCCAAATTGAGGGCTGCACTGCTTACAAGAACCTCAACCTGGGTACACCTGAAATATCCCAGGAAATATAAAAATGGTTCAAAACATTGTGGAAATTACATACGATGGAATATCCCTCCGCCATGAAATCAATGTCATAAGACCAGTAGCAGCAAAATGAGTGGATTCAGGTACGATGATTCTAAGTGAAAGAAGTCACACAGAAAAAGAAACTTATCATAAGATATCACTTAGGATGATCCTGTAAACATGGCTACACATGAACTGAGTTAGGAAAGAGAACAGAGTCTCACATTTAGAAAACACTCTTATGCCTGCTTAAGGGGGAAGGAGAGGTGGGGTGATGCATCAAACCAGAGTTTGATATAAGCACAGGTACTGTTCCAAAAACCAACTATGGAATAGACAAGACCTACACCTTCCTCAGTGAAAGGGACTCAAAACCCCATATTTCCCACAGAGGAATAGATCTGACTAGTAAGAATCTTAAAACCTATGTATTGATATGTCTCCGTAAGGGAATCAAGTGTGTCTAGACTGGCATAAACATGGCAGCGAGAATCAGCTCAAACCCACTCTAAAAAGGAATTTCCAAAACAGAACAAAGAAACAGGGAAATTCTTTACAATTCCTTCAGGGTCTCTGATGCAACCTGGAATGACCCTATCTACGATGACAGCTGGATGTTGCATGAGGCTGGACACTTGGGACTGAGAGGATTGGTGAGATTGGGTGAGCAAATGCAGACCCTTTAAAGCAATAATGCATGGCAACCATTCCATGGGTCCCACCTCTCCAGGTTGAAGGGAATATTACTACAGCTATAACATGTACGGGAAACCTAGAGAATGGACACACTGTGAATACGAAAGGTTTCTAAAACTCAACGAAGAGTCCCTCTCCTGGTGCTCTGGTTTGACTTTCCAACAGCTTTACTATCAATCTCCCAACTTGGAGAGACAGCCCCTTTAAGCTCCTGGTTCACACAGGTTGCCCATTTGGCAGAGGAGGAAAGGGAAGAGGGAGAACCAATGAGAGAGTAGCTGTTAGGCATTTGGATGGGCACATGTCACTCTAATTTCCCGGCAGGAAGAAGAATTCACCAAAGTCTCAGCCACCCACCGGGAACCAGTATAGGTCCTGAACCAAATGTTTGGACTTGCGTTCAGCTCACAAAAAAACGAGTTGAAAAATGGAGCTCAGGGGCACAGCAATTCACAAACTGGCAGAGTAATCAAGGCCAACTATCGTCCAAAAATCTGTTGAGGGAAGGCAACGAGGCGGACTTGAATGCGAGGCAGAATAGCAGGAAACAGATTTCAAGAGGTACATTAGAATCGCCTGTAAAGCACAGGAAGAGGGGCACAACTTCGACAATGATGCACTTGGCCAAAAAGGGCGTATGCGTTTTCTCCTGAATATATTCAGGAGAAAACGCATACGCCCTTTTTGGCCAAGCAAGCAAGCGGGCAATGCAAATCTGCACTACAAAGAAGTATCACTTCCCACCGGTCAAAAGGGACATCCACAAAATGTGTAAAAACCAGAAAGGCAAGACAGGCCCTGGAGAACAGGGAGCCTTGTTATGCAGATGGGCGGGATGTAAGTTGCCATCTGCCTCACTGGAGGAGTGCATTGTGTTCCCTAAAACAAGTAAACAACAGAGCTACAGAGCCAAGGGCACTTCCAGTCTAGGGAATATACCTTGGGAAAACTGAAAATCCATAAGACAGAGCCACCCCCAAATTGAGGGCTGCACTGCTTACAAGAACCTCAACCTGGGTACACCTGAAATATCCCAGGAAATATAAAAATGGTTCAAAACATTGTGGAACTTACGTACGATGGAATATCCCTCAGCCACGAAATCAATGTCATAAGACCTGTAGCAGCAAAATGAGTGGATTCAGGTACGATGATTCTAAGGGAAAGAAGTCACACAGGAAAAGAAACTTATCATAAGATATCACTTAGGAAGATCCTGTAAACATGGCTACACATGAACTGAGTTAGGAAAGAGAACAGAGTCTCACATTTAGAAAACACTCTTATGCCTGCTTAAGGGGGAAGGAGAGGTGGGGTGATGCATCAAACCAGAGTTTGATATAAGCACAGGTACTGTTCCAAAAACCAACTATGGAATAGACAAGACCTACACCTTCCTCAGTGAAAGGGACTCAAAACCCCATATTTCCCGCAGAGGAATAGATCTGACTAGTAAGAATCTTAAAACCTATGTATTGATATGTCTCCGTAAGGGAATCAAGTGTGTCTAGACTGGCATAAACATGGCAGCGAGAATCAGCTCAAACCCACTTTAAAAAGGAATTTCAAAAACAGAACAAAGAAACAGGGAAATTCTTTACAATTCCTTCAGGGTCTCTGATGCAACCTGGAATGACCCTATCTACGATGACATCTGGATGTGGCATGAGGCTGGACACTTGGGACTGAGAGGATTGGTGAGATTGGGTGAGCAAATGCAGACCCTTTATAGCAATAATGCATGGCAACCATTCCATGGGTCCCAACTCTCCAGGTTGAAGGGAATATTACTATAGCTTTAACATGTACGGGAAACCTAGAGAATGGACACACAGTGAATACGAAAGGTTTCTAAAACTCAACGAAGAGTCCCTCTCCTGGTGCTCCGGTTTGACTTTCCAACTGCTTTACTATCAATCTCCCAACTTGGAGAGACAGCCCCTTTAAGCTCCTGGTTCACACAGGTTGCCCATTTGGCAGAGGATGAAAGGGAAGAGGGAGAACCAATGAGAGAGTCGCTGTTAGGCATTTGGATGGGCACATGTCACTCTAATTTCCAGGCAGGAAGAAGAATTAACCAAAGTCTCAGCCACCCACCGGGAACCAGTATAGGTCCTGAACCAAAAGTTTGGATTTGCCTTCAGCTCACAAAAAACGCGTTTGAAAATGGAGCTCAGGGGCACAGCAATTCACAAACAGGCAGAGTAATCAAGGCCAACAATCGTCCAAAAATCTGTTGAGGGAAGGCAACGAGGCGGACTTGAAAGCGAGGCAGAATAGCAGGAAACAGATTTCAAGAGGTACGTTGGAATCACCTGTAAAGCACAGGAAGAGGGGCACAACTTCGACAATGATGCACTTGGCCAAAAAGGGCGTATGCGTTTTCTCCTGAATATATTCAGGAGAACACGCATACGCCCTTTTGGCCAAGCAAGCAAGCGGGCAATGCAAATCTGCACTACAAAGAAGTATCACTTCCCACCGGTCAAAAGGGACATCCACAAAATGTGTAAAAACCAGAAAGGCAAGACAGGCCGTGGCGAAATGGGAGCCTTGTTATGCTGATGGGCGGGATGTAAGTTGCCAACTGCCTCACTGGAGGAGTGCATTGTGCTCCCTAAAACAAGTAAACAACAGAGCTACAGAGCCAAGGGCACTTACAGTCTAGGGAATATACCTTGGGAAAACTGAAAATCCATAAGACAGAGCCACCCCCAAATTGAGGGCTGCACTGCTTACAAGAACCTCAACCTGGGTACACCTGAAATATCCCAGGAAATATAAAAATGGTTCAAAACATTGTGGAAATTACATACGATGGAATATCCCTCCGCCATGAAATCAATGTCATAAGACCAGTAGCAGCAAAATGAGTTGATTCAGGTACGATGATTCTAAGTGAAAGAAGTCACACAGAAAAAGAAACTTATCATAAGATATCACTTAGGAAGATCCTGTAAACATGGCTACACATGAACTGAGTTAGGAAAGAGAACAGAGTCTCACATTTAGAAAACACTCTTATGCCTGCTTAAGGGGGAAGGAGAGGTGGGGTGATGCATCAAACCAGAGTTTGATATAAGCACAGGTACTGTTCCAAAAACCAACTATGGAATAGACAAGACCTACACCTTCCTCAGTGAAAGGGACTCAAAACCCCATATTTCCCGCAGAGGAATAGATCTGACTAGTAAGAATCTTAAAACCTATGTATTGATATGTCTCCGTAAGGGAACCAAGTGTGTCTAGACTGGCATAAACATGGCAGCGAGAATCAGCTCAAACCCACTCTAAAAAGGAATTTCAAAAACAGAACAAAGAAACAGGGAAATTCTTTACAATTCCTTCAGGGTCTCTGATGCAACCTGGAATGACCCTATCTACGATGACAGCTGGATGTGGCATGAGGCTGGACACTTGGGACTGAGAGGATTGGTGAGATTGGGTGAGCAAATGCAGACCCTTTAAAGCAATAATGCATGGCAACCATTCCATGGGTCCCACCTCTCCAGGTTGAAGGGAATATTACTACAGCTATAACATGTACGGGAAACCTAGAGAATGGACACACTGTGAATACGAAAGGTTTCTAAAACTCAACGAAGAGTCCCTCTCCTGGTGCTCCGGTTTGACTTTCCAACAGCTTTACTATCAATCTCCCAACTTGGAGAGACAGCCCCTTTAAGCTCCTGGTTCACACAGGTTGCCCATTTGGCAGAGGAGGAAAGGGAAGAGGGAGAACCAATGAGAGAGTAGCTGTTAGGCATTTGGATGGGCACATGTCACTCTAATTTCCCGGCAGGAAGAAGAATTCACCAAAGTCTCAGCCACCCACCGGGAACCAGTATAGGTCCTGAACCAAATGTTTGGACTTGCGTTCAGCTCACAAAAAACGAGTTGAAAAATGGAGCTCAGGGGCACAGCAATTCACAAACTGGCAGAGTAATCAAGGCCAACTATCGTCCAAAAATCTGTTGAGGGAAGGCAACGAGGCGGACTTGAATGCGAGGCAGAATAGCAGGAAACAGATTTCAAGAGGTACGTTAGAATCGCCTGTAAAGCACAGGAAGAGGGGCACAACTTCGACAATGATGCACTTGGCCAAAAAGGGCGTATGCGTTTTCTCCTGAATATATTCAGGAGAAAACGCATACGCCCTTTTTGGCCAAGCAAGCAAGCGGGCAATGCAAATCTGCACTACAAAGAAGTATCACTTCCCAACGGTCAAAAGGGACATCCACAAAATGTGTAAAAACCAGAAAGGCAAGACAGGCCCTGGAGAACAGGGAGCCTTGTTATGCTGATGGGCGGGATGTAAGTTGCCAACTGCCTCACTGGAGGAGTGCATTGTGTTCCCTAAAACAAGTAAACAACAGAGCTACAGAGCCAAGGGCACTTCCAGTCTAGGGAATATACCTTGGGAAAACTGAAAATCCATAAGACAGAGCCACCCCCAAATTGAGGGCTGCACTGCTTACAAGAACCTCAACCTGGGTACACCTGAAATATCCCAGGAAATATAAAAATGGTTCCAAACATTGTGGAACTTACGTACGTTGGAATATCCCTCAGCCACGAAATCAATGTCATAAGACCAGTAGCAGCAAAATGAGTGGATTCAGGTACGATGATTCTAAGGGAAAGAAGTCACACAGGAAAAGAAACTTATCATAAGATATCACTTAGGAAGATCCTGTAAACATGGCTACACATGAACTGAGTTAGGAAAGAGAACAGAGTCTCACATTTAGAAAACACTCTTATGCCTGCTTAAGGGGGAAGGAGAGGTGGGGTGATGCATCAAACCAGAGTTTGATATAAGCACAGGTACTGTTCCAAAAGCCAACTATGGAATAGACAAGACCTACACCTTCCTCAGTGAAAGGGACTCAAAACCCCATATTTCCCGCAGAGGAATAGATCTGACTAGTAAGAATCTTAAAACCAATGTATTGATATGTCTCCGTAAGGGAATCAAGTGTGTCTAGACTGGCATAAACAGGGCAGCGAGAATCAGCTCAAACCCACTCTAAAAAGGAATTTCAAAAACAGAACAAAGAAACAGGGAAATTCTTTACAATTCCTTCAGGGTCTCTGATGCAACCTGGAATGACCCTATCTACAATGACAGCTGGATGCGGCATGAGGCTGGACACTTGGGACTGAGACGATTGGAGAGATTGGGTGAGCAAATGCAGACCCTTTATAGCAATAATGCATGGCACCCATTCCATGATTCCCAACTCTCCAGGTTGAAGGGAATATTACTACCGCTTTAACATGTACGGGAAATCTAGAGAATGGACACACTGTGAATACGAAAGGTTTCTAAAACTCAACGAAGAGTCCCTCTCCTGGTGCTCCGGTTTGACTTTCCAACTGCTTTACTATCAATCTCCCAACTTGGAGAGACAGCCCCTTTAAGCTCCTGGTTCACACAGGTTGCCCATTTGGCAGAGGAGGAAAGGGAAGAGGGAGAACCAATGAGAGAGTCGCTGTTAGGCATTTGGATGGGCACATGTCACTCTAATTTCCCGGCAGGAAGAAGAATTAACCAAAGTCTCAGCCACCCACCGGGAACCAGTATAGGTCCTGAACCAAAAGTTTGGACTTGCGTTCAGCTCACAAAAAACGCGTTTGAAAATGGAGCTCAGGGGCACAGCAATTCACAAACAGTCAGAGTAATCAAGGCCAACAATCGTCCAAAAATCTGTTGAGGGAAGGCAACGAGGCGGACTTGAAATCGAGGCAGAATAGCAGGAAACAGATTTCAAGAGGTACGTTGGAATCACCTGTAAAGCACAGGAAGAGGGGCACAACTTCGACAATGATGCACTTGGCCAAAAAGGGCGTATGTGTTTTCTCCTGAATATATTCAGGAGAACACGCATACGCCCTTTTGGCCAAGCAAGCAAGCGGGCAATGCAAATCTGCACTACAAAGAAGTATCACTTCCCACGGGTCAAAAGGGACATCCACAAAATGTGTAAAAACCAGAAAGGCAAGACAGGCCGTGGCGAAATTGGAGCCTTGTTATGCTGATGGGCGGGATGTAAGTTGCCAACTGCCTCACTGGAGGAGTGCATTGTGCTCCCTAAAATAAGTAAACAACAGAGCTACAGAGCCAAGGGCACTTACAGTCTAGGGAATATACCTTGGGAAAACTGAAAATCCATAAGACAGAGCCACCCCCAAATTGAGGGCTGCACTGCTTACAAGAACCTCAACCTGGGTACACCTGAAATATCCCAGGAAATATAAAAATGGTTCAAAACATTGTGGAAATTACATACGATGGTATATCCCTCCGCCATGAAATCAATGTCATAAGACCAGTAGCAGCAAAATGAGTGGATTCAGGTACGATGATTCTAAGTGAAAGAAGTCACACAGAAAAAGAAACTTATCATAAGATATCACTTAGGAAGATCCTGTAAACATGGCTACACATGAACTGAGTTAGGAAAGAGAACAGAGTCTTACATTTAGAAAACACTCTTATGCCTGCTTAAGGGGGAAGGAGAGGTGGGGTGATGCATCAAACCAGAGTTTGATATAAGCACAGGTACTGTTCCAAAAACCAACTATGGAATAGACAAGACCTACACCTTCCTCAGTGAAAGGGACTCAAAACCCCATATTTCCCACAGAGGAATAGATCTGACTAGTAAGAATCTTAAAACCTATGTATTGATATGTCTCTGTAAGGGAATCAAGTGTGTCTAGACTGGCATAAACATGGCAGCGAGAATCAGCTCAAACCCACTCTAAAAAGGAATTTCAAAAACAGAACAAAGAAACAGGGAAATTCTTTACAATTCCTTCAGGGTCTCTGATGCAACCTGGAATGACCCTATCTACGATGACAGCTGGATGTGGCATGAGGCTGGACACTTGGGACTGAGAGGATTGGTGAGATTGGGTGAGCAAATGCAGACCCTTTAAAGCAATAATGCATGGCAACCATTCCATGGGTCCCACCTCTCCAGGTTGAAGGGAATATTACTACAGCTATAACATGTACGGGAACCCTAGAGAATGGACACACTGTGAATACGAAAGGTTTCTAAAACTCAACGAAGAGTCCCTCTCCTGGTGCTCCGGTTTGACTTTCCAACAGCTTTACTATCAATCTCCCAACTTGGAGAGACAGCCCCTTTAAGCTCCTGGTTCACACAGGTTGCCCATTTGGCAGAGGAGGAAAGGGAAGAGGGAGAACCAATGAGAGAGTCGCTGTTAGGCATTTGGATGGGCACATGTCACTCTAATTTCCCGGCAGGAAGAAGAATTCACCAAAGTCTCAGCCACCCACCGGGAACCAGTATAGGTCCTGAACCAAAAGTTTGGACTTGCGTTCAGCTCACAAAAAACGAGTTGAAAAATGGAGCTCAGGGGCACAGCAATTCACAAACTGGCAGAGTAATCAAGGCCAACTATCGTCCAAAAATCTGTTGAGGGAAGGCAACGAGGCGGACTTGAATGCGAGGCAGAATAGCAGGAAACAGATTTCAAGAGGTACGTTAGAATCGCCTGTAAAGCACAGGAAGAGGGGCACAACTTCGACAATGATGCACTTGGCCAAAAAGGGCGTATGCGTTTTCTCCTGAAGAAAACGCATAAGCCCTTTTTGGCCAAGCAAGCAAGCGGGCAATGCAAATCTGCACTACAAAGAAGTATCACTTCCCACCGGTCAAAAGGGACATCCACAAAATGTGTAAAAACCAGAAAGGCAAGACAGGCCCTGGAGAACAGGGAGCCTTGTTATGCTGATGGGCGGGATGTAAGTTGCCAACTGCCTCACTGGAGGAGTGCATTGTGTTCCCTAAAACAAGTAAACAACAGAGCTACAGAGCCAAGGGCACTTCCAGTCTAGGGAATATACCTTGGGAAAACTGAAAATCCATAAGACAGAGCCACCCCCAAATTGAGGGCTGCACTGCTTACAAGAACCTCAACCTGGGTACACCTGAAATATCCCAGGAAATATAAAAATGGTTCAAAACATTGTGGAACTTACGTACGATGGAATATCCCTCAGCCATGAAATCAATGTCATAAGACCAGTAGCAGCAAAATGAGTGGATTCAGGTACGATGATTCTAAGGGAAAGAAGTCACACAGGAAAAGAAACTTATCATAAGATATCACTTAGGAAGATCCTGTAAACATGGCAACACATGAACTGAGTTAGGAAAGAGAACAGAGTCTCACATTTAGAAAACACTCTTATGCCTGCTTAAGGGGGAAGGAGAGGTGGGGTGATGCATCAAACCAGAGTTTGATATAAGCACAGGTACTGTTCCAAAAACCAACTATGGAATAGACAAGACCTACACCTTCCTCAGTGAAAGGGACTCAAAACCCCATATTTCCCGCAGAGGAATAGATCTGACTAGTAAGAATCTTAAAACCTATGTATTGATATGTCTCCGTAAGGGAATCAAGTGTGTCTAGACTGGCATAAACATGGCAGCGAGAATCAGCTCAAACCCACTCTAAAAAGGAATTTCAAAAACAGAACAAAGAAACAGGGAAATTCTTTACAATTCCTTCAGGGTCTCTGATGCAACCTGGAATGACCCTATCTACGATGACAGCTGGATGTGGCATGAGGCTGGACACTTGGGACTGAGAGGATTGGTGAGATTGGGTGAGCAAATGCAGACCCTTTAAAGCAATAATGCATGGCAACCATTCAATGGGTCCCACCTCTCCAGGTTGAAGGGAATATTACTACAGCTATAACATGTACGGGAAACCTAGAGAATGGACACACTGTGAATACGAAAGGTTTCTAAAACTCAACGAAGAGTCCCTCTCCTGGTGCTCCGGTTTGACTTTCCAACAGCTTTACTATCAATCTCCCAACTTGGAGAGACAGCCCCTTTAAGCTCCTGGTTCACACAGGTTGCCCATTTGGCAGAGGAGGAAAGGGAAGAGGGAGAACCAATGAGAGAGTCGCTGTTAGGCATTTGGATGGGCACATGTCACTCTAATTTCCCGGCAGGAAGAAGAATTCACCAAAGTCTCAGCCACCCACCGGGAACCAGTATAGGTCCTGAACCAAATGTTTGGACTTGCGTTCAGCTCACAAAAAACGAGTTGAAAAATGGAGCTCAGGGGCACAGCAATTCACAAACTGGCAGAGAAATCAAGGCCAACTATCTTCCAAAAATCTGTTGAGGGAAGGCAACGAGGCGGACTTGAATGCGAGGCAGAATAGCAGGAAACAGATTTCAAGAGGTACGTTAGAATCGCCTGTAAAGCACAGGAAGAGGGGCACAACTTCGACAATGATGCACTTGGCCAAAAAGGGCGTATGCGTTTTCTCCTGAATATATTCAGGAGAAAACGCATACGCCCTTTTTGGCCAAGCAAGCAAGCGGGCAATGCAAATCTGCACTACAAAGAAGTATCACTTCCCACCGGTCAAAAGGGACATCCACAAAATGTGTAAAAACCAGAAAGGCAAGACAGGCCCTGGAGAACAGGGAGCCTTGTTATGCTGATGGGCGGGATGTAAGTTGCCAACTGCCTCACTGGAGGAGTGCATTGTGTTCCCTAAAACAAGTAAACAACAGAGCTACAGAGCCAAGGGCACTTCCAGTCTAGGGAATATACCTTGGGAAAACTGAAGATCCATAAGACACAGCCACCCCCAAATTGAGGGCTGCACTGCTTACAAGAACCTCAACCTGGGTACACCTGAAATATCCCAGGAAATATAAAAATGGTTCAAAACATTGTGGAACTTACGTACGATGGAATATCCCTCAGCCATGAAATCAATGTCATAAGACCAGTAGCAGCAAAATGAGTGGATTCAGGTACGATGATTCTAAGTGAAAGAAGTCACACAGAAAAAGAAACTTATCATAAGATATCACTTAGGAAGATCCTGTAAACATGGCAACACATGAACTGAGTTAGGAAAGAGAACAGAGTCTCACATTTAGAAAACACTCTTATGCCTGCTTAAGGGGGAAGGAGAGGTGGGGTGATGCATCAAACCAGAGTTTGATATAAGCACAGGTACTGTTCCAAAAACCAACTATGGAATAGACAAGACCTACACCTTCCTCAGTGAAAGGGACTCAAAACCCCATGTTTCCTTCAGAGGAATAGATCTGACTAGTAAGAATCTTAAAACCTATGTATTGATATGTCTCCGTAAGGGAATCAAGTGTGTCTAGACTGGCATAAACAGGGCAGCGAGAATCAGCTCAAACCCACTCTAAAAAGGAATTTCAAAAACAGAACAAAGAAACAGGGAAATTCTTTACAATTCCTTCAGGGTCTCTGATGCAACCTGGAATGACCCTATCTACGATGACATCTGGATGTGGCATGAGGCTGGACACTTGGGACTGAGAGGATTGGTGTGATTGGGTGAGCAAATGCAGACCCTTTAAAGCAATAATGCATGGCAACCATTCCATGGGTCCCAACTCTCCAGGTTGAAGGGAATATTACTACAGCTTTAACATGTACGGGAAACCTAGAGAATGGACACACTGTGAATACGAAAGGTTTCTAAAACTCAATGAAGAGTCCCTCTCCTGGTGCTCTGGTTTGACTTTCCAACAGCTTTACTATCAATCTCCCAACTTGGAGAGACAGCCCCTTTAAGCTCCTGGTTCACACAGGTTGCCCATTTGGCAGAGGAAGAAAGGGAAGAGGGAGAACCAATGAGAGAGTAGCTGTTAGGCATTTGGATGGGCACATGTCACTCTAATTTCCCGGCAGGATGAATAATTTACCAAAGTCTCAGCCACCCACCGGGAACCAGTATAGGTCCTGAACCAAATGTTTGGACTTGCGTTCAGCTCACAAAAAACGAGTTGAAAAATGGAGCTCAGGGGCACAGCAATTCACAAACTGGCAGAGTAATCAAGGCCAACTATCGTCCAAAAATCTGTTGAGGGAAGGCAACGAGGCGGACTTGAATGCGAGGCAGAATAGCAGGAAACAGATTTCAAGAGGTATGTTAGAATCGCCTGTAAAGCACAGGAAGAGGGGCACAACTTCGACAATGATGCACTTGGCCAAAAAGGGCGTATGCGTTTTCTCCTGAATATATTCAGGAGAAAACGCATACGCCCTTTTTGGCCAAGCAAGCAAGCGGGCAATGCAAATCTGCACTACAAAGAAGTATCACTTCCCACCGGTCAAAAGGGGCATCCACAAAATGTGTAAAAACCAGAAAGGCAAGACAGGCCCTGGAGAACAGGGAGCCTTGTTATGCTGATGGGCGGGATGTAAGTTGCCAACTGCCTCACTGGAGGAGTGCATTGTGTTCCCTAAAACAAGTAAACAACAGAGCTACAGAGCCAAGGGCACTTCCAGTCTAGGGAATATACCTTGGGAAAACTGAAAATCAAAAAGACAGAGCCACCCCCAAATTGAGGGCTACACTGCTTACAAGAACCTCAACCTGGGTACACCTGAAATATCCCAGGAAATATAAAAATGGTTCAAAACATTGTGGAACTTACGTACGATGGAATATCCCTCAGCCATGAAATCAATGTCATAAGACCAGTAGCAGCAAAATGAGTGGATTCAGGTACGATGATTCTAAGTGAAAGAAGTCACACAGAAAAAGAAACTTATCATAAGATATCACTTAGGAAGATCCTGTAAACATGGCAACACATGAACTGAGTTAGGAAAGAGAACAGAGTCTCACATTTAGAAAACACTCTTATGCCTGCTTAAGGATGAAGGAGAGGTGGGGTGATGCATCAAACCAGAGTTTGATATAAGCACAGGTACTGTTCCAAAAACCAACTATGGAATAGACAATACCTACACCTTCCTCAGTGAAAGGGACTCAAAACCCCATATTTCCTTCAGAGGAATAGATCTGACTAGTAAGAATCTTAAAACCTATGTATTGATATGTCTCCGTAAGGGAATCAAGTGTGTCTAGACTGGCATAAACATGGCAGCGAGAATCAGCTCAAACCCACTCTAAAAAGGAATTTCAAAAACAGAACAAAGAAACAGGGAAATTCTTTACAATTCCTTCAGGGTCTCTGATGCAACCTGGAATGACCCTATCTACGATGACATCTGGATGTGGCATGAGGCTGGACACTTGGGACTGAGAGGATTGGAGAGATTGGGTGAGCAAATGCAGACCCTTTATAGCAATAATGCATGGCACCCATACCATGATTCCCAACTCTCCAGGTTGAAGGGAATATTACTACAGCTTTAACATGTACGGGAAATCTAGAGAATGGACACACTGTGAATACGAAAGGTTTCTAAAACTCAACGAAGAGTCCCTCTCCTGGTGCTCCGGTTTGACTTTCCAACTGCTTTACTATCAATCTCCCAACTTGGAGAGACAGCCCCTTTAAGCTCCTGGTTCACACAGGTTGCCCATTTGGCAGAGGATGAAAGGGAAGAGGGAGAACCAATGAGAGAGTCGCTGTTAGGCATTTGGATGGGCACATGTCACTCTAATTTCCCGGCAGGAAGAAGAATTAACCAAAGTCTCAGCCACCCACCGGGAACCAGTATAGGTCCTGAACCAAAAGTTTGGACTTGCGTTCAGCTCACAAAAAACGCGTTTGAAAATGGAGCTCAGGGGCACAGCAATTCACAAACAGGCAGAGTAATCAAGGCCAACAATCGTCCAAAAATCTGTTGAGGGAAGGCAACGAGGCGGACTTGAAATCGAGGCAGAATAGCAGGAAACAGATTTCAAGAGGTACGTTGGAATCACCTGTAAAGCACAGGAAGAGGGGCACAACTTCGACAATGATGCACTTGGCCAAAAAGGGCGTATGCGTTTTCTCCTGAATATATTCAGGAGAACACGCATACGCCCTTTTGGCCAAGCAAGCAAGCGGGCAATGCAAATCTGCACTACAAAGAATTATCACTTCCCACGGGTCAAAAGGGACATCCACAAAATGTGTAAAAACCAGAAAGGCAAGACAGGCCGTGGCGAAATGGGAGCCTTGTTATGCTGATGGGAGGGATGTAAGTTGCCAACTGCCTCACTGGAGGAGTGCATTGTGTCCCCTAAAACAAGTAAACAACAGAGCTACAGAGCCAAGGGCACTTCCAGTCTAGGGAATATACCTTGGGAAAACTGAAAATCCATAAGACAGAGCCACCCCCAAATTGAGGGCTGCACTGCTTACAAGAACCTCAACCTGGGTACACCTGAAATATCCCAGGAAATATAAAAATGGTTCAAAACATTGTGGAACTTACGTACGATGGAATATCCCTCAGCCATGAAATCAATGTCATAAGACGAGTAGCAGCAAAATGAGTGGATTCAGGTACGATGATTCTAAGTGAAAGAAGTCACACAGAAAAAGAAACTTATCATAAGATATCACTTAGGAAGATCCTGTAAACATGGCAACACATGAACTGAGTTAGGAAAGAGAACAGAGTCTCACATTTAGAAAACACTCTTATGCCTGCTTAAGGGGGAAGGAGAGGTGGGGTGATGCATCAAACCAGAGTTTGATATAAGCACAGGTACTGTTCCAAAAACCAACTATGGAATAGACAAGACCTACACCTTCCTCAGTGAAAGGGACTCAAAACCCCATATTTCCCGCAGAGGAATAGATCTGACTAGTAAGAATCTTAAAACCTATGTATTGATATGTCTCCGTAAGGGAATCAAGTGTGTCTAGACTGGCATAAACAGGGCAGCGAGAATCAGCTCAAACCCACTCTAAAAAGGAATTTCAAAAACAGAACAAAGAAACAGGGAAATTCTTTACAATTCCTTCAGGGTCTCTGATGCAACCTGGAATGACCCTATCTACAATGACAGCTGGATGCGGCATAAGGCTGGACACTTGGGACTGAGAGGATTGGAGAGATTGGGTGAGCAAATTCAGACCCTTTATAGCAATAATGCATGGCACCCATTCCATGATTCCCAACTCTCCAGGTTGAAGGGAATATTACTACAGCTTTAACATGTACGGGAAATCTAGAGAATGGACACACTGTGAATACGAAAGGTTTCTAAAACTCAACGAAGAGTCCCTCTCCTGGTGCTCCGGTTTGACTTTCCAACTGCTTTACTATCAATCTCCCAACTTGGAGAGACAACCCCTTTAAGCTCCTGGTTCACACAGGTTGCCCATTTGGCAGAGGAGGAAAGGGAAGAGGGAGAACCAATGAGAGAGTCGCTGTTAGGCATTTGGATGGGCACATGTCACTCTAATTTCCCGGCAGGAAGAAGAATGAACCAAAGTCTCAGCCACCCACCGGGAACCAGTAGAGGTCCTGAACCAAAAGTTTGGACTTGCGTTCAGCTCACAAAAAACGCGTTTGAAAATGGAGCTCAGGGGCACAGCAATTCACAAACAGGCAGAGTAATCAAGGCCAACAATCGTCCAAAAATCTGTTGAGGGAAGGCAACGAGGCGGACTTGAAATCGAGGCAGAATAGCAGGAAACAGATTTCAAGAGGTACGTTGGAATCACCTGTAAAGCACAGGAAGAGGGGCACAACTTCGACAATGATGCACTTGGCCAAAAAGGGCGTATGCGTTTTCTCCTGAATATATTCAGGAGAACACGCATACGCCCTTTTTGGCCAAGCAAGCAAGCGGGCAATGCAAATCTGCACTACAAAGAAGTATCACTTCCCACGGGTCAAAAGGGACATCCACAAAATGTGTAAAAACCAGAAAGGCAAGACAGGCCGTGGCGAAATGGGAGCCTTGTTATGCTGATGGGCGGGATGTAAGTTGCCAACTGCCTCACTGGAGGAGTGCATTGTGCTCCCTAAAACAAGTAAACAACAGAGCTACAGAGCCAAGGGCACTTACAGTCTAGGGAATATACCTTGGGAAAACTGAAAATCCATAAGACAGAGCCACCCCCTAATTGAGGGCTGCACTGCTTACAAGAACCTCAACCTGGGTACACCTGAAATATCCCAGGAAATATAAAAATGGTTCAAAACATTGTGGAAATTACATACGATGGAATATCCCTCCGCCATGAAATCAATGTCATAAGACCAGTAGCAGCAAAATGAGTGGATTCAGGTACGATGATTCTAAGTGAAAGAAGTCACACAGAAAAAGAAACTTATCATAAGATATCACTTAGGATGATCCTGTAAACATGGCTACACATGAACTGAGTTAGGAAAGAGAACAGAGTCTCACATTTAGAAAACACTCTTATGCCTGCTTAAGGGGGAAGGAGAGGTGGGGTGATGCATCAAACCAGAGTTTGATATAAGCACAGGTACTGTTCCAAAAACCAACTATGGAATAGACAAGACCTACACCTTCCTCAGTGAAAGGAACTCAAAACCCCATATTTCCCACAGAGGAATAGATCTGACTAGTAAGAATCTTAAAACCTATGTATTGATATGTCTCCGTAAGGGAATCAAGTGTGTCTAGACTGGCATAAACATGGCAGCGAGAATCAGCTCAAACCCACTCTAAAAAGGAATTTCCAAAACAGAACAAAGAAACAGGGAAATTCTTTACAATTCCTTCAGGGTCTCTGATGCAACCTGGAATGACCCTATCTACGATGACAGCTGGATGTTGCATGAGGCTGGACACTTGGGACTGAGAGGATTGGTGAGATTGGGTGAGCAAATGCAGACCCTTTAAAGCAATAATGCATGGCAACCATTCCATGGGTCCCACCTCTCCAGGTTGAAGGGAATATTACTACAGCTATAACATGTACGGGAAACCTAGAGAATGGACACACTGTGAATACGAAAGGTTTCTAAAACTCAACGAAGAGTCCCTCTCCTGGTGCTCCGGTTTGACTTTCCAACAGCTTTACTATCAATCTCCCAACTTGGAGAGACAGCCCCTTTAAGCTCCTGGTTCACACAGGTTGCCCATTTGGCAGAGGAGGAAAGGGAAGAGGGAGAACCAATGAGAGAGTAGCTGTTAGGCATTTGGATGGGCACATGTCACTCTAATTTCCCGGCAGGAAGAAGAATTCACCAAAGTCTCAGCCACCCACCGGGAACCAGTATAGGTCCTGAACCAAATGTTTGGACTTGCGTTCAGCTCACAAAAAAACGAGTTGAAAAATGGAGCTCAGGGGCACAGCAATTCACAAACTGGCAGAGTAATCAAGGCCAACTATCGTCCAAAAATCTGTTGAGGGAAGGCAACGAGGCGGACTTGAATGCGAGGCAGAATAGCAGGAAACAGATTTCAAGAGGTACATTAGAATCGCCTGTAAAGCACAGGAAGAGGGGCACAACTTCGACAATGATGCACTTGGCCAAAAAGGGCGTATGCGTTTTCTCCTGAATATATTCAGGAGAAAACGCATACGCCCTTTTTGGCCAAGCAAGCAAGCGGGCAATGCAAATCTGCACTACAAAGAAGTATCACTTCCCACCGGTCAAAAGGGACATCCACAAAATGTGTAAAAACCAGAAAGGCAAGACAGGCCCTGGAGAACAGGGAGCCTTGTTATGCTGATGGGCGGGATGTAAGTTGCCATCTGCCTCACTGGAGGAGTGCATTGTGTTCCCTAAAACAAGTAAACAACAGAGCTACAGAGCCAAGGGCACTTCCAGTCTAGGGAATATACCTTGGGAAAACTGAAAATCCATAAGACAGAGCCACCCCCAAATTGAGGGCTGCACTGCTTACAAGAACCTCAACCTGGGTACACCTGAAATATCCCAGGAAATATAAAAATGGTTCAAAACATTGTGGAACTTACGTACGATGGAATATCCCTCAGCCACGAAATCAATGTCATAAGACCTGTAGCAGCAAAATGAGTGGATTCAGGTACGATGATTCTAAGGGAAAGAAGTCACACAGGAAAAGAAACTTATCATAAGATATCACTTAGGAAGATCCTGTAAACATGGCTACACATGAACTGAGTTAGGAAAGAGAACAGAGTCTCACATTTAGAAAACACTCTTATGCCTGCTTAAGGGGGAAGGAGAGGTGGGGTGATGCATCAAACCAGAGTTTGATATAAGCACAGGTACTGTTCCAAAAACCAACTATGGAATAGACAAGACCTACACCTTCCTCAGTGAAAGGGACTCAAAACCCCATATTTCCCGCAGAGGAATAGATCTGACTAGTAAGAATCTTAAAACCTATGTATTGATATGTCTCCGTAAGGGAATCAAGTGTGTCTAGACTGGCATAAACATGGCAGCGAGAATCAGCTCAAACCCACTCTAAAAAGGAATTTCAAAAACAGAACAAAGAAACAGGGAAATTCTTTACAATTCCTTCAGGGTCTCTGATGCAACCTGGAATGACCCTATCTACGATGACATCTGGATGTGGCATGAGGCTGGACACTTGGGACTGAGAGGATTGGTGAGATTGGGTGAGCAAATGCAGACCCTTTATAGCAATAATGCATGGCAACCATTCCATGGGTCCCAACTCTCCAGGTTGAAGGGAATATTACTACAGCTTTAACATGTACGGGAAACCTAGAGAATGGACACACAGTGAATACGAAAGGTTTCTAAAACTCAACGAAGAGTCCCTCTCCTGGTGCTCCGGTTTGACTTTCCAACTGCTTTACTATCAATCTCCCAACTTGGAGAGACAGCCCCTTTAAGCTCCTGGTTCACACAGGTTGCCCATTTGGCAGAGGATGAAAGGGAAGAGGGAGAACCAATGAGAGAGTCGCTGTTAGGCATTTGGATGGGCACATGTCACTCTAATTTCCAGGCAGGAAGAAGAATTAACCAAAGTCTCAGCCACCCACCGGGAACCAGTATAGGTCCTGAACCAAAAGTTTGGATTTGCCTTCAGCTCACAAAAAACGCGTTTGAAAATGGAGCTCAGGGGCACAGCAATTCACAAACAGGCAGAGTAATCAAGGCCAACAATCGTCCAAAAATCTGTTGAGGGAAGGCAACGAGGCGGACTTGAAATCGAGGCAGAATAGCAGGAAACAGATTTCAAGAGGTACGTTGGAATCACATGTAAAGCACAGGAAGAGGGGCACAACTTCGACAATGATGCACTTGGCCAAAAAGGGCGTATGCGTTTTCTCCTGAATATATTCAGGAGAACACGCATACGCCCTTTTGGCCAAGCAAGCAAGCGGGCAATGCAAATCTGCACTACAAAGAAGTATCACTTCCCACCGGTCAAAAGGGACATCCACAAAATGTGTAAAAACCCGAAAGGCAAGACAGGCCGTGGCGAAATGGGAGCCTTGTTATGCTGATGGGCGGGATGTAAGTTGCCAACTGCCTCACTGGAGGAGTGCATTGTGCTCCCTAAAACAAGTAAACAACAGAGCTACAGAGCCAAGGGCACTTCCAGTCTAGGGAATATACCTTGGGAAAACTGAAAATCCATAAGACAGAGCCACCCCCAAATTGAGGGCTGCACTGCTTACAAGAACCTCAACCTGGGTACACCTGAAATATCCCAGGAAATATAAAAATGGTTCAAAACATTGTGGAAATTACATACGATGGAATATCCCTCCGCCATGAAATCAATGTCATAAGACCAGTAGCAGCAAAATGAGTGGATTCAGGTACGATGATTCTAAGTGAAAGAAGTCACACAGAAAAAGAAACTTATCATAAGATATCACTTAGGAAGATCCTGTAAACATGGCTACACATGAACTGAGTTAGGAAAGAGAACAGAGTCTCACATTTAGAAAACACTCTTATGCCTGCTTAAGGGGGAAGGAGAGGTGGGGTGATGCATCAAACCAGAGTTTGATATAAGCACAGGTACTGTTCCAAAAACCAACTATGGAATAGACAAGACCTACACCTTCCTCAGTGAAAGGGACTCAAAACCCCATATTTCCCGCAGAGGAATAGATCTGACTAGTAAGAATCTTAAAACCTATGTATTGATATGTCTCCGTAAGGGAATCAAGTGTGTCTAGACTGGCATAAACATGGCAGGAGAATCAGCTCAAACCCACTCTAAAAAGGAATTTCAAAAACAGAACAAAGAAACAGGGAAATTCTTTACAATTCCTTCAGGGTCTCTGATGCAACCTGGAATGACCCTATCTACGATGACAGCTGGATGTGGCATGAGGCTGGACACTTGGGACTGAGAGGATTGGTGAGATTGGGTGAGCAAATGCAGACCCTTTAAAGCAATAATGCATGGCAACCATTCCATGGGTCCCACCTCTCCAGGTTGAAGGGAATATTACTACAGCTATAACATGTACGGGAAACCTAGAGAATGGACACACTGTGAATACGAAAGGTTTCTAAAACTCAACGAAGAGTCCCTCTCCTGGTGCTCCGGTTTGACTTTCCAACAGCTTTACTATCAATCTCCCAACTTGGAGAGACAGCCCCTTTAAGCTCCTGGTTCACACAGGTTGCCCATTTGGCAGAGGAGGAAAGGGAAGAGGGAGAACCAATGAGAGAGTAGCTGTTAGGCATTTGGATGGGCACATGTCACTCTAATTTCCCGGCAGGAAGAAGAATTCACCAAAGTCTCAGCCACCCACCGGGAACCAGTATAGGTCCTGAACCAAATGTTTGGACTTGCGTTCAGCTCACAAAAAACGAGTTGAAAAATGGAGCTCAGGGGCACAGCAATTCACAAACTGGCAGAGTAATCAAGGCCAACTATCGTCCAAAAATCTGTTGAGGGAAGGCAACGAGGCGGACTTGAATGCGAGGCAGAATAGCAGGAAACAGATTTCAAGAGGTACGTTAGAATCGCCTGTAAAGCACAGGAAGAGGGGCACAACTTCGACAATGATGCACTTGGCCAAAAAGGGCGTATGCGTTTTCTCCTGAATATATTCAGGAGAAAACGCATACGCCCTTTTTGGCCAAGCAAGCAAGCGGGCAATGCAAATCTGCACTACAAAGAAGTATCACTTCCCAACGGTCAAAAGGGACATCCACAAAATGTGTAAAAACCAGAAAGGCAAGACAGGCCCTGGAGAACAGGGAGCCTTGTTATGCTGATGGGCGGGATGTAAGTTGCCAACTGCCTCACTGGAGGAGTGCATTGTGCTCCCTAAAATAAGTAAACAACAGAGCTACAGAGCCAAGGGCACTTCCAGTCTAGGGAATATACCTTGGGAAAACTGAAAATCCATAAGACAGAGCCACCCCCAAATTGAGGGCTGCACTGCTTACAAGAACCTCAACCTGGGTACACCTGAAATATCCCAGGAAATATAAAAATGGTTCAAAACATTGTGGAAATTACATACGATGGTATATCCCTCCGCCATGAAATCAATGTCATAAGACCAGTAGCAGCAAAATGAGTGGATTCAGGTACGATGATTCTAAGTGAAAGAAGTCACACAGAAAAAGAAACTTATCATAAGATATCACTTAGGAAGATCCTGTAAACATGGCTACACATGAACTGAGTTAGGAAAGAGAACAGAGTCTTACATTTAGAAAACACTCTTATGCCTGCTTAAGGGGGAAGGAGAGGTGGGGTGATGCATCAAACCAGAGTTTGATATAAGCACAGGTACTGTTCCAAAAACCAACTATGGAATAGACAAGACCTACACCTTCCTCAGTGAAAGGGACTCAAAACCCCATATTTCCCACAGAGGAATAGATCTGACTAGTAAGAATCTTAAAACCTCTGTATTGATATGTCTCCGTAAGGGAATCAAGTGTGTCTAGACTGGCATAAACATGGCAGCGAGAATCAGCTCAAACCCACTCTAAAAAGGAATTTCAAAAACAGAACAAAGAAACAGGGAAATTCTTTACAATTCCTTCAGGGTCTCTGATGCAACCTGGAATGACCCTATCTACGATGACAGCTGGATGTGGCATGAGGCTGGACACTTGCGACTGAGAGGATTGGTGAGATTGGGTGAGCAAATGCAGACCCTTTAAAGCAATAATGCATGGCAACCATTCCATGGGTCCCACCTCTCCAGGTTGAAGGGAATATTACTACAGCTATAACATGTACGGGAACCCTAGAGAATGGACACACTGTGAATACGAAAGGTTTCTAAAACTCAACGAAGAGTCCCTCTCCTGGTGCTCCGGTTTGACTTTCCAACAGCTTTACTATCAATCTCCCAACTTGGAGAGACAGCCCCTTTAAGCTCCTGGTTCACACAGGTTGCCCATTTGGCAGAGGAGGAAAGGGAAGAGGGAGAACCAATGAGAGAGTAGCTGTTAGGCATTTGGATGGGCACATGTCACTCTAATTTCCCGGCAGGAAGAAGAATTCACCAAAGTCTCAGCCACCCACCGGGAACCAGTATAGGTCCTGAACCAAATGTTTGGACTTGCGTTCAGCTCACAAAAAACGAGTTGAAAAATGGAGCTCAGGGGCACAGCAATTCACAAACTGGCAGAGTAATCAAGGCCAACTATCGTCCAAAAATCTGTTGAGGGAAGGCAACGAGGCGGACTTGAATGCGAGGCAGAATAGCAGGAAACAGATTTCAAGAGGTACGTTAGAATCGCCTGTAAAGCACAGGAAGAGGGGCACAACTTCGACAATGATGCACTTGGCCAAAAAGGGCGTATGCGTTTTCTCCTGAATATATTCAGGAGAAAACTACAATGAGGTATCACCTCACACGTGTTAGAATCGGCATCATCAGTAAATCTACAAACAACCAATTCTGGGGAGGGTGTGGACAAAAGGAGCCCTCTTCCACTATTGGTGGGGATGTAAATTGATACATTCACTATGGAGAACAGTATGGAGTTTCCTTAAAAAAACTAGAAATAGAATTACCATCTGATCCAGCAATCCCACTTCTGGGCATATACCCAGAGAAAACCGTATTTCAAAAAGGCACATTCACCACAATGTTCGTTGCAGCACTATTTACAATAGCCAGGTAATGGAAGCAACCTTAATGCCCACAGACAGATGAATGGATAAAGATGTGGTACATATATAAAATGGAATATGACTCGGCCATAAAAAGGAATGAAACTGGGTCATTTGTAGAGACATCGATGGATCGAGAGACTGTCATACAGAATGAAGTAATTCAGAAAGAGGAAAACAAATATTGTATATTAATGCATATATGTGGAGCCTAAAAATGGTACAGATGAACTGGTTTGCAGGGAAGAAATAGAGACACAGAGGTAGAGAACAAACGTATGGACACCAAGTGTGGGAAGCCATGGGGTGGTGGTGGTGGGATGAGTTGGGAGATTGGGATTGACCTGTATACATGTATATGCATAAAATACATAACTAATAATAACGTGCTGTATAAAAACATAAATAAAATAAAATTTCAAAATTTTAAAAAATAAAATTTAAAAATAAAACAGAAAAAATTCTTCCCGTCACACAGATGTATTTATAGGAATGAATTATTACCATGCTTATATTTATAAATACATAAAAGAGGAATAAAATCTAACTTGAACCATAAAAGAAAAAAAAAAGTAAACCCACTAGTTATACAGAGGAAAACCCTATCAGGGCCCTTGCTCCAGCGGTAAAGAATTCTGAAATTGGTCAGAGGTGGGGAACCATCTCCCATATAGCCAGCAACCCACCCCCCACGCAAGGAGCGTCATCATTGCAAAGCTGGGGGACAGTGCCGAGGCATCTGTGAGTAAACGTGAGCTGAGCCCCAGGCCAGCTGCTGCTGAACTGTTCCCACCCTTTCCAGGTAAAACACCTGAATATATACAAGGGCTTGAAAGCCTAGAGGAAGGACCGTGGAGCCACACCAGCGACAGCACGCAGGCCAAATTGGTGCCTGCAGGCCAGCCAGTGTGGTCCTGGACCCTGGCGCTCTTCCAGAAGCTTCCCATTGCCCTGCCTGAGATACCCCTCCTGTCCCGGCCCCCACTGCTTTTTTCCTTCCTCACCTCTGTCCAGAGAGAAATTCCAGCGGAAGGTATGGGTGACACATCCTCTTCTTTACAGGCGGCAGCCTGGCAACTCCTGCAGAAAGGCCAGCAGAACCCCACTCACACCAGGCCACCCACAAAGCTGTGGCCCCTCACTCCCTCCCACCAGCACAGCCCCAAGACTGCTGACGGGGCAGAGAATATGGAGTCAGGCACAGCTTCAGGGGCTATTGCTGCCTGGAGCGCTGTTTATATTGACCTCAACGAGGCACACCTGGGGAGGGCGGGCCGGCAGGGTAAGGCTGCCCAGGTCAGCTAATCCACAACCCTGAGGGAATCACATTGCTGAAAATGGACCCCGCTAAGGCAAAAGAGAAGCCAAGGGAAAAAAGGACACAATGCCATTTGCAGCACCGTAGATGAGTCTAGAAGTAATCACGTGACTTGTAGTAAGTCAGAAAGTGAAAGACACATATCATATCATATCACTTATAGGTGTTACCTAAAAATGGATACCAGGGCAGATATGTCCACGGAGAAGGGCAATCACAGATTCATTAAACAAACTTATGGTTCACCAATGGAAAGGTGTGAGGATTGGTTTCATTACGATATCGGGGTTAACAGACATATACAAACACAGGTGACATATATAATCACCAAAGACCTACAGAATACCAAGAGAGGACTACTCAACATTCTGTCATAACGTACATGGGAAAAGGATCCCAGGAAGAACAGACATGTGTATATGTGTAAAAGAACCACATCTTCCACACCTACAACAAACCAAACATTGTAATCAAATTTGCTGTAATAAAAAATAAAAAATTAAATTAAAAACACGAACAAGAAGTAGTGAGACAAACGTGAGGGGCTTTCTCCTGGCACATTCCATTCTAAACTCCAATCTAGAACACCACTTCCACTGAGGCTCTCTTGCCCTAGTAACCAGATTTGGTAAGGGTGAACTGCTGCCACCTTGTGGCCGTTTCACACAACAGCAGCTTTAATCCCAGCGCTAATGGTCAGTTGATATTCAAAATCATTGCAGGCCTGTAAATGACACCTGCCCTGAAAACAAATCCTGGGGTCACATATCGACCAAAAAATTCAAAGGACGTCCATATTTCAAAACGACCGTTTCAAAAGGCATATTTTACGCACATTAGTGTTCTGCTTCTTTTCCTTTCTTTTCTTTTTTGTTAAAAAACACGGGAATGGAAAAAGGCATCCCTCAGAATGGGCGAAAATCGTTGCAGACGAATCAATGGACAGAGGTTTAATCTCCAATATATATAAACAGCTCATGCAGCTTAATATTAAAAAAACAAACAACCCAATACAAAAATGGTCAGAAGATCTAAAGAGACGTTTCTTCAAAGGAGACACAGAGATGGCCAAGACGCACATGAAAAGCTGCTCAAAAGCACTAATTATTAGAGAAATGCAAATCAAAACTACAATGAGGTATCACCTCACACCTGTTAGAATCGGCATCATCAGAAAATCTACAAACAACCAATTCTGGGGAGGGTGTGGACAAAAGGAGCCCTCTTCCACTATTGGTGGGAATGTAAATTGATACAGTCACTATGGAGAACAGTATGGAGTTTCCTTAAAAAAACTAGAAATAGAATTACCATCTGATCCAGCAATCCCACTTCTGGGCATATACCCAGAGAAAACCGTATTTCAAAAAGGCACATTCACCACAATGTTCGTTGCAGCACTATTTACAATAGCCAGGTAATGGAAGCAACCTAAATGCCCACAGACAGATGAATGGATAAAGATGTGGTACATATATAAAATGGAATATGACTCGGCCATAAAAAGGAATGAAACTGGGTCATTTGTAGAGACATCGATGGATCGAGAGACTGTCATACAGAATGAAGTAAGTCAGAAAGAGGAAATCAAATATTGTATATTAATGCATATATGTGGAGCCTAAAAATGGTACAGATGAACTGGTTTGCAGGGAAGAAATAGAGACACAGAGGTAGAGAACAAACGTATGGACACCAAGTGTGGGAAGCCATGGGGTGGTGGTGGTGGGATGAGTTGGGAGTTTGGGATTGACCTGTATACATGTATATGCATAAAATACATAACTAATAATAACGTGCTGTTAAAAAAATAAATAAAATTTCAAAATTTTAAAAAATAAAATTTAAAAATAAAACAGAAAAAAGTTATTCCCGTCACACAGATGTATTTATAGGAATGAATTATTTCCATGCTTATATCTATAAATACATAAAAGAGGAATAACATCTAACTTGAAACATAAAACAAAAAAAAAGTGAACCCACGAGTTATACAGAGGAAAACCCTATCACGGCACTTGCTCCAGTGGTAAACAATTCTGAAATTGGTCAGATGTGGGGAACCATCTCCCATACAGCCAGCAACCCAACCCCCACGCAAGGAGCGTCCTCATTGCAAAGCTGGGGGACCGTGCCGAGGCATCTGTGAGTAAACGTGAGCTGAGCCCCAGGCCAGCTGCTGCTGAACTGTTCCCACCCTTTCCAGGTAAAACACCTGAATATGTACAAGGGCTTGAAAGCCTAGAGGAAGGACTGTGGAGCCACACCAGCGACAGCATGCAGGCCAACTTGGTGCCTGCAGGCCAGCCAGCGTGGTCCTGGACCCTGGCGCTCTTCCAGAAGCTTTCCATTGCCCTGCCTGAGATACCCCTCCTGTCCCGGCCCCCACTGCTTTTTTCCTTCCTCACCTCTGTCCGGAGAGAAATTCCAGCAGAAGGTATGGGTGACACATCCTCTTCTTTACAGGCGGCAGCCTGGCAACTCCTGCAGAAAGGCCAGCAGAACCCCACTCACACCGGGCCACCCACAAAGCTGTGGCCCCTCACTCCCTCCCACCAGCACAGCCCCGAGACTGCTGATGGGGCAGAGAATATGGAGTCAGGCACAGCTTCAGGGGCTATTGCTGCCTGGAGCTCTGTTTATATTGACCTCAACGAGGCACACCTGGGGAGGGCGGGCCGGCAGGGTAAGGCTGCCCAGGTCAGCTAATCCACAACCCTCAGGGAATCACATTGTTGAAAATGGACCCCGCTAAGGCAGAAGAGAAGCCAAGGGAAAAAAGGACACAATGCCATTTGCAGCACCGTAGATGAGTCTAGAAGTAATCACGTGACTTGTAGTGAGTCAGAAAGTGAAAGACACATATCATATCACTTATAGGTGTTACCTAAAAATGGATACCAGGGCAGATATTTCCACGGAGAAGGGCAATCAGAGATTCATTAAACAAACTTATGGTTCACCAATGGAAAGGTGTGAGGATAGGTTTCATTACGATATCGGGGTTAACAGACATATACAAACACAGGTGACATATATAATCACCAAAGACCTACAGAATACCAAGAGAGGACTACTCAACATTCTGTCATAACGTACATGGGAAAAGGATCCCAAGAAGAACAGTCGTTTGTATATGTGTAAAAGAACCACATCTTCCACACCTACAACAAGCCAAACATTGTAATCAAACTTGCTGTAATAAAAAATAAAAAATTAAATTAAAAACACGAACAAGAAGTAGTGAGACAAACGTGAGGGGCTTTCTCCTGGCACATTCCATTCTAAACTCCAATCTAGAACACCACTTCCACTGAGGCTCTCTTGCCCTCATAAGCAGATTTCGTAAGGGAGAACTGCTGCCACCTTGTGGCCGTTTCACACAACAGCAGCTTTAATCCCAGCGCTAATGGTCTGTTGATATTCAAAATCATTGCAGGCCTGTAAATGACACCTGCCCTGAAAACAAATCCTGGGGTCACATATCGACCAAAAATTTCAAAGGACGTCCATATTTCAAAACGACCGTTTCAAAAGGCATATTTTACGCACATTAGTGTTCTGCTTCTTTTCCTTTCTTTCCTTTTTAGTTAAAAAACACGGGAATGGAAAAAGGCATCCCTCAGAATGGGCGAAAATCGTTGCAGACGAATCAATGGACAGAGGTTTAATCTCCAATATATAAAAACAGCTCATGCAGCTTAATATTAAAAAAACAAACAACCCAAAAAAAATGGGCAGAAGATCTAAAGAGACGTTTCTTCAAAGGAGACACAGAGATGGCCAAGACGCCCATGAAAAGCTGCTCAACAGCACTAATTATTAGAGAAATGCAAATCAAAACTACAATGAGGTATCACCTCACACCTGTTAGAATCGGCATCATCAGAAAATCTACAAACAACCAATTCTGGGGAGGGTGTGGACAAAAGGAGCCCTCTTCCACTATTGGTGGGAATGTAAATTGATACAGTCACTATGGAGAACAGTATGGAGTTTCCTTAAAAAAACTAGAAATAGAATTACCATCTGATCCAGCAATCCCACTTCTGGGCATATACCCAGAGAAAACCGTATTTCAAAAAGGCACATTCACCACAATGTTCGTTGCAGCACTATTTACAATAGCCAGGTAATGGAAGCAACCTAAATGCCCACAGACAGATGAATGGATAAAGATGTGGTACATATATAAAATGGAATATGACTCGGCCATAAAAAGGAATGAAACTGGGTCATTTCTAGAGACATCGATGGATCGAGAGACTGTCATACAGAATGAAGTAAGTCAGAAAGAGGAAATCAAATATTGTATATTAATGCATATATGTGGAGCCTAAAAATGGTACAGATGAACTGGTTTGCAGGGAACAAATAGAGACACAGAGGTAGAGAACAAACGTATGGACACCAAGTGTGGGAAGCCATGGGGTGGTGGTGGTGGGATGAGTTGGGAGTTTGGGATTGACCTGTATACATGTATATGCATAAAATACATATCTAATAATAACGTGCTGTATAAAAAAATAAATAAAATTTCAAAATTTTAAAAAATAAAATTTAAAAATAAAAGAGAAAAAAGTTCTTCCCGTCACACAGATGTATTTATAGGAATGAATTATTTCCATGCTTATATCTATAAATACATAAAAGAGGAATAACATCTAACTTGAAACATAAAAGAAAAAAAAAGTGAACCCACGAGTTATACAGAGGAAAACACTATCACGGCACTGGCTCCAGTGGTAAACAATTCTGAAATTGGTCAGAGGTGGGGAACCATCTCCCATACAGCCAGCAACCCAACCCCCACGCAAGGAGTGTCCTCATTGCAAAGCTGGGGGACCGTGCCGAGGCATCTGTGAGTAAACGTGAGCTGAGCCCCAGGCCAGCTGCTGCTGAACTGTTCCCACCCTTTCCAGGTAAAACACCTGAATAGGTACAAGGGCTTGAAAGCCTAGAGGAAGGACCGTGGAGCCACACCAGCGACAGCACGCAGGCCAACTTGGTGCCTGCAGGCCAGCCAGCGTGGTCCTGGCCCCGGGCGCTCTTCCAGAAGCTTTCCATTGCCCTGCCTGAGATACCCCTCCTGTCCCGGCCCCCACTGCTTTTTTCCTTCCTCACCTCTGTCCGGAGAGAAATTCCAGCAGAAGGTATGGGTGACACATCCTCTTCTTTACAGGCGGCAGCCTGGCAACTCCTGCAGAAAGGCCAGCAGAACCCCACTCACACCGGGCCACCCACAATGCTGTGGCCTCTCACTCCCTCCCACCAGCAAAGCCCCGAGACTGCTGACGGGGCAGAGAATATGGAGTCAGGCACAGCTTCAGGGGCTATTGCTGCCTGGAGCTCTGTTTATATTGACCTCAACGAAGCACACCTGGGGAGGGCAGGCCGGCAGGGTAAGGCTGCCCTGGTCACCTAATCCACAACCCTCAGGGAATCACATTGTTGAAAATGGACCCCGCTAAGGCAGAAGAGAAGCCAAGGGAAAAAAGGACACAATGCCATTTGCAGCACCGTAGATGAGTCTAGAAGTAATCACGTGACTTGTAGTAAGTCAGAAAGTGAAAGACACATATCATATCATATCACTTAGAGGTGTTACCTAAAAATGGATACCAGGGCAGATATTTCCACGGAGAAGGGCAATCACAGATTCATTAAACAAACTTATGGTTCACCAATGGAAAGGTGTGAGGATTGGTTTCATTATGATATCGGGGTTAACAGACATATACAAACACAGGTGACATATATAATCACCAAAGACCTACAGAATACCAAGAGAGGACTACTCAACATTCTATCATAACGTACATGGGAAAAGGATCCCAAGAAGAACAGTCATCTGTATATGTGTAAAAGAACCACATCTTCCACACCTACAACAAGCCAAACATTGTAATCAAACTTGCTGTATTAAAAAAGAAAAAAAAATTAAATTAAAAACAAGAACAAGATGTAGTGAGACAAACGTGAGGGGCTTTCTCCTGGCACATTCCATTCTAAATTCGAATCTAGAACACCACTTCCACTGAGGCTCTCTTGCCCTAGTAACCAGATTTGGTAAGGGTGAACTGCTGCCACCTTGTGGCCGTTTCACACAACAGCAGCTTTAATCCCAGCGCTAATGGTCAGTTGATATTCAAAATCATTGCAGGCCTGTAAATGACACCTGCCCTGAAAACAAATCCTGGGGTCACATATCGACCAAAAAATTCAAAGGACGTCCATATTTCAAAACGACCGTTTCAAAAGGCATATTTTACGCACATTAGTGTTCTGCTTCTTTTCCTTTCTTTCCTTTTTTGTTAAAAAAAACGGGAATGGAAAAAGGCATCCTTCAGGCTGGGTGAAAATCGTTGCAAACGAATCAATGGACACAGGATTAATCTCCAATATATATAAACAGCTCATGCAGCTTAATATTAAAAAAACAAACAACCCCCCAAAAAATGGGCAGAAGATCTAAAGAGACGTTTCTTCAAAGGAGACACAGAGATGGCCAAGACGCACATGAAAAGCTGCTCAACAGCACTAATTATTAGAGAAATGCAAATCAAAACTACAATGAGGTATCACCTCACACCTGTTAGAATCGGCATCATCAGAAAATCTACAAACAACCAATTCTGGGGAGGGTGTGGACAAAAGGAACCCTCTTCCACTACTGGTGGGAATGTAAATTGATACAGTCACTATGGAGAACAGTATGGAATTTCCTTAAAAAAACTAAAAATAGAATTACCATCTGATCCAGCAATCCCACTTCTGGGCATATACCCAGAGAAAACCGTATTTCAAAAAGGCACATTCACCACAATGTTCGTTGCAGCACTATTTACAATAGCCAGGTAATGGAAGCAACCTTAATGCCCACAGACAGATGAATGGATAAAGATGTGGTACATATATAAAATGGAATATGACTCGGCCATAAAAAGGAATGAAACTGGGTCATTTGTAGAGACATCGATGGATCGAGAGACTGTCATACAGAATGAAGTAAGTCAGAATGAGGAAAACAAATATTGTATATTAATGCATATATGTGGAGCCTAAAAATGGTACAGATGAACTGGTTTGCAGGGAAGAAATAGAGACACAGAGGTAGAGAACAAACGTATGGACACCAAATGTGGGAAGCCATGGGGTGGTGGTGGTGGGATGAGTTGGGAGTTTGGGATTGACCTGTATACATGTATATACATAAAATACATAACTAATAATAACGTGCTGTATAAAAAAATGAATAAAATTAAATTTCAAAATTTTAAAAAATAAAATTTAAAAATAAAACAGAAAAAATTCTTCCCATCACACAGATGTATTTATAGGAAAGAATTATTTCCATGCTTATATCTATAAATACATAAAAGGGGAATAAAATCTAACTTGAACCATAAAAGAAAAAAAATAACCTGAACCCAGGAGTTATACAGAGGAAAACCCTATCAGGGCACTTGCTACAGTGGTAAACAATTCTGAAATTGGTCAGAGGTGGGGAACCATCTCCCATACAGCCAGCAACCCACCCCCAACGCAAGGAGCGTCCTCATTGAAAAGCTGGTGGACCGTGCCGAGGCCTCTGTGAGTAAACGTGAGCTGAGCCCCAGGCCAGCTGCTGCTGAACTGTTCCCACCCTTTCCAGGTAAAACACCTGAATATGTACAAGGGCTTGAAAGCCTAGAGGAAGGACCGTGGAGCCACACCAGCGACAGCACGCAGGCCAACTTGGTGCCTGCAGGCCAGCCAAAGTGGTCCTGGCCCCGGGCGCTCTTCCAGAAGCTTTCCATTGCCCTGCCTGAGATACCCCTCCTGTCCCGGCCCCCACTGCTTTTTTCCTTCCTCACCTCTGTCCGGAGAGAAATTCCAGCGGAAGGTATGGGTGACACATCCTCTTCTTTACAGGCGGCAGCCTGGCAATTCCTGCAGAAAGGCCAGCAGAACCCCACTCACACCGGGCCACCCACAAAGCTGTGGCCCCTCACTCCCTCCCACCAGCACAGCCCCGAGACTGCTGATGGGGCAGAGAATATGGAGTCAGGCACAGCTTCAGGGGCTATTGCTGCCTGGAGCGCTGTTTATATTGACCTCAACGAGGCACACCTGGGGAGGGCGGGCCGGCAGGGTAAGGCTGCCCAGGTCAGCTAATCCACAACCCTCAGGGAATCACATTGTTGAAAATGGACCCCGCTAAGGCAGAAGAGAAGCCAAGGGAAAAAAGGACACAATGCCATTTGCAGCACCGTAGATGAGTCTAGAAGTAATCACGTGACTTGTAGTAAGTCAGAAATTGAAAGACACATATCATATCATATCACTTATAGGTGTTACCTAAAAATGGATACCAGGGCACATATTTCCACGGAGACGGGCAATCACAGATTCATTAAACAAACTTATGGTTCACCAATGGAAAGGTGTGAGGATAGGTTTCATTACGATATCGGGGTTAACAGACATATACAAACACAGGTGACATATATAATCACCAAAGACCTACAGAATACCAAGAGAGGACTACTCAACATTCTGTCATAACGTACATGGGAAAAGGATCCCAAGAAGAACAGTCATCTGTATATGTGTAAAAGAACCCCATCTTCCACACCTACAACAAGCCAAACATTGTAATCAAACTTGCTGTAATAAAAAATAAAAACTTAAATTAAAAACACGAACAAGAAGTAGTGAGACAAACGTGAGGGGCTTTCTCCTGGTACATTCCATTCTAAACTCCAATCTAGAACACCACTTCCACTGAGGCTCTCTTGCCCTAGTAACCAGATTTGGTAAGGGTGAACTGCTGCCACCTTGTGGCCGTTTCACACAACAGCAGCTTTAATCCCAACGCTAATGGTCAGTTGATATTCAAAATCATTGCAGGCCTGTAAATGACACCTGCCCTGAAAACAAATCCTGGGGTCACATATCGACCAAAAATTTCAAAGGACGTCCATATTTCAAAACGACCGTTTCAAAAGGCATATTTTACGCACATTAGTGTTCTGCTTCTTTTCCTTTCTTTCCTTTTTTGTTAAAAAACACAGGAATGGAAAAAGGCATCCCTCAGAATGGGCGAAAATCGTTGCAGACGAATCAATGGACAGAGGTTTAATCTCCAATATATATAAACAGCTCAGGCAGCTTAATATTAAAAAAACAAACAACCCCCCAAAAAATGGGCAGAATATCTAAAGAGACGTTTCTTCAAAGGAGACACAGAGATGGCCAAGACGCACATGAAAAGCTGCTCAACAGCACTAATTATTAGAGAAATGCAAATCAAAACTACAATGAGGTATCACCTCACACCTGTTAGAATCGGCATCATCAGAAAATCTACAAATAACCAATTCTGTGGAGGCTGTGGACCAAAGGAGTCCTCTTCCACTATTGGTGGGAATGTAAATTGATACAGTCACTATGGAGAACAGTATGGAGTTTCCTTAAAAAAACTAGAAATAGAATTACCATCTGATCCAGCAATCCCACTTCTGGGCATATACCCAGAGAAAACCGTATTTCAAAAAGGCACATTCACCACAATGTTCATTGCAGCACTATTTACAATAGCCAGGTAATGGAAGCAACCTAAATGCCCACAGACAGATGAATGGATAAAGAGGTGGTACATATATGAAATGGAATATTTCTCGGCCATAAAAAGGAATGAAACTGGGTCATTTGTAGAGACATCGATGGATCGAGAGACTGTCATACAGAATGAAGTAAGTCAGAAAGAGGAAAACAAATATTGTATATTAATGCATATATGTGGAACCTAAAAAAATGGTACAGATGAACTGGTTTGCAGGAAAGAAATAGAGACACAGAGGTAGAGAACAAACGTATGGACACCAAGTGTGGGAAGCCATGGGGTGGTGGTGCTGGGATGAGTTGGGAGATTGGGATTGACCTGTATACATGTATGTGCATAAAATACATAACTAATAATAACGTGCTGTATAAAAACATAAATAAAATTAAATTTCAAAATTTGAAAAAAATTAAATTTAAAAATAAAACAGAAAAAATTCTTCCCGTCACACAGATGTATTTATAGGAATGAATTATTTCCATGCTTATATTTATAATTAGATAAAAGAGGAATAAAATCTAACTTGAACCATAAAAGAAAAAAAAAGTGAACCCACGAGTTATACAGAGGAAAACCCTATCACGGCACTTGCTCCAGTGGTAAACAATTCTGAAATTGGTCAGAGGTGGGGAACCATCTCCCATACAGCCAGCAACCAACCCCCCACGCAAGGAGCGTCCTCATTGCAAAGCTGGGGGACCGTGCCGAGGCATCTGTGAGTAAACGTGAGCTGAGCCCTAGGCCAGCTGCTGCTGAACTGTTCCCAACCTTTCCAGGTAAAACACCTGAATATGTAAAAGGGCTTGAAAGCCTAGAGGAAGGACCGTGGAGCCACACCAGCGACAGCACGCAGGCCAACATGGTGCCTGAAGGCCAGCCAGGGTGGTCCTGGACCCTGGCGCTCTTCCAGAAGCTTTCCATTGCCCTGCCTAATATACCCCTCCTGTCCCGGCCCCCACTGCTTTTTTCCATCCTCACCTCTGTCCGGAGAGAAATTCCAGTGGAAGGTATGGGTGACACATCCTCTTCTTTACAGGCAGCAGCATGGCAACTCCTGCAGATAGGCCAGCAGAACCCCACTCACACCGGGCCACCCACAAAGCTGTGGCCCCTCAGTCCCTCCCACCAGCACAGCCCCGAGACTGCTGACGGGGCAGAGAATATGGAGTCAGGCACAGCTTCAGGGGCTATTGCTGCCTGGAGCGCCATTTATATTGAACTCAACGAAGCAAACCTGTGGAGGGCGGGCCGGCAGGGTAAGGCTGCCCAGGTCAGCTAATCCACAACCCTCAGGGAATCACATTGTTGAAAATGGACCCCGCTAAGGCAAAAGAGAAGCCAAGGGAAAAAAGGACACAATGCCATTTGCAGCCCAGTAGATGAGTCTAGAAGTAATTACGTGATTTGTAGTAAGTCAGAAAGTGAAAGACACATATCATAGCATATCACTTATAGGTGTTACCTAAAAATGGATACCAGGGCAGATATTTCCACGGAGAAGGGCAATCACAGATTCATTAAACAAACTTATGGTTCACCAATGGAAATGTGTGAGGATTGGTTTCATTACGATATCGTGGTTAACAGACATATACAAACACAGGTGACATATATAATCACCAAAGACCTACAGAATACCAAGAGAGGACTACTCAACATTCTGTCATAACGTACATGGGAAAAGGATCCCAGGAAGTACAGTCATCTGTATATGTGTAAAAGAACCACATTTTCCACAGCTACAAGAAGTCAAAATTGTAATCAAACTTGCTGTAATAAAAAATAAAAAATTAAATTAAAAACACGAACAAGAAGTAGTGAGACAAACGTGCGGGGCTTTCTCCTGGCACATTCCATTCTAAACTCCAATCTAGAACACCACTTCCTCTGATGCTCTCTTGCCCTAATAACCAGATTTGGTAAGGGTGAACTGCTGCCACCTTGTGGCCGTTTCACACAACAGCAGCTTTAATCCCAGCGCTAATGGTCAGTTGATATTCAAAATCATTGCAGGCCTTTAAATGACACCTGCCCTGAAAACAAATCCTGGGGTCACATATCGACCAAAATATTCAAAGGACGTCCATATTTCAAAAGGACCGTTTCAAAAGGCATATTTTATGCACATTAGTGTTCTGCTTCTTTTCATTTCTTTCCTTTTTTGTTAAAAAACACGGGAATGGAAAAAGGCATCCCTCAGAATGGGCGAAAATCGTTGCAGACTAATCAATGGACAGAGGTTTAATCTCCAATATATATAAACAGCTCATGCAGCTTAATATAAAAAAAACAAACAACCCAATACAAAAATGGTCAGAAGATCTAAAGAGACGTTTCTTCAAAGAAGATACAGAGATGGCCAAGACGCACATGAAAAGCTGCTCAACAGCACTAATTATTAGAGAAATGCAAATCAAAACTACAACGAGGTATCACCAAAAACCTGTTAGATTCGGCATCATCAGAAAATCTACAAACAACCAATTCTGGGGAGGATGTGGACAAAAAGAGCCCTCTTCCAGTATTGGTGGGAATGTAAATTGATACAGTCACTATGGAGAACATTACGGAGTTTCCTTAAAAATCTAGATATAGAATTACCATCTGATCCAGCAATCCCACTTCTGGGCATATACCCATAGAAAACCGTAAATCAAAAAGGCACATTCACCACAATGTTCATTGCAGCTCTATTTACAGTAGCCAGGTAATGGAAGCAACCTAAATGCCCACAGACAGATGAATGGATAAAGATGTGGTACATATATGAAATGGAATATTACTCGGCCATAAAAAGGAATGAAACTGGGTCATTTGTAGAGATATCGATGGATCGAGAGACTGTCATACAGAATGAAGTAAGTCAGAAAGAGGAAAACAAATAATGTATATTAATGCATATATGTGGAACCTAAAAAAATTGTACAGATGAACTGGTTTGCAGGGAAGAAATAGAGACACAGAGGTAGAGAACAAACGTATGGACACCAAGTGTGGGAAGCCATGGGGTGGTGGTGGTGGGATGAGTTGGGAGATAGGGATTGAACGGTATACATGTATATGCATAAAATACATAACTAATAATAACCTGCAGTATAAAAACATAAATAAAATTAAATTTCAAAATTTTAAAAAATAAAATTTAAAACTAAAACAGAAAAAATTCTTCCCGTCACACAGATGTATTTATAGGAATGAATTATTTCCATACTTATATTTATAAATACATAACAGAGGAATAAAATCTAACTTGAACCATAAAAGAAAAAAAAAATTGAACCCACGAGTTATACAGAGGAAAACCCTATCACGGCACTTGCTCCAGCGGTAAACAATTCTGAAATTCGTCAGAGGTGGGGAACCATCTCCCATACAGCCAGCAACCCACCCCCCACACAAGGAGCGTCCTCATTGCAAAGCTGGGGGACCGTGCCGAGGCATCTGTGAGTAAACGTGAGATGAGCCCCAGGCTAGCTGCTGCTGAACTGTTCCCACCCTTTCAAGGTAAAACACCTGAATATGTACAAGGGCTTGAAAGCCTAGAGGAAGGACCGTGGAGCCACACCAGCGACAGCACGCAGGCCAACTTGGTGCCTGCAGGCCAGCCAGGGTTGTCCTGGACCTGGGCGCTCTTCCAGAATCTTTCCATTGCCCTGCCTGGGATACCCCTCCTGTCCCGGCCCCCACTGCTTTTTTCCTTCCTCACCTCTGTCCGGAGAGAAATTCCAGCGGAAGGTATGTGTGACACAACCTCTTTTTTACTGGCGGCAGCCTGGCAACTCCTGCAGAAAGGCCAGCAGAACCCCACTCACACCGGGCCACCCACAAAGCTGTGGCCCCTCACTCCCTCCCACCAGCACAGCCCCGAGACTGCTGACGGGGCAGAGAATATGGAGTCAGGCACAGCTTCAGGGGCTATTGCTGCCTGGAGCTCTGTTTATATTGTCCTCAACGAGGAACATCTGGGGAGGGCGGGCCGGCAGGGTAAGGCTGCCCAGGTCAGCTAATCCACAACCCTCAGGGAATCACATTGTTGAAAATGGACCCCGCTAAGGCAGAAGAGTAGCCAAGGGAAAAAAGGACACAATGCCATTTGCAGCACCGTAGATGAGTCTAGAAGTAATCACGTGACTTGTAGTGAGTCAGAAAGTGAAAGACACATATCATATCACTTATAGGTGTTACCTAAAAATGGATACCAGGGCAGATATTTCCACGGAGAAGGGCAATCACAGATTCATTAAACAAACATATGGTTCAAAAATGGAAAGGTGTGAGGATTGGTTTCATTACGATATCGTGGTTAACAGACATATACAAACACAGGTGACATATATAATCACCAAAGACTTACAGAACACCAAGAGAGGACTACTCAACATTCTGTCATAACGTACATGGGAAAAGGATCCCAGGAAGAACAGACATGTGTATATGTGTAAAAGAACCACATCTTCCACACCTACAACAAGCCAAACATTGTAATCAAACTTGCTGTAATAAAAAAAAAAAATTAAATTAAAAACACGAACAAGATGTAGTGAGACAAACGTGAGGGGCTTTCTCCTGGCACATTGCATTCTAAATTCCAATCTAAAACACCACTTCCACTGAGGCTCTCTTGCCCTAGTAACCAGATTTGGTAAGGGTGAACTGCTGCCACCTTGTTGCCTTTTCACACAACAGCAGCTTTAATCCCAACGCTAATGGTCAGTTGATATTCAAAATCATTGGATGCCTGTAAATGACACCTGCCCTGAATATAAATCCTGGGGTCACATATCGACCAAAAAATTCAAAGGACGTCCATATTTCAAAACGACCGTTTCAAAAGGCATATTTTACGCACATTAGTGTTCTGCTTCTTTTCCTTTCTTTCCTTTTTTGTTAAAAAACACGGGAATGGAAAAAGGCATCCCTCAGAATGGGCGAAAATCGTTGCAGACGAATCAATGGACAGAGGTTTAATCTCCAATATATATAAACAGCTCATGCAGCTTAATATTAAAAAAACAAACAACCCCAAAAAAATGGGCAGAAGATCTAAAGAGACGTTTCTTCAAAGGAGACACAGAGATGGCCAAGACGCACATGAAAAGCTGCTCAACAGCACTAATTATTAGAGAAATGCAAATCAAAACTACAATGAGGTTTCACCTCACACCTGTTAGAATCGGCATCATCAGAAAATCTACAAACAACCAATTCTGGGGAGGGTGTGGACAAAAGGAGCCCTCTTCCACTATTGGTGGGAATGTAAATTGATACAGTCACTATGGAGAACAGTATGGAGTTTCCTTAAAAAAACTAGAAATAGAATTACCATCTGATCCAGCAATCCCACTTCTGGTCATATACCCAGAGAAAACCGTATTTCAAAAAGGCACATTCACCACAAATTTCATTGCAGCACTATTTACAATAGCCAGGTAATGGAAGCAACCTAAATGCCCACAGACAGATGAATGGATAAAGATGTGGTACATATATGAAATGGAATATTACTCGGCCATAAAAAGGAATGAAACTGGGTCATTTGTAGAGACATCGATGGATCGAGAGACTGTCATACAGAATGAAGTAAGTCAGAAAGAGGAAAACAAATATTGTATATTAATGCATATATGTGGAGCCTAAAAATGGTACAGGTGAACTGGTTTGCAGGGAAGAAATAGAGACACAGAGGTAGAGAACAAACGTATGGACACCAAGTGTGGGAAGCCATGGGGTGGTGGTGGTGGGATGAGTTGGGAGTTTGGGATTGACCTGTGTACATGTATATGCATAAAATACATAACTAATAATAACGTGCTGTATAAAAAAAATAAATAAAATTAAATTTCAAAATTTTAAAAAATAAAATTTAAAAATAAAACAGAAAAAAGTTCTTCCCGTCACACAGATGTATTTATAGGAATGAATTATTTCCATGCTTATATCTATAAATACATAAAAGAGGAATAAAATCTCACTTGAACCATAAAAGAAAAAAAATCATGAACCCACGAGTTATACAGAGGAAAACCCTATCAGGGCACTTGCTCCAGTGGTAAACAATTCTGAAATTGGTCAGAGGTGGGGAAGCATCTCCCATACAGCCATCAACACACACCCCACACAAGGAGCGTCCTCATTGCAAAGCTGGGGGACCGTGCCGAGGCATCTGTGAGTAAACGTGAGCTGAGCCCCAGGCCAGCTGCTGCTGAACTCTTCCCACCCTTTCCAGGTAAAACACCTGAATATGTACAAGGGCTTGAAAGCCTAGAGGAAGGACCGTGGAGCCACATCAGTGACAGCACGCAGGCGAACTTGGTGCCTGCAGGCCAGCCAGGGTGGTCCTGGCCCCGGGCGCTCTTCCAGAAGCTTTCCATTGCCCTGCCTGAGATACCCCTCCTGTCCCGGACCCCACTGCTTTTTTCCTTCCTCACCTCTGTCCGGAGAAAAATTCCAGTGGAAGGTATGGGTGACACAACCTCTACTTACAGGCGGCAGCCTGGCAACTCCTGCAGAAAGGCCAGCAGAACCCCACTCACACCGGGCCACCCACAAAGCTGTGGCCCCTCACTCCCTCCCACCAGCACAGCCCCGAGACCGCTGACGGGGCAGAGAATATGGAGTCAGGCACAGCTTCAGGGGCTATTGCTGCCTGGAGCGCTGTTTATATTGACCTCAACGAGGCACACCTGGGGAGGGCGGGCCGGCAGGGTAAGGCTGCCCAGGTCAGCTAATCCACAACCCTCAGGGAATCACATTGTTGAAAATGGACCCCGCTAAGGCAGAAGAGAAGCCAAGGGAAAAAAGGACACAATGCCATTTGCAGCACCGTAGATGAGTCTAGAAGTAATCACGTGACTTGTAGTAAGTCAGAAAGTGAAAGACACATATCATATCATATCACTTATAGGTGTTACCTAAAAATGGATACCAGGGCAGCTATTTCCACGGAGAAGGGCAATCACAGATTCATTAAACAAACTTATGGTTCACCAAAGGAAAGGTGTGAGGATTGGTTTCATTACGATATCGGGGTTAACAGACATCTACAAACACAGGTGACATATATAATCACCAAAGACCTACAGAATACCAAGAGAGGACTACTCAACATTCTGTCATAACGTACATGGGAAAAGGATCCCAGGAAGAACAGACACGTGTATATGTGTAAAAGAACCACATCTTCCACACCTACAACAAGCCAAACATTGTAATCAAACTTGCTGTAAGAAAAAATAAAAAATTAAATTAAAAACACGAACAAGAAGTAGTGAGACAAACGTGAGGGGCTTTCTCCTGGCACATTCCATTCTAAACTCCGATCTAGAACACCACTTCCACTGAGGCTCTCTTGCCCTAGTAACCAGATTTGGTAAGGGTGAACTGCTGCCACCTTGTGGCCGTTTCACACAACAGCAGCTTTAATCCCAACGCTAATGGTCAGTTGATATTCAAAATCATTGCAGGCCTGTAAATGACACCTGCCCTGAAAACAAATCCTGGGGTCACATATCGACCAAAATATTCAAAGGACGTCCATATTTCAAAACGACCGTTTCAAAAGGCATATTTTACGCACATTAGTATTCTGCTTCTTTTCCTTTCTTTCCTTTTTTGTTAAAAAACACGGGAATGGAAAAAGGCATCCCTCAGAATGGGCGAAAATCGTTGCAGACGAATCAATGGACAGAGGTTTAATCTCCAATATATATAAACAGCTCATGCAGCTTAATATTAAAAAAACAAACAACCCCCCAAAAAATGGGCAGAAGATCTAAAGAGACGTTTCTTCAAAGGAGACACAGAGATGGCCTAGACGCACATGAAAAGCTGCTCAACAGCACTAATTATCAGAGAAATGCAAATCAAAACTACAATGAGGTTTCACCTCACACCTGTTAGAATCGGCATCATCAGAAAATCTACAAACAACCAATTCTGGGGAGGGTGTGGACAAAAGGAGCCCTCTTCCACTATTCGTGAGAATGTAAATTGATACAGTCACTATGGAGAACAGTATGGAGTTTCCTTAAAAAATCTAGAAATAGAATTACCATCTGATCCAGCAATCCCACTTCTGGGCATATACCCAGAGAAAACCGTATTTCAAAAAGGCACATTCACCACAATGTTCCTTGCAGCACTATTTACAATAGCCAGGTAATGGAAGCAACCTAAATGCCCACAGACAGATGAATGGACAAAGATGTGGTACATATATAAAATGGAATATTACTCGGCCATAAAAAGGAATGAAACTGGGTCATTTGTAGAGACATCGATGGATCAAGAGACTGTCATACAGAATGAAGTAAGTCACAAAGAGGAAAACAAATATTGTATATTAATGCATATATGTGGAGCCTAAAAATGGTACAGATGAACTGGTTTGCAGGGAAGAAATAGAGACACAGAGGTAGAGAACAAACGTATGGACACCAAGTGTGGGAAGCCATGGGGTGGTGGTGGTAGGATGAGTTGGGAGATTGGGATTGACCTTTATACATGTATATGCATAAAATACATAACTAATAATAACGTGCTGTATAAAAAAATAAATAAAATTAAATTTCAAAATTTTAAAAAATAAAATTTAAAAATAAAACAGAAAAAAGTTCTTCCCGTCACACAGATGTATTTATAGGAATGAATTATTTCCATGCTTATATCTATAAATACATAAAAGAGGAATAAAATCTAACTTGAACCATAAAAGAAAAAAAAAACCTGAACCGACGAGTTATACAGAGGAAAACCCTATCAGGGCACATGCTCCAGCGGTAAACAATTCTGAAATTGGTCAGAGGTGGGGAACCATCTCCCATACAGCCAGCAACCCACCCCCCCATGCAAGGAGCATCCTCATTGCAAAGCTGGGGACCGTGCCGAGGCATCTGTGAGTAAACGTGAGCTGAGCCCCAGGCCAGCTGCTGCTGAACTGTTCCCACCCTTTCCAGGTAAAACACCTGAATATGTACAAGGGCTTGAAAGCCTAAATGAAGGACCGTGGAGCCACACCAGTGACAGCACGCAGGCCAACTTGGTGCCTGCAGGCCAGCCAGGGTGTTCCCGGCCCCGGGCGCTCTTCCAGAAGCTTTCCGTTGCCCTGACTGAGATAACCCTCCTGTCCCGGCCCCCACTGTTTTTTCCTTCCTCACCTCTGTCCGGAGAGAAATTCCAGCGGAAGGTATGGGTGACACAACCTTTTCTTTACAGGCGGCAGCATGGCAACTCCTGCAGAAAGGCCAGCAGAACCCCACTCACACCGGGCCACCCACAAAGCTGTGGCCCCACACTCCCTCCCACCAGCACAGCCCCGAGACTGCTGACGGGGCAGAGAATATGGAGTCAGGCACAGCTTCAGGGGCTATTACTGACTAGAGCTCTGTTTATATTGACCTCAACGAGGCACACCTGGGTAGGGCGGGCCGGCAGTGTAAGGCTGCCCAGGTCAGCTAATCCACAAACGTCAGGGAATCACATTGTTGAAAATGGACCCCACTAAGGCAGAAGAGAAGCCAAGGAAAAAAAGGACACAATGCCATTTGCAGCACCGTAGATGAGTCTAGAAGTAATCACGTGACTTGTAGTAAGTCAGAAAGTGAAAGACACATATCATATCATATCACTTATAGGTGTTACCTAAAAATGGATACCAGGGCAGATATTTCCACGGAGCAGGGCAATCACAGATTCATTAAACAAACTTATGGTTCACCAAAGGAAAGGTGTGAGGATTGGTTTCATTACGATATCGGGGTTAACAGACATCTACAAACACAGGTGACATATATAATCACCAAAGACCTACAGAATACCAAGAGAGGACTACTCAACATTCTGTCATAACGTACATGGGAAAAGAATCCCAAGAAGAACAGTCATCTGTATATGTGTAAAAGAACCACATCTTCCACACCTACAACAAGCCAAACATTGTAATCAAACTTGCTGTAATAAAAAATAAAAACTTAAATTAAAAACACGAACAAGAAGTAGTGAGACAAACGTGAGGGGCTTTCTCCTGGCACATTCCATTCTAAACTCCAATCTAGAACATCACTTCCACTGAGGCTCTCTTGCCCTAGTAACCAGATTTGGTAAGGGTGAACTGCTGCCACCTTGTGGCCGTTTCACACAACAGCAGCTTTAATCCCAACGCTAATGGTCAGTTGATATTCAAAATCATTGCAGGCCTGTAAATGACACCTGCCCTGAAAACAAATCCTGGGGTCACATATCGACCAAAAAATTCAAAGGACGTCCATATTTCAAAACGACCGTTTCAAAAGGCATATTTTACGCACATTAGTGTTCTGCTTCTTTTCCTTTCTTTCCTTTTTTGTTAAAAAACACGGGAATGGAAAAAGGCATCCCTCAGAATGGGCGAAAATCGTTGCAGACGAATCAATGGACAGAGGTTTAATCTCCAATATATATAAACAGCTCATGCAGCTTAATATTAAAAAAACAAACAACCCAAAAAAAAATGGCCAGAAGATCTAAAGAGACGTTTCTTCAAAGGAGACACAGAGATGGCCTAGACGCACATGAAAAGCTGCTCAACAGCACTAATTATCAGAGAAATGCAAATCAAAACTACAATGAGGTTTCACCTCACACCTGTTAGAATCGGCATCATCAGAAAATCTACAAACAACCAATTCTGGGGAGGGTGTGGACAAAAGGAGCCCTCTTCCACTATTCGTGAGAATGTAAATTGATACAGTCACTATGGAGAACAGTATGGAGTTTCCTTAAAAAATCTAGAAATAGAATTACCATCTGATCCAGCAATCCCACTTCTGGGCATATACCCAGAGAAAACCGTATTTCAAAAAGGCACATTCACCACAATGTTCCTTGCAGCACTATTTACAATAGCCAGGTAATGGAAGCAACCTAAATGCCCACAGACAGATGAATGGACAAAGATGTGGTACATATATAAAATGGAATATTACTCGGCCATAAAAAGGAATGAAACTGGGTCATTTGTAGAGACATCGATGGATCGAGAGACTGTCATACAGAATGAAGTAAGTCACAAAGAGGAAAACAAATATTGTATATTAATGCATATATGTGGAGCCTAAAAATGGTACAGATGAACTGGTTTGCAGGGAAGAAATAGAGACACAGAGGTAGAAAACAAACGTATGGACACCAAGTGTGGGAAGCCATGGGGTGGTGGTGGTAGGATGAGTTGGGAGATTGGGATTGACCTTTATACATGTATATGCATAAAATACATAACTAATAATAACGTGCTGTATAAAAAAATAAATAAAATTAAATTTCAAAATTTTAAAAAATAAAATTTAAAAATAAAACAGAAAAAAGTTCTTCCCGTCACACAGATGTATTTATAGGAATGAATTATTTCCATGCTTATATCTATAAATACATAAAAGAGGAATAAAATCTAACTTGAACCATAAAAGAAAAAAAAAACCTGAACCGACGAGTTATACAGAGGTAAACCCTATCAGGGCACATGCTCCAGCGGTAAACAATTCTGAAATTGGTCAGAGGTGGGGAACCATCTCCCATACAGCCAGCAACCCACCCCCCCATGCAAGGAGCATCCTCATTGCAAAGCTGGGGACCGTGCCGAGGCATCTGTGAGTAAACGTGAGCTGAGCCCCAGGCCAGCTGCTGCTGAACTGTTCCCACCCTTTCCAGGTAAAACACCTGAATATGTACAAGGGCTTGAAAGCCTAAATGAAGGACCGTGGAGCCACACCAGTGACAGCACGCAGGCCAACTTGGTGCCTGCAGGCCAGCCAGGGTGTTCCCGGCCCCGGGCGCTCTTCCAGAAGCTTTCCGTTGCCCTGACTGAGATAACCCTCCTGTCCCGGCCCCCACTGTTTTTTCCTTCCTCACCTCTGTCCGGAGAGAAATTCCAGCGGAAGGTATGGGTGACACAACCTTTTCTTTACAGGCGGCAGCATGGCAACTCCTGCAGAAAGGCCAGCAGAACCCCACTCACACCGGGCCACCCACAAAGCTGTGGCCCCACACTCCCTCCCACCAGCACAGCCCCGAGACTGCTGACGGGGCAGAGAATATGGAGTCAGGCACAGCTTCAGGGGCTATTACTGACTAGAGCTCTGTTTATATTGACCTCAACGAGGCACACCTGGGTAGGGCGGGCCGGCAGTGTAAGGCTGCCCAGGTCAGCTAATCCACAAACGTCAGGGAATCACATTGTTGAAAATGGACCCCACTAAGGCAGAAGAGAAGCCAAGGAAAAAAAGGACACAATGCCATTTGCAGCACCGTAGATGAGTCTAGAAGTAATCACGTGACTTGTAGTAAGTCAGAAAGTGAAAGACACATATCATATCATATCACTTATAGGTGTTACCTAAAAATGGATACCAGGGCAGATATTTCCACGGAGCAGGGCAATCACAGATTCATTAAACAAACTTATGGTTCACCAAAGGAAAGGTGTGAGGATTGGTTTCATTACGATATCGGGGTTAACAGACATCTACAAACACAGGTGACATATATAATCACCAAAGACCTACAGAATACCAAGAGAGGACTACTCAACATTCTGTCATAACGTACATGGGAAAAGAATCCCAAGAAGAACAGTCATCTGTATATGTGTAAAAGAACCACATCTTCCACACCTACAACAAGCCAAACATTGTAATCAAACTTGCTGTAATAAAAAATAAAAAACTTAAATTAAAAACACGAACAAGAAGTAGTGAGACAAACGTGAGGGGCTTTCTCCTGGCACATTCCATTCTAAACTCCAATCTAGAACACCACTTCCACTGAGGCTCTCTTGCCCTAGTAACCAGATTTGTTAAGGGTGAACTGCTGCCACCTTGTGGCCGTTTCACACAACAGCAGCTTTAATCCCAACGCTAATGGTCAGTTGATATTCAAAATCATTGCAGGCCTGTAAATGACACCTGCCCTGAAAACAAATCCTGGGGTCACATATCGACCAAAAAATTCAAAGGACGTCCATATTTCAAAACGACCGTTTCAAAAGGCATATTTTACGCACATTAGTGTTCTGCTTCTTTTCCTTTCTTTCCTTTTTTGTTAAAAAACACGGGAATGGAAAAAGGCATCCCTCAGAATGGGCGAAAATCGTTGCAGACGAATCAATGGACAGAGGTTTAATCTCCAATATATATAAACAGCTCATGCAGCTTAATATTAAAAAAACAAACAACCCCAAAAAATTGGGCAGAAGATCTAAAGAGACGTTTCTTCAAAGGAGACACAGAGATGGCCAAGACGCACATGAAAAGCTGCTCAACAGCACTAATTATTAGAGAAATGCAAATCAAAACTACAATGAGGTATCCCCTCACACCTCTTAGAATCGGCATCATCAGAAAATCTACAAACAAGCAATTCTGGGGAGGGTGTGGACAAAAGGAGCCCTCTTCCACTATTGGTGGGAATGTAAATTGATACAGTCACTATGGAGAACAGTATGGAGTTTCCTTAAAAAATCTAGAAATAGAATTACCATCTGATCCAGCAATCCCACTTCTGGTCATATACCCAGAGAAAACCGTATTTCAAAAAGGCACATTCACCACAATGTTCGTTGCAGAACTATTTACAATAGCCAGGTAATGGAAGCAACCCAAATGCCCACAGACAGATGAATGGATAAAGATGTGGTACATATATGAAATGGAATATTACTCGGCCATAAAAAAGAATGAAACTGGGTCATTTGTAGAGACTTTGATGGATCGAGAGACTGTCATACAGAATGAAGTAAGTCAGAAAGAGGAAAACATATATTGTATATTAATGCATATATGTGGAGCCTAAAAATGATACAGATGAACTGGTTTGCAGGGAAGAAATAGAGACACAGAGGTAGAGAACAAACGTATGGACACCAAGTGTGGGAAGCCATGGGGTGGTGGTGGTGGGATGAGTTGGGAGTTTGGGATTGACCTGTATACATGTATATACATAAAATATATAACTAATAATAACGTGCTGTATAAAAAAAATAAATAAAATTAAATTTCAAAATTTTAAAAAATAAAATTTAAAAATAAAACAGAAAAAAGTTCTTCCCTTCACACAGATGTATTTATAGGAATAAATTATTTCCATGCTTATATCTATAAATACATAAAAGAGGAATAAAATCTAACTTGAACCATAAAAGAAAAAAAAACCTGAACCCACGAGTTATACAGTGGAAAACCCTATCAGGGCACTTGCTCCAGTGGTAAACAATTAAGAAATTGGTCAGAGGTGGGGAAGCATCTCCCATACAGCCATTAACCCACCCCCCACGCAAGGAGCGACCTCATTGCAAAGCTTGGGGACCGTGCCGAGGCATCTGTGAGTACACGTGAGCTGAGCCCCAGGCCAGCTGCTGCTGAACTGTTCCCACCCTTTCCAGGTAAAACACCTGAATATGTACAACGGCTTGAAAGCCTAGTGGAAGGACCGTAGAGCCACACCAGCGACAGCACGCAGGCCAACTTGGTGCCTGCAGGCCAGCCAGGGTGGTCCTGTACCCGGGCGCTCTTCCAGAAGCTTTCCATTGCCCTGCCTGAGATACCCCTCCTGTCCCGGCCCCCACTGCTTTTTTCCTTCCTCACCTCTGTCCGGAGAGAAATTCCAGCGGAAGGTATGGGTGACACAACCTCTTATTTACAGGCGGCAGCCTGGCAACTCCTGCAGAAAGGCCAGCAGAAACTCACTCACACCGGGCCACCCACAAAGCTGTGGCCCCTCACTCCCTCCCACCAGCACAGCCCCGAGACTGCTGACGGGGCAGAGAATATGGAGTCAGGCTCAGCTTCAGGGGCTATTGCTGCCTGGAGCGCTGTTTATATTGACCTCAACGAGGCACACCTGGGGAGGGCGGGCCGGCAGGGTAAGGCTGCCCAGGTCAGCTAATCCACAACCCTCAGGGAATCACATTGTTGAAAATGGACCTCGCTAAGGCAGAAGAGAAGCCAAGGGAAAAAAGGACACAATGCCATTTGCAGCACCGTAGATGAGTCTAGAAGTAATCACGTGACTTGTAGTAAGTCAGAAAGTGGAAGACACATATCACATCATATCACTTATAGGTGTTACCTAAAAATGGATACCAGGGCAGATATTTCCACGGAGATGGGCAATCACAGATTCATTACACAGACTTATGGTTCACCAATGGAAAGTTGTGAGGATTGGTTTCATTACGATATCGGGGTTAACAGACATATACAAACACAGGTGACATATATAATCACCAAAGACCTACAGAATACCAAGAGAGGACTACTCAATATTCTATCATAACATACATGGGAAAAGGATCCCAGGAAGAACAGACATCTGTATAAGTGTAAAAGAACCACATCTTCCACACCTACAACAAGCCAAACATTGTAATCAAACTTGCTGTAATAAAAAATAAAAAATTAAATTAAAAACACGAACAAGAAGTAGTGAGACAAACGTGAGGGGCTTTCTCCTGGCACATTCCATTCTAAACTCCAATCTAGAACACCACTTCCACTGAGGCTCTCTTGCCCTAGTAACCAGATTTGGTAAGGGTGAACTGCTGCCACCTTGTGGCCGTTTCACACAACAGCAGCTTTAATCCCAACGCTAATGGTCAGTTGATATTCAAAATCATTGCAGGCCTGTAAATGACACCTGCCCTGAAAACAAATCCTGGGGTCACATATCGACCAAAAATTTCAAAGGACGTCCATATGTCAAAACGACCGTTTCAAAAGGCATATTTTAGGCACATTAGTGTTCTGCTTCTTTTCCTTTCTTTCCTTTTTTGTTAAAAAACAAGGGAATGGAAAAAGGCATCCCTCAGAATGGGCGAAAATCGTTGCAGACGAATCAATGGACAGATGTTTAATCTCCAATATATATAAACAGCTCATGCAGCTTAATATTAAAAAAACAAACAACCCCCCAAAAAATGGGCAGAAGATCTAAAGAGACGTTTCTTCAAAGGAGACACAGAGATGGCCAAGACGCACATGAAAAGCTGCTCAACAGCACTAATTATTAGAGAAATGCAAATCAAAACTACAATGAGGTATCACCTCACACCTGTTAGAATCGGCATCATCAGAAAATCTACAAACAACCAATTCTGGGGAGGGTGTGGACAAAAGCAGCCCTTTTCCACAATTGGTGGGAATGTAAATTGATACAGTCACTATGGAGAAAAGTATGGAGTTTCCTTAAAAAATCTAGAAATAGAATTACCATCTGATCCAGCAATCCCACTTCTGGGCATATACCCAGAGAAAACCGTATTTCAAAAAGGCACATTCACCACAATGTTCGTTGCAGCACTATTTACAATAGCCAGGTAATGGAAGCAACCTAAATGCCCACAGACAGATGAATGGATAAAGATGTGGTACTTATATAAAATGGAATATGACTCGGCCATAAAAAGGAATGAAACTGGGTCATTTGTAGAGACATCGATGGATCGAGAGACTGTCATACAGAATGAAGTAAGTCAGAAAGAGGAAAACAAATATTGTCTATTAACGCATATATGTGGAGCCTAAAAATGGTACAGATGAACTGGTTTGCAGGGAAGAAATAGAGACACAGAGGTAGAGAACAAACGTATGGACACCAAGTGTGGGAAGCCATGGGGTGGTGGTGGTGGGATGAGTTGGGAGTTTGGGATTGACCTGTATACATGTATATGCATAAAATACATAACTAATAATAACGTGCTGTATAAAAAAGAAAATAAATAAAATTTCAAAATTTTAAAAAATAAAATTTAAAAATAAAACAGAAAAAAGTTCTTCCCGTCACACAGATGTATTTATAGGAATGAATTATTTCCATGCTTATATCTATAAATACATAAAAGAGGAATAAAATCTAACTTGAACCATAAAAAAAAAAATCCTGAACCCACGAGTTATACAGAGCAAAACCCTATCAGGGCACTTGCTCCAGTGGTAAACAATTCTGAAATTGGTCAGAGGTGGGGAATCATCTCCCATACAGCCAGCAACCCACCCCCCACGCAAGGAGCGTCCTCATTGCAAAGCTGGGGAACAGTGCCGAGGCATCTGTGAGTAAACGTGAGCTGAGCCCCAGGCCAGCTGCTGCTGAACTGTTCCCACCCTTTCCAGGTAAAACACCTGAATATGTACAAGGGCTTGAAAGCCTAGAAGAAGGACCGTGGTGCCACACCAGCGACAGCACGCAGGCCAACTTGGTGCCTGCAGGCCAGCCAGCGTGGTCCTGGCCCCGGGCGCTCTTCCAGAAGATTTCCATTGCCCTGCCTGAGATACCCCTCCTGTCCCGGCCCCCACTGCTTTTTTCCATCCTCACCTCAGTCCGGAGAGAAATTCCAGCGGAAGGTATGGGTGACACAACCTCTTCTTTACAGGCGGCAGCCTGGCAACTCCTGCAGAAAGGCCAGCAGGACCCCACTCACACCGGGCCACCCACAAAGCTGTGGCCCCTCACTCCTTCCCACCAGCACAGCCCCGAGGCTGCTGATGGGGCAGAGAATATGGAGTCAGGCACAGCTTCAGGGGCTATTGCTGCCTGGAGCTCTGTTTATATTGACCTCAACGAGGCACAGCTGGGGAGGGCGGGCCGGCAGGGTAAGGCTGCCCAGGTCAGCTAATCCACAAGCCTCAGGGAATCACATTGTTGAAAATGGACCCCGCTAAGGCAGAAGAGATGCCAAGGAAAAAGAGGACACAATGCCATTTGCCGCACCGTAGGTGAGTCTAAAAGTAATCACGTGACTTGTAGTAAGTCAGAAAGTGAAAGACACATATCATATCATATCACTTATAGGTGTTACCTAAAAATGGATACCAGGGCAGATATTTCCACGGAGAAGGGCAATCACAGATTCATTAAACAAACTTATGGTTCACCAATGGAAAGGTGTGAGGATTGGTTTCATTACGATATCGGGGTTAACAGACATATACAAACACAGGTGACATATATAATCACCAAAGACCTACAGAATACCAAGAGAGGACTACTCAACATTCTGTCATAACGGACATGGGAAAAGGATCCCAGGAAGATCAGTCATCTGTATATGTGTAAAAGAACCACATCTTCCACACCTACAAGAAGCCAAACATTGTAATCAAACTTGCTGTAATAAAAAATAAAAAAATTAAATTCAAAACACGAACAAGAAGTAGTGAGACAAACGTGAGGGGCTTTCTCCTGGCACATTCCATTCTAAACTCCAATCTAGAACACCACTTCCACTGAGGCTCTCTTGCCCTAGTAACCAGATTCGGTAAGGGTGAACTGCTGCCACCTTGTGGCCGTTTCACACAACAGCAGCTTTAATCCCAACGCTAATGGTCAGTTGATATTCAAAATCATTGCAGGCCTGTAAATGACACCTGCCCTGAAAACAAATCCTGGGGTCACATATCGACCAAAAATTTCAAAGGACGTCCATATGTCAAAACGACCGTTTCAAAAGGCATAATTTAGGCACATTAGTGTTCTGCTTCTTTTCCTTTCTTTCCTTTTTTGTTAAAAAACAAGGGAATGGAAAAAGGCATCCCTCAGAATGGGCGAAAATCGTTGCAGACGAATCAATGGACAGATGTTTAATCTCCAATATATATAAACAGCTCATGCAGCTTAATATTAAAAAAACAAACAACCCCCCAAAAAATGGGCAGAAGATCTAAAGAGACGTTTCTTCAAAGGAGACACAGAGATGGCCAAGACGCACATGAAAAGCTGCTCAACAGCACTAATTATTAGAGAAATGCAAATCAAAACTACAATGAGGTATCACCTCACACCTGTTAGAATCGGCATCATCAGAAAATCTACAAACAACCAATTCTGGGGAGGGTGTGGACAAAAGCAGCCCTTTTCCACAATTGGTGGGAATGTAAATTGATACAGTCACTATGGAGAAAAGTATGGAGTTTCCTTAAAAAATCTAGAAATAGAATTACCATCTGATCCAGCAATCCCACTTCTGGGCATATACCCAGAGAAAACCGTATTTCAAAAAGGCACATTCACCACAATGTTCGTTGCAGCACTATTTACAATAGCCAGGTAATGGAAGCAACCTAAATGCCCACAGACAGATGAATGGATAAAGATGTGGTACTTATATAAAATGGAATATGACTCGGCCATAAAAAGGAATGAAACTGGGTCATTTGTAGAGACATCGATGGATCGAGAGACTGTCATACAGAATGAAGTAAGTCAGAAAGAGGAAAACAAATATTGTCTATTAACGCATATATGTGGAGCCTAAAAATGGTACAGATGAACTGGTTTGCAGGGAAGAAATAGAGACACAGAGGTAGAGAACAAACGTATGGACACCAAGTGTGGGAAGCCATGGGGTGGTGGTGGTGGGATGAGTTGGGAGTTTGGGATTGACCTGTATACATGTATATGCATAAAATACATAACTAATAATAACGTGCTGTATAAAAAAGAAAATAAATAAAATTTCAAAATTTTAAAAAATAAAATTTAAAAATAAAACAGAAAAAAGTTCTTCCCGTCACACAGATGTATTTATAGGAATGAATTATTTCCATGCTTATATCTATAAATACATAAAAGAGGAATAAAATCTAACTTGAACCATAAAAAAAAAAATCCTGAACCCACGAGTTATACAGAGCAAAACCCTATCAGGGCACTTGCTCCAGTGGTAAACAATTCTGAAATTGGTCAGAGGTGGGGAATCATCTCCCATACAGCCAGCAACCCACCCCCCACGCAAGGAGCGTCCTCATTGCAAAGCTGGGGGACAGTGCCGAGGCATCTGTGAGTAAACGTGAGCTGAGCCCCAGGCCAGCTGCTGCTGAACTGTTCCCACCCTTTCCAGGTAAAACACCTGAATATGTACAAGGGCTTGAAAGCCTAGAAGAAGGACCGTGGTGCCACACCAGCGACAGCACGCAGGCCAACTTGGTGCCTGCAGGCCAGCCAGCGTGGTCCTGGCCCCGGGCGCTCTTCCAGAAGATTTCCATTGCCCTGCCTGAGATACCCCTCCTGTCCCGGCCCCCACTGCTTTTTTCCATCCTCACCTCAGTCCGGAGAGAAATTCCAGCGGAAGGTATGGGTGACACAACCTCTTCTTTACAGGCGGCAGCCTGGCAACTCCTGCAGAAAGGCCAGCAGGACCCCACTCACACCGGGCCACCCACAAAGCTGTGGCCCCTCACTCCTTCCCACCAGCACAGCCCCGAGGCTGCTGATGGGGCAGAGAATATGGAGTCAGGCACAGCTTCAGGGGCTATTGCTGCCTGGAGCTCTGTTTATATTGACCTCAACGAGGCACAGCTGGGGAGGGCGGGCCGGCAGGGTAAGGCTGCCCAGGTCAGCTAATCCACAAGCCTCAGGGAATCACATTGTTGAAAATGGACCCCGCTAAGGCAGAAGAGATGCCAAGGAAAAAGAGGACACAATGCCATTTGCCGCACCGTAGGTGAGTCTAAAAGTAATCACGTGACTTGTAGTAAGTCAGAAAGTGAAAGACACATATCATATCATATCACTTATAGGTGTTACCTAAAAATGGATACCAGGGCAGATATTTCCACGGAGAAGGGCAATCACAGATTCATTAAACAAACTTATGGTTCACCAATGGAAAGGTGTGAGGATTGGTTTCATTACGATATCGGGGTTAACAGACATATACAAACACAGGTGACATATATAATCACCAAAGACCTACAGAATACCAAGAGAGGACTACTCAACATTCTGTCATAACGGACATGGGAAAAGGATCCCAGGAAGATCAGTCATCTGTATATGTGTAAAAGAACCACATCTTCCACACCTACAAGAAGCCAAACATTGTAATCAAACTTGCTGTAATAAAAAATAAAAAAATTAAATTCAAAACACGAACAAGAAGTAGTGAGACAAACGTGAGGGGCTTTCTCCTGGCACATTCCATTCTAAACTCCAATCTAGAACACCACTTCCACTGAGGCTCTCTTGCCCTAGTAACCAGATTTGGTAAGGGTGAACTGCTGCCACCTTGTGGCCGTTTCACACAACAGCATCTTTAATCCCAACGCTAATGGTCAGTTGATATTCAAAATCATTGCAGGCCTGTAAATGACACCTGCCCTGAAAACAAATCCTGGGGTCACATATCGACCAAAAAATTCAAAGGACGTCCATATTTCAAAACGACCGTTTCAAAAGGCATATTTTACGCACATTAGTGTTCTGCTTCTTTTCCTTTCTTTCCTTTTTTGTTAAAAAACACGGGAATGGAAAAAGTCATCCCTCAGAATGGGCGAAAATCGTTGCAGACGAATCAATGGACAGAGGTTTAATCTCCTATATATATAAACAGCTCATGCAGCTTAATATTAAAAAAACAAACAACCCAAAAAAATTGGGCAGAAGATGTAAAGAGACGTTTCTTCAAAGGAGACACAGAGATGGCCAAGACGCACATGAAAAGCTGCTCAACAGCACTAATTATTAGAGAAATGCAAATCAAAACTACAATGAGGTATCACCTCACACCTGTTAGAATCGGCATCATCAGAAAATCTACAAACAACCAATTCTGGGGAGGGTGTGGACAAAAGGAGCCCTCTTCCACTATTGGTGAGAATGTAAATTGATACAGTCACTATGGAGAACAGTATGGAGTTTCCTTAAAAAAATTAGAAATAGAATTACCATCTGATCCAGCAATCCCACTTCTGGGCATATACCCAGAGAAAACCGTATTTCAAAAAGGCACATTCACCACAATGTTCATTGCAGCACTATTTACAATAGCCAGGTAATGGAAGCAACCTAAATGCCCACAGACAGATGAATGGATAAAGATGTGGTACATATATAAAATGGAATATGACTCGGCCATAAAAAGGAATGAAACTGGGTCATTTGTAGAGACATCGATGGATCGAGAGACTGTCATACAGAATGAAGTAAGTCAGAAAGAGGAAAACAAATATTGTATATTAATGCATATATGTGGAGCCTAAAAATGGTACAGATGAACTGGTTTGCAGGGAAGAAATAGAGACACAGAGGTAGAGAACAAACGTATGGACACCAAGTGTGGGAAGCCATGGGGTGGTGGTGGTGGGATGAGTTGGGAGTTTGGGATTGACCTGTATACATGTATATGCATAAAATACATAACTAATAAAAACCTGCTGTATAAAAACATAAATAAAATTATTTTTCAAATTTTAAAAAAAATAGAATTTATCAATAAAACAGAAAAAAGTTCTTCCCGTCACACAGATGTATTTATAGGAATGAATTATTTCAATGCTTATATCTATAAATTCATAAAAGAGGAATAAAATATAACTTGAACCATAAAAGAAAAAAAAAAACCTGAACTCACGAGTTTTACAGAGGAAAACCCTATCTGGGCACTTGCTCCAGCGGTAAACAATTCTGAAATTGGTCAGAGGTGGGGAACCATCTCCCATACAGCCAGCAACCCACCCCCCACGCAAGGAGTGTCCTCATTGCAAAGCTGGGGGATCGTGCCGAGGCATCTGTGAGTAAACATGAGCTGAGCCCCAGGCCAGCTGCTGCTGAACTGTTCCCACCATTCCCAGGTAAAACACCTGAATAAGTACAAGGGCTTGAAAGCCTAGAGGAAGGGCCGTGGAGCCACACCAGCGACAGCACGCAGGCCAACTTGGTGCCTGCAGGCCAGCCAGGGTGGTCCTGGCCCCGGGATCTCTTCCAGAAGCTTTCCATTGCCCTGCCTGAGATACCCCTCCTTTCCCGGCCCCCACTGCTTTTTTCCTTCCTCACCTCTGTCCGGAGAGAAATTCCAGCGGAAGGTATGGGTGACACATCCTCTTCTTTACAGGCGGCAGCCTGGCAACTCCTGCAGAAAGGCCAGCAGATCCCCACTCACACCGGGCCACCCACAACGCTGTGGCCCCTCACTCCCTCCCACCAGCACAGCCCCGAGACTGCTGACGGGGCAGAGAATATGGAGTCAGGCACAGCTTCAGGGGCTATTGCTGCCTGGAGCTCTGTTTATATTGACCTCAAAGAGGCACACCTGGGGAGGGCGGGCCGGCAGGGTAAGGCTGCCCAGGTCAGCTAATCCACAACCCTCAGGGAATCACATTGTTGAAAATGGACCTCGCTAAGGCAGAAGAGAAGCCAAGGGAAAAAAGGACACAATGCCATTTGCAGCACCGTACATGAGTCTAGAAGTAATCACGTGACTTGTAGTAAGTCAGAAAGTGAAAGACACATATCATATCATATCACTTAGAGGTGTTACCTAAAAATGGATATCAGGGCAGATATTTCCACGGAGAAGGGCAATCACAGATTCATTAGACAAAATTATGGTTCACCAATGGAAAGGTGTGAGGATTGGTTTCATTACGATATCGGGGTTAACACACATATACAAACATAGGTGACATATATAATCACCAAAGACCTACAGAATACCAAGACAGGACTACTCAACTCTGTCATAACGTACATGGGAAAAGGATCCCAGGAAGAACAGTCATCTGTATATGTGTAAAAGAACCACATCTTCCACACCTACAACAAGCCAAACATTGTAATCAAACTTGCTGTAATAAAAAATAAAAAAATTAAATTAAAAACACGAACAAGAATTCGTGAGACAAACTTGAGGGGCTTTCTCCTGGCACATTCCATTCTAAATTCCAATCTAGAGCACCACTTCCACTGAGGCTCTCTTGCAGTAGTAACCAGATTTGGCAAGGGAGAACTGCTGCCACCTTGTGCCCGTTTCACACAACAGCAGCTTTAATCCCAGTGCTAATGGTCAGTTGATATTCAAAATCATTGCAGGCCTGTAAATGACACCTGCCCTGAAAACAAATCCTGGGGTCACATATCGACCAAAAAATTCAAAGCACGTCCATATTTCAAAAAGACCGTTTCAAAAGGCATATTTTACGCACATTAGTGTTCTGCTTCTTTTCCTTTCTTTCCTTTTTTGTTAAAAAAAACGGGACTGGAAAAAGGCATCCCTCAGAATGGGCGAAAATCGTTGCAAACGAATCAATGGACAGAGGTTTAATCTCCAATATATATAAACAGCTCATGCAGCTTAATATTAAAAAAACAAACAACCCAATACAAAAATGGGCAGAAGATCTAAAGAGACGTTTCTTCAAAGGAGACACAGAGATGGCCAAGACGCACATGAAAAGCTGCTCAACAGCACTAATTATTAGAGAAATGCAAATCAAAACTACAATGAGTATCACCTCACACCTGTTAGAATCGGCATCATCAGGAAATCTACAAACAACCAATTCTGGGGAGGGTGTGGACAAAAGGAGCCCTCTTCCACTATTGGTGGGAATGTAAATTGATACAGTCTCTATGGAGAACAGTATGGAGTTTCCTTAAAAAAATTAGAAATAGAATTACCATCTGATCCAGCAATCCCACTTCTGGGCATATACCCAGAGAAAACCGTATTTCCAAAAGGCACATTCACCACAATGTTCGTTGCAGCACTATTTACAATAGCCAGGTAATGGAAGCAACCTAAATGCCCACAGACAGATAAATGGATAAAGATGTGGTACATATATAAAATGGAATATTACTCGGCCATAAAAAGGAATGAAACTGGGTCATTTGTAGAGACATCAATGGATTGAGAGACTGTCATACAGAATGAAGTAAGTCAGAAAGAGGAAAACAAATATTGTATATTAATGCATATATGTGGAGCCTAAAAATGGTACAGATGAACTCGTTTGCAGGGAAGAAATAGAGACACAGAGGTAGAGAACAAACGTATGGACACCAAGTGTGGGAAGCCATGGGGTGGTGTTTGTGGGATGAGTTGGGATATTGGGATTGAACTGAATACATGTATATGCATAAAATACATAACTAATAATAACGTGCTGTATAAAAAAATAAATAAATTTAAATTTCAAAATTTTAAAAAATAAAATTTAAAAATAAAACAGAAAAAATTGCTTCCCGTCACACAGATGTATTTATAGGAATGAATTATTTCCATGCTTATATCTATAAATACATAAAAGAGGAATAAAATCTAACTTGAACCACAAAAGAAAAAAAAAAGTGAACCCACGAGTTATACAGAGGAAAAACCTATCAGGGCACTTGCTCCAGCGGTAAACAATTCTGAATTTGGTCAGAGGTGGGGAACCATCTCCCATACAGCCAGCAACCCACCCCCCACCCAAGGAGCGTCCTCATTGCAAAGCTGGGGGACCGTGCCGAGGCATCTGTGAGTAAACGTGAGCTGAGCCCCAGGCCAGCTGCTGCTGAACTGTTCCCACCCTTCCCAGGTAAAACACCTGAATATGTACAAGGGCTTGAAAGCCTAGTGGAAGGACCGTGGAGCCACACCAGCGACAGCACGCAGGCCAACTTGGTGCCTGCAGGCCAGCCAGGGTGGTCCTTTCCCCGGGCGCTCTTCCAGAAGCTTTCCATTGCCCTGCCTGAGATACCCCTCCTGTCCCGGCCCCCACTGCTTTTTTCCTTCCTCACCTCTGTCCGGAGAGAAATTCCAGCGGAAGGTATGGGTGACACAACCTCTTCTTTACAGGCGGCAGCCTGGCAACTCCTGCAGAAAGGCCAGCAGAACCCCACTCACACCGGGCCACCCACAAAGCTGTGGCCCCTCACTCCCTCCCACCAGCACAGCCCCGAGACTGCTGACGGGGCAGAGAATATGGAGTCAGGCACAGCTTCAGGGGCTATTGCTGCCTGGAGCGCTGTTTATATTGACCTCAACGAGGCACACCTGGTGAGGGCGGGCCGGCAGGGTAAGGCTGCCCAGGTCAGCTAATCCACAACACTCAGGGAATCACATTGTTGAAAATGGACCCCGCTAAGGCAGAAGAGAAGCCAAGGAAAAAAAGGACACAATGCCATTTGCAGCACCGTAGATGAGTCTAGAAGTAATCACGTGACTTGTAGTAAGTCAGAAAGTGGAAGACACATATCATATCATATCACTTATAGGTGTTACCTAAAAATGGATACCAGGGCAGATATTTCCACGGAGATGGGCAATCACAGATTCATTAAACAGACTTATGGTTCACCAATGGAAAGCTGTGAGGATTGGTTTCATTACGATATCGGGGTTAACAGACATATACAAACACAGGTGACATATATAATCACCAAAGACCTACAGAATACCAAGAGAGGACTACTCAATATTCTGTCATAACATACATGGGATTAGGATCCCAGGAAGAACAGACATCTGTATATGTGTAAAAGAACCACATCTTCCACACCTACAACAAGCCAAACTTTGTAATCAAACTTGTTGTAATAAAAAATAAAAAATTAAATTAAAAACACGAACAAGAAGTAGTGAGACAAACGTGAGGGGCTTTCTCCTGGCACATTCCATTCTAAACTCCAATCTAGAACATCACTTCCACTGAGGCTCTCTTGCCCTAGTAACCAGATTTGGTAAGGGTGAACTGCTGCCACCTTGTGGCCGTTTCACACAACAGCAGCTTTAATCCCAACGCTAATGGTCAGTTGATATTCAAAATCATTGCAGGCCTGTAAATGACACCTGCCCTGAAAACAAATCCTGGGGTCACATATCGACCAAAAAATTCAAAGGACGTCCATATTTCAAAACGACCGTTTCAAAAGGCATATTTTACGCACATTAGTGTTCTGCTTCTTTTCCTTTCTTTCCATTTTTGTTAAAAAACACGGGAATGGAAAAAGGGATCCCTCAGAATGGGCAAAAATCCTTGCAGACGAATCAATGGACAGAGGTTTAATCTCCAATATATATAAACAGCTCATGCAGCTTAATATTAAAAAAACAAACAACCCCAAAAAAATGGGCAGAAGATCTAAAGAGACGTTTCTTCAAAGGAGACACAGAGATGGCCAAGACGCACGTGAAAAGCTGCTCAACAGCACTAATTATTAGAGAAATGCAAATCAATACTACAATGAGGTATCACCTCACACCTGTTAGAATCGGCATCATCAGGAAATCTACAAACAACCAATTCTGGGGATGGTGTGGATAAAAGGAGCCCTCTTCCACTATTGGTGGGAATGTAAATTGATACAGTAACTATGGAGAACAGTATGGAGTTTCCTTAAAAATATTAGAAATAGAATTACCATCTGATCCAGCAATCCCACTTCTGTGCATATACCCAGAGAAAACCGTATTTCAAAAAGGCACATTCACCACAATGTTTGTTGCAGCACTATTTACAATAGCCAGGTAATGGAAGCAACCTAAATGCCCACAGACAGATGAATGGATAAAGATGTGGTACATATATAAAATGGAATATTACTCGGCCATAAAAAGGAATGAAACTGGGTCATTTGTAGAGACATCGATGGATCGAGAGACTGTCATACAGAATGAAGTAAGTCAGAAAGAGGAAAACAAATATTGTATATTAATGCATATATGTGGAGCCTAAAAATGGTACAAATGAACTGGTTTGCAGGGAAGAAATAGAGACACAGAGGTAGAGAACAAACGTATGGACACCAAGTGTGGGAAGCCATGGGGTGGTGATGGTGGGATGAGTTGGGAGTCTGGGATTGACCTGTATACATGTATATGCATAAAATACATAACTAATAATAACGTGCTGTATAAAAAAAATAAATAAAATTAAATTTCAAAATTTAAAAAAATAAAATTTAAAAATAAAACAGAAAAAATTTCTTCCCATCACACAGATGTATTTATAGGAATGAATTATTTCCATGCTTATATCTATAAATACATAAAAGTAGAATAAAATCTAACTTGAATGATAAAAGAAAAAAAAAAGTGAACCCACGAGTTATACAGAGGAAAATCCTACCACGGCACTTGCTCCAGTGGTAAACAATTCTGAAATTGGTCAGAGGTGGGGAACCATCTCCCATACAGCCAGCAACCCACCCCCCACGCAAGGAGCGTCCTCATTGCAAAGCTGGGGGACCGTGCTGAGGCATCTGTGAGTAAACGTGAGCTGAGCCCCAGGCCAGCTGCTGCTGAACTGTCCCTACCCTTTCCAGGTAAAACACCTGAATATGTACAAGGGCTTGAAAGCCTAGAGGAAGGACCGTGGAGCCACACCAGCGACAGCACGCAGGCCAACATGGTGGCTGCCGGGCAGCCAGGGTGGTCCTGGACCCTGGGCGCTCTACCAGAAGCTTTCCATTGCCCTGCCTGAGATACCCCTCCTGTCCCGGCCCCCACTGCTTTTTTCCTTCCTCACCTCTGTCCGGAGAGAAATTCCAGCGGAAGGTATGGGTGACACATCCTCTTCTTTATAGGAGGCAGCCTGGCAAATCCTGCAGAAAGGCCAGCAGGACCCCACTCACACCGGGCCACCCACAAAGCTGTGGCCCCTCACTCCTTCCCACCAGCACAGCCCCGAGGCTGCTGATGGGGCAGAGAATATGGAGTCAGGCACAGCTTCAGGGGCTATTGCTGCCTGGAGCTCTGTTTATATTGACCTCAACGAGGCACAGCTGGGGAGGGCGGGCCGGCAGGGTAAGGCTGCCCAGGTCAGCTAATCCACAACCCTCAGGGAATCACATTGTTGAAAATGGACCCCGCTAAGGCAGAAGAGATGCCAAGGAAAAAGAGGACACAATGCCATTTGCCGCACCGTAGATGAGTCTAAAAGTAATCACGTGACTTGTAGTAAGTCAGAAAGTGAAAGACACATATCATATCATATCACTTATAGGTGTTACCTAAAAATGGATACCAGGGCAGATATTTCCACGGAGAAGGGCAATCACAGATTCATTAAACAAACTTATGGTTCACCAATGGAAAGGTGTGAGGATTGGTTTCATTACGATATCGGGGTTAACAGACATATACAAACACAGGTGACATATATAATCACCAAAGACCTACAGAATACCAAGAGAGGACTACTCAACATTCTGTCATAACGGACATGGGAAAAGGATCCCAGGAAGATCAGTCATCTGTATATGTGTAAAAGAACCACATCTTCCACACCTACAAGAAGCCAAACATTGTAATCAAACTTGCTGTAATAAAAAATAAAAAAATTAAATTCAAAACACGAACAAGAAGTAGTGAGACAAACGTGAGGGGCTTTCTCCTGGCACATTCCATTCTAAACTCCAATCTAGAACACCATTTACACTGAGGCTCTCTTGCCCTAGTAACCAGATTTGGTAAGGGTGAACTGCTGCCACCTTGTGGCCGTTTCACACAACAGCATCTTTAATCCCAAAGCTAATGGTCAGTTGATATTCAAAATCATTGCAGGCCTGTAAATGACACCTGCCCTGAAAACAAATCCTGGGGTCACATATCGACCAAAAAATTCAAAGGACGTCCATATTTCAAAACGACCGTTTCAAAAGGCATATTTTACGCACATTAGTGTTCTGCTTCTTTTCCTTTCTTTCCTTTTTTGTTAAAAAACACGGGAATGGAAAAAGGCATCCCTCAGAATGGGCGAAAATCGTTGCAGATGAATCAATGGACAGAGGTTTAATCTCCTATATATATAAACAGCTCATGCAGCTTAATATTAAAAAAACAAACAACCCAAAAAAATTGGGCAGAAGATGTAAAGAGACGTTTCTTCAAAGGAGACACAGAGATGGCCAAGACGCACATGAAAAGCTGCTCAACAGCACTAATTATTAGAGAAATGCAAATCAAAACTACAATGAGGTTTCACCTCACACCTGTTAGAATCGGCATCATCAGAAAATCTACAAACAACCAATTCTGGGGAGGGTGTGGACAAAAGGAGCCCTCTTCCACTATTGGTGGGAATGTAAATTGATACAGTCACTATGGAGAACAGTATGGAGTTTCCTTAAAAAAATTAGAAATAGAATTACCATCTGATCCAGCAATCCCACTTCTGGGCATATACCCAGAGAAAACCGTATTTCAAAAAGGCACATTCACCACAATGTTCGTTGCAGCACTATTTACAATAGCCAGGTAATGGAAGCAACCTAAATGCCCACAGACAGATGAATGGATAAAGATGTGGTACATATATAAAATGGAATATGACTCGGCCATAAAAAGGAATGAAACTGGGTCATTTGTAGAGACATCGATGGATCGAGAGACTGTCATACAGAATGAAGTAAGTCAGAAAGAGGAAAACAAATATTGTATATTAATGCATATATGTGGAGCCTAAAAATGGTACAGATGAACTGGTTTGCAGGGAAGAAATAGAGACACAGAGGTAGAGAACAAACGTATGGACACCAAGTGTGGGAAGCCATGGGGTGGTGGTGGTGGGATGAGTTGGGAGTTTGGGATTGACCTGTATACATGTATATGCATAAAATACATAACTAATAAAAACCTGCTGTATAAAAACATAAATAAAATTATTTTTCAAATTTAAAAAAAAATAGAATTTAACAATAAAACAGAAAAAAGTTCTTCCCGTCACACAGATGTATTTATAGGAATGAATTATTTCAATGCTTATATCTATAAATTCATAAAAGAGGAATAAAATATAACTTGAACCATAAAAGAAAAAAAAAACCTGAACTCACGAGTTTTACAGAGGAAAACCCTATCTGGGCACTTGCTCCAGCGGTAAACAATTCTGAAATTGGTCAGAGGTGGGGAACCATCTCCCATACAGCCAGCAACCCACCCCCCACGCAAGGAGTGTCCTCATTGCAAAGCTGGGGGATCGTGCCGAGGCATCTGTGAGTAAACATGAGCTGAGCCCCAGGCCAGCTGCTGCTGAACTGTTCCCACCATTCCCAGGTAAAACACCTGAATAAGTACAAGGGCTTGAAAGCCTAGAGGAAGGGCCGTGGAGCCACACCAGCGACAGCACGCAGACCAACTTGGTGCCTGCAGGCCAGCCAGGGTGGTCCTGGCCCCGGGATCTCTTCCAGAAGCTTTCCATTGCCCTGCCTGAGATACCCCTCCTGTCCCGGCCCCCACTGCTTTTTTCCTTCCTCACCTCTGTCCGGAGAGAAATTCCAGCGGAAGGTATGGGTGACACATCCTCTTCTTTACAGGCGGCAGCCTGGCAACTCCTGCAGAAAGGCCAGCAGAGCCCCACTCACACCGGGCCACCCACAACGCTGTGGCCCCTCACTCCATCCCACCAGCACAGCCCCGAGACTGCTGACGGGGCAGAGAATATGGAGTCAGGCACAGCTTCAGGGGCTATTGCTGCCTGGAGCTCTGTTTATATTGACCTCAAAGAGGCACACCTGGGGAGGGCGGGCCGGCAGGGTAAGGCTGCCCAGGTCAGCTAATCCACAACCCTCAGGGAATCACATTGTTGAAAATGGACCTCGCTAAGGCAGAAGAGAAGCCAAGGGAAAAAAGGACACAATGCCATTTGCAGCACCGTACATGAGTCTAGAAGTAATCACGTGACTTGTAGTAAGTCAGAAAGTGAAAGACACATATCATATCATATCACTTAGAGGTGTTACCTAAAAATGGATATCAGGGCAGATATTTCCACGGAGAAGGGCAATCACAGATTCATTAGACAAAATTATGGTTCACCAATGGAAAGGTGTGAGGATTGGTTTCATTACGATATCGGGGTTAACACACATATACAAACATAGGTGACATATATAATCACCAAAGACCTACAGAATACCAAGAGAGGACTACTCAACTCTGTCATAACGTACATGGGAAAAGGATCCCAGGAAGAACAGTCATCTGTATATGTGTAAAAGAACCACATCTTCCACACCTACAACAAGCCAAACATTGTAATCAAACTTGCTGTAATAAAAAATATAAAAAATTAAATTAAAAACACGAACAAGAATTCGTGAGACAAACTTGAGGGGCTTTCTCCTGGCACATTCCATTCTAAATTCCAATCTAGAGCACCACTTCCACTGAGGCTCTCTTGCAGTAGTAACCAGATTTGGCAAGGGAGAACTGCTGCCACCTTGTGCCCGTTTCACACAACAGCAGCTTTAATCCCAGTGCTAACGGTCAGTTGATATTCAAAATCATTGCAGGCCTGTAAATGACACCTGCCCTGAAAACAAATCCTGGGGTCACATATCGACCAAAAAATTCAAAGCACGTCCATATTTCAAAAAGACCGTTTCAAAAGGCATATTTTACGCACATTAGTGTTCTGCTTCTTTTCCTTTCTTTCCTTTTTTGTTAAAAAAAACGGGACTGGAAAAAGGCATCCCTCAGAATGGGCGAAAATCGTTGCAAACGAATCAATGGACAGAGGTTTAATCTCCAATATATATAAACAGCTCATGCAGCTTAATATTAAAAAAACAAACAACCCAATACAAAAATGGGCAGAAGATCTAAAGAGACGTTTCTTCAAAGGAGACACAGAGATGGCCAAGACGCACATGAAAAGCTGCTCAACAGCACTAATTATTAGAGAAATGCAAATCAAAACTACAATGAGGTATCACCTCACACCTGTTAGAATCGGCATCATCAGGAAATCTACAAACAACCAATTCTGGGGATGGTGTGGATAAAAGGAGCCCTCTTCCACTATTGGTGGGAATGTAAATTGATACAGTCACTATGGAGAACAGTATGGAGTTTCCTTAAAAATATTAGAAATAGAATTACCATCTGATCCAGCAATCCCACTTCTGTGCATATACCCAGAGAAAACCGTATTTCAAAAAGGCACATTCACCACAATGTTTGTTGCAGCACTATTTACAATAGCCAGGTAATGGAAGCAACCTAAATGCCCACAGACAGATGAATGGATAAAGATGTGGTACATATATAAAATGGAATATTACTCGGCCATAAAAAGGAATGAAACTGGGTCATTTGTAGAGACATCGATGGATCGAGAGACTGTCATACAGAATGAAGTAAGTCAGAAAGAGGAAAACAAATATTGTATATTAATGCATATTTGTGGAGCCTAAAAATGGTACAGATGAACTGGTTTGCAGGGAAGAAATAGAGACACAGAGGTAGAGAACAAACGTATGGACACCAAGTGTGGGAAGCCATGGGGTGGTGGTTGTGGGATGAGTTGGGATATTGGGATTGAACTGAATACATGTATATGCATAAAATACATAACTAATAATAACGTGCTGTATAAAAAAATAAATAAATTTAAATTTCAAAATTTTAAAAAATAAAATTTAAAAATAAAACAGAAAAAATTGCTTCCCGTCACACAGATGTATTTATAGGAATGAATTATTTCCATGCTTATATCTATAAATACATAAAAGAGGAATAAAATCTAACTTGAACCACAAAAGAAAAAAAAAAGTGAACCCACGAGTTATACAGAGGAAAAACCTATCAGGGCACTTGCTCCAGCGGTAAACAATTCTGAATTTGGTCAGAGGTGGGGAACCATCTCCCATACAGCCATCAACCCACCCCCCACCCAAGGAGCGTCCTCATTGCAAAGCTGGGGGACCGTGCCGAGGCATCTGTGAGTAAACGTGAGCTGAGCCCCAGGCCAGCTGCTGCTGAACTGTTCCCACCCTTCCCAGGTAAAACACCTGAATATGTACAAGGGCTTGAAAGCCTAGTGGAAGGACCGTGGAGCCACACCAGCGACAGCACGCAGGCCAACTTGGTGCCTGCAGGCCACCCAGGGTGGTCCTTTCCCCGGGCGCTCTTCCAGAAGCTTTCCATTGCCCTGCCTGAGATACCCCTCCTGTCCCGGCCCCCACTGCTTTTTTCCTTCCTCACCTCTGTCCGGAGAGAAATTCCAGCGGAAGGTATGGGTGACACAACCTCTTCTTTACAGGCGGCAGCCTGGCAACTCCTGCAGAAAGGCCAGCAGAACCCCACTCACACCGGGCCACCCACAAAGCTGTGGCCCCTCACTCCCTCCCACCAGCACAGCCCCGAGACTGCTGACGGGGCAGAGAATATGGAGTCAGGCACAGCTTCAGGGGCTATTGCTGCCTGGAGCGCTGTTTATATTGACCTCAACGAGGCACACCTGGTGAGGGCGGGCCGGCAGGGTAAGGCTGCCCAGGTCAGCTAATCCACAACACTCAGGGAATCACATTGTTGAAAATGGACCCCGCTAAGGCAGAAGAGAAGCCAAGGAAAAAAAGGACACAATGCCATTTGCAGCACCGTAGATGAGTCTAGAAGTAATCACGTGACTTGTAGTAAGTCAGAAAGTGGAAGACACATATCATATCATATCACTTATAGGTGTTACCTAAAAATGGATACCAGGGCAGATATTTCCACGGAGATGGGCAATCACAGATTCATTACACAGACTTATGGTTCACCAATGGAAAGCTGTGAGGATTGGTTTCATTACGATATCGGGGTTAACAGACATATACAAACACAGGTGACATATATAATCACCAAAGACCTACAGAATACCAAGAGAGGACTACTCAATATTCTGTCATAACATACATGGGAATAGGATCCCAGGAAGAACAGACATCTGTATATGTGTAAAAGAACCACATCTTCCACACCTACAACAAGCCAAACTTTGTAATCAAACTTGTTGTAATAAAAAATAAAAAATTAAATTAAAAACACGAACAAGAAGTAGTGAGACAAACGTGAGGGGCTTTCTCCTGGCACATTCCATTCTAAACTCCAATCTAGAACATCACTTCCACTGAGGCTCTCTTGCCCTAGTAACCAGATTTGGTAAGGGTGAACTGCTGCCACCTTGTGGCCGTTTCACACAACAGCAGCTTTAATCCCAACGCTAATGGTCAGTTGATATTCAAAATCATTGCAGGCCTGTAAATGACACCTGCCCTGAAAACAAATCCTGGGGTCACATATCGACCAAAAAATTCAAAGGACGTCCATATTTCAAAACGACCGTTTCAAAAGGCATATTTTACGCACATTAGTGTTCTGCTTCTTTTCCTTTCTTTCCATTTTTGTTAAAAAACACGGGAATGGAAAAAGGGATCCCTCAGAATGGGCAAAAATCCTTGCAGACGAATCAATGGACAGAGGTTTAATCTCCAATATATATAAACAGCTCATGCAGCTTAATATTAAAAAAACAAACAACCCCCAAAAAATGGGCAGAAGATCTAAAGAGACGTTTCTTCAAAGGAGACACAGAGATGGCCAAGACGCACGTGAAAAGCTGCTCAACAGCACTAATTATTAGAGAAATGCAAATCAATACTACAATGAGGTATCACCTCACACCTGTTAGAATCGGCATCATCAGGAAATCTACAAACAACCAATTCTGGGGATGGTGTGGATAAAAGGAGCCCTCTTCCACTATTGGTGGGAATGTAAATTGATACAGTCACTATGGAGAACAGTATGGAGTTTCCTTAAAAATATTAGAAATAGAATTACCATCTGATCCAGCAATCCCACTTCTGTGCATATACCCAGAGAAAACCGTATTTCAAAAAGGCACATTCACCACAATGTTTGTTGCAGCACTATTTACAATAGCCAGGTAATGGAAGCAACCTAAATGCCCACAGACAGATGAATGGATAAAGATGTGGTACATATATAAAATGGAATATGACTCGGCCATAAAAAGGAATGAAACTGGGTCATTTGTAGAGACATCGATGGATCGAGAGACTGTCATACAGAATGAAGTAAGTCAGAAAGAGGAAAACAAATATTGTATATTAATGCATATATGTGGAGCCTAAAAATGGTACAAATGAACTGGTTTGCAGGGAAGAAATAGAGACACAGAGGTAGAGAACAAACGTATGGACACCAAGTGTGGGAAGCCATGGGGTGGTGATGGTGGGATGAGTTGGGAGTCTGGGATTGACCTGTATACATGTATATGCATAAAATGCATAACTAATAATAACGTGCTGTATAAAAAAAATAAATAAAATTAAATTTCAAAATTTAAAAAAATAAAATTTAAAAATAAAACAGAAAAAATTTCTTCCCATCACACAGATGTATTTATAGGAATGAATTATTTCCATGCTTATATCTATAAATACATAAAAGTAGAATAAAATCTAACTTGAATGATAAAAGAAAAAAAAAAGTGAACCCACGAGTTATACAGAGGAAAATCCTACCACGGCACTTGCTCCAGTGGTAAACAATTCTGAAATTGGTCAGAGGTGGGGAACCATCTCCCATACAGCCAGCAACCCACCCCCCACGCCAGGAGCGTCCTCATTGCAAAGCTGGGGGACCGTGCTGAGGCATCTGTGAGTAAACGTGAGCTGAGCCCCAGGCCAGCTGCTGCTGAACTGTCCCTACCCTTTCCAGGTAAAACACCTGAATATGTACAAGGGCTTGAAAGCCTAGAGGAAGGACCGTGGAGCCACACCAGCGACAGCACGCAGGCCAACATGGTGGCTGCCGGGCAGCCAGGGTGGTCCTGGTCCCTGGGCGCTCTACCAGAAGCTTTCCATTGCCCTGCCTGAGATACCCCTCCTGTCCCGGCCCCCACTGCTTTTTTCCTTCCTCACCTCTGTCCGGAGAGAAATTCCAGCGGAAGGTATGGGTGACACATCCTCTTCTTTATAGGAGGCAGCCTGGCAACTCCTGCAGAAAGGCCAGCAGGACCCCACTCACACCGGGCCACCCACAAAGCTGTGGCCCCTCACTCCTTCCCACCAGCCCAGCCCCGAGGCTGCTGATGGGGCAGAGAATATGGAGTCAGGCACAGCTTCAGGGGCTATTGCTGCCTGGAGCTCTGTTTATATTGACCTCAACGAGGCACAGCTGGGGAGGGCGGGCCGGCAGGGTAAGGCTGCCCAGGTCAGCTAATCCACAAGCCTCAGGGAATCACATTGTTGAAAATGGACCCCGCTAAGGCAGAAGAGATGCCAAGGAAAAAGAGGACACAATGCCATTTGCCGCACCGTAGATGAGTCTAAAAGTAATCACGTGACTTGTAGTAAGTCAGAAAGTGAAAGACACATATCATATCATATCACTTATAGGTGTTACCTAAAAATGGATACCAGGGCAGATATTTCCACGGAGAAGGGCAATCCCAGATTCATTAAACAAACTTATGGTTCACCAATGGAAAGGTGTGAGGATTGGTTTCATTACGATATCGGGGTTAACAGACATATACAAACACAGGTGACATATATAATCACCAAAGACCTACAGAATACCAAGAGAGGACTACTCAACATTCTGTCATAACGGACATGGGAAAAGGATCCCAGGAAGATCAGTCATCTGTATATGTGTAAAAGAACCACATCTTCCACACCTACAAGAAGCCAAACATTGTAATCAAACTTGCTGTAATAAAAAATAAAAAAAATTAAATTCAAAACACGAACAAGAAGTAGTGAGACAAACGTGAGGGGCTTTCTCCTGGCACATTCCATTCTAAACTCCAATCTAGAACACCATTTACACTGAGGCTCTCTTGCCCTAGTAACCAGATTTGGTAAGGGTGAACTGCTGCCACCTTGTGGCCGTTTCACACAACAGCATCTTTAATCCCAAAGCTAATGGTCAGTTGATATTCAAAATCATTGCAGGCCTGTAAATGACACCTGCCCTGAAAACAAATCCTGGGGTCACATATCGACCAAAAAATTCAAAGGACGTCCATATTTCAAAACGACCGTTTCAAAAGGCATATTTTACGCACATTAGTGTTCTGCTTCTTTTCCTTTCTTTCCTTTTTTGTTAAAAAACACGGGAATGGAAAAAGGCATCCCTCAGAATGGGCGAAAATCGTTGCAGATGAATCAATGGACAGAGGTTTAATCTCCTATATATATAAACAGCTCATGCAGCTTAATATTAAAAAAACAAACAACCCAAAAAAATTGGGCAGAAGATGTAAAGAGACGTTTCTTCAAAGGAGACACAGAGATGGCCAAGACGCACATGAAAAGCTGCTCAACAGCACTAATTATTAGAGAAATGCAAATCAAAACTACAATGAGGTTTCACCTCACACCTGTTAGAATCGGCATCATCAGAAAATCTACAAACAACCAATTCTGGGGAGGGTGTGGACAAAAGGAGCCCTCTTCCACTATTGGTGGGAATGTAAATTGATACAGTCACTATGGAGAACAGTATGGAGTTTCCTTAAAAAAATTAGAAATAGAATTACCATCTGATCCAGCAATCCCACTTCTGGGCATATACCCAGAGAAAACCGTATTTCAAAAAGGCACATTCACCACAATGTTCGTTGCAGCACTATTTACAATAGCCAGGTAATGGAAGCAACCTAAATGCCCACAGACAGATGAATGGATAAAGATGTGGTACATATATAAAATGGAATATGACTCGGCCATAAAAAGGAATGAAACTGGGTCATTTGTAGAGACATCGATGGATCGAGAGACTGTCATACAGAATGAAGTAAGTCAGAAAGAGGAAAACAAATATTGTATATTAATGCATATATGTGGAGCCTAAAAATGGTACAGATGAACTGGTTTGCAGGGAAGAAATAGAGACACAGAGGTAGAGAACAAACGTATGGACACCAAGTGTGGGAAGCCATGGGGTGGTGGTGGTGGGATGAGTTGGGAGTTTGGGATTGACCTGTATACATGTATATGCATAAAATACATAACTAATAAAAACTTGCTGTATAAAAACATAAATAAAATTATTTTTCAAATTTAAAAAAAAATAGAATTTAACAATAAAACAGAAAAAAGTTCTTCCCGTCACACAGATGTATTTATAGGAATGAATTATTTCAATGCTTATATCTATAAATTCATAAAAGAGGAATAAAATATAACTTGAACCATAAAAGAAAAAAAAAACCTGAACTCACGAGTTTTACAGAGGAAAACCCTATCTGGGCACTTGCTCCAGCGGTAAACAATTCTGAAATTGGTCAGAGGTGGGGAACCATCTCCCATACAGCCAGCAACCCACCCCCCACGCAAGGAGTGTCCTCATTGCAAAGCTGGGGGATCGTGCCGAGGCATCTGTGAGTAAACATGAGCTGAGCCCCAGGCCAGCTGCTGCTGAACTGTTCCCACCATTCCCAGGTAAAACACCTGAATAAGTACAAGGGCTTGAAAGCCTAGAGGAAGGGCCGTGGAGCCACACCAGCGACAGCACGCAGGCCAACTTGGTGCCTGCAGGCCAGCCAGGGTGGTCCTGGCCCCGGGATCTCTTCCAGAAGCTTTCCATTGCCCTGCCTGAGATACCCCTCCTGTCCCGGCCCCCACTGCTTTTTTCCTTCCTCACCTCTGTCCGGAGAGAAATTCCAGCGGAAGGTATGGGTGACACATCCTCTTCTTTACAGGCGGCAGCCTGGCAACTCCTGCAGAAAGGCCAGCAGAGCCCCACTCACACCGGGCCACCCACAACGCTGTGGCCCCTCACTCCCTCCCACCAGCACAGCCCCGAGACTGCTGACGGGGCAGAGAATATGGAGTCAGGCACAGCTTCAGGGGCTATTGCTGCCTGGAGCTCTGTTTATATTGACCTCAAAGAGGCACACCTGGGGAGGGCGGGCCGGCAGGGTAAGGCTGCCCAGGTCAGCTAATCCACAACCCTCAGGGAATCACATTGTTGAAAATGGACCTCGCTAAGGCAGAAGAGAAGCCAAGGGAAAAAAGGACACAATGCCATTTGCAGCACCGTACATGAGTCTAGAAGTAATCACGTGACTTGTAGTAAGTCAGAAAGTGAAAGACACATATCATATCATATCACTTAGAGGTGTTACCTAAAAATGGATATCAGGGCAGATATTTCCACGGAGAAGGGCAATCACAGATTCATTAGACAAAATTATGGTTCACCAATGGAAAGGTGTGAGGATTGGTTTCATTACGATATCGGGGTTAACACACATATACAAACATAGGTGACATATATAATCACCAAAGACCTACAGAATACCAAGAGAGGACTACTCAACTCTGTCATAACGTACATGGGAAAAGGATCCCAGGAAGAACAGTCATCTGTATATGTGTAAAAGAACCACATCTTCCACACCTACAACAAGCCAAACATTGTAATCAAACTTGCTGTAATAAAAAATATAAAAAATTAAATTAAAAACACGAACAAGAATTCGTGAGACAAACTTGAGGGGCTTTCTCCTGGCACATTCCATTCTAAATTCCAATCTAGAGCACCACTTCCACTGAGGCTCTCTTGCAGTAGTAACCAGATTTGGCAAGGGAGAACTGCTGCCACCTTGTGCCCGTTTCACACAACAGCAGCTTTAATCCCAGTGCTAATGGTCAGTTGATATTCAAAATCATTGCAGGCCTGTAAATGACACCTGCCCTGAAAACAAATCCTGGGGTCACATATCGACCAAAAAATTCAAAGCACGTCCATATTTCAAAAAGACCGTTTCAAAAGGCATATTTTACGCACATTAGTGTTCTGCTTCTTTTCCTTTCTTTCCTTTTTTGTTAAAAAAAACGGGACTGGAAAAAGGCATCCCTCAGAATGGGCGAAAATCGTTGCAAACGAATCAATGGACAGAGGTTTAATCTCCAATATATATAAACAGCTCATGCAGCTTAATATTAAAAAAACAAACAACCCAATACAAAAATGGGCAGAAGATCTAAAGAGACGTTTCTTCAAAGGAGACACAGAGATGGCCAAGACGCACATGAAAAGCTGCTCAACAGCACTAATTATTAGAGAAATGCAAATCAAAACTACAATGAGGTATCACCTCACACCTGTTAGAATCGGCATCATCAGGAAATCTACAAACAACCAATTCTGGGGATGGTGTGGATAAAAGGAGCCCTCTTGCACTATTGGTGGGAATGTAAATTGATACAGTCACTATGGAGAACAGTATGGAGTTTCCTTAAAAATATTAGAAATAGAATTACCATCTGATCCAGCAATCCCACTTCTGTGCATATACCCAGAGAAAACCGTATTTCAAAAAGGCACATTCACCACAATGTTTGTTGCAGCACTATTTACAATAGCCAGGTAATGGAAGCAACCTAAATGCCCACAGACAGATGAATGGATAAAGATGTGGTACATATATAAAATGGAATATTACTCGGCCATAAAAAGGAATGAAACTGGGTCATTTGTAGAGACATCGATGGATCGAGAGACTGTCATACAGAATGAAGTAAGTCAGAAAGAGGAAAACAAATATTGTATATTAATGCATATTTGTGGAGCCTAAAAATGGTACAGATGAACTGGTTTGCAGGGAAGAAATAGAGACACAGAGGTAGAGAACAAACGTATGGACACCAAGTGTGGGAAGCCATGGGGTGGTGGTTGTGGGATGAGTTGGGATATTGGGATTGAACTGAATACATGTATATGCATAAAATACATAACTAATAATAACGTGCTGTATAAAAAAATAAATAAATTTAAATTTCAAAATTTTAAAAAATAAAATTTAAAAATAAAACAGAAAAAATTGCTTCCCGTCACACAGATGTATTTATAGGAATGAATTATTTCCATGCTTATATCTATAAATACATAAAAGAGGAATAAAATCTAACTTGAACCACAAAAGAAAAAAAAAAGTGAACCCACGAGTTATACAGAGGAAAAACCTATCAGGGCACTTGCTCCAGCGGTAAACAATTCTGAATTTGGTCAGAGGTGGGGAACCATCTCCCATACAGCCATCAACCCACCCCCCACCCAAGGAGCGTCCTCATTGCAAAGCTGGGGGACCGTGCCGAGGCATCTGTGAGTAAACGTGAGCTGAGCCCCAGGCCAGCTGCTGCTGAACTGTTCCCACCCTTCCCAGGTAAAACACCTGAATATGTACAAGGGCTTGAAAGCCTAGTGGAAGGACCGTGGAGCCACACCAGCGACAGCACGCAGGCCAACTTGGTGCCTGCAGGCCACCCAGGGTGGTCCTTTCCCCGGGCGCTCTTTCAGAAGCTATCCATTGCCCTGCCTGAGATACCCCTCCTGTCCCGGCCCCCACTGCTTTTTTCCTTCCTCACCTCTGTCCGGAGAGAAATTCCAGCGGAAGGTATGGGTGACACAACCTCTTCTTTACAGGCGGCAGCCTGGCAACTCCTGCAGAAAGGCCAGCAGAACCCCACTCACACCGGGCCACCCACAAAGCTGTGGCCCCTCACTCCCTCCCACCAGCACAGCCCCGAGACTGCTGACGGGGCAGAGAATATGGAGTCAGGCACAGCTTCAGGGGCTATTGCTGCCTGGAGCGCTGTTTATATTGACCTCAACGAGGCACAGCTGGGGAGGGCGGGCCGGCAGGGTAAGGCTGCCCAGGTCAGCTAATCCACAAGCCTCAGGGAATCACATTGTTGAAAATGGACCCCGCTAAGGCAGAAGAGATGCCAAGGAAAAAGAGGACACAATGCCATTTGCCGCACCGTAGATGAGTCTAAAAGTAATCACGTGACTTGTAGTAAGTCAGAAAGTGAAAGACACATATCATATCATATCACTTATAGGTGTTACCTAAAAATGGATACCAGGGCAGATATTTCCACGGAGAAGGGCAATCCCAGATTCATTAAACAAACTTATGGTTCACCAATGGAAAGGTGTGAGGATTGGTTTCATTACGATATCGGGGTTAACAGACATATACAAACACAGGTGACATATATAATCACCAAAGACCTACAGAATACCAAGAGAGGACTACTCAACATTCTGTCATAACGGACATGGGAAAAGGATCCCAGGAAGATCAGTCATCTGTATATGTGTAAAAGAACCACATCTTCCACACCTACAAGAAGCCAAACATTGTAATCAAACTTGCTGTAATAAAAAATAAAAAAATTAAATTCAAAACAAGAACAAGAAGTAGTGAGACAAACGTGAGGGGCTTTCTCCTGGCACATTCCATTCTAAACTCCAATCTAGAACACCACTTCCACTGAGGCTCTCTTGCCCTAGTAACCAGATTTGGTAAGGGTGAACTGCTGCCACCTTGTGGCCGTTTCACACAACAGCATCTTTAATCCCAAAGCTAATGGTCAGTTGATATTCAAAATCATTGCAGGCCTGTAAATGACACCTGCCCTGAAAACAAATCCTGGGGTCACATATCGACCAAAAAATTCAAAGGACGTCCATATTTCAAAACGACCGTTTCAAAAGGCATATTTTACGCACATTAGTGTTCTGCTTCTTTTCCTTTCTTTCCTTTTTTGTTAAAAAACACGGGAATGGAAAAAGGCATCCCTCAGAATGGGCGAAAATCGTTGCAGACAAATCAATGGACAGAGGTTTAATCTCCTATATATATAAACAGCTCATGCAGCTTAATATTAAAAAAACAAACAACCCAAAAAAATTGGGCAGAAGATGTAAAGAGACGTTTCTTCAAAGGAGACACAGAGATGGCCAAGACGCACATGAAAAGCTGCTCAACAGCACTAATTATTAGAGAAATGCAAATCAAAACTACAATGAGGTTTCACCTCACACCTGTTAGAATCGGCATCATCAGAAAATCTACAAACAACCAATTCTGGGGAGGGTGTGGACAAAAGGAGCCCTCTTCCACTATTGGTGGGAATGTAAATTGATACAGTCACTATGGAGAACAGTATGGAGTTTCCTTAAAAAAATTAGAAATAGAATTACCATCTGATCCAGCAATCCCACTTCTGGGCATATACCCAGAGAAAACCGTATTTCAAAAAGGCACATTCACCACAATGTTCGTTGCAGCACTATTTACAATAGCCAGGTAATGGAAGCAACCTAAATGCCCACAGACAGATGAATGGATAAAGATGTGGTACATATATAAAATGGAATATGACTCGGCCATAAAAAGGAATGAAACTGGGTCATTTGTAGAGACATCGATGGATCGAGAGACTGTCATACAGAATGAAGTAAGTCAGAAAGAGGAAAACAAATATTGTATATTAATGCATATATGTGGAGCCTAAAAATGGTACAGATGAACTGGTTTGCAGGGAAGAAATAGAGACACAGAGGTAGAGAACAAACGTATGGACACCAAGTGTGGGAAGCCATGGGGTGGTGGTGGTGGGATGAGTTGGGAGTTTGGGATTGACCTGTATACATGTATATGCATAAAATACATAACTAATAAAAACCTGCTGTATAAAAACATAAATAAAATTATTTTTCAAATTTTAAAAAAAATAGAATTTAACAATAAAACAGAAAAAAGTTCTTCCCGTCACACAGATGTATTTATAGGAATGAATTATTTCAATGCTTATATCTATAAATTCATAAAAGAGGAATAAAATATAACTTGAACCATAAAAGAAAAAAAAAACCTGAACTCACGAGTTTTACAGAGGAAAACCCTATCTGGGCACTTGCTCCAGCGGTAAACAATTCTGAAATTGGTCAGAGGTGGGGAACCATCTCCCATACAGCCAGCAACCCACCCCCCACGCAAGGAGTGTCCTCATTGCAAAGCTGGGGGATCGTGCCGAGGCATCTGTGAGTAAACATGAGCTGAGCCCCAGGCCAGCTGCTGCTGAACTGTTCCCACCATTCCCAGGTAAAACACCTGAATAAGTACAAGGGCTTGAAAGCCTAGAGGAAGGGCCGTGGAGCCACACCAGCGACAGCACGCAGGCCAACTTGGTGCCTGCAGGCCAGCCAGGGTGGTCCTGGCCCCGGGATCTCTTCCAGAAGCTTTCCATTGCCCTGCCTGAGATACCCCTCCTGTCCCGGCCCCCACTGCTTTTTTCCTTCCTCACCTCTGTCCGGAGAGAAATTCCAGCGGAAGGTATGGGTGACACATCCTCTTCTTTACAGGCGGCAGCCTGGCAACTCCTGCAGAAAGGCCAGCAGAGCCCCACTCACACCGGGCCACCCACAACGCTGTGGCCCCTCACTCCCTCCCACCAGCACAGCCCCGAGACTGCTGACGGGGCAGAGAATATGGAGTCAGGCACAGCTTCAGGGGCTATTGCTGCCTGGAGCTCTGTTTATATTGACCTCAAAGAGGCACACCTGGGGAGGGCGGGCCGGCAGGGTAAGGCTGCCCAGGTCAGCTAATCCACAACCCTCAGGGAATCACATTGTTGAAAATGGACCTCGCTAAGGCAGAAGAGAAGCCAAGGGAAAAAAGGACACAATGCCATTTGCAGCACCGTACATGAGTCTAGAAGTAATCACGTGACTTGTAGTAAGTCAGAAAGTGAAAGACACATATCATATCATATCACTTAGAGGTGTTACCTAAAAATGGATATCAGGGCAGATATTTCCACGGAGAAGGGCAATCACAGATTCATTAAACAAACTTATGGTTCACCAATGGAAAGGTGAGAGGATTGGTTTCATTACGATATCGGGGTTAACACACATATACAAACATAGGTGACATATATAATCACCAAAGACCTACAGAATACCAAGAGAGGACTACTCAACTCTGTCATAACGTACATGGGAAAAGGATCCCAGGAAGAACAGTCATCTGTATATGTGTAAAAGAACCACATCTTCCACACCTACAACAAGCCAAACATTGTAATCAAACTTGCTGTAATAAAAAATATAAAAAATTAAATTAAAAACACGAACAAGAATTCGTGAGACAAACTTGAGGGGCTTTCTCCTGGCACATTCCATTCTAAATTCCAATCTAGAGCACCACTTCCACTGAGGCTCTCTTGCAGTAGTAACCAGATTTGGCAAGGGAGAACTGCTGCCACCTTGTGCCCGTTTCACACAACAGCAGCTTTAATCCCAGTGCTAATGGTCAGTTGATATTCAAAATCATTGCAGGCCTGTAAATGACACCTGCCCTGAAAACAAATCCTGGGGTCACATATCGACCAAAAAATTCAAAGCACGTCCATATTTCAAAAAGACCGTTTCAAAAGGCATATTTTACGCACATTAGTGTTCTGCTTCTTTTCCTTTCTTTCCTTTTTTGATAAAAAAAACGGGACTGGAAAAAGGCATCCCTCAGAATGGGCGAAAATCGTTGCAAACGAATCAATGGACAGAGGTTTAATCTCCAATATATATAAACAGCTCATGCAGCTTAATATTAAAAAAACAAACAACCCAATACAAAAATGGGCAGAAGATCTAAAGAGACGTTTCTTCAAAGGAGACACAGAGATGGCCAAGACGCACATGAAAAGCTGCTCAACAGCACTAATTATTAGAGAAATGCAAATCAAAACTACAATGAGGTATCACCTCACACCTGTTAGAATCGGCATCATCAGAAAATCTACAAACAACCAATTCGGGGAGGGTGTGGACAAAAGGAGCCCTCTTCCACTATTGGTGGGAAAGTAAATTGATACAGTCACTATGGAGAACAGTATGGAGTTTCCTTAAAAAAACTAGAAATAGAATTACCATCTGATCCAGCAATCCTACTTCTGGGCATATACCCAGAAAAACCGTAAATCAAAAAGGCACATTCACCACAATGTTCGTTGCAACACTATTTACATTAGCCAAGTAATGGAAGCAACCAATATGCCCACAGACAAATGAATGGATAAAGATGTGGTACATATATAAAATGGAATATTACTCAGCCATAAAAAGGAATGAAACTGAGTCATTTGTAGAGACAGCGATGGATGGAGAGACTGTTATACAGAATGAAGTAAGTCAGAAAGAGGAAATCAAATATTGTATATTAATGCATATAAGTGGAGCCTAAAAAATGGTACAGATGAACTGGTTTGCAGGGAAGAAATAGAGACACAGAGGTAGAGAACAAACGTATGGACACCAAGTGTGGGAAGCCGTGGGGTGGTGTTGGTGGGATGAGATGGGAGATTGGGATTGACCTATATACATGTATATGCATAAAATACATAACTAATAATAACGTGCTCTTTAAAAATAAAAATAAAATTAAATTTCAAAATTTTAAAAAATAAAATTTAAAAATAAAACAGAAAAAAGTTCTTCCCGTCACACAGATGTATTTATAGGAATGAATTATTTCCATGCTTATATCTATAAATACATAAAAGAGGAATAAAATCTAACTTGAACGATAAAAGAAAAAAAAAGTGAACCCACGAGTTATACAGAGGAAAACCCTATCATGGCACTTGCTCCAGTGGTAAACAATTCTGAAATTGGTCAGAGGTGGGGAACCATCTCCCATACAGCCAGCAACACCCCCTCCATGCAAGGAGCGTCCTCATTGCAAAGCTGGGGGACCGTGCCGAGGCATCTGTGAGTAAACGTGAGCTGAGCCCCAGGCCAGCTGCTGCTGAACTGTCCCCACCCTTTCCAGGTAAAACACCTGAATATGTACAAGGGCTTGAAAGCCTAGAGGAAGGACGGTGGAGCCACACCAGCGACAGCACGCAGGCCAACTTGGTGCCTGCAGGCCAGCCAGTGTGGTCCTGGACCCTGGCGCTCTTCCAGAAGCTTTCCATTGCCCTGCCTGAGATAACCCTCTTGTCCCGGCCCCCACTGCTTTTTTCCTTCATCACCTCTGTCCGGAGAGAAATTCCAGCGGAAGGTATGGGTGACACATCCTCTTCTTTACAGGCGGCAGCCTGGCAACTCCTGCAGAAAGGCCAGCAGAACACCACTCACACCGGGCCACCCACAAAGCTGTGGCCCCTCACTCCCTCCCACCAGCACAGCCCCGAGACTGCTGACAGGGCAGAGAATATGGAGTCAGGCACAGCTTCAGGGGCTATTGCTGCCTGGAGCTCTCTTTATATAGACCTCAACGAGGCACACTTGGGGAGGGCGGGCCGGCAGGGTAAGGCTGCCCAGGTCAGCTAATCCACAACCCTCAGGGAATCACATTGTTGAAAATGGACCCCGCTAAGGCAGAAGAGAAGCCAAGGGAAAAAAGGACACAATGCCATTTGCAGCACCGTAGATGAGTCTAGAAGTATTCACGTGACTTGTAGTAAGTCAGAAAGTGAAAGACACATATCATATCATATCACTTATAGGTGTTACCTAAAAATGGATAGCAGGGCAGATATTTACAGGGAGAAGGGCAATCACAGATTCATTAAACAAACTTATGGTTCAACAATGGAAAGGTGTGAGGATTGGTTTCATTACGATATCGGGGTTAACAGACATATACAAACACAGGTGACATATATAATCACCAAAGACCTACAGAATACCAAGAGAGGACTACTCAACATTCTGTCATAACGTACATGGGAAAAGGATCCCAGGAAGAACAGTCATCTGTATATGTGTAAAAGAACCACATCTTCCACACCTACAACAAGCCAAACATTGTAATCAAACTTGCTGTAATAAAAAATAAAAACTTAAATTAAAAACACGAACAAGAAGTACTGAGACAAACGTGAGGGGCTTTCTCCTGGCACATTCCATTCTAAACTCCAATCTAGATCACCACTTCCACTGAGGCTCTCTTGCCCTAGTAACCAGATTTGCTAAGGGTGAACTGCTGCCACCTTGTGGCCGTTTCACACAACAGCAGCTTTAATCCCAACGCTAATGGTCAGTTGATATTCAAAATCATTGCAGGCCTGTAAATGACACCTGCCCTGAAAACAAATCCTGGGGTCACATATCGACCAAAAAATTCAAAGGACGTCCATATGTCAAAACGACCGTTTCAAAAGGCATATTTTACGCACATTAGTGTTCTGCTTCTTTTCCTTTCTTTCCTTTTTTGTTAAAAAACACGGGAATGGAAAAAGGCATCCCTCAGAATGGGCGAAAATCGTTGCAGACGAATCAATGGACAGAGGTTTAATCTCCAATATATATAAACAGCTCATGCAGCTTAATATTAAAAAAACAAACAACCCAAAAAAATGGGCAGAAGATCTAAAGAGACGTTTCTTCAAAGGGGACACAGAGATGGCCAAGACGCACATGAAAAGCTGCTCAACAGCACTAATTATCAGAGAAATGCTAATCAAAACTACAATGAGATTTCACCTCACACCTGTTAGAATCGGCATCATCAGAAAATCTACAAACAACCAATTCTGGGGAGGGTGTGACAAAAGGAGCCCTCTTCCACTATTGGTGGGAATGTAAATTCATACAGTCACTATGGATAACAGTATGGAGTTTTCTTAAAAAAACTAGAAATAGAATTACCATCTGATCCAGCAATCCCACTTCTGGGCATATACCCAGAGAAAACCGTATTTCAAAAAGGCACATTCACCACAATGTTCGTTGCAGCACTATTTACAATAGCCAGGTAATGGAAGCAACACAAATGCCCACAGACAGATGAATGGATAAAGATGTGGTACATATATGAAATGGAATATTACTCGGCCATAAAAAAGAATGAAACTGGGTCATTTGTAGAGACATTGATGGATCGAGAGACTGTCATACAGAATGAAGTAAGTCAGAAAGAGGAAAACATATATTGTATATTAATGCATATATGTGGAGCCTAAGAATGATACAGATGAACTGGTTTGCAGGGAAGAAATAGAGACACAGAGGGAGAGAACAAACGTATGGACACCAAGTGTGGGAAGCCATGGGGTGTTGGTGGTGGGATGAGTTGGGAGTTTGGGATTGACCTGTATACATGTATATACATAAAATATATAACTAATAATAACGTGCTGTATAAAAAAAATAAATAAAATTAAATTTCAAAATTTTAAAAAATAAAATTTAAAAATAAAACAGAAAAAAGTTCTTCCCGTCACACAGATGTATTTATAGGAATGAATTATTTCCATGCTTATATCTATAAATACATAAAAGAGGAATAAAATCTAACTTGAACCATAAAAGAAAAAAAAAAGTAAACCCACGAGTTACACAGAGGAAAACCCTATCACGGCACTTGCTCAAGCGGTAAACAATTCTGAAATTGGTCAGAGGTTGGGAACCATCTCCCATACAGCCAGCAACTCACCCCCACGCAAGGAGCATCCTCATTGCAAAGCTGGGGGACCGTGCCGAGGCATCTGTGAGTAAACGTGAGCTGAGCCCCAGGCCAGCTGCTGCTGAACTGTTCCCACCCTTTCCAGGTAAAACACCTGAATATGTACAAGGGCTTGAAAGCCTAGAGGAAGGACCGTGGAGCCACACCAGTGACAGCACGCAGGCCAACTTGGTGCCTGCAGGCCAGCCAGGGTGGTCCTGACCCCGGGCACACTTCCAGAAGCTTTCCATTGCCCTGCCTGAGAAACCCCTCCTGTCCCGGCCCCCACTGCTTTTTTCCTTCCTCACCTCTGTCCGGAGAGAAATTCCAGCGGAAGGTATGGGTGACACATCCTCTTCTTTACAGGCGGCAGCCTGGCAACTCCTGCAGAAAGGCCAGCAGAACGCCACTCACACCGGGCCACCCACAAAGCTGTGGCCCCTCACTCCCTCCCACCAGCACAGCCCCGAGACTGCTGACTGGGCAGAGAATATGGAGTCAGGCACAGCTTCAGGGGCTATTGCTGCCTGGAGCGCTCTTTATATTGACCTCAACGAGGCACACCTGGGGAGGGCGGGCCGGCAGGGTAAGGCTGCCCAGGTCAGCTAATCCACAATCCTCAAGGAATCACATTGTTGAAAATGGACCTCGCTAAGGCAGAAGAGAAGCCAAGGGAAAAAAGGACACAATGCCATTTGCAGCACCGTAGATGAATCTAGAAATAATCACGTGACTTGTAGTAAGTCAGAAAGTGAAAGACACATATCATATCATATCACTTATAGGTGTTACCTAAAAATGGATACCAGGGCAGATATTTCCACGGAGAAGGGCAATCACAGATTCATTAAACAAACTTATGGTTCACCAATGGAAAGGTGTGAGGATTGGTTTCATTACGATATCGGGGTTAACAGACATATACAAACACAGGTGACATATATAATCACCAAAGACCTACAGAATACCAAGAGAGGACTACTCAACATTCTGTCATAACGTACATGGGAAAAGGATCCCAGGAATAACAGACATCTGTATATGTGTAAAAGAACCACATCTTCCACACCTACAACAAGCCAAACATTGTAATCAAACTTGCTGTAATAAAAAATAAAAAATTAAATTAAAAACACGAACAAGAAGTAGTGAGACAAACGTGAGGGGCTTTCTCCTGGCACATTCCATTCTAAACTCCAATCTAGATCACCACTTCCACTGAGGCTCTCTTGCCCTAGTAACCAGATTTGGTAAGGGTGAACTGCTGCCACCTTGTGGCCGTTTCACACAACAGCAGCTTTAATCCCAATGCTAATGGTCAGTTGATATTCAAAATCATTGCAGGCCTGTAAATGACACCTGCCCTGAAAACAAATCCTGGGGTCACATATCGACCAAAATATTCAAAGGACGTCCATATTTCAAAACCACCGTTTCAAAAGGCATATTTTAGGCACATTAGTTTTCTGCTTTTTTTCCTTTCTTTCCTTTTTTTGTTAAAAAAAGCGGGAATGGAAAAAAGCATCCCTCAGAATGGGCGAAAATCATTGCAGACGAATCAATGGACAGAGGTTTAATCTCCAATATATATAAACAGCTCATGCAGCTTAATATTAAAAAAACAAACAACCCAAAAAAATGGGCAGAAGATCTAAAGAGACGTTTCTTCAAAGGAGACACAGAGATGGCTAAGACGCACATGAAAAGCTGCTCAACAGCACTAATTAGATAAATACAAATCAAAACTACAATGAGGTTTCACCTCACACCTGTAAGAATCGGCATCATCAGAAAATCTACAAACAACCAATTCTGGGGAGGGTGTGGACAAAAGGAGCCCTCTTCCACTATTGGTGGGAATGTAAATTGATACAGTGACTATGGAGTACAGTATGGAGTTTCCTTAAAAAAACTAGAAATAGAATTACCATCTGATCCAGCAATCCCACTTCTGGGCATATCCCCAGAGGAAACCGTAAATCAAAAAGGCACATTCACCACAATGTTCATTGCAGCACTATTTACAATAGCCAGGTAATGAAGCAACCTAAATGCCCACAGACAGATGAATGGATAAAGATGTGGTACATATATGAAATGGAATATTACTCGGCCATAAAAAGGAATGAAACTGGGTCATTTGTAGAGACATCGATGGATCGAGAGACTGTCATACAGAATGAAGTAAGTCAGAAAGAGGAAAACAAATATTGTATATTAATGCATATATGTGGAGCCTAAAAATGGTACAGATGAACTGGTTTGCAGGGAAGAAATAGAGACACAGAGGTAGAGAACAAACCTATGGACACCAAGTGTGGGAAGCCATGGGGTGGTGGTGGTGGGATGAGTTGGGAGTTTGGGATTGACCTGTGTATATGTATATGCATAAAATACATAACTAATAATAATGTGCTGTATAAAAAAAATAAATAAAATTAAATTTCAAAATTTTAAAAAATAATATTTAAAAATAAAACAGAAAAAAGTTATTCCCGTCACAGAGATGTATTTATAGGAATGAATTATTTCCATGCTTATATCTATAAATACATAAAAGAGGAATAACATCTAACTTGAAACATAAAAGAAAAAAAAACCTGAACCCACGAGTTATACTGAGGAAAACCCTAACAGGGCACTTGCTCCAGTGGTAAACAATTATGAAATTGGTCAGAGGTGGGGAAGCATCTCCCATACAGCCATCAACCCACCCCCCACGCAAGGAGCGTCCTCATTGCAAAGCTTGGGGACCGTGCCGAGGCATCTGTGAGTAAACGTGAGCAGAGCCCCAGGCCAGCTGCTGCTGAACTGTTCCCACCCTTTCCAGGTAAAACACCTGAATATGTACAAGGGCTTGAAAGCCTAGTGGAAGGACCGTGGAGCCACACCAGCGACAGCACGCAGGCCAACTTGGTGCCTGCAGGCCAGCCAGGGTGGTCGTCGCATGTAAAGCATAGTAAGAGGGGCACAACTTCGACAATGATGCACTTGGCCAAAAAGGGCGTATGCGTTTTCTCCTGAATATATTCAGGAGAAAACGCATACGCCCTTTTTCGCCAAGCAAGCAAGCGGGCAATGCAAATCTGCACTACAAAGAAGTATCACTTCCCACCGGTCAAAAGGGACATCCACAAAATGTGTAAAAACCAGAAAGGCAAGACAGGCCCTGGAGAACAGGGAGCCTTGTTATGCTGATGGGCGGGATGTAAGTTGCCAACTGCCTCACTGGAGGAGTGCATTGTGTTCCCTAAAACAAGTAAACAACAGAGCTACAGAGCCAAGGGCACTTCCAGTCTAGGGAATATACCTTGGGAAAACTGAAAATCCATAAGACAGAGCCACCCCCAAATTGAGGGCTGCACTGCTTACAAGAACCTCAACCTGGGTACACCTGAAATATCCCAGGAAATATAAAAATGGTTCAAAACATTGTGGAACTTACGTACGATGGAATATCCCTCAGCCATGAAATCAATGTCATAAGACCAGTAGCAGCAAAATGAGTGGATTCAGGTACGATGATTCTAAGGGAAAGAAGTCACACAGGAAAAGAAACTTATCATAAGATATCACTTAGGAAGATCCTGTAAACATGGCTACACATGAACTGAGTTAGGAAAGAGAACAGAGTCTCACATTTAGAAAACACTCTTATGCCTGCTTAAGGGGGAAGGAGAGGTGGGGTGATGCATCAAACCAGAGTTTGATATAAGCACAGGTACTGTTCCAAAAACCAACTATGGAATAGACAAGACCTACACCTTCCTCAGTGAAAGGGACTCAAAACCCCATATTTCCCGCAGAGGAATAGATCTGACTAGTAAGAATCTTAAAACCTATGTATTGATATGTCTCCGTAAGGGAATCAAGTGTGTCTAGACTGGCATAAACATGGCAGCGAGAATCAGCTCAAACCCACTCTAAAAAGGAATTTCAAAAACAGAACAAAGAAACAGGGAAATTCTTTACAATTCCTTCAGGGTCTCTGATGCAACCTGGAATGACGCTATCTACGATGAGAGCTGGATGTGGCATGAGGCTGGACACTTGGGACTGAGAGGATTGGTGAGATTGGGTGAGCAAATGCAGACCCTTTAAAGCAATAATGCATGGCAACCATTCCATGGGTCCCACCTCTCCAGGTTGAAGGGAATATTACTACAGCTATAACATGTACGGGAACCCTAGAGAATGGACACACTGTGAATACGAAAGGTTTCTAAAACTCAACGAAGAGTCCCTCTCCTGGTGCTCCGGTTTGACTTTCCAACAGCTTTACTATCAATCTCCCAACTTGGAGAGACAGCCCCTTTAAGCTCCTGGTTCACACAGGTTGCCCATTTGGCAGAGGAGGAAAGGGAAGAGGGAGAACCAATGAGAGAGTAGCTGTTAGGCATTTGGATGGGCACATGTCACTCTAATTTCCCGGCAGGAAGAAGAATTCACCAAAGTCTCAGCCACCCACCGGGAACCAGTATAGGTCCTGAACCAAATGTTTGGACTTGCGTTCAGCTCACAAAAAACGAGTTGAAAAATGGAGCTCAGGGGCACAGCAATTCACAAACTGGCAGAGTAATCAAGGCCAACTATCGTCCAAAAATCTGTTGAGGGAAGGCAACGAGGCGGACTTGAATGCGAGGCAGAATAGGAGGAAACAGATTTCAAGAGGTACGTTAGAATCGCCTGTAAAGCACAGGAAGAGGGGCACAACTTCGACAATGATGCACTTGGCCAAAAAGGGCATATGAGTTTTCTCCTGAATATATTCAGGAGAAAACGCATATGCTCTTTTTGGCCAAGCAAGCAAGCGGGCAATGCAAATCTGCACTACAAAGAAGTATCACTTCCCACCGGTCAAAAGGGACATCCACAAAATGTGTAAAAACCAGAAAGGCAAGACAGGCCCTGGAGAACAGGGAGCCTTGTTATGCTGATGGGCGGGATGTAAGATGCCAACTGCCTCACTGGAGGAGTGCATTGTGTTCCCTAAAACAAGTAAACAACAGAGCTACAGAGCCAAGGGCACTTCCAGTCTAGGGAATATACCTTGGGAAAACTGAAAATCCATAAGACAGAGCCACCCCCAAATTGAGGGCTGCACTGCTTACAAGAACCTCAACCTGGGTACACCTGAAATATCCCAGGAAATATAAAAATGGTTCAAAACATTATGGAACTTACGTACGATGGAATATCCCTCAGCCATGAAATCAATGTCATAAGACCAGTAGCAGCAAAATGAGTGGATTCAGGTACGATGATTCTAAGTGAAAGAAGTCAAACAGGCAAAGAAACTTATCATAAGATATCACTTAGGAAGATCCTGTAAACATGGCTACACATGAACTGAGTTAGGCAAGAGAACAGAGTCTCACATTTAGAAAACACTCTTATGCCTGCTTAAGGGGGAAGGAGAGGTGGGGTGATGCATCAAACCAGAGTTTGATATAAGCACATGTACCGTTCCAAAAACCAACTATGGGATAGACAAGACCTACACCTTCCTCAGTGAAAGGGACTCAAAACCCCATATTTCCCGCAGAGGAATAGATCTGACTAGTAAGAATCTTAAAACCTATGTATTGATATGTCTCCATAAGGGAATCAAGTGTGTCTAGACTGGCATAAACATGGCAGCGAGAATCAGCTCAAACCCACTCTAAAAAGGAATTTCAAAAACAGAACAAAGAAACAGGGAAATTCTTTACAATTCCTTCAGGGTCTCTGATGCAACCTGGAATGACCCTATCTACGATGACAGCTGGATGTGGCATGAGGCTGGACACTTGGGACTGAGAGGATTGGTGAGATTGGGTGAGCAAATGCAGACCCTTTAAAGCAATAATGCATGGCAACCATTCCATGGGTCCCAACTCTCCAGGTTGAAGGGTATATTACTACAGCTATAACATGTACGGGAAACCTAGAGAATGGACACACTGTGAATATGAAAGGTTTCTAAAACTCAACGAAGAGTCCCTCTCCTGGTGCTCCGGTTTGACTTTCCAACAGCTTAACTATCAATCTCCCAACTTAGAGAGACAGCCCCTTTAAGCTCCTGGTTCACACAGGTTGCCCATTTGGCAGAGGAGGAAAGGGAAGAGGGAGAACCAATGAGAGAGTAGCTGTTAGGCATTTGGATGGGCACATGTCACTCTAATTTCCCGGCAGGAAGAAGAATTCACCAAAGTCTCAGCCACCCACCGGGAACCAGTATAGGTCCTGAACCAAATGTTTGGACTTGCGTTCAGCTCACAAAAAACGAGTTGAAAAATGGAGCTCAGGGGCACAGCAATTCACAAACTGGCAGAGTAATCAAGGCCAACTATCGTCCAAAAATCTGTTGAGGGAAGGCAACGAGGCGGACTTGAATGCGAGGCAGAATAGCAGGAAACAGATTGCAAGAGGTACGTTGGAATCGCCTGTAAAGCACAGGAAGAGGGGCACAACTTCGACAATGATGCACTTGGCCAAAAAGGGCGTATGCGTTTTCTCCTGAATATATTCAGGAGAAAACGCATACGCCCTTTTTGGCCAAGCAAGCAAGCGGGCAATGCAAATCTGCACTACAAAGAAGTATCACTTCCCACCGGTCAAAAGGGACATCCACAAAATGTGTAAAAACCAGAAAGGCAAGACAGGCCCTGGAGAACAGGGAGCCTTGTTATGCTGATGGGCGGGATGTAAGTTGCCAACTGCCTCACTGGAGGAGTGCATTGTGTTCCCTAAAACAAGTAAACAACAGAGCTACAGAGCCAAGGGCACTTCCAGTCTAGGGAATATACCTTGGGAAAACTGAAAATCCATAAGACAGAGCCACCCCCAAATTGAGGGCTGCACTGCTTACAAGAACCTCATCCTGGGTACACCTGAAATATCCCAGGAAATATAAAAATGGTTCAAAACATTGTGGAACTTACTTACGATGGAATATCCCTCAGCCATGAAATCAATGTCATAAGACCAGTAGCAGCAAAATGAGTGGATTCAGGTACGATGATTCTAAGGGAAAGAAGTCACACAGAAAAAGAAACTTATCATAAGATATCACTTAGGAAGATCCTGTAAACATGGCAACACATGAACTGAGTTAGGAAAGAGAACAGAGTCTCACATTTAGAAAACACTCTTATGCCTGCTTAAGGGGGAAGGAGAGGTGGGGTGATGCATCAAACCAGAGTTTGATATAAGCACAGGTACTGTTCCAAAAACCAACTATGGAATAGACAAGACCTACACCTTCCTCAGTGAAAGGGACTCAAAACCCCATATTTCCCGCAGAGGAATAGATCTGACTAGTAAGAATCTTAAAACCTATGTATTGATATGTCTCCGTAAGGGAATCAAGTGTGTCTAGACTGGCATAAACATGGCAGCGAGAATCAGCTCAAACCCACTCTAAAAAGGAATTTCAAAAACAGAACAAAGAAACAGGGAAATTCTTTACAATTCCTTCAGGGTCTCTGATGCAACCTGGAATGACCCTATCTACGATGACAGCTGGATGTGGCATGAGGCTGGACACTTGGGACTGAGAGGATTGGTGAGATTGGGTGAGCAAATGCAGACACTTTAAAGCAATAATGCATGGCAACCATTCCATGGGTCCCAACTCTCCAGGTTGAAGGGAATATTACTACAGCTATAACATGTACGGGAAACCTAGAGAATGGACACACTGTGAATATGAAAGGTTTCTAAAACTCAACGAAGAGTCCCTCTCCTGGTGCTCCGGTTTGACTTTCCAACAGCTTAACTATCAATCTCCCAACTTAGAGAGACAGCCCCTTTAAGCTCCTGGTTCACACAGGTTGCCCATTTGGCAGAGGAGGAAAGGGAAGAGGGAGAACCAATGAGAGAGTAGCTGTTAGGCATTTGGATGGGCACATGTCACTCTAATTTCCCGGCAGGAAGAAGAATTCACCAAAGTCTCAGCCACCCACCGGGAACCAGTATAGGTCCTGAACCAAATGTTTGGACTTGCGTTCAGCTCACAAAAAACAAGTTGAAAAATGGAGCTCAGGGGCACAGCAATTCACAAACTGGCAGAGTAATCAAGGCCAACTATCGTCCAAAAATCTGTTGAGGGAAGGCAACGAGGTGGACTTGAATGCGAGGCAGAATAGCAGGAAACAGATTTCAAGAGGTACGTTAGAATTGCCTGTAAAGCACAGGAAGAGGGGCACAACTTCGAAAATGATGCACTTGGCCAAAAAGGGCGTATGTGTTTTCTCCTGAATATATTCAGGAGAAAACGCATATGCCCTTTTTGGCCAAGCAAGCAAGCGGGCAATGCAAATCTGCACTACAAAGAAGTATCACTTCCCACCGGTCAAAAGGGACATCCACAAAATGTGTAAAAACCAGAAAGGCAAGACAGGCCCTGGAGAACAGGGAGCCTTGTTATGCTGATGGGCGGGATGTAAGTTGCCAACTGCCTCACTGGAGGAGTGCATTGTGTTCCCTAAAACAAGTAAACAACAGAGCTACAGAGCCAAGGGCACTTCCAGTCTAGGGAATATACCTTGGGAAAACTGAAAATCCATAAGACAGAGCCACCCCCAAATTGAGGGCTGCACTGCTTACAAGAACCTCAACCTGGGTACACCTGAAATATCCCAGGAAATATAAAAATGGTTCAAAACATTGTGGAACTTACGTACGATGGAATATCCCTCAGCCATGAAATCAATGTCATAAGACCAGTAGCAGCAAAATGAGTGGATTCAGGTACGATGATTCTAAGTGAAAGAAGTCACACAGAAAAAGAAACTTATCATAAGATATCACTTAGGAAGATCCTGTAAACATGGCTACACATGAACTGAGTTAGGAAAGAGAACAGAGTCTCACATTTAGAAAACACTCTTATGCCTGCTTAAGGGGGAAGGAGAGGTGGGGTGATGCATCAAACCAGAGTTTGATATAAGCACAGGTACTGTTCCAAAAACCAACTATGGAATATACAAGACCTACACCTTCCTCAGTGAAAGGGACTCAAAACCCCATATTTCCCGCAGAGGAATAGATCTGACTAGTAAGAATCTTAAAACCTATGTATTGATATGTCTCCGTAAGGGAATCAAGTGTGTCTAGACTGGCATAAACATGGCAGCGAGAATCAGCTCAAACCCACTCTAAAAAGGAATTTCAAAAACAGAACAAAGAAACAGGGAAATTCTTTACAATTCCTTCAGGGTCTCTGATGCAACCTGGAATGACCCTATCTACGATGACAGCTGGATGTGGCATGAGGCTGGACACTTGGGAATGAGAGGATTGGTGAGATTGGGTGAGCAAATGCAGACCCTTTAAAGCAATAATGCATGGCAACCATTCCATGGGTCCCACCTCTCCAGGTTGAAGGGAATATTACTACAGCTATAACATGTACGGGAAACCTAGAGAATGGACACACTGTGAATACGAAAGGTTTCTAAAACTCAACGAAGAGTCCCTCTCCTGGTGCTCCGGTTTGACTTTCCAACAGCTTTACTATCAATCTCCCAACTTGGAGAGACAGCCCCTTTAAGCTCCTGGTTCACACAGGTTGCCCATTTGGCAGAGGAGGAAAGGGAAGAGGGAGAACCAATGAGAGAGTAGCTGTTAGGCATTTGGATGGGCACATGTCACTCTAATTTCCCGGCAGGAAGAAGAATTCACCAAAGTCTCAGCCACCCACCGGGAACCAGTATAGGTCCTGAACCAAATGTTTGGACTTGCGTTCAGCTCACAAAAAACGAGTTGAAAAATGGAGCTCAGGGGCACAGCAATTCACAAACTGGCAGAGTAATCAAGGCCAACTATCGTCCAAAAATCTGTTGAGGGAAGGCAACGAGGCGGACTTGAATGCGAGGCAGAATAGCAGGAAACAGATTGCAAGAGGTATGTTAGAATCGCCTGTAAAGCACAGGAAGAGGGGCACAACTTCGACAATGATGCACTTGGCCAAAAAGGGCGTATGCATTTTCTCCTGAATATATTCAGGAGAAAACGCATACGCCCTTTTTGGCCAAGCAAGCAAGCGGGCAATGCAAATCTGCACTACAAAGAAGTATCACTTCCCACCGGTCAAAAGGGACATCCACAAAATGTGTAAAAACCAGAAAGGCAAGACAGGCCCTGGAGAACAGGGAGCCTTGTTATGCTGATGGGCGGGATGTAAGTTGCCAACTGCCTCACTGGAGGAGTGCATTGTGTTCCCTAAAACAAGTAAACAACAGAGCTACAGAGCCAAGGGCACTTCCAGTCTAGGGAATATACCTTGGGAAAACTGAAAATCCATAAGACAGAGCCACCCCCAAATTGAGGGCTGCACTGCTTACAAGAACCTCAACCTGGGTACACCTGAAATATCCCAGGAAATATAAAAATGGTTCAACACTTTGTGGAACTTACGTACGATGGAATATCCCTCAGCCATGAAATCAATGTCATAAGACCAGTAGCAGCAAAATGAGTGGATTCAGGTACGATGATTCTAAGTGAAAGAAGTCACACAGAAAAAGAAACTTATCATAAGATATCACTTAGGAAGATCCTGTAAACATGGCTACACATGAACTGAGTTAGGAAAGAGAACAGAGTCTCACATTTAGAAAACACTCTTATGCCTGCTTAAGGGGGAAGGAGAGGTGGGGTGATGCATCAAACCAGAGTTTGATATAAGCACAGGTACTGTTCCAAAAACCAACTATGGAATAGACAAGACCTACACCTTCCTCAGTGCAAGGGACTCAAAACCCCATATTTCCCGCAGAGGAATAGATCTGACTAGTAAGAAACTTAAAACCTATGTATTGATATGTCTCCGTAAGGGAATCAAGTGTGTCTAGACTGGCATAAACATGGCAGCGAGAATCAGCTCAAACCCACTCTAAAAAGGAATTTCAAAAACAGAACAAAGAAACAGGGAAATTCTTTACAATTCCTTCAGGGTCTCTGATGCAACCTGGAATGACCCTATCTACAATGACAGCTGGATGTGGCATGAGGCTGGACACTTGCGACTGAGAGGATTGGTGAGATTGGGTGAGCAAATGCAGACCCTTTAAAGCAATAATGCATGGCAACCATTCCATGGGTCCCAACTCTCCAGGTTGAAGGGAATATTACTACAGCTATAACATGTACGGGAAACCTAGAGAATGGACACACTGTGAATATGAAAGGTTTCTAAAACTCAACGAAGAGTCCCTCTCCTGGTGCTCCGGTTTGACTTTCCAACAGCTTAACTATCAATCTCCCAACTTAGAGAGACAGCCCCTTTAAGCTCCTGGTTCACACAGGTTGCCCATTTGGCAGAGGAGGAAAGGGAAGAGGGAGAACCAATGAGAGAGTAGCTGTTAGGCATTTGGATGGGCACATGTCACTCTAATTTCCCGGCAGGAAGAAGAATTCACCAAAGTCTCAGCCACCCACCGGGAACCAGTATAGGTCCTGAACCAAATGTTTGGACTTGCGTTCAGCTCACAAAAAACGAGTTGAAAAATGGAGCTCAGGGGCACAGCAATTCACAAACTGGCAGAGTAATCAAGGCCAACTATCGTCCAAAAATCTGTTGAGGGAAGGCAACGAGGCGGACTTGAATGCGAGGCAGAATAGCAGGAAACAGATTTCAAGAGGTACGTTAGAATTGCCTGTAAAGCACAGGAAGAGGGGCACAACTTCGAAAATGATGCACTTGGCCAAAAAGGGCGTATGTGTTTTCTCCTGAATATATTCAGGAGAAAACGCATATGCCCTTTTTGGCCAAGCAAGCAAGCGGGCAATGCAAATCTGCACTACAAAGAAGTATCACTTCCCACCGGTCAAAAGGGACATCCACAAAATGTGTAAAAACCAGAAAGGCAAGACAGGCCCTGGAGAACAGGGAGCCTTGTTATGCTGATGGGCGGGATGTAAGTTGCCAACTGCCTCACTGGAGGAGTGCATTGTGTTCCCTAAAACAAGTAAACAACAGAGCTACAGAGCCAAGGGCACTTCCAGTCTAGGGAATATACCTTGGGAAAACTGAAAATCCATAAGACAGAGCCACCCCCAAATTGAGGGCTGCACTGCTTACAAGAACCTCAACCTGGGTACACCTGAAATATCCCAGGAAATATAAAAATGGTTCAAAACATTGTGGAACTTACGTACGATGGAATATCCCTCAGCCATGAAATCAATGTCATAAGACCAGTAGCAGCAAAATGAGTGGATTCAGGTACGATGATTCTAAGTGAAAGAAGTCACACAGAAAAAGAAACTTATCATAAGATATCACTTAGGAAGATCCTGTAAACATGGCTACACATGAACTGAGTTAGGAAAGAGAACAGAGTCTCACATTTAGAAAACACTCTTATGCCTGCTTAAGGGGGAAGGAGAGGTGGGGTGATGCATCAAACCAGAGTTTGATTTAAGCACAGGTACTGTTCCAAAAACCAACTATGGAATATACAAGACCTACACCTTCCTCAGTGAAAGGGACTCAAAACCCCATATTTCCCGCAGAGGAATAGATCTGACTAGTAAGAATCTTAAAACCTATGTATTGATATGTCTCCGTAAGGGAATCAAGTGTGTCTAGACTGGCATAAACATGGCAGCGAGAATCAGCTCAAACCCACTCTAAAAAGGAATTTCAAAAACAGAACAAAGAAACAGGGAAATTCTTTACAATTCCTTCAGGGTCTCTGATGCAACCTGGAATGACCCTATCTACGATGACAGCTGGATGTGGCATGAGGCTGGACACTTGGGACTGAGAGGATTGGTGAGATTGGGTGAGCAAATGCAGACCCTTTAAAGCAATAATGCATGGCAACCATTCCATGGGTCCCACCTCTCCAGGTTGAAGGGAATATTACTACAGCTATAACATGTACGGGAAACCTAGAGAATGGACACACTGTGAATACGAAAGGTTTCTAAAACTCAACGAAGAGTCCCTCTCCTGGTGCTCCGGTTTGACTTTCCAACAGCTTTACTATCAATCTCCCAACTTGGAGAGACAGCCCCTTTAAGCTCCTGGTTCACACAGGTTGCCCATTTGGCAGAGGAGGAAAGGGAAGAGGGAGAACCAATGAGAGAGTAGCTGTTAGGCATTTGGATGGGCACATGTCACTCTAATTTCCCGGCAGGAAGAAGAATTCACCAAAGTCTCAGCCACCCACCGGGAACCAGTATAGGTCCTGAACCAAATGTTTGGACTTGCGTTCAGCTCACAAAAAACGAGTTGAAAAATGGAGCTCAGGGGCACAGCAATTCACAAACTGGCAGAGTAATCAAGGCCAACTATCGTCCAAAAATCTGTTGAGGGAAGGCAACGAGGCGGACTTGAATGCGAGGCAGAATAGCAGGAAACAGATTGCAAGAGGTATGTTAGAATCGCCTGTAAAGCACAGGAAGAGGGGCACAACTTCGACAATGATGCACTTGGCCAAAAAGGGCGTATGCATTTTCTCCTGAATATATTCAGGAGAAAACGCATACGCCCTTTTTGGCCAAGCAAGCAAGCGGGCAATGCAAATCTGCACTACAAAGAAGTATCACTTCCCACCGGTCAAAAGGGACATCCACAAAATGTGTAAAAACCAGAAAGGCAAGACAGGCCCTGGAGAACAGGGAGCCTTGTTATGCTGATGGGCGGGATGTAAGTTGCCAACTGCCTCACTGGAGGAGTGCATTGTGTTCCCTAAAACAAGTAAACAACAGAGCTACAGAGCCAAGGGCACTTCCAGTCTAGGGAATATACCTTGGGAAAACTGAAAATCCATAAGACAGAGCCACCCCCAAATTGAGGGCTGCACTGCTTACAAGAACCTCAACCTGGGTACACCTGAAATATCCCAGGAAATATAAAAATGGTTCAACACTTTGTGGAACTTACGTACGATGGAATATCCCTCAGCCATGAAATCAATGTCATAAGACCAGTAGCAGCAAAATGAGTGGATTCAGGTACGATGATTCTAAGTGAAAGAAGTCACACAGAAAAAGAAACTTATCATAAGATATCACTTAGGAAGATCCTGTAAACATGGCTACACATGAACTGAGTTAGGAAAGAGAACAGAGTCTCACATTTAGAAAACACTCTTATGCCTGCTTAAGGGGGAAGGAGAGGTGGGGTGATGCATCAAACCAGAGTTTGATATAAGCACAGGTACTGTTCCAAAAACCAACTATGGAATAGACAAGACCTACACCTTCCTCAGTGCAAGGGACTCAAAACCCCATATTTCCCGCAGAGGAATAGATCTGACTAGTAAGAATCTTAAAACCTATGTATTGATATGTCTCCGTAAGGGAATCAAGTGTGTCTAGACTGGCATAAACATGGCAGCGAGAATCAGCTCAAACCCACTCTAAAAAGGAATTTCAAAAACAGAACAAAGAAACAGGGAAATTCTTTACAATTCCTTCAGGGTCTCTGATGCAACCTGGAATGACCCTATCTACAATGACAGCTGGATGTGGCATGAGGCTGGACACTTGCGACTGAGAGGATTGGTGAGATTGGGTGAGCAAATGCAGACCCTTTAAAGCAATAATGCATGGCAACCATTCCATGGGTCCCAACTCTCCAGGTTGAAGGGAATATTACTACAGCTATAACATGTACGGGAAACCTAGAGAATGGACACACTGTGAATACGAAAGGTTTCTAAAACTCAACGAAGAGTCCCTCTCCTGGTGCTCCGGTTTGACTTTCCAACAGCTTTACTATCAATCTCCCAACTTGGAGAGACAGCCCCTTTAAGCTCCTGGTTCACACAGGTTGCCCATTTGGCAGAGGAGGAAAGGGAAGAGGGAGAACCAATGAGAGAGTAGCTGTTAGGCATTTGGATGGGCACATGTCACTCTAATTTCCCGGCAGGAAGAAGAATTCACCAAAGTCTCAGCCACCCACCGGGAACCAGTATAGGTCCTGAACCAAATGTTTGGACTTGCGTTCAGCTCACAAAAAACGAGTTGAAAAATGGAGCTCAGGGGCACAGCAATTCACAAACTGGCAGAGTAATCAAGGCCAACTATCGTCCAAAAATCTGTTGAGGGAAGGCAACGAGGCGGACTTGAATGCGAGGCAGAATAGCAGGAAACAGATTTCAAGAGGTACGTTAGAATCGCCTGTAAAGCACAGGAAGAGGGGCACAACTTCGACAATGATGCACTTGGCCAAAAAGGGCGTATGCGTTTTCTCCTGAATATATTCAGGAGAAAATGCATACGCCCTTTTTGGCCAAGCAAGCAAGCGGGCAATGCAAATCTGCACAACAAAGAAGTATCACTTCCCACCGGTCAAAAGGGACATCCACAAAATGTGTAAAAACCAGAAAGGCAAGACAGGCCCTGGAGAACAGGGAGCCTTGTTATGCTGATGGGCGGGATGTAAGTTGCCAACTGCCTCACTGGAGGAGTGCATTGTGTTCCCTAAAACAAGTAAACAACAGAGCTACAGAGCCAAGGGCACTTCCAGTCTAGGGAATATACCTTGGGAAAACTGAAAATCCATAAGACAGAGCCACCCCCAAATTGAGGGCTGCACTGCTTACAAGAACCTCAACCTGGGTACACCTGAAATATCCCAGGAAATATAAAAATGGTTCCAAACATTGTGGAACTTACGTACGATGGAATATCCCTCAGCCATGAAATCAATGTCATAAGACCAGTAGCAGCAAAATGAGTGGATTCAGGTACGATGATTCTAAGGGAAAGAAGTCACACAGAAAAAGAAACTTATCATAAGATATCACTTAGGAAGATCCTGTAAACATGGCAACACATGAACTGAGTTAGGAAAGAGAACAGAGTCTCACATTTAGAAAACACTCTTATGCCTGCTTAAGGGGGAAGGAGAGGTGGGGTGATGCATCAAACCAGAGTTTGATATAAGCACAGGTACTGTTCCAAAAACCAACTATGGAATAGACAAGACCTACACCTTCCTCAGTGAAAGGGACTCAAAACCCCATATTTCCCGCAGAGGAATAGATCTGACTAGTAAGAATCTTAAAACCTATGTATTGATATGTCTCCGTAAGGGAATCAAGTGTGTCTAGACTGGCATAAACATGGCAGCGAGAATCAGCTCAAACCCACTCTAAAAAGGAATTTCAAAAACAGAACAAAGAAACAGGGAAATTCTTTACAATTCCTTCAGGGTCTCTGATGCAACCTGGAATGACCCTATCTACGATGACAGCTGGATGTGGCATGAGGCTGGACACTTGGGACTGAGAGGATTGGTGAGATTGGGTGAGCAAATGCAGACCCTTTAAAGCAATAATGCATGGCAACCATTCCATGGGTCCCAACTCTCCAGGTTGAAGGGAATATTACTACAGCTATAACATGTACGGGAACCCTAGAGAATGGACACACTGTGAATACGAAAGGTTTCTAAAACTCAACGAAGAGTCCCTCTCCTGGTGCTCCGGTTTGACTTTCCAACAGCTTTACTATCAATCTCCCAACTTGGAGAGACAGCCCCTTTAAGCTCCTGGTTCACACAGGTTGCCCATTTGGCAGAGGAGGAAAGGGAAGAGGGAGAACCAATAAGAGAGTAGCTGTTAGGCATTTGGATGGGCACATGTCACTCTAATTTCCCGGCAGGAAGAAGAATTCACCAAAGTCTCAGCCACCCACCGGGAACCAGTATAGGTCCTGAACCAAATGTTTGGACTTGCGTTCAGCTCACAAAAAACGAGTTGAAAAATGGAGCTCAGGGGCACAGCAATTCACAAACTGGCAGAGTAATCAAGGCCAACTATCGTCCAAAAATCTGTTGAGGGAAGGCAACGAGGCGGACTTGAATGCGAGGCAGAATAGCAGGAAACAGATTGCAAGAGGTACGTTAGAATCGCCTGTAAAGCACAGGAAGAGGGGCACAACTTCGACAATGATGCACTTGGCCAAAAAGGGCGTATGCGTTTTCTCCTGAATATATTCAGGAGAAAACGCATACGCCCTTTTTGGCCAAGCAAGCAAGCGGGCAATGCAAATCTGCACTACAAAGAAGTATCACTTCCCACCGGTCAAAAGGGACATCCACAAAATGTGTAAAAACCAGAAAGGCAAGACAGGCCCTGGAGAACAGGGAGCCTTGTTATGCTGATGGGCGGGATGTAAGTTGCCAACTGCCTCACTGGAGGAGTGCATTGTGTTCCCTAAAACAAGTAAACAACAGAGCTACAGAGCCAAGGGCACTTCCAGTCTAGGGAATATACCTTGGGAAAACTGAAAATCCATAAGACAGAGCCACCCCCAAATTGAGGGCTGCACTGCTTACAAGAACCTCAACCTGGGTACACCTGAAATATCCCAGGAAATATAAAAATGGTTCAACACTTTGTGGAACTTACGTACGATGGAATATCCCTCAGCCATGAAATCAATGTCATAAGACCAGTAGCAGCAAAATGAGTGGATTCAGGTACGATGATTCTAAGTGAAAGAAGTCACACAGGAAAAGAAACTTATCATAAGATATCACTTAGGAAGATCCTGTAAACATGGCTACACATGAACTGAGTTAGGAAAGAGAACAGAGTCTCACATTTAGAAAACACTCTTATGCCTGCTTAAGGGGGAAGGAGAGGTGGGGTGATGCATCAAACCAGAGTTTGATATAAGCACAGGTACTGTTCCAAAAACCAACTATGGAATAGACAAGACCTACACCTTCCTCAGTGCAAGGGACTCAAAACCCCATATTTCCCTCAGAGGAATAGATCTGACTAGTAAGAATCTTAAAACCTATGTATTGATATGTCTCCGTAAGGGAATCAAGTGTGTCTAGACTGGCATAAACATGGCAGCGAGAATCAGCTGAAACCCACTCTAAAAAGGAATTTCAAAAACAGAACAAATAAACAGGGAAATTCTTTACAATTCCTTCAGGGTCTCTGATGCAACCTGGAATGACCCTATCTACAATGACAGCTGGATGCGGCATGAGGCTGGACACTTGGGACTGAGAGGATTGGAGAGATTGGGTGAGCAAAGGCAGACCATTTATAGCAATAATGCATGGCACCCATTCCATGATTCCCAACTCTCCAGGTTGAAGGGAATATTACTAGAGCTTTAACATGTACGGGAAACCTAGAGAATGGACACACTGTGAATACGAAAGGTTTCTAAAACTCAATGAAGAGTCCCTCTCCTGGTGCTCCGGTTTGACTTTCCAACTGCTTTACTATCAATCTCCCAACTTGGAGAGACAGCCCCTTTAAGCTCCTGGTTCACACAGGTTGCCCATTTGGCAGAGGATTAAAGGGAAGAGGGAGAACCAATGAGAGAGTCGCTGTTAGGCATTTGGATGGGCACATGTCACTCTAAATTCCCGGCAGGAAGAAGAATTTACCAAAGTCTCAGCCACCCACCGGGAACCAGTATAGGTCCTGAACCAAAAGTTTGGACTTGCGTTCAGCTCACAAAAAACGAGTTTGAAAATGGAGCTCAGGGGCACAGCAATTCACAAACAGGCAGAGTAATCAAGGCCAACAATCGTCCAAAAATCTGTTGAGGGAAGGCAACGAGGCGGACTTGAAATCGAGGCAGAATAGCAGGAAACAGATTTCAAGATGTACGTTGGAATCATCTGTAAAGCACAGGAAGAGGGGCACAACTTCGACAATGATGCACTTGGCCAAAAAGGGCGTATGCGTTTTCTCCTGAATATATTCAGGAGAAAACGCATACGCCCTTTTTGGCCAAGCAAGCAAGCGGGCAATGCAAATCTGCACTACAAAGAAGTATCACTTCGACCGGTCAAAAGGGACATCCACAAAATGTGTAAAAACCAGAAAGGCAAGACAGGCCCTGGAGAACAGGGAGCCTTGTTATGCTGATGGGCGGGATGTAAGTTGCCAACTGCCTCACTGGAGGAGTGCATTGTGTTCCCTAAAACAAGTAAACAACAGAGCTACAGAGCCAAGGGCACTTCCAGTCTAGGGAATATACCTTGGGAAAACTGAAAATCCACAAGAAAGAGCCACCCCCAAATTGAGGGCTGCACTGCTTACAAGAACCTCAACCTGGGTACACCTGAAATATCCCAGGAAATATAAAAATGGTTCAAAACATTGTGGAACTTACGTACGATGGAATATCCCTCAGCCATGAAATCAATGTCATAAGACCAGTAGCAGCAAAATGAGTGGATTCAGGTACGATGATTCTAAGTGAAAGAAGTCACACAGGCAAAGAAACTTATCATAAGATATCACTTAGGAAGATCCTGTAAACATGGCTACACATGAACTGAGTTAGGCAAGAGAACAGAGTCTCACATTTAGAAAACACTCTTATGCCTGCTTAAGGGGGAAGGAGAGGTGGGGTGATGCATCAAACCAGAGTTTGATATAAGCACAGGTACTGTTCCAAAAACCAACTATGGAATAGACAAGACCTACACCTTCCTCAGTGAAAGGGACTCAAAACCCCATATTTCCCGCAGAGGAATAGATCTGACTAGTAAGAATCTTAAAACCTATGTATTGATATGTCTCCGTAAGGGAATCAAGTGTGTCTAGACTGGCATAAACATGGCAGCGAGAATCAGCTCAAACCCACTCTAAAAAGGAATTTCAAAAACAGAACAAAGAAACAGGGAAATTCTTTACAATTCCTTCAGGGTCTCTGATGCAACCTGGAATGACCCTATCTACGATGACAGCTGGATGCGGCATGAGGCTGGACACTTGGGACTGAGAGGATTGGTGAGATTGGGTGAGCAAATGCAGACCCTTTAAAGCAATAATGCATGGCAACCATTCCATGGGTCCCAACTCTCCAGGTTGAAAGGAATATTACTACATCTTTAACATGTACGGGAAACCTAGAGAATGGACACACTGTGAATACGAAAGGTTTCTAAAACTCAACGAAGAGTCCCTCTCCTGGTGCTCCGGTTTGACTTTCCAACAGCTTTACTATCAATCTCCCAACTTGGAGAGACAGCCCCTTTAAGCTCGTGGTTCACACAGGTTGCCCATTTGGCAGAGGAGGAAAGGGAAGAGGGAGAACCAATGAGAGAGTAGCTGTTAGGCATTTGGATGGGCACATGTCACTCTAATTTCCCGGCAGGAAGAAGAATTCACCAAAGTCTCAGCCACCCACCGGGAACCAGTATAGGTCCTGAACCAAATGTTTGGACTTGCGTTCAGCTCACAAAAAACGAGTTGAAAAATGGAGCTCAGGGGCACAGCAATTCACAAACTGGCAGAGTAATCAAGGCCAACTATCGTCCAAAAATCTGTTGAGGGAAGGCAACGAGGCGGACTTGAATGCGAGGCAGAATAGCAGGAAACAGATTTCAAGAGGTACGTTAGAATCGCCTGTAAAGCACAGGAAGAGGGGCACAACTTCGACAATGATGCACTTGGCCAAAAAGGGCGTATGCGTTTTCTCCTGAATATATTCAGGAGAAAACGCATACGCCCTTTTTGGCCAAGCAAGCAAGCGGGCAATGCAAATCTGCACTACAAAGAAGTATCACTTCCCACCGGTCAAAAGGGACATCCACAAAATGTGTAAAAACCAGAAAGGCAAGACAGGCCCTGGAGAACAGGGAGCCTTGTTATGCTGATGGGCGGGATGTAAGTTGCCAACTGCCTCACTGGAGGAGTGCATTGTGTTCCCTAAAACAAGTAAACAACAGAGCTACAGAGCCAAGGGCACTTCCAGTCTAGGGAATATACCTTGGGAAAACTGAAAATCCATAAGACAGAGCCACCCCCAAATTGAGGGCTGCACTGCTTACAAGAACCTCAACCTGGGTACAGCTGAAATATCCCAGGAAATATAAAAATGGTTCCAAACATTGTGGAACTTACGTACGATGGAATATCCCTCAGCCACGAAATCAATGTCATAAGACCAGTAGCAGCAAAATGAGTGGATTCAGGTACGATGATTCTAAGGGAAAGAAGTCACACAGGAAAAGAAACTTATCATAAGATATCACTTAGGAAGATCCTGTAAACATGGCTACACATGAACTGAGTTAGGAAAGAGAACAGAGTCTCACATTTAGAAAACACTCTTATGCCTGCTTAAGGGGGAAGGAGAGGTGGGGTGATGCATCAAACCAGAGTTTGATATAAGCACAGGTACTGTTCCAAAAACCAACTATGGAATAGACAAGACCTACACCTTCCTCAGTGAAAGGGACTCAAAACCCCATATTTCCCGCAGAGGAATAGATCTGACTAGTAAGAATCTTAAAACCTATGTATTGATATGTCTCCATAAGGGAATCAAGTGTGTCTAGACTGGCATAAACATGGCAGCGAGAATCAGCTCAAACCCACTCTAAAAAGGAATTTCAAAAACAGAACAAAGAAACAGGGAAATTCTTTACAATTCCTTCAGGGTCTCTGATGCAACCTGGAATGACCCTATCTACGATGACAGCTGGATGCGGCATGGGGCTGGACACTTGGGACTGAGAGGATTGGTGAGATTGGGTGAGCAAATGCAGACCCTTTAAAGCAATAATGCATGGCAACCATTCCATGGGTCCCACCTCTCCAGGTTGAAGGGAATATTACTACAGCTTTAACATGTATGGGAAACCTAGAGAATGGACACACTGTGAATACGAAAGGTTTCTAAAACTCATTGAAGAGTCCCTCTCCTGGTGCTCCGGTTTGACTTTCCAACAGCTTAACTATCAATCTCCCAACTTGGAGAGACAGCCCCTTTAAGCTCCTGGTTCACACAGGTTGCCCATTTGGCAGAGGAAGAAAGGGAAGAGGGAGAACCAATGAGAGAGTAGCTGTTAGGCATTTGGATGGGCACATGTCACTCTAATTTCCCGGCAGGAAGAAGAATTCACCAAAGTCTCAGCCACCCACTGGGAACCAGTATAGGTCCTGAACCAAATGTTTGGACTTGCGTTCAGCTCACAAAAAACGAGTTGAAAAATGGAGCTCAGGGGCACAGCAATTCACAAACTGGCAGAGTAATCAAGGCCAACTATCGTCCAAAAATCTGTTGAGGGAAGGCAACGAGGCGGACTTGAATGCGAGGCAGAATAGCAGGAAACAGATTTCAAGAGGTACGTTAGAATCGCCTGTAAAGCACAGGAAGAGGGGCACAACTTCGACAATGATGCACTTGGCCAAAAAGGGCGTATGCGTTTTCTCCTGAATATATTCAGGAGAAAATGCATACGCCCTTTTTGGCCAAGCAAGCAAGCGGGCAATGCAAATCTGCACTACAAAGAAGTATCACTTCCCACCGGTCAAAAGGGACATCCACAAAATGTGTAAAAACCAGAAAGGCAAGACAGGCCCTGGAGAACAGGGAGCCTTGTTATGCTGATGGGCGGGATGTAAGTTGCCAACTGCCTCACTGGAGGAGTGCATTGTGTTCCCTAAAACAAGTAAACAACAGAGCTACAGAGCCAAGGGCACTTCCAGTCTAGGGAATATACCTTGGGAAAACTGAAAATCCATAAGACAGAGCCACCCCCAAATTGAGGGCTGCACTGCTTACAAGAACCTCAACCTGGGTACACCTGAAATATCCCAGGAAATATAAAAATGGTTCAAATCATTGTGGAACTTACGTACGATGGAATATCCCTCAGCCATGAAATCAATGTCATAAGACCAGTAGCAGCAAAATGAGTGGATTCAGGTACGATGATTCTAAGTGAAAGAAGTCACACAGAAAAAGAAACTTATCATAAGATATCACTTAGGAAGATCCTGTAAACATGGCAACACATGAACTGAGTTAGGAAAGAGAACAGAGTCTCACATTTAGAAAACACTCTTATGCCTGCTTAAGGGGGAAGGAGAGGTGGGGTGATGCATCAAACCAGAGTTTGATATAAGCACAGGTACTGTTCCAAAAACCAACTATGGAATAGACAAGACCTACACCTTCCTCAGTGAAAGGGACTCAAAACCCCATATTTCCCGCAGAGGAATAGATCTGACTAGTAAGAATCTTAAAACCTATGTATTGATATGTCTCCGTAAGGGAATCAAGTGTGTCTAGACTGGCATAAACATGGCAGCGAGAATCAGCTCAAACCCACTCTAAAAAGGAATTTCAAAAACAGAACAAAGAAACAGGGAAATTCTTTACAATTCCTTCAGGGTCTCTGATGCAACCTGGAATGACCCTATCTACGATGAGAGCTGGATGTGGCATGAGGCTGGACACTTGGGACTGAGAGGATTGGTGAGATTGGGTGAGCAAATGCAGACCCTTTAAAGCAATAATGCATGGCAACCATTCCATGGGTCCCAACTCTCCAGGTTGAAGGGAATATTACTACAGCTATAACATGTACGGGAACCCTAGAGAATGGACACACTGTGAATACGAAAGGTTTCTAAAACTCAACGAAGAGTCCCTCTCCTGGTGCTCCGGTTTGACTTTCCAACAGCTTTACTATCAATCTCCCAACTTGGAGAGACAGCCCCTTTAAGCTCCTGGTTCACACAGGTTGCCCATTTGGCAGAGGAGGAAAGGGAAGAGGGAGAACCAATAAGAGAGTAGCTGTTAGGCATTTGGATGGGCACATGTCACTCTAATTTCCCGGCAGGAAGAAGAATTCACCAAAGTCTCAGCCACCCACCGGGAACCAGTATAGGTCCTGAACCAAATGTTTGGACTTGCGTTCAGCTCACAAAAAACGAGTTGAAAAATGGAGCTCAGGGGCACAGCAATTCACAAACTGGCAGAGTAATCAAGGCCAACTATCGTCCAAAAATCTGTTGAGGGAAGGCAACGAGGCGGACTTGAATGCGAGGCAGAATAGCAGGAAACAGATTTCAAGAGGTACGTTAGAATCGCCTGTAAAGCACAGGAAGAGGGGCACAACTTCGACAATGATGCACTTGGCCAAAAAGGGCGTATGCGTTTTCTCCTGAATATATTCAGGAGAAAACGCATACGCCCTTTTTGGCCAAGCAAGCAAGCGGGCAATGCAAATCTGCACTACAAAGAAGTATCACTTCCCACCGGTCAAAAGGGACATCCACAAAATGTGTAAAAACCAGAAAGGCAAGACAGGCCCTGGAGAACAGGGAGCCTTGTTATGCTGATGGGCGGGATGTAAGTTGCCAACTGCCTCACTGGAGGAGTGCATTGTGTTCCCTAAAACAAGTAAACAACAGAGCTACAGAGCCAAGGGCACTTCCAGTCTAGGGAATATACCTTGGGAAAACTGAAAATCCATAAGACAGAGCCACCCCCAAATTGAGGGCTGCACTGCTTACAAGAACCTCAACCTGGGTACACCTGAAATATCCCAGGAAATATAAAAATGGTTCAACACTTTGTGGAACTTACGTACGATGGAATATCCCTCAGCCATGAAATCAATGTCATAAGACCAGTAGCAGCAAAATGAGTGGATTCAGGTACGATGATTCTAAGTGAAAGAAGTCACACAGGAAAAGAAACTTATCATAAGATATCACTTAGGAAGATCCTGTAAACATGGCTACACATGAACTGAGTTAGGAAAGAGAACAGAGTCTCACATTTAGAAAACACTCTTATGCCTGCTTAAGGGGGAAGGAGAGGTGGGGTGATGCATCAAACCAGAGTTTGATATAAGCACAGGTACTGTTCCAAAAACCAACTATGGAATAGACAAGACCTACACCTTCCTCAGTGCAAGGGACTCAAAACCCCATATTTCCCGCAGAGGAATAGATCTGACTAGTAAGAATCTTAAAACCTATGTATTGATATGTCTCCGTAAGGGAATCAAGTGTGTCTAGACTGGCATAAACATGGCAGCGAGAATCAGCTGAAACCCACTCTAAAAAGGAATTTCAAAAACAGAACAAATAAACAGGGAAATTGTTTACAATTCCTTCAGGGTCTCTGATGCAACCTGGAATGACCCTATCTACAATGACAGCTGGATGCGGCATGAGGCTGGACACTTGGGACTGAGAGGATTGGAGAGATTGGGTGAGCAAAGGCAGACCATTTATAGCAATAATGCATGGCACCCATTCCATGATTCCCAACTCTCCAGGTTGAAGGGAATATTACTAGAGCTTTAACATGTACGGGAAACCTAGAGAATGGACACACTGTGAATACGAAAGGTTTCTAAAACTCAATGAAGAGTCCCTCTCCTGGTGCTCCGGTTTGACTTTCCAACTGCTTTACTATCAATCTCCCAACTTGGAGAGACAGCCCCTTTAAGCTCCTGGTTCACACAGGTTGCCCATTTGGCAGAGGATTAAAGGGAAGAGGGAGAACCAATGAGAGAGTCGCTGTTAGGCATTTGGATGGGCACATGTCACTCTAAATTCCCGGCAGGAAGAAGAATTTACCAAAGTCTCAGCCACCCACCGGGAACCAGTATAGGTCCTGAACCAAAAGTTTGGACTTGCGTTCAGCTCACAAAAAACGAGTTTGAAAATGGAGCTCAGGGGCACAGCAATTCACAAACAGGCAGAGTAATCAAGGCCAACAATCGTCCAAAAATCTGTTGAGGGAAGGCAACGAGGCGGACTTGAAATCGAGGCAGAATAGCAGGAAACAGATTTCAAGATGTACGTTGGAATCATCTGTAAAGCACAGGAAGAGGGGCACAACTTCGACAATGATGCACTTGGCCAAAAAGGGCGTATGCGTTTTCTCCTGAATATATTCAGGAGAAAACGCATACGCCCTTTTTGGCCAAGCAAGCAAGCGGGCAATGCAAATCTGCACTACAAAGAAGTATCACTTCCCACCGGTCAAAAGGGACATCCACAAAATGTGTAAAAACCAGAAAGGCAAGACAGGCCCTGGAGAACAGGGAGCCTTGTTATGCTGATGGGCGGGATGTAAGTTGCCAACTGCCTCACTGGAGGAGTGCATTGTGTTCCCTAAAACAAGTAAACAACAGAGCTACAGAGCCAAGGGCACTTCCAGTCTAGGGAATATACCTTGGGAAAACTGAAAATCCACAAGACAGAGCCACCCCCAAATTGAGGGCTGCACTGCTTACAAGAACCTCAACCTGGGTACACCTGAAATATCCCAGGAAATATAAAAATGGTTCAAAACATTGTGGAACTTACGTACGATGGAATATCCCTCAGCCATGAAATCAATGTCATAAGACCAGTAGCAGCAAAATGAGTGGATTCAGGTACGATGATTCTAAGTGAAAGAAGTCACACAGGCAAAGAAACTTATCATAAGATATCACTTAGGAAGATCCTGTAAACATGGCTACACATGAACTGAGTTAGGCAAGAGAACAGAGTCTCACATTTAGAAAACACTCTTATGCCTGTTTAAGGGGGAAGGAGAGGTGGGGTGATGCATCAAACCAGAGTTTGATATAAGCACAGGTACTGTTCCAAAAACCAACTATGGAATAGACAAGACCTACACCTTCCTCAGTGAAAGGGACTCAAAACCCCATATTTCCCGCAGAGGAATAGATCTGACTAGTAAGAATCTTAAAACCTATGTATTGATATGTCTCCGTAAGGGAATCAAGTGTGTCTAGACTGGCATAAACATGGCAGCGAGAATCAGCTCAAACCCACTCTAAAAAGGAATTTCAAAAACAGAACAAAGAAACAGGGAAATTCTTTACAATTCCTTCAGGGTCTCTGATGCAACCTGGAATGACCCTATCTACGATGACAGCTGGATGCGGCATGAGGCTGGACACTTGGGACTGAGAGGATTGGTGAGATTGGGTGAGCAAATGCAGACCCTTTAAAGCAATAATGCATGGCAACCATTCCATGGGTCCCAACTCTCCAGGTTGAAAGGAATATTAATACATCTTTAACATGTACGGGAAACCTAGAGAATGGACACACTGTGAATACGAAAGGTTTCTAAAACTCAACGAAGAGTCCCTCTCCTGGTGCTCCGGTTTGACTTTCCAACAGCTTTACTATCAATCTCCCAACTTGGAGAGACAGCCCCTTTAAGCTCCTGGTTCACACAGGTTGCCCATTTGGCAGAGGAGGAAAGGGAAGAGGGAGAACCAATGAGAGAGTAGCTGTTAGGCATTTGGATGGGCACATGTCACTCTAATTTCCCGGCAGGAAGAAGAATTCACCAAAGTCTCAGCCACCCACCGGGAACCAGTATAGGTCCTGAACCAAATGTTTGGACTTGCGTTCAGCTCACAAAAAACGAGTTGAAAAATGGAGCTCAGGGGCACAGCAATTCACAAACTGGCAGAGTAATCAAGGCCAACTATCGTCCAAAAATCTGTTGAGGGAAGGCAACGAGGCGGACTTGAATGCGAGGCAGAATAGCAGGAAACAGATTTCAAGAGGTACGTTAGAATCGCCTGTAAAGCACAGGAAGAGGGGCACAACTTCGACAATGATGCACTTGGCCAAAAAGGGCGTATGCGTTTTCTCCTGAATATATTCAGGAGAAAACGCATACGCCCTTTTTGGCCAAGCAAGCAAGCGGGCAATGCAAATCTGCACTACAAAGAAGTATCACTTCCCAACGGTCAAAAGGGACATCCACAAAATGTGTAAAAACCAGAAAGGCAAGACAGGCCCTGGAGAACAGGGAGCCTTGTTATGCTGATGGGCGGGATGTAAGTTGCCAACTGCCTCACTGGAGGAGTGCATTGTGTTCCCTAAAACAAGTAAACAACAGAGCTACAGAGCCAAGGGCACTTCCAGTCTAGGGAATATACCTTGGGAAAACTGAAAATCCATAAGACAGAGCCACCCCCAAATTGAGGGCTGCACTGCTTACAAGAACCTCAACCTGGGTACACCTGAAATATCCCAGGAAATATAAAAATGGTTCCAAACATTGTGGAACTTACGTACGATGGAATATCCCTCAGCCACGAAATCAATGTCATAAGACCAGTAGCAGCAAAATGAGTGGATTCAGGTACGATGATTCTAAGGGAAAGAAGTCACACAGGAAAAGAAACTTATCATAAGATATCACTTAGGAAGATCCTGTAAACATGGCTACACATGAACTGAGTTAGGAAAGAGAACAGAGTCTCACATTTAGAAAACACTCTTATGCCTGCTTAAGGGGGAAGGAGAGGTGGGGTGATGCATCAAACCAGAGTTTGATATAAGCACAGGTACTGTTCCAAAAACCAACTATGGAATAGACAAGACCTACACCTTCCTCAGTGAAAGGGACTCAAAACCCCATATTTCCCGCAGAGGAATAGATCTGACTAGTAAGAATCTTAAAACCTATGTATTGATATGTCTCCATAAGGGAATCAAGTGTGTCTAGACTGGCATAAACATGGCAGCGAGAATCAGCTCAAACCCACTCTAAAAAGGAATTTCAAAAACAGAACAAAGAAACAGGGAAATTCTTTACAATTCCTTCAGGGTCTCTGATGCAACCTGGAATGACCCTATCTACGATGACAGCTGGATGCGGCATGGGGCTGGACACTTGGGACTGAGAGGATTGGTGAGATTGGGTGAGCAAATGCAGACCCTTTAAAGCAATAATGCATGGCAACCATTCCATGGGTCCCACCTCTCCAGGTTGAAGGGAATATTACTACAGCTATAACATGTACGGGAACCCTAGAGAATGGACACACTGTGAATACGAAAGGTTTCTAAAACTCAACGAAGAGTCCCTCTCCTGGTGCTCCGGTTTGACTTTCCAACAGCTTTACTATCAATCTCCCAACTTGGAGAGACAGCCCCTTTAAGCTCCTGGTTCACACAGGTTGCCCATTTGGCAGAGGAGGAAAGGGAAGAGGGAGAACCAATAAGAGAGTAGCTGTTAGGCATTTGGATGGGCACATGTCACTCTAATTTCCCGGCAGGAAGAAGAATTCACCAAAGTCTCAGCCACCCACCGGGAACCAGTATAGGTCCTGAACCAAATGTTTGGACTTGCGTTCAGCTCACAAAAAACGAGTTGAAAAATGGAGCTCAGGGGCACAGCAATTCACAAACTGGCAGAGTAATCAAGGCCAACTATCGTCCAAAAATCTGTTGAGGGAAGGCAACGAGGCGGACTTGAATGCGAGGCAGAATAGCAGGAAACAGATTTCAAGAGGTACGTTAGAATCGCCTGTAAAGCACAGGAAGAGGGGCACAACTTCGACAATGATGCACTTGGCCAAAAAGGGCGTATGCGTTTTCTCCTGAATATATTCAGGAGAAAACGCATACGCCCTTTTTGGCCAAGCAAGCAAGCGGGCAATGCAAATCTGCACTACAAAGAAGTATCACTTCCCACCGGTCAAAAGGGACATCCACAAAATGTGTAAAAACCAGAAAGGCAAGACAGGCCCTGGAGAACAGGGAGCCTTGTTATGCTGATGGGCGGGATGTAAGTTGCCAACTGCCTCACTGGAGGAGTGCATTGTGTTCCCTAAAACAAGTAAACAACAGAGCTACAGAGCCAAGGGCACTTCCAGTCTAGGGAATATACCTTGGGAAAACTGAAAATCCATAAGACAGAGCCACCCCCAAATTGAGGGCTGCACTGCTTACAAGAACCTCAACCTGGGTACACCTGAAATATCCCAGGAAATATAAAAATGGTTCAACACTTTGTGGAACTTACGTACGATGGAATATCCCTCAGCCATGAAATCAATGTCATAAGACCAGTAGCAGCAAAATGAGTGGATTCAGGTACGATGATTCTAAGTGAAAGAAGTCACACAGGAAAAGAAACTTATCATAAGATATCACTTAGGAAGATCCTGTAAACATGGCTACACATGAACTGAGTTAGGAAAGAGAACAGAGTCTCACATTTAGAAAACACTCTTATGCCTGCTTAAGGGGGAAGGAGAGGTGGGGTGATGCATCAAACCAGAGTTTGATATAAGCACAGGTACTGTTCCAAAAACCAACTATGGAATAGACAAGACCTACACCTTCCTCAGTGCAAGGGACTCAAAACCCCATATTTCCCGCAGAGGAATAGATCTGACTAGTAAGAATCTTAAAACCTATGTATTGATATGTCTCCGTAAGGGAATCAAGTGTGTCTAGACTGGCATAAACATGGCAGCGAGAATCAGCTGAAACCCACTCTAAAAAGGAATTTCAAAAACAGAACAAAGAAACAGGGAAATTCTTTACAATTCCTTCAGGGTCTCTGATGCAACCTGGAATGACCCTATCTACAATGACAGCTGGATGCGGCATGAGGCTGGACACTTGGGACTGAGAGGATTGGAGAGATTGGGTGAGCAAAGGCAGACCATTTATAGCAATAATGCATGGCACCCATTCCATGATTCCCAACTCTCCAGGTTGAAGGGAATATTACTAGAGATTTAACATGTACGGGAAACCTAGAGAATGGACACACTGTGAATACGAAAGGTTTCTAAAACTCAATGAAGAGTCCCTCTCCTGGTGCTCCGGTTTGACTTTCCAACTGCTTTACTATCAATCTCCCAACTTGGAGAGACAGCCCCTTTAAGCTCCTGGTTCACACAGGTTGCCCATTTGGCAGAGGATTAAAGGGAAGAGGGAGAACCAATGAGAGAGTCGCTGTTAGGCATTTGGATGGGCACATGTCACTCTAAATTCCCGGCAGGAAGAAGAATTTACCAAAGTCTCAGCCACCCACCGGGAACCAGTATAGGTCCTGAACCAAAAGTTTGGACTTGCGTTCAGCTCACAAAAAACGAGTTTGAAAATGGAGCTCAGGGGCACAGCAATTCACAAACAGGCAGAGTAATCAAGGCCAACAATCGTCCAAAAATCTGTTGAGGGAAGGCAACGAGGCGGACTTGAAATCGAGGCAGAATAGCAGGAAACAGATTTCAAGATGTACGTTGGAATCATCTGTAAAGCACAGGAAGAGGGGCACAACTTCGACAATGATGCACTTGGCCAAAAAGGGCGTATGCGTTTTCTCCTGAATATATTCAGGAGAAAACGCATACGCCCTTTTTGGCCAAGCAAGCAAGCGGGCAATGCAAATCTGCACTACAAAGAAGTATCACTTCCCACCGGTCAAAAGGGACATCCACAAAATGTGTAAAAACCAGAAAGGCAAGACAGGCCCTGGAGAACAGGGAGCCTTGTTATGCTGATGGGCGGGATGTAAGTTGCCAACTGCCTCACTGGAGGAGTGCATTGTGTTCCCTAAAACAAGTAAACAACAGAGCTACAGAGCCAAGGGCACTTCCAGTCTAGGGAATATACCTTGGGAAAACTGAAAATCCACAAGACAGAGCCACCCCCAAATTGAGGGCTGCACTGCTTACAAGAACCTCAACCTGGGTACACCTGAAATATCCCAGGAAATATAAAAATGGTTCAAAACATTGTGGAACTTACGTACGATGGAATATCCCTCAGCCATGAAATCAATGTCATAAGACCAGTAGCAGCAAAATGAGTGGATTCAGGTACGATGATTCTAAGTGAAAGAAGTCACACAGGCAAAGAAACTTATCATAAGATATCACTTAGGAAGATCCTGTAAACATGGCTACACATGAACTGAGTTAGGCAAGAGAACAGAGTCTCACATTTAGAAAACACTCTTATGCCTGTTTAAGGGGGAAGGAGAGGTGGGGTGATGCATCAAACCAGAGTTTGATATAAGCACAGGTACTGTTCCAAAAACCAACTATGGAATAGACAAGACCTACACCTTCCTCAGTGAAAGGGACTCAAAACCCCATATTTCCCGCAGAGGAATAGATCTGACTAGTAAGAATCTTAAAACCTATGTATTGATATGTCTCCGTAAGGGAATCAAGTGTGTCTAGACTGGCATAAACATGGCAGCGAGAATCAGCTCAAACCCACTCTAAAAAGGAATTTCAAAAACAGAACAAAGAAACAGGGAAATTCTTTACAATTCCTTCAGGGTCTCTGATGCAACCTGGAATGACCCTATCTACGATGACAGCTGGATGCGGCATGAGGCTGGACACTTGGGACTGAGAGGATTGGTGAGATTGGGTGAGCAAATGCAGACCCTTTAAAGCAATAATGCATGGCAACCATTCCATGGGTCCCAACTCTCCAGGTTGAAAGGAATATTAATACATCTTTAACATGTACGGGAAACCTAGAGAATGGACACACTGTGAATACGAAAGGTTTCTAAAACTCAACGAAGAGTCCCTCTCCTGGTGCTCCGGTTTGACTTTCCAACAGCTTTACTATCAATCTCCCAACTTGGAGAGACAGCCCCTTTAAGCTCCTGGTTCACACAGGTTGCCCATTTGGCAGAGGAGGAAAGGGAAGAGGGAGAACCAATGAGAGAGTAGCTGTTAGGCATTTGGATGGGCACATGTCACTCTAATTTCCCGGCAGGAAGAAGAATTCACCAAAGTCTCAGCCACCCACCGGGAACCAGTATAGGTCCTGAACCAAATGTTTGGACTTGCGTTCAGCTCACAAAAAACGAGTTGAAAAATGGAGCTCAGGGGCACAGCAATTCACAAACTGGCAGAGTAATCAAGGCCAACTATCGTCCAAAAATCTGTTGAGGGAAGGCAACGAGGCGGACTTGAATGCGAGGCAGAATAGCAGGAAACAGATTTCAAGAGGTACGTTAGAATCGCCTGTAAAGCACAGGAAGAGGGGCACAACTTCGACAATGATGCACTTGGCCAAAAAGGGCGTATGCGTTTTCTCCTGAATATATTCAGGAGAAAACGCATACGCCCTTTTTGGCCAAGCAAGCAAGCGGGCAATGCAAATCTGCACTACAAAGAAGTATCACTTCCCAACGGTCAAAAGGGACATCCACAAAATGTGTAAAAACCAGAAAGGCAAGACAGGCCCTGGAGAACAGGGAGCCTTGTTATGCTGATGGGCGGGATGTAAGTTGCCAACTGCCTCACTGGAGGAGTGCATTGTGTTCCCTAAAACAAGTAAACAACAGAGCTACAGAGCCAAGGGCACTTCCAGTCTAGGGAATATACCTTGGGAAAACTGAAAATCCATAAGACAGAGCCACCCCCAAATTGAGGGCTGCACTGCTTACAAGAACCTCAACCTGGGTACACCTGAGATATCCCAGGAAATATAAAAATGGTTCCAAACATTGTGGAACTTACGTACGATGGAATATCCCTCAGCCACGAAATCAATGTCATAAGACCAGTAGCAGCAAAATGAGTGGATTCAGGTACGATGATTCTAAGGGAAAGAAGTCACACAGGAAAAGAAACTTATCATAAGATATCACTTAGGAAGATCCTGTAAACATGGCTACACATGAACTGAGTTAGGAAAGAGAACAGAGTCTCACATTTAGAAAACACTCTTATGCCTGCTTAAGGGGGAAGGAGAGGTGGGGTGATGCATCAAACCAGAGTTTGATATAAGCACAGGTACTGTTCCAAAAACCAACTATGGAATAGACAAGACCTACACCTTCCTCAGTGAAAGGGACTCAAAACCCCATATTTCCCGCAGAGGAATAGATCTGACTAGTAAGAATCTTAAAACCTATGTATTGATATGTCTCCATAAGGGAATCAAGTGTGTCTAGACTGGCATAAACATGGCAGCGAGAATCAGCTCAAACCCACTCTAAAAAGGAATTTCAAAAACAGAACAAAGAAACAGGGAAATTCTTTACAATTCCTTCAGGGTCTCTGATGCAACCTGGAATGACCCTATCTACGATGACAGCTGGATGCGGCATGGGGCTGGACACTTGGGACTGAGAGGATTGGTGAGATTGGGTGAGCAAATGCAGACCCTTTAAAGCAATAATGCATGGCAACCATTCCATGGGTCCCACCTCTCCAGGTTGAAGGGAATATTACTACAGCTTTAACATGTATGGGAAACCTAGAGAATGGACACACTGTGAATACGAAAGGTTTCTAAAACTCATTGAAGAGTCCCTCTCCTGGTGCTCCGGTTTGACTTTCCAACAGCTTAACTATCAATCTCCCAACTTGGAGAGACAGCCCCTTTAAGCTCCTGGTTCACACAGGTTGCCCATTTGGCAGAGGAAGAAAGGGAAGAGGGAGAACCAATGAGAGAGTAGCTGTTAGGCATTTGGATGGGCACATGTCACTCTAATTTCCCGGCAGGAAGAAGAATTCACCAAAGTCTCAGCCACCCACCGGGAACCAGTATAGGTCCTGAACCAAATGTTTGCACTTGCGTTCAGCTCACAAAAAACGAGTTGAAAAATGGAGCTCAGGGGCACAGCAATTCACAAACTGGCAGAGTAATCAAGGCCAACTATCGTCCAAAAATCTGTTGAGGGAAGGCAACGAGGCGGACTTGAATGCGAGGCAGAATAGCAGGAAACAGATTTCAAGAGGTACGTTAGAATCGCCTGTAAAGCACAGGAAGAGGGGCACAACTTCGACAATGATGCACTTGGCCAAAAAGGGCGTATGCGTTTTCTCCTGAATATATTCAGGAGAAAACGCATACGCCCTTTTTGGCCAAGCAAGCAAGCGGGCAATGCAAATCTGCACTACAAAGAAGTATCACTTCCCACCGGTCAAAAGGGACATCCACAAAATGTGTAAAAACCAGAAAGGCAAGACAGGCCCTGGAGAACAGGGAGCCTTGTTATGCTGATGGGCGGGATGTAAGTTGCCAACTGCCTCACTGGAGGAGTGCATTGTGTTCCCTAAAACAAGTAAACAACAGAGCTACAGAGCCAAGGGCACTTCCAGTCTAGGGAATATACCTTGGGAAAACTGAAAATCCATAAGACAGAGCCACCCCCAAATTGAGGGCTGCACTGCTTACAAGAACCTCAACCTGGGTACACCTGAAATATCCCAGGAAATATAAAAATGGTTCAAAACATTGTGGAACTTACGTACGATGGAATATCCCTCAGCCATGAAATCAATGTCATAAGACCAGTAGCAGCAAAATGAGTGGATTCAGGTACGATGATTCTAAGGGAAAGAAGTCACACAGAAAAAGAAACTTATCATAAGATATCACTTAGGAAGATCCTGTAAACATGGCAACACATGAACTGAGTTAGGAAAGAGAACAGAGTCTCACATTTAGAAAACACTCTTATGCCTGCTTAAGGGGGAAGGAGAGGTGGGGTGATGCATCAAACCAGAGTTTGATATAAGCACAGGTACTGTTCCAAAAACCAACTATGGAATAGACAAGACCTACACCTTCCTCAGTGAAAGGGACTCAAAACCCCATATTTCCCGCAGAGGAATAGATCTGACTAGTAAGAATCTTAAAACCTATGTATTGATATGTCTCCGTAAGGGAATCAAGTGTGTCTAGACTGGCATAAACATGGCAGCGAGAATCAGCTCAAACCCACTCTAAAAAGGAATTTCAAAAACAGAACAAAGAAACAGGGAAATTCTTTACAATTCCTTCAGGGTCTCTGATGCAACCTGGAATGACCCTATCTACGATGAGAGCTGGATGTGGCATGAGGCTGGACACTTGGGACTGAGAGGATTGGTGAGATTGGGTGAGCAAATGCAGACCCTTTAAAGCAATAATGCATGGCAACCATTCCATGGGTCCCACCTCTCCAGGTTGAAGGGAATATTACTACAGCTATAACATGTACGGGAACCCTAGAGAATGGACACACTGTGAATACGAAAGGTTTCTAAAACTCAACGAAGAGTCCCTCTCCTGGTGCTCCGGTTTGACTTTCCAACAGCTTTACTATCAATCTCCCAACTTGGAGAGACAGCCCCTTTAAGCTCCTGGTTCACACAGGTTGCCCATTTGGCAGAGGAGGAAAGGGAAGAGGGAGAACCAATAAGAGAGTAGCTGTTAGGCATTTGGATGGGCACATGTCACTCTAATTTCCCGGCAGGAAGAAGAATTCACCAAAGTCTCAGCCACCCACCGGGAACCAGTATAGGTCCTGAACCAAATGTTTGGACTTGCGTTCAGCTCACAAAAAACGAGTTGAAAAATGGAGCTCAGGGGCACAGCAATTCACAAACTGGCAGAGTAATCAAGGCCAACTATCGTCCAAAAATCTGTTGAGGGAAGGCAACGAGGCGGACTTGAATGCGAGGCAGAATAGCAGGAAACAGATTTCAAGAGGTACGTTAGAATCGCCTGTAAAGCACAGGAAGAGGGGCACAACTTCGACAATGATGCACTTGGCCAAAAAGGGCGTATGCGTTTTCTCCTGAATATATTCAGGAGAAAACGCATACGCCCTTTTTGGCCAAGCAAGCAAGCGGGCAATGCAAATCTGCACTACAAAGAAGTATCACTTCCCACCGGTCAAAAGGGACATCCACAAAATGTGTAAAAACCAGAAAGGCAAGACAGGCCCTGGAGAACAGGGAGCCTTGTTATGCTGATGGGCGGGATGTAAGTTGCCAACTGCCTCACTGGAGGAGTGCATTGTGTTCCCTAAAACAAGTAAACAACAGAGCTACAGAGCCAAGGGCACTTCCAGTCTAGGGAATATACCTTGGGAAAACTGAAAATCCATAAGACAGAGCCACCCCCAAATTGAGGGCTGCACTGCTTACAAGAACCTCAACCTGGGTACACCTGAAATATCCCAGGAAATATAAAAATGGTTCAACACTTTGTGGAACTTACGTACGATGGAATATCCCTCAGCCATGAAATCAATGTCATAAGACCAGTAGCAGCAAAATGAGTGGATTCAGGTACGATGATTCTAAGTGAAAGAAGTCACACAGGAAAAGAAACTTATCATAAGATATCACTTAGGAAGATCCTGTAAACATGGCTACACATGAACTGAGTTAGGAAAGAGAACAGAGTCTCACATTTAGAAAACACTCTTATGCCTGCTTAAGGGGGAAGGAGAGGTGGGGTGATGCATCAAACCAGAGTTTGATATAAGCACAGGTACTGTTCCAAAAACCAACTATGGAATAGACAAGACCTACACCTTCCTCAGTGCAAGGGACTCAAAACCCCATATTTCCCGCAGAGGAATAGATCTGACTAGTAAGAATCTTAAAACCTATGTATTGATATGTCTCCGTAAGGGAATCAAGTGTGTCTAGACTGGCATAAACATGGCAGCGAGAATCAGCTGAAACCCACTCTAAAAAGGAATTTCAAAAACAGAACAAATAAACAGGGAAATTCTTTACAATTCCTTCAGGGTCTCTGATGCAACCTGGAATGACCCTATCTACAATGACAGCTGGATGCGGCATGAGGCTGGACACTTGGGACTGAGAGGATTGGAGAGATTGGGTGAGCAAAGGCAGACCATTTATAGCAATAATGCATGGCACCCATTCCATGATTCCCAACTCTCCAGGTTGAAGGGAATATTACTAGAGATTTAACATGTACGGGAAACCTAGAGAATGGACACACTGTGAATACGAAAGGTTTCTAAAACTCAATGAAGAGTCCCTCTCCTGGTGCTCCGGTTTGACTTTCCAACTGCTTTACTATCAATCTCCCAACTTGGAGAGACAGCCCCTTTAAGCTCCTGGTTCACACAGGTTGCCCATTTGGCAGAGGATTAAAGGGAAGAGGGAGAACCAATGAGAGAGTCGCTGTTAGGCATTTGGATGGGCACATGTCACTCTAAATTCCCGGCAGGAAGAAGAATTTACCAAAGTCTCAGCCACCCACCGGGAACCAGTATAGGTCCTGAACCAAAAGTTTGGACTTGCGTTCAGCTCACAAAAAACGAGTTTGAAAATGGAGCTCAGGGGCACAGCAATTCACAAACAGGCAGAGTAATCAAGGCCAACAATCGTCCAAAAATCTGTTGAGGGAAGGCAACGAGGCGGACTTGAAATCGAGGCAGAATAGCAGGAAACAGATTTCAAGATGTACGTTGGAATCATCTGTAAAGCACAGGAAGAGGGGCACAACTTCGACAATGATGCACTTGGCCAAAAAGGGCGTATGCGTTTTCTCCTGAATATATTCAGGAGAAAACGCATACGCCCTTTTTGGCCAAGCAAGCAAGCGGGCAATGCAAATCTGCACTACAAAGAAGTATCACTTCCCACCGGTCAAAAGGGACATCCACAAAATGTGTAAAAACCAGAAAGGCAAGACAGGCCCTGGAGAACAGGGAGCCTTGTTATGCTGATGGGCGGGATGTAAGTTGCCAACTGCCTCACTGGAGGAGTGCATTGTGTTCCCTAAAACAAGTAAACAACAGAGCTACAGAGCCAAGGGCACTTCCAGTCTAGGGAATATACCTTGGGAAAACTGAAAATCCACAAGACAGAGCCACCCCCAAATTGAGGGCTGCACTGCTTACAAGAACCTCAACCTGGGTACACCTGAAATATCCCAGGAAATATAAAAATGGTTCAAAACATTGTGGAACTTACGTACGATGGAATATCCCTCAGCCATGAAATCAATGTCATAAGACCAGTAGCAGCAAAATGAGTGGATTCAGGTACGATGATTCTAAGTGAAAGAAGTCACACAGGAAAAGAAACTTATCATAAGATATCACTTAGGAAGATCCTGTAAACATGGCTACACATGAACTGAGTTAGGAAAGAGAACAGAGTCTCACATTTAGAAAACACTCTTATGCCTGTTTAAGGGGGAAGGAGAGGTGGGGTGATGCATCAAACCAGAGTTTGATATAAGCACAGGTACTGTTCCAAAAACCAACTATGGAATAGACAAGACCTACACCTTCCTCAGTGAAAGGGACTCAAAACCCCATATTTCCCGCAGAGGAATAGATCTGACTAGTAAGAATCTTAAAACCTATGTATTGATATGTCTCCGTAAGGGAATCAAGTGTGTCTAGACTGGCATAAACATGGCAGCGAGAATCAGCTCAAACCCACTCTAAAAAGGAATTTCAAAAACAGAACAAAGAAACAGGGAAATTCTTTACAATTCCTTCAGGGTCTCTGATGCAACCTGGAATGACCCTATCTACGATGACAGCTGGATGCGGCATGAGGCTGGACACTTGGGACTGAGAGGATTGGTGAGATTGGGTGAGCAAATGCAGACCCTTTAAAGCAATAATGCATGGCAACCATTCCATGGGTCCCAACTCTCCAGGTTGAAAGGAATATTACTACATCTTTAACATGTACGGGAAACCTAGAGAATGGACACACTGTGAATACGAAAGGTTTCTAAAACTCAACGAAGAGTCCCTCTCCTGGTGCTCCGGTTTGACTTTCCAACAGCTTTACTATCAATCTCCCAACTTGGAGAGACAGCCCCTTTAAGCTCCTGGTTCACACAGGTTGCCCATTTGGCAGAGGAGGAAAGGGAAGAGGGAGAACCAATGAGAGAGTAGCTGTTAGGCATTTGGATGGGCACATGTCACTCTAATTTCCCGGCAGGAAGAAGAATTCACCAAAGTCTCAGCCACCCACCGGGAACCAGTATAGGTCCTGAACCAAATGTTTGGACTTGCGTTCAGCTCACAAAAAACGAGTTGAAAAATGGAGCTCAGGGGCACAGCAATTCACAAACTGGCAGAGTAATCAAGGCCAACTATCGTCCAAAAATCTGTTGAGGGAAGGCAACGAGGCGGACTTGAATGCGAGGCAGAATAGCAGGAAACAGATTTCAAGAGGTACGTTAGAATCGCCTGTAAAGCACAGGAAGAGGGGCACAACTTCGACAATGATGCACTTGGCCAAAAAGGGCGTATGCGTTTTCTCCTGAATATATTCAGGAGAAAACGCATACGCCCTTTTTGGCCAAGCAAGCAAGCGGGCAATGCAAATCTGCACTACAAAGAAGTATCACTTCCCAACGGTCAAAAGGGACATCCACAAAATGTGTAAAAACCAGAAAGGCAAGACAGGCCCTGGAGAACAGGGAGCCTTGTTATGCTGATGGGCGGGATGTAAGTTGCCAACTGCCTCACTGGAGGAGTGCATTGTGTTCCCTAAAACAAGTAAACAACAGAGCTACAGAGCCAAGGGCACTTCCAGTCTAGGGAATATACCTTGGGAAAACTGAAAATCCATAAGACAGAGCCACCCCCAAATTGAGGGCTGCACTGCTTACAAGAACCTCAACCTGGGTACACCTGAAATATCCCAGGAAATATAAAAATGGTTCCAAACATTGTGGAACTTACGTACGATGGAATATCCCTCAGCCACGAAATCAATGTCATAAGACCAGTAGCAGCAAAATGAGTGGATTCAGGTACGATGATTCTAAGGGAAAGAAGTCACACAGGAAAAGAAACTTATCATAAGATATCACTTAGGAAGATCCTGTAAACATGGCTACACATGAACTGAGTTAGGAAAGAGAACAGAGTCTCACATTTAGAAAACACTCTTATGCCTGCTTAAGGGGGAAGGAGAGGTGGGGTGATGCATCAAACCAGAGTTTGATATAAGCACAGGTACTGTTCCAAAAACCAACTATGGAATAGACAAGACCTACACCTTCCTCAGTGAAAGGGACTCAAAACCCCATATTTCCCGCAGAGGAATAGATCTGACTAGTAAGAATCTTAAAACCTATGTATTGATATGTCTCCATAAGGGAATCAAGTGTGTCTAGACTGGCATAAACATGGCAGCGAGAATCAGCTCAAACCCACTCTAAAAAGGAATTTCAAAAACAGAACAAAGAAACAGGGAAATTCTTTACAATTCCTTCAGGGTCTCTGATGCAACCTGGAATGACCCTATCTACGATGACAGCTGGATGCGGCATGGGGCTGGACACTTGGGACTGAGAGGATTGGTGAGATTGGGTGAGCAAATGCAGACCCTTTAAAGCAATAATGCATGGCAACCATTCCATGGGTCCCACCTCTCCAGGTTGAAGGGAATATTACTACAGCTTTAACATGTATGGGAAACCTAGAGAATGGACACACTGTGAATACGAAAGGTTTCTAAAACTCATTGAAGAGTCCCTCTCCTGGTGCTCCGGTTTGACTTTCCAACAGCTTAACTATCAATCTCCCAACTTGGAGAGACAGCCCCTTTAAGCTCCTGGTTCACACAGGTTGCCCATTTGGCAGAGGAAGAAAGGGAAGAGGGAGAACCAATGAGAGAGTAGCTGTTAGGCATTTGGATGGGCACATGTCACTCTAATTTCCCGGCAGGAAGAAGAATTCACCAAAGTCTCAGCCACCCACCGGGAACCAGTATAGGTCCTGAACCAAATGTTTGCACTTGCGTTCAGCTCACAAAAAACGAGTTGAAAAATGGAGCTCAGGGGCACAGCAATTCACAAACTGGCAGAGTAATCAAGGCCAACTATCGTCCAAAAATCTGTTGAGGGAAGGCAACGAGGCGGACTTGAATGCGAGGCAGAATAGCAGGAAACAGATTTCAAGAGGTACGTTAGAATCGCCTGTAAAGCACAGGAAGAGGGGCACAACTTCGACAATGATGCACTTGGCCAAAAAGGGCGTATGCGTTTTCTCCTGAATATATTCAGGAGAAAACGCATACGCCCTTTTTGGCCAAGCAAGCAAGCGGGCAATGCAAATCTGCACTACAAAGAAGTATCACTTCCCACCGGTCAAAAGGGACATCCACAAAATGTGTAAAAACCAGAAAGGCAAGACAGGCCCTGGAGAACAGGGAGCCTTGTTATGCTGATGGGCGGGATGTAAGTTGCCAACTGCCTCACTGGAGGAGTGCATTGTGTTCCCTAAAACAAGTAAACAACAGAGCTACAGAGCCAAGGGCACTTCCAGTCTAGGGAATATACCTTGGGAAAACTGAAAATCCATAAGACAGAGCCACCCCCAAATTGAGGGCTGCACTGCTTACAAGAACCTCAACCTGGGTACACCTGAAATATCCCAGGAAATATAAAAATGGTTCCAAACATTGTGGAACTTACGTACGATGGAATATCCCTCAGCCATGAAATCAATGTCATAAGACCAGTAGCAGCAAAATGAGTGGATTCAGGTACGATGATTCTAAGTGAAAGAAGTCACACAGGAAAAGAAACTTATCATAAGATATCACTTAGGAAGATCCTGTAAACATGGCTACACATGAACTGAGTTAGGAAAGAGAACAGAGTCTCACATTTAGAAAACACTCTTATGCCTGCTTAAGGGGGAAGGAGAGGTGGGGTGATGCATCAAACCAGAGTTTGATATAAGCACAGGTACTGTTCCAAAAACCAACTATGGAATAGACAAGACCTACACCTTCCTCAGTGCAAGGGACTCAAAACCCCATATTTCCCGCAGAGGAATAGATCTGACTAGTAAGAATCTTAAAACCTATGTATTGATATGTCTCCGTAAGGGAATCAAGTGTGTCTAGACTGGCATGAACATGGCAGCGAGAATCAGCTCAAACCCACTCTAAAAAGGAATTTCAAAAACAGAACAAAGAAACAGGGAAATTCTTTACAATTCCTTCAGGGTCTCTGCTGCAACCTGGAATGACCCTATCTACAATGACAGCTGGATGCGGCATGAGGCTGGACACTTGGGACTGAGAGGATTGGAGAGATTGGGTGAGCAAAGGCAGACCCTTTATAGCAATAATGCATGGCACCCATTCCATGATTCCCAACTCTCCAGGTTGAAGGGAATATTACTACAGCTATAACATGTACGGGAACCCTAGAGAATGGACACACTGTGAATACGAAAGGTTTCTAAAACTCAACGAAGAGTCCCTCTCCTGGTGCTCAGGTTTGACTTTCCAACAGCTTTACTATCAATCTCCCAACTTGGAGAGACAGCCCCTTTAAGCTCCTGGTTCACACAGGTTGCCCATTTGGCAGAGGATGAAAGGGAAGAGGGAGAACCAATGAGAGAGTCGCTGTTAGGCATTTGGATGGGCACATGTCACTCTAATTTCCCGGCAGGAATAAGAATTAACCAAAGTCTCAGCCACCCACCGGGAACCAGTATAGGTCCTGAACCAAAAGTTTGGACTTGCGTTCAGCTCACAAAAAACGAGTTTGAAAATGGAGCTCAGGGGCACAGCAATTCACAAACAGGCAGAGTAATCAAGGCCAACAGTCGTCCAAAAATCTGTTGAGGGAAGGCAACGAGGCGGACTTGAAATCGAGGCAGAATAGCAGGAAACAGATTTCAAGAGGTACGTTGGAATCGCCTGTAAAGCACAGGAAGAGGGGCACAACTTCGAAAATGATGCACTTGGCCAAAAAGGGCGTATGCGTGTTCTCCTGAATATATTCAGGAGAACACGCATACGCCCTTTTGGCCAAGCAAGCAAGCGGCAATGCAAATCTGCACTACAAAGAAGTATCACTTCCCACGGGTCAAAAGGGACATCCACAAAATGTGTAAAAACCAGAAAGGCAAGACAGGCCCTGGAGAACAGGGAGCCTTGTTATGCTGATGGGCGGGATGTAAGTTGCCAACTGCCTCACTGGAGGAGTGCACTGTGTTCCCTAAAACAAGTAAACAACAGAGCTACAGAGCCAAGGGCACTTCCAGTCTAGGGAATATACCTTGGGAAAACTGAAAATCCATAAGACAGAGCCACCCCCAAATTGAGGGCTGCACTGCTTACAAGAACCTCAACCTGGGTACACCTGAAATATCCCAGGAAATATAAAAATGGTTCAAACATTGTGGAACTTACGTACGATGGAATATCCCTCAGCCATGAAATCAATGTCATAAGACCAGTAGCAGCAAAATGAGTGGATTCAGGTACGATGATTCTAAGTGAAAGAAGTCACACAGAAAAAGAAACTTATCATAAGATATCACTTAGGAAGATCCTGTAAACATGGCTACACATGAACTGAGTTAGGAAAGAGAACAGAGTCTCACATTTAGAAAACACTCTTATGCCTGCTTAAGGGGGAAGGAGAGGTGGGGTGATGCATCAAACCAGAGTTTGATATAAGCACATGTACTGTTCCAAAAGCCAACTATGGAATAGACAAGACCTACACCTTCCTCAGTGAAAGGGACTCAAAACCCCATATTTCCCGCAGAGGAATAGATCTGACTAGTAAGAATCTTAAAACCTATGTATTGATATGTCTCCGTAAGGGAATCAAGTGTGACTAGACTGGCATAAACATGGCAGCGAGAATCAGCTCAAACCCACTCTAAAAAGGAATTTCAAAAACAGAACAAAGAAACAGGGAAATTCTTTACAATTCCTTCAGGGTCTCTGATGCAACCTGGAATGACCCTATCTACGATGACAGCTGGATGCGGCATGAGGCTGGACACTTGGGACTGAGAGGATTGGTGAGATTGGGTGAGCAAATGCAGACCCTTTAAAGCAATAATGCATGGCAACCATTCCATGGGTCCCAACTCTCCAGGTTGAAAGGAATATTACTACATCTTTAACATGTACGGGAAACCTAGAGAATGGACACACTGTGAATACGAAAGGTTTCTAAAACTCAACGAAGAGTCCCTCTCCTGGTGCTCCGGTTTGACTTTCCAACAGCTTTACTATCAATCTCCCAACTTGGAGAGACAGCCCCTTTAAGCTCCTGGTTCACACAGGTTGCCCATTTGGCAGAGGAGGAAAGGGAAGAGGGAGAACCAATGAGAGAGTAGCTGTTAGGCATTTGGATGGGCACATGTCACTCTAATTTCCCGGCAGGAAGAAGAATTCACCAAAGTCTCAGCCACCCACCGGGAACCAGTATAGGTCCTGAACCAAATGTTTGGACTTGCGTTCAGCTCACAAAAAACGAGTTGAAAAATGGAGCTCAGGGGCACAGCAATTCACAAACTGGCAGAGTAATCAAGGCCAACTATCGTCCAAAAATCTGTTGAGGGAAGGCAACGAGGCGGACTTGAATGCGAGGCAGAATAGCAGGAAACAGATTTCAAGAGGTACGTTAGAATCGCCTGTAAAGCACAGGAAGAGGGGCACAACTTCGACAATGATGCACTTGGCCAAAAAGGGCGTATGCGTTTTCTCCTGAATATATTCAGGAGAAAACGCATACGCCCTTTTTGGCCAAGCAAGCAAGCGGGCAATGCAAATCTGCACTACAAAGAAGTATCACTTCCCACCGGTCAAAAGGGACATCCACAAAATGTGTAAAAACCAGAAAGGCAAGACAGGCCCTGGAGAACAGGGAGCCTTGTTATGCTGATGGGCGGGATGTAAGTTGCCAACTGCCTCACTGGAGGAGTGCATTGTGTTCCCTAAAACAAGTAAACAACAGAGCTACAGAGCCAAGGGCACTTCCAGTCTAGGGAATATACCTTGGGAAAACTGAAAATCCATAAGACAGAGCCACCCCCAAATTGAGGGCTGCACTGCTTACAAGAACCTCAACCTGGGTACACCTGAAATATCCCAGGAAATATAAAAATGGTTCAACACTTTGTGGAACTTACGTATGATGTAATATCCCTCAGCCATGAAATCAATGTCATAAGACCAGTAGCAGCAAAATGAGTGGATTCAGGTACGATGATTCTAAGTGAAAGAAGTCACACAGGAAAAGAAACTTATCATAAGATATCACTTAGGAAGATCCTGTAAACATGGCTACACATGAACTGAGTTAGGAAAGAGAACAGAGTCTCACATTTAGAAAACACTCTTATGCCTGCTTAAGGGGGAAGGAGAGGTGGGGTGATGCATCAAACCAGAGTTTGATATAAGCACAGGTACTGTTCCAAAAACCAACTATGGAATAGACAAGACCTACACCTTCCTCAGTGCAAGGGACTCAAAACCCCATATTTCCCGCAGAGGAATAGATCTGACTAGTAAGAATCTTAAAACCTATGTATTGATATGTCTCCGTAAGGGAATCAAGTGTGTCTAGACTGGCATAAACATGGCAGCGAGAATCAGCTCAAACCCACTCTAAAAAGGAATTTCAAAAACAGAACAAAGAAACAGGGAAATTCTTTACAATTCCTTCAGGGTCTCTGATGCAACCTGGAATGACCCTATCTACAATGACAGCTGGATGCGGCATGAGGCTGGACACTTGGGACTGAGAGGATTGGAGAGATTGGGTGAGCAAAGGCAGACCATTTATAGCAATAATGCATGGCACCCATTCCATGATTCCCAACTCTCCAGGTTGAAGGGAATATTACTAGAGCTTTAACATGTACGGGAAACCTAGAGAATGGACACACTGTGAATACGAAAGGTTTCTAAAACTCAATGAAGAGTCCCTCTCCTGGTGCTCCGGTTTGACTTTCCAACTGCTTTACTATCAATCTCCCAACTTGGAGAGACAGCCCCTTTAAGCTCCTGGTTCACACAGGTTGCCCATTTGGCAGAGGATTAAAGGGAAGAGGGAGAACCAATGAGAGAGTCGCTGTTAGGCATTTGGATGGGCACATGTCACTCTAAATTCCCGGCAGGAAGAAGAATTTACCAAAGTCTCAGCCACCCACCGGGAACCAGTATAGGTCCTGAACCAAAAGTTTGGACTTGCGTTCAGCTCACAAAAAACGAGTTTGAAAATGGAGCTCAGGGGCACAGCAATTCACAAACAGGCAGAGTAATCAAGGCCAACAATCGTCCAAAAATCTGTTGAGGGAAGGCAACGAGGCGGACTTGAAATCGAGGCAGAATAGCAGGAAACAGATTTCAAGATGTACGTTGGAATCTTCTGTAAAGCACAGGAAGAGGGGCACAACTTCGACAATGATGCACTTGGCCAAAAAGGGCGTATGCGTTTTCTCCTGAATATATTCAGGAGAAAACGCATACGCCCTTTTTGGCCAAGCAAGCAAGCGGGCAATGCAAATCTGCACTACAAAGAAGTATCACTTCCCACCGGTCAAAAGGGACATCCACAAAATGTGTAAAAACCAGAAAGGCAAGACAGGCCCTGGAGAACAGGGAGCCTTGTTATGCTGATGGGCGGGATGTAAGTTGCCAACTGCCTCACTGGAGGAGTGCATTGTGTTCCCTAAAACAAGTAAACAACAGAGCTACAGAGCCAAGGGCACTTCCAGTCTAGGGAATATACCTTGGGAAAACTGAAAATCCACAAGACAGAGCCACCCCCAAATTGAGGGCTGCACTGCTTACAAGAACCTCAACCTGGGTACACCTGAAATATCCCAGGAAATATAAAAATGGTTCAAAACATTGTGGAACTTACGTACGATGGAATATCCCTCAGCCATGAAATCAATGTCATAAGACCAGTAGCAGCAAAATGAGTGGATTCAGGTACGATGATTCTAAGTGAAAGAAGTCACACAGGAAAAGAAACTTATCATAAGATATCACTTAGGAAGATCCTGTAAACATGGCTACACATGAACTGAGTTAGGAAAGAGAACAGAGTCTCACATTTAGAAAACACTCTTATGCCTGCTTAAGGGGGAAGGAGAGGTGGGGTGATGCATCAAACCAGAGTTTGATATAAGCACAGGTACTGTTCCAAAAACCAACTATGGAATAGACAAGACCTACACCTTCCTCAGTGCAAGGGACTCAAAACCCCATATTTCCCGCAGAGGAATAGATCTGACTAGTAAGAATCTTAAAACCTATGTATTGATATGTCTCCGTAAGGGAATCAAGTGTGTCTAGACTGGCATAAACATGGCAGCGAGAATCAGCTCAAACCCACTCTAAAAAGGAATTTCAAAAACAGAACAAAGAAACAGGGAAATTCTTTACAATTCCTTCAGGGTCTCTGATGCAACCTGGAATGACCCTATCTACGATGACAGCTGGATGCGGCATGAGGCTGGACACTTGGGACTGAGAGGATTGGTGAGATTGGGTGAGCAAATGCAGACCCTTTAAAGCAATAATGCATGGCAACCATTCCATGGGTCCCAACTCTCCAGGTTGAAAGGAATATTACTACATCTTTAACATGTACGGGAAACCTAGAGAATGGACACACTGTGAATACAAAAGGTTTCTAAAACTCAACGAAGAGTCCCTCTCCTGGTGCTCCGGTTTGACTTTCCAACAGCTTTACTATCAATCTCCCAACTTGGAGAGACAGCCCCTTTAAGCTCCTGGTTCACACAGGTTGCCCATTTGGCAGAGGAGGAAAGGGAAGAGGGAGAACCAATGAGAGAGTAGCTGTTAGGCATTTGGATGGGCACATGTCACTCTAATTTCCCGGCAGGAAGAAGAATTCACCAAAGTCTCAGCCACCCACCGGGAACCAGTATAGGTCCTGAACCAAATGTTTGGACTTGCGTTCAGCTCACAAAAAACGAGTTGAAAAATGGAGCTCAGGGGCACAGCAATTCACAAACTGGCAGAGTAATCAAGGCCAACTATCGTCCAAAAATCTGTTGAGGGAAGGCAACGAGGCGGACTTGAATGCGAGGCAGAATAGCAGGAAACAGATTTCAAGAGGTACGTTAGAATCGCCTGTAAAGCACAGGAAGAGGGGCACAACTTCGACAATGATGCACTTGGCCAAAAAGGGCGTATGCATTTTCTCCTGAATATATTCAGGAGAAAACGCATACGCCCTTTTTGGCCAAGCAAGCAAGCGGGCAATGCAAATCTGCACTACAAAGAAGTATCACTTCCCACCGGTCAAAAGGGACATCCACAAAATGTGTAAAAACCAGAAAGGCAAGACAGGCCCTGGAGAACAGGGAGCCTTGTTATGCTGATGGGCGGGATGTAAGTTGCCAACTGCCTCACTGGAGGAGTGCATTGTGTTCCCTAAAACAAGTAAACAACAGAGCTACAGAGCCAAGGGCACTTCCAGTCTAGGGAATATACCTTGGGAAAACTGAAAATCCATAAGACAGAGCCACCCCCAAATTGAGGGCTGCACTGCTTACAAGAACCTCAACCTGGGTACACCTGAAATATCCCAGGAAATATAAAAATGGTTCCAAACATTGTGGAACTTACGTACGATGGAATATCCCTCAGCCACGAAATCAATGTCATAAGACCAGTAGCAGCAAAATGAGTGGATTCAGGTACGATGATTCTAAGGGAAAGAAGTCACACAGGAAAAGAAACTTATCATAAGATATCACTTAGGAAGATCCTGTAAACATGGCTACACATGAACTGAGTTAGGAAAGAGAACAGAGTCTCACATTTAGAAAACACTCTTATGCCTGCTTAAGGGGGAAGGAGAGGTGGGGTGATGCATCAAACCAGAGTTTGATATAAGCACAGGTACTGTTCCAAAAACCAACTATGGAATAGACAAGACCTACACCTTCCTCAGTGAAAGGGACTCAAAACCCCATATTTCCCGCAGAGGAATAGATCTGACTAGTAAGAATCTTAAAACCTATGTATTGATATGTCTCCGTAAGGGAATCAAGTGTGTCTAGACTGGCATAAACATGGCAGCGAGAATCAGCTCAAACCCACTCTAAAAAGGAATTTCAAAAACAGAACAAAGAAACAGGGAAATTCTTTACAATTCCTTCAGGGTCTCTGATGCAACCTGGAATGACCCTATCTACGATGACAGCTGGATGCGGCATGAGGCTGGACACTTGGGACTGAGAGGATTGGTGAGATTGGGTGAGCAAATGCAGACCCTTTAAAGCAATAATGCATGGCAACCATTCCATGGGTCCCAACTCTCCAGGTTGAAAGGAATATTACTACATCTTTAACATGTACGGGAAACCTAGAGAATGGACACACTGTGAATACGAAAGGTTTCTAAAACTCAACGAAGAGTCCCTCTCCTGGTGCTCCGGTTTGACTTTCCAACAGCTTTACTATCAATCTCCCAACTTGGAGAGACAGCCCCTTTAAGCTCCTGGTTCACACAGGTTGCCCATTTGGCAGAGGAGGAAAGGGAAGAGGGAGAACCAATGAGAGAGTAGCTGTTAGGCATTTGGATGGGCACATGTCACTCTAATTTCCCGGCAGGAAGAAGAATTCACCAAAGTCTCAGCCACCCACCGGGAACCAGTATAGGTCCTGAACCAAATGTTTGGACTTGCGTTCAGCTCACAAAAAACGAGTTGAAAAATGGAGCTCAGGGGCACAGCAATTCACAAACTGGCAGAGTAATCAAGGCCAACTATCGTCCAAAAATCTGTTGAGGGAAGGCAACGAGGCGGACTTGAATGCGAGGCAGAATAGCAGGAAACAGATTTCAAGAGGTACGTTAGAATCGCCTGTAAAGCACAGGAAGAGGGGCACAACTTCGACAATGATGCACTTGGCCAAAAAGTGCGTATGCGTTTTCTCCTGAATATATTCAGGAGAAAACGCATACGCCCTTTTTGGCCAAGCAAGCAAGCGGGCAATGCAAATCTGCACTACAAAGAAGTATCACTTCCCACCGGTCAAAAGGGACATCCACAAAATGTGTAAAAACCAGAAAGGCAAGACAGGCCCTGGAGAACAGGGAGCCTTGTTATGCTGATGGGCGGGATGTAAGTTGCCAACTGCCTCACTGGAGGAGTGCATTGTGTTCCCTAAAACAAGTAAACAACAGAGCTACAGAGCCAAGGGCACTTCCAGTCTAGGGAATATACCTTGGGAAAACTGAAAATCCATAAGACAGAGCCACCCCCAAATTGAGGGCTGCACTGCTTACAAGAACCTCAACCTGGGTACACCTGAGATATCCCAGGAAATATAAAAATGGTTCCAAACATTGTGGAACTTACGTACGATGGAATATCCCTCAGCCACGAAATCAATGTCATAAGACCAGTAGCAGCAAAATGAGTGGATTCAGGTACGATGATTCTAAGTGAAAGAAGTCACACAGAAAAAGAAACTTATCATAAGATATCACTTAGGAAGATCCTGTAAACATGGCTACACATGAAGTGAGTTAGGAAAGAGAACAGAGTCTCACATTTAGAAAACACTCTTATGCCTGCTTAAGGGGGAAGGAGAGGTGGGGTGATGCATCAAACCAGAGTTTGATATAAGCACAGGTACTGTTCCAAAAACCAACTATGGAATAGACAAGACCTACACCTTCCTCAGTGAAAGGGACTCAAAACCCCATATTTCCCGCAGAGGAATAGATCTGACTAGTAAGAATCTTAAAACCTATGTATTGATATGTCTCCGTAAGGGAATCAAGTGTGTCTAGACTGGCATAAACATGGCAGCGAGAATCAGCTCAAACCCACTCTAAAAAGGAATTTCAAAAACAGAACAAAGAAACAGGGAAATTCTTTACAATTCCTTCAGGGTCTCTGATGCAACCTGGAATGACCCTATCTACGATGAGAGCTGGATGTGGCATGAGGCTGGACACTTGGGACTGAGAGGATTGGTGAGATTGGGTGAGCAAATGCAGACCCTTTAAAGCAATAATGCATGGCAACCATTCCATGGGTCCCACCTCTCCAGGTTGAAGGGAATATTACTACAGCTATAACATGTACGGGAAACCTAGAGAATGGACACACTGTGAATACGAAAGGTTTCTAAAACTCAACGAAGAGTCCCTCTCCTGGTGCTCCGGTTTGACTTTCCAACAGCTTTACTATCAATCTCCCAACTTGGAGAGACAGCCCCTTTAAGCTCCTGGTTCACACAGGTTGCCCATTTGGCAGAGGAGGAAAGGGAAGAGGGAGAACCAATGAGAGAGTCGCTGTTAGGCATTTGGATGGGCACATGTCACTCTAATTTCCCGGCAGGAATAAGAATTAACCAAAGTCTCAGCCACCCACCGGGAACCAGTATAGGTCCTGAACCAAAAGTTTGGACTTGCGTTCAGCTCACAAAAAACGAGTTTGAAAATGGAGCTCAGGGGCACAGCAATTCACAAACAGGCAGAGTAATCAAGGCCAACAATCGTCCAAAAATCTGTTGAGGGAAGGCAACGAGGCGGACTTGAAATCGAGGCAGAATAGCAGGAAACAGATTTCAAGAGGTACGTTGGAATCGCCTGTAAAGCACAGGAAGAGGGGCACAACTTCGAAAATGATGCACTTGGCCAAAAAGGGCGTATGCGTGTTCTCCTGAATATATTCAGGAGAACACGCATACGCCCTTTTGGCCAAGCAAGCAAGCGGCAATGCAAATCTGCACTATAAAGAAGTATCACTTCCCACCGGTCAAAAGGGACATCCACAAAATGTGTAAAAACCAGAAAGGCAAGACAGGCCCTGGAGAACAGGGAGCCTTGTTATGCTGATGGGCGGGATGTAAGTTGCCAACTGCCTCACTGGAGGAGTGCACTGTGTTCCCTAAAACAAGTAAACAACAGAGCTACAGAGCCAAGGGCACTTCCAGTCTAGGGAATATACCTTGGGAAAACTGAAAATCCATAAGACAGAGCCACCCCCAAATTGAGGGCTGCACTGCTTACAAGAACCTCAACCTGGGTACACCTGAAATATCCCACGAAATATAAAAATGGTTCAAACATTGTGGAACTTACGTACGATGGAATATCCCTCAGCCATGAAACCAATGTCATAAGACCAGTAGCAGCAAAATGAGTGGATTCAGGTACGATGATTCTAAGTGAAAGAAGTCACACAGAAAAAGAAACTTATCATAAGATATCACTTAGGAAGATCCTGTAAACATGGCTACACATGAACTGAGTTAGGAAAGAGAACAGAGTCTCACATTTAGAAAACACTCTTATGCCTGCTTAAGGGGGAAGGAGAGGTGGGGTGATGCATCAAACCAGAGTTTGATATAAGCACATGTACTGTTCCAAAAGCCAACTATGGAATAGACAAGACCTACACCTTCCTCAGTGAAAGGGACTCAAAACCCCATATTTCCCGCAGAGGAATAGATCTGACTAGTAAGAATCTTAAAACCTATGTATTGATATGTCTCCGTAAGGGAATCAAGTGTGACTAGACTGGCATAAACATGGCAGCGAGAATCAGCTCAAACCCACTCTAAAAAGGAATTTCAAAAACAGAACAAAGAAACAGGGAAATTCTTTACAATTCCTTCAGGGTCTCTGATGAAACCTGGAATGACCCTATCTACGATGACAGCTGGATGTGGCATGAGGCTGGACACTTGGGACTGAGAGGATTGGTGAGATTGGGTGAGCAAATGCAGACCCTTTAAAGCAATAATGCATGGCAACCATTCCATGGGTCCCACCTCTCCAGGTTGAAGGGAATATTACTACAGCTATAACATGTACGGGAAACCTAGAGAATGGACACACTGTGAATACGAAAGGTTTCTAAAACTCAACGAAGAGTCCCTCTCCTGGTGCTCCGGTTTGACTTTCCAACAGCTTTACTATCAATCTCCCAACTTGGAGAGACAGCCCCATTAAGCTCCTGGTTCACACAGGTTGCCCATTTGGCAGAGGAGGAAAGGGAAGAGGGAGAACCAATGAGAGAGTAGCTGTTAGGCATTTGGATGGGCACATGTCACTCTAATTTCCCGGCAGGAAGAAGAATTCACCAAAGTCTCAGCCACCCACCGGGAACCAGTATAGGTCCTGAACCAAATGTTTGGACTTGCGTTCAGCTCACAAAAAACGAGTTGAAAAATGGAGCTCAGGGGCACAGCAATTCACAAACTGGCAGAGTAATCAAGGCCAACTATCGTCCAAAAATCTGTTGAGGGAAGGCAACGAGGCGGACTTGAATGCGAGGCAGAACAGCAGGAAACAGATTTCAAGAGGTACGTTAGAATCGCCTGTAAAGCACAGGAAGAGGGGCACAACTTCGACAATGATGCACTTGGCCAAAAAGGGCGTATGCGTTTTCTCCTGAATATATTCAGGAGAAAACGCATACGCCCTTTTTGGCCAAGCAAGCAAGCGGGCAATGCAAATCTGCACTACAAAGAAGTATCACTTCCCACCGGTCAAAAGGGACATCCACAAAATGTGTAAAAACCAGAAAGGCAAGACAGGCCCTGGAGAACAGGGAGCCTTGTTATGCTGATGGGCGGGATGTAAGTTGCCAACTGCCTCACTGGAGGAGTGCATTGTGTTCCCTAAAACAAGTAAACAACAGAGCTACAGAGCCAAGGGCACTTCCAGTCTAGGGAATATACCTTGGGAAAACTGAAAATCCATAAGACAGAGCCACCCCCAAATTGAGGGCTGCACTGCTTACAAGAACCTCAACCTGGGTACACCTGAGATATCCCAGGAAATATAAAAATGGTTCCAAACATTGTGGAACTTACGTACGATGGAATATCCCTCAGCCATGAAATCAATGTCATAAGACCAGTAGCAGCAAAATGAGTGGATTCAGGTACGATGATTCTAAGTGAAAGAAGTCACACAGGAAAAGAAACTTATCATAAGATATCACTTAGGAAGATCCTGTAAACATGGCTACACATGAACTGAGTTAGGAAAGAGAACAGAGTCTCACATTTAGAAAACACTCTTATGCCTGCTTAAGGGGGAAGGAGAGGTGGGGTGATGCATCAAACCAGAGTTTGATATAAGCACAGGTACTGTTCCAAAAACCAACTATGGAATAGACAAGACCTACACCTTCCTCAGTGAAAGGGACTCAAAACCCCATATTTCCTGCAGAGGAATAGATCTGACTAGTAAGAATCTTAAAACCTATGTATTGATATGTTTCCGTAAGGGAATCAAGTGTGTCTAGACTGGCATAAACATGGCAGCGAGAATCAGCTCAAACCCACTCTAAAAAGGAATTTCAAAAACAGAACAAAGAAACAGGGAAATTCTTTACAATTCCTTCAGGGTCTCTGATGCAACCTGGAATGACCCTATCTACGATGAGAGCTGGATGTGGCATGAGGCTGGACACTTGGGACTGAGAGGATTGGTGAGATTGGGTGAGCAAATGCAGACCCTTTAAAGCAATAATGCATGGCAACCATTCCATGGGTCCCACCTCTCCAGGTTGAAGGGAATATTACTACAGCTATAACATGTACGGGAAACCTAGAGAATGGACACACTGTGAATACGAAAGGTTTCTAAAACTCAACGAAGAGTCCCTCTCCTGGTGCTCCGGTTTGACTTTCCAACAGCTTTACTATCAATCTCCCAACTTGGAGAGACAGCCCCATTAAGCTCCTGGTTCACACAGGTTGCCCATTTGGCAGAGGAGGAAAGGGAAGAGGGAGAACCAATGAGAGAGTAGCTGTTAGGCATTTGGATGGGCACATGTCACTCTAATTTCCCGGCAGGAAGAAGAATTCACCAAAGTCTCAGCCACCCACCGGGAACCAGTATAGGTCCTGAACCAAATGTTTGGACTTGCGTTCAGCTCACAAAAAACGAGTTGAAAAATGGAGCTCAGGGGCACAGCAATTCACAAACTGGCAGAGTAATCAAGGCCAACTATCGTCCAAAAATCTGTTGAGGGAAGGCAACGAGGCGGACTTGAATGCGAGGCAGAACAGCAGGAAACAGATTTCAAGAGGTACGTTAGAATCGCCTGTAAAGCACAGGAAGAGGGGCACAACTTCGACAATGATGCACTTGGCCAAAAAGGGCGTATGCGTTTTCTCCTGAATATATTCAGGAGAAAACGCATACGCCCTTTTTGGCCAAGCAAGCAAGCGGGCAATGCAAATCTGCACTACAAAGAAGTATCACTTCCCACCGGTCAAAAGGGACATCCACAAAATGTGTAAAAACCAGAAAGGCAAGACAGGCCCTGGAGAACAGGGAGCCTTGTTATGCTGATGGGCGGGATGTAAGTTGCCAACTGCCTCACTGGAGGAGTGCATTGTGTTCCCTAAAACAAGTAAACAACAGAGCTACAGAGCCAAGGGCACTTCCAGTCTAGGGAATATACCTTGGGAAAACTGAAAATCCATAAGACAGAGCCACCCCCAAATTGAGGGCTGCACTGCTTACAAGAACCTCAACCTGGGTACACCTGAGATATCCCAGGAAATATAAAAATGGTTCCAAACATTGTGGAACTTACGTACGATGGAATATCCCTCAGCCATGAAATCAATGTCATAAGACCAGTAGCAGCAAAATGAGTGGATTCAGGTACGATGATTCTAAGTGAAAGAAGTCACACAGGAAAAGAAACTTATCATAAGATATCACTTAGGAAGATCCTGTAAACATGGCTACACATGAACTGAGTTAGGAAAGAGAACAGAGTCTCACATTTAGAAAACACTCTTATGCCTGCTTAAGGGGGAAGGAGAGGTGGGGTGATGCATCAAACCAGAGTTTGATATAAGCACAGGTACTGTTCCAAAAACCAACTATGGAATAGACAAGACCTACACCTTCCTCAGTGAAAGGGACTCAAAACCCCATATTTCCTGCAGAGGAATAGATCTGACTAGTAAGAATCTTAAAACCTATGTATTGATATGTTTCCGTAAGGGAATCAAGTGTGTCTAGACTGGCATAAACATGGCAGCGAGAATCAGCTCAAACCCACTCTAAAAAGGAATTTCAAAAACAGAACAAAGAAACAGGGAAATTCTTTACAATTCCTTCAGGGTCTCTGATGCAACCTGGAATGACCCTATCTACGATGAGAGCTGGATGTGGCATGAGGCTGGACACTTGGGACTGAGAGGATTGGTGAGATTGGGTGAGCAAATGCAGACCCTTTAAAGCAATAATGCATGGCAACCATTCCATGGGTCCCACCTCTCCAGGTTGAAGGGAATATTACTACAGCTATAACATGTACGGGAAACCTAGAGAATGGACACACTGTGAATACGAAAGGTTTCTAAAACTCAACGAAGAGTCCCTCTCCTGGTGCTCCGGTTTGACTTTCCAACAGCTTTACTATCAATCTCCCAACTTGGAGAGACAGCCCCTTTAAGCTCCTGGTTCACACAGGTTGCCCATTTGGCAGAGGAGGAAAGGGAAGAGGGAGAACCAATGAGAGAGTAGCTGTTAGGCATTTGGATGGGCACATGTCACTCTAATTTCCCGGCAGGAAGAAGAATTCACCAAAGTCTCAGCCACCCACCGGGAACCAGTATAGGTCCTGAACCAAATGTTTGGACTTGCGTTCAGCTCACAAAAAACGAGTTGAAAAATGGAGCTCAGGGGCACAGCAATTCACAAACTGGCAGAGTAATCAAGGCCAACTATCGTCCAAAAATCTGTTGAGGGAAGGCAACGAGGCGGACTTGAATGCGAGGCAGAATAGCAGGAAACAGATTTCAAGAGGTACGTTAGAATCGCCTGTAAAGCACAGGAAGAGGGGCACAACTTCGACAATGATGCACTTGGCCAAAAAGGGCGTATGCGTTTTCTCCTGAATATATTCAGGAGAAAACACATACGCCCTTTTTGGCCAAGCAAGCAAGCGGGCAATGCAAATCTGCACTACAAAGAAGTATCACTTCCCACCGGTCAAAAGGGACATCCACAAAATGTGTAAAAACCAGAAAGGCAAGACAGGCCCTGGAGAACAGGGAGCCTTGTTATGCTGATGGGCGGGATGTAAGTTGCCAACTGCCTCACTGGAGGAGTGCATTGTGTTCCCTAAAACAAGTAAACAACAGAGCTACAGAGCCAAGGGCACTTCCAGTCTAGGGAATATACCTTGGGAAAACTGAAAATCCATAAGACAGAGCCACCCCCAAATTGAGGGCTGCACTGCTTACAAGAACCTCAACCTGGGTACACCTGAAATATCCCAGGAAATATAAAAATGGTTCCAAACATTGTGGAACTTACGTACGATGGAATATCCCTCAGCCACGAAATCAATGTCATAAGACCAGTAGCAGCAAAATGAGTGGATTCAGGTACGATGATTCTAAGGGAAAGAAGTCACACAGGAAAAGAAACTTATCATAAGATATCACTTAGGAAGATCCTGTAAACATGGCTACACATGAACTGAGTTAGGAAAGAGAACAGAGTCTCACATTTAGAAAACACTCTTATGCCTGCTTAAGGGGGAAGGAGAGGTGGGGTGATGCATCAAACCAGAGTTTGATATAAGCACAGGTACTGTTCCAAAAGCCAACTATGGAATAGACAAGACCTACACCTTCCTCAGTGAAAGGGACTCAAAACCCCATATTTCCCGCAGAGGAATAGATCTGACTAGTAAGAATCTTAAAACCTATGTATTGATATGTCTCCATAAGGGAATCAAGTGTGTCTAGACTGGCATAAACATGGCAGCGAGAATCAGCTCAAACCCACTCTAAAAAGGAATTTCAAAAACAGAACAAAGAAACAGGGAAATTCTTTACAATTCCTTCAGGGTCTCTGATGCAACCTGGAATGACCCTATCTACGATGACAGCTGGATGTGGCATGAGGCTGGACACTTGGGACTGAGAGGATTGGTGAGATTGGGTGAGCAAATGCAGACCCTTTAAAGCAATAATGCATGGCAACCATTCCATGGGTCCCACCTCTCCAGGTTGAAGGGAATATTACTACAGCTATAACATGTACGGGAAACCTAGAGAATGGACACACTGTGAATACGAAAGGTTTCTAAAACTCAACGAAGAGTCCCTCTCCTGGTGCTCCGGTTTGACTTTCCAACAGCTTTACTATCAATCTCCCAACTTGGAGAGACAGCCCCTTTAAGCTCCTGGTTCACACAGGTTGCCCATTTGGCAGAGGAGGAAAGGGAAGAGGGAGAACCAATGAGAGAGTAGCTGTTAGGCATTTGGATGGGCACATGTCACTCTAATTTCCCGGCAGGAAGAAGAATTCACCAAAGTCTCAGCCACCCACCGGGAACCAGTATAGGTCCTGAACCAAATGTTTGGACTTGCGTTCAGCTCACAAAAAACGAGTTGAAAAATGGAGCTCAGGGGCACAGCAATTCACAAACTGGCAGAGTAATCAAGGCCAACTATCGTCCAAAAATCTGTTGAGGGAAGGCAACGAGGCGGACTTGAATGCGAGGCAGAATAGCAGGAAACAGATTTCAAGAGGTACGTTAGAATCGCCTGTAAAGCACAGGAAGAGGGGCACAACTTCGACAATGATGCACTTGGCCAAAAAGGGCGTATGCGTTTTCTCCTGAATATATTCAGGAGAAAACGCATACGCCCTTTTTGGCCAAGCAAGCAAGCGGGCAATGCAAATCTGCACTACAAAGAAGTATCACTTCCCACCGGTCAAAAGGGACATCCACAAAATGTGTAAAAACCAGAAAGGCAAGACAGGCCCTGGAGAACAGGGAGCCTTGTTATGCTGATGGGCGGGATGTAAGTTGCCAACTGCCTCACTGGAGGAGTGCATTGTGTTCCCTAAAACAAGTAAACAACAGAGCTACAGAGCCAAGGGCACTTCCAGTCTAGGGAATATACCTTGGGAAAACTGAAAATCCATAAGACAGAGCCACCCCCAAATTGAGGGCTGCACTGCTTACAAGAACCTCAACCTGGGTACACCTGAAATATCCCAGGAAATATAAAAATGGTTCCAAACATTGTGGAACTTACGTACGATGGAATATCCCTCAGCCACGAAATCAATGTCATAAGACCAGTAGCAGCAAAATGAGTGGATTCAGGTACGATGATTCTAAGGGAAAGAAGTCACACAGGAAAAGAAACTTATCATAAGATATCACTTAGGAAGATCCTGTAAACATGGCTACACATGAACTGAGTTAGCAAAGAGAACAGAGTCTCACATTTAGAAAACACTCTTATGCCTGCTTAAGGGGGAAGGAGAGGTGGGGTGATGCATCAAACCAGAGTTTGATATAAGCACAGGTACTGTTCCAAAAACCAACTATGGAATAGACAAGACCTACACCTTCCTCAGTGAAAGGGACTCAAAACCCCATATTTCCCGCAGAGGAATAGATCTGACTAGTAAGAATCTTAAAACCTATGTATTGATATGTCTCCGTAAGGGAATCAAGTGTGTCTAGACTGGCATAAACATGGCAGCGAGAATCAGCTCAAACCCACTCTAAAAAGGAATTTCCAAAACAGAACAAAGAAACAGGGAAATTCTTTACAATTCCTTCAGGGTCTCTGATGCAACCTGGAATGACCTTATCTACGATGACAGCTGGATGTGGCATGAAGCTGGACACTTGGGACTGAGAGGATTGGTGAGATTGGGTGAGCAAATGCAGACCCTTTAAAGCAATAATGCATGGCAACCATTCCATGGGTCCCACCTCTCCAGGTTGAAGGGAATATTACTACAGCTATAACATGTACGGGAAACCTAGAGAATGGACACACTGTGAATACGAAAGGTTTCTAAAACTCAACGAAGAGTCCCTCTCCTGGTGCTCCGGTTTGACTTTCCAACAGCTTTACTATCAATCTCCCAACTTGGAGAGACAGCCCCTTTAAGCTCCTGGTTCACACAGGTTGCCCATTTGGCAGAGGAGGAAAGGGAAGAGGGAGAACCAATGAGAGAGTAGCTGTTAGGCATTTGGATGGGCACATGTCACCCTAATTTCCCGGCAGGAAGAAGAATTCACCAAAGTCTCAGCCACCCACCGGGAACCAGTATAGGTCCTGAACCAAATGTTTGGACTTGCGTTCAGCTCACAAAAAACGAGTTGAAAAATGGAGCTCAGGGGCACAGCAATTCACAAACTGGCAGAGTAATCAAGGCCAACTATCGTCCAAAAATCTGTTGAGGGAAGGCAACGAGGCGGACTTGAATGCGAGGCAGAACAGCAGGAAACAGATTTCAAGAGGTACGTTAGAATCGCCTGTAAAGCACAGGAAGAGGGGCACAACTTCGACAATGATGCACTTGGCCAAAAAGGGCGTATGCGTTTTCTCCTGAATATATTCAGGAGAAAACGCATACGCCCTTTTTGGCCAAGCAAGCAAGCGGGCAATGCAAATCTGCACTACAAAGAAGTATCACTTCCCACCGGTCAAAAGGGACATCCACAAAATGTGTAAAAACCAGAAAGGCAAGACAGGCCCTGGAGAACAGGGAGCCTTGTTATGCTGATGGGCGGGATGTAAGTTGCCAACTGCCTCACTGGAGGAGTGCATTGTGTTCCCTAAAACAATAAACAACAGAGCTACCGAGCCAAGGGCACTTCCAGTCTAGGGAATATACCTTGGGAAAACTGAAAATCCATAAGACAGAGCCACCCCCAAATTGAGGGCTGCACTGCTTACAAGAACCTCAACCTGGGTACACCTGAAATATCCCAGGAAATATAAAAATGGTTCCAAACATTGTGGAACTTACGTACGATGGAATATCCCTCAGCCACGAAATCAATGTCATAAGACCAGTAGCAGCAAAATGAGTGGATTCAGGTACGATGATTCTAAGGGAAAGAAGTCACACAGAAAAAGAAACTTATCATAAGATATCACTTAGGAAGATCCTGTAAACATGGCTACACATGAACTGAGTTAGGAAAGAGAACAGAGTCTCACATTTAGAAAACACTCTTATGCCTGCTTAAGGGGGAAGGAGAGGTGGGGTGATGCATCAAACCAGAGTTTGATATAAGCACAGGTACTGTTCCAAAAACCAACTATGGAATAGACAAGACCTACACCTTCCTCAGTGAAAGGGACTCAAAACCCCATATTTCCCGCAGAGGAATAGATCTGACTAGTAAGAATCTTAAAACCTATGTATTGATATGTCTCCGTAAGGGAATCAAGTGTGTCTAGACTGGCATAAACATGGCAGCGAGAATCAGCTCAAACCCACTCTAAAAAGGAATTTCAAAAACAGAACAAAGAAACAGGGAAATTCTTTACAATTCCTTCAGGGTCTCTGATGCAACCTGGAATGACCCTATCTACAATGACAGCTGGATGCGGCATGAGGCTGGACACTTGGGACGGAGAGGATTGGAGAGATTGGGTGAGCAAAGGCAGACCCTTTATAACAATAATGCATGGCACCCATTCCATGATTCCCAACTCTCCAGGTTGAAGGGAATATTACTAGAGCTTTAACATGTACGGGAAACCTAGAGAATGGACACACTGTGAATACGAAAGGTTTCTAAAACTCAATGAAGAGTCCCTCTCCTGGTGCTCTGGTTTGACTTTCCAACTGCTTTACTATCAATCTCCCAACTTGGAGAGACAGCCCCTTTAAGCTCCTGGTTCACACAGGTTGCCCATTTGGCAGAGGATGAAAGGGAAGAGGGAGAACCAATGAGAGAGTCGCTGTTAGGCATTTGGATGGGCACATGTCACTCTAATTTCCCGGCAGGAAGAAGAATTAACCAAAGTCTCAGCCACCCAGCGGGAACCAGTATAGGTCGTGAACCAAAAGTTTGGACTTGCGTTCAGCTCACAAAAAACGAGTTGAAAAATGGAGCTCAGGGGCACAGCAATTCACAAACTGGCAGAGTAATCAAGGCCAACTATCGTCCAAAAATCTGTTGAGGGAAGGCAACGAGGCGGACTTGAATGCGAGGCAGAATAGCAGGAAACAGATTTCAAGAGGTACGTTAGAATCGCCTGTAAAGCACAGGAAGAGGGGCACAACTTCGACAATGATGCACTTGGCCAAAAAGGGCGTATGCGTTTTCTCCTGAATATATTCAGGAGAAAACGCATACGCCCTTTTTGGCCAAGCAAGCAAGCGGGCAATGCAAATCTGCACTACAAAGAAGTATCACTTCCCACCGGTCAAAAGGGACATCCACAAAATGTGTAAAAACCAGAAAGGCAAGACAGGCCCTGGAGAACAGGGAGCCTTGTTTTGCTGATGGGCGGGATGTAAGTTGCCAACTGCCTCACTGGAGGAGTGCATTGTGTTCCCTAAAACAAGTAAACAACAGAGCTACAGAGCCAAGGGCACTTCCAGTCTAGGGAATATACCTTGGGAAAACTGAAAATCCATAAGACAGAGCCACCCCCAAATTGAGGGCTGCACTGCTTACAAGAACCTCAACCTGGGTACACCTGAAATATCCCAGGAAATATAAAAATGGTTCCAAACATTGTGGAACTTACGTACGATGGAATATCCCTCAGCCACGAAATCAATGTCATAAGACCAGTAGCAGCAAAATGAGTGGATTCAGGTACGATGATTCTAAGGGAAAGAAGTCACACAGGAAAAGAAACTTATCATAAGATATCACTTAGGAAGATCCTGTAAACATGGCTACACATGAACTGAGTTAGGAAAGAGAACAGAGTCTCACATTTAGAAAACACTCTTATGCCTGCTTAAGGGGGAAGGAGAGGTGGGGTGATGCATCAAACCAGAGTTTGATATAAGCACAGGTACTGTTCCAAAAGCCAACTATGGAATAGACAAGACCTACACCTTCCTCAGTGAAAGGGACTCAAAACCCCATATTTCCCGCAGAGGAATAGATCTGACTAGTAAGAATCTTAAAACCAATGTATTGATATGTCTCCGTAAGGGAATCAAGTGTGTCTAGACTGGCATAAACATGGCAGCGAGAATCAGCTCAAACCCACTCTAAAAAGGAATTTCAAAAACAGAACAAAGAAACAGGGAAATTCTTTACAATTCCTTCAGGGTCTCTGATGCAACCTGGAATGACCATATCTACGATGAGAGCTGGATGTGGCATGAGGCTGGACACTTGGGACTGAGAGGATTGGTGAGATTGGGTGAGCAAATGCAGACCCTTTAAAGCAATAATGCATGGCAACCATTCCATGGGTCCCACCTCTCCAGGTTGAAGGGAATATTACTACAGCTATAACATGTACGGGAAACCTAGAGAATGGACACACTGTGAATACGAAAGGTTTCTAAAACTCAACGAAGAGTCCCTCTCCTGGTGCTCCGGTTTGACTTTCCAACAGCTTTACTATCAATCTCCCAACTTGGAGAGACAGCCCCTTTAAGCTCCTGGTTCACACAGGTTGCCCATTTGGCAGAGGAGGAAAGGGAAGAGGGAGAACCAATGAGAGAGTCGCTGTTAGGCATTTGGATGGGCACATGTCACTCTAATTTCCCGGCAGGAAGAAGAATTCACCAAAGTCTCAGCCACCCACCGGGAACCAGTATAGGTCCTGAACCAAATGTTTGGACTTGCGTTCAGCTCACAAAAAACGAGTTTGAAAATGGAGCTCAGGGGCACAGCAATTCACAAACAGGCAGAGTAATCAAGGCCAACAATCGTCCAAAAATCTGTTGAGGGAAGGCAACGAGGCGGACTTGAAATCGAGGCAGAATAGCAGGAAACAGATTTCAAGAGGTACGTTGGAATCACCTGTAAAGCACAGGAAGAGGGGCACAACTTCGACAATGATGCACTTGGCCAAAAAGGGCGTATGCGTTTTCTCCTGAATATATTCAGGAGAACACGCATACGCCCTTTTGGCCAAGCAAGCAAGCGGGCAATGCAAATCTGCACTACAAAGAAGTATCACTTCCCACCGGTCAAAAGGGACATCCACAAAATGTGTAAAAACCAGAAAGGCAAGACAGGCCGTGGCGAAATGGGAGCCTTGTTATGCTGATGGGCAGGATGTAAGTTGCCAACTGCCTCACTGGAGGAGTGCATTGTGCTCCCTAAAACAAGTAAACAACAGAGCTACAGAGCCAAGGGCACTTCCAGTCTAGGGAATATACCTTGGGAAAACTGAAAATCCATAAGACAGAGCCACCCCCAAATTGAGGGCTGCACTGCTTACAAGAACCTCAACCTGGGTACACCGGAAATATCCCAGGAAATATAAAAATGGTTCAAAAAATTGTGGAAATTACATACGATGGAATATCCCTCAGCCATGAAATCAATGTCATAAGACCAGTAGCAGCAAAATGAGTGGATTCAGGTACGATGATTCTAAGGGAAAGAAGTCACACAGGAAAAGAAACTTATCATAAGATATCACTTAGGAAGATCCTGTAAACATGGCTACACATGAACTGAGTTAGGAAAGAGAACAGAGTCTCACATTTAGAAAACACTCTTATGCCTGCTTAAGGGGGAAGGAGAGGTGGGGTGATGCATCAAACCAGAGTTTGATATAAGCACAGGTACTGTTCCAAAAACCAACTATGGAATAGACAAGACCTACACCTTCCTCAGTGAAAGGGACTCAAAACCCCATATTTCCCACAGAGGAATAGATCTGACTAGTAAGAATCTTAAAACCTATGTATTGATATGTCTCCGTAAGGGAATCAAGTGTGTCTAGACTGGCATAAACATGGCAGCGAGAATCAGCTCAAACCCACTCTAAAAAGGAATTTCAAAAACAGAACAAAGAAACAGGGAAATTCTTTACAATTCCTTCAGGGTCTCTGATGCAACCTGGAATGACCCTATCTACGATGACAGCTGGATGTGGCATGAGGCTGGACACTTGGGACTGAGAGGATTGGTGAGATTGGGTGAGCAAATGCAGACCCTTTAAAGCAATAATGCATGGCAACCATTCCATGGGTCCCACCTCTCCAGGTTGAAGGGAATATTACTACAGCTATAACATGTACGGGAAACCTAGAGAATGGACACACTGTGAATACGAAAGGTTTCTAAAACTCAACGAAGAGTCCCTCTCCTGGTGCTCCGGTTTGACTTTCCAACAGCTTTACTATCAATCTCCCAACTTGGAGAGACAGCCCCTTTAAGCTCCTGGTTCACACAGGTTGCCCATTTGGCAGAGGAGGAAAGGGAAGAGGGAGAACCAATGAGAGAGTCGCTGTTAGGCATTTGGATGGGCACATGTCACTCTAATTTCCCGGCAGGAAGAAGAATTCACCAAAGTCTCAGCCACCCACCGGGAACCAGTATAGGTCCTGAACCAAATGTTTGGACTTGCGTTCAGCTCACAAAAAACGAGTTGAAAAATGGAGCTCAGGGGCACAGCAATTCACAAACTGGCAGAGTAATCAAGGCCAACTATCGTCCAAAAATCTGTTGAGGGAAGGCAACGAGGCGGACTTGAATGCGAGGCAGAATAGCAGGAAACAGATTTCAAGAGGTACGTTAGAATCGCCTGTAAAGCACAGGAAGAGGGGCACAACTTCGACAATGATGCACTTGGCCAAAAAGGGCGTATGCGTTTTCTCCTGAATATATTCAGGAGAAAACGCATACGCCCTTTTTTGGCCAAGCAAGCAAGCGGGCAATGCAAATCTGCACTACAAAGAAGTATCACTTCCCACCGGTCAAAAGGGACATCCACAAAATGTGTAAAAACCAGAAAGGCAAGACAGGCCCTGGAGAACAGGGAGCCTTGTTATGCTGATGGGCGGGATGTAAGTTGCCAACTGCCTCACTGGAGGAGTGCATTGTGTTCCCTAAAACAAGTAAACAACAGAGCTACAGAGCCAAGGGCACTTCCAGTCTAGGGAATATACCTTGGGAAAACTGAAAATCCATAAGACAGAGCCACCCCCAAATTGAGGGCTGCACTGCTTACAAGAACCTCAACCTGGGTACACCTGAAATATCCCAGGAAATATAAAAATGGTTCCAAACATTGTGGAACTTACGTACGATGGAATATCCCTCAGCCACGAAATCAATGTCATAAGACCAGTAGCAGCAAAATGAGTGGATTCAGGTACGATGATTCTAAGCGAAAGAAGTCACACAGGAAAAGAAACTTATCATAAGATATCACTTAGGAAGATCCTGTAAACATGGCTACACATGAACTGAGTTAGGAAAGAGAACAGAGTCTCACATTTAGAAAACACTCTTATGCCTGCTTAAGGGGGAAGGAGAGGTGGGGTGATGCATCAAACCAGAGTTTGATATAAGCACAGGTACTGTTCCAAAAGCCAACTATGGAATAGACAAGACCTACACCTTCCTCAGTGAAAGGGACTCAAAACCCCATATTTCCCACAGAGGAATAGATCTGACTAGTAAGAATCTTAAAACCTATGTATTGATATGTCTCCGTAAGGGAATCAAGTGTGTCTAGACTGGCATAAACATGGCAGCGAGAATCAGCTCAAACCCACTCTAAAAATGAATTTCCAAAACAGAACAAAGAAACAGGGAAATTCTTTACAATTCCTTCAGGGTCTCTGATGCAACCTGGAATGACCCTATCTACGATGACAGCTGGATGTGGCATGAGGCTGGACACTTGGGACTGAGAGGATTGGTGAGATTGGGTGAGCAAATGCAGACCCTTTAAAGCAATAATGCATGGCAACCATTCCATGGGTCCCACCTCTCCAGGTTGAAGGGAATATTACTACAGCTATAACATGTACGGGAAACCTAGAGAATGGACACACTGTGAATACGAAAGGTTTCTAAAACTCAACGAAGAGTCCCTCTCCTGGTGCTCCGGTTTGACTTTCCAACAGCTTTACTATCAATCTCCCAACTTGGAGAGACAGCCCCTTTAAGCTCCTGGTTCACACAGGTTGCCCATTTGGCAGAGGAGGAAAGGGAAGAGGGAGAACCAATGAGAGAGTAGCTGTTAGGCATTTGGATGGGCACATGTCACTCTAATTTCCCGGCAGGAAGAAGAATTCACCAAAGTCTCAGCCACCCACCGGGAACCAGTATAGGTCCTGAACCAAATGTTTGGACTTGCGTTCAGCTCACAAAAAACGAGTTGAAAAATGGAGCTCAGGGGCACAGCAATTCACAAACTGGCAGAGTAATCAAGGCCAACTATCGTCCAAAAATCTGTTGAGGGAAGGCAACGAGGCGGACTTGAATGCGAGGCAGAATAGCAGGAAACAGATTTCAAGAGGTACGTTAGAATCGCCTGTAAAGCACAGGAAGAGGGGCACAACTTCGACAATGATGCACTTGGCCAAAAAGGGCGTATGCGTTTTCTCCTGAATATATTCAGGAGAAAACGCATACGCCCTTTTTGGCCAAGCAAGCAAGCGGGCAATGCAAATCTGCACTACAAAGAAGTATCACTTCCCACCGGTCAAAAGGGACATCCACAAAATGTGTAAAAACCAGAAAGGCAAGACAGGCCCTGGAGAACAGGGAGCCTTGTTATGCTGATGGGCGGGATGTAAGTTGCCAACTGCCTCACTGGAGGAGTGCATTGTGTTCCCTAAAACAAGTAAACAACAGAGCTACAGAGCCAAGGGCACTTCCAGTCTAGGGAATATACCTTGGGAAAACTGAAAATCCATAAGACAGAGCCACCCCCAAATTGAGGGCTGCACTGCTTACAAGAACCTCAACCTGGGTACACCTGAAATATCCCAGGAAATATAAAAATGGTTCCAAACATTGTGGAACTTACGTACGATGGAATATCCCTCAGCCTCGAAATCAATGTCATAAGACCAGTAGCAGCAAAATGAGTGGATTCAGGTACGATGATTCTAAGGGAAAGAAGTCACACAGGAAAAGAAACTTATCATAAGATATCACTTAGGAAGATCCTGTAAACATGGCTACACATGAACTGAGTTAGGAAAGAGAACAGAGTCTCACATTTAGAAAACACTCTTATGCCTGCTTAAGGGGGAAGGAGAGGTGGGGTGATGCATCAAACCAGAGTTTGATATAAGCACAGGTACTGTTCCAAAAACCAACTATGGAATAGACAAGACCTACACCTTCCTCAGTGAAAGGGACTCAAAACCCCATATTTCCCACAGAGGAATAGATCTGACTAGTAAGAATCTTAAAACCAATGTATTGATATGTCTCCGTAAGGGAATCAAGTGTGTCTAGACTGGCATAAACATGGCAGCGAGAATCAGCTCAAACCCACTCTAAAAAGGAATTTCAAAAACAGAACAAAGAAACAGGGAAATTCTTTACAATTCCTTCAGGGTCTCTGATGCAACCTGGAATGACCCTATCTACGATGACAGCTGGATGTGGCATGAGGCTGGACACTTGGGACTGAGAGGATTGGTGAGATTGGGTGAGCAAATGCAGACCCTTTAAAGCAATAATGCATGGCAACCATTCCATGGGTCCCACCTCTCCAGGTTGAAGGGAATATTACTACAGCTATAACATGTACGGGAAACCTAGAGAATGGACACACTGTGAATACGAAAGGTTTCTAAAACTCAACGAAGAGTCCCTCTCCTGGTGCTCCGGTTTGACTTTCCAACAGCTTTACTATCAATCTCCCAACTTGGAGAGACAGCCCCTTTAAGCTCCTGGTTCACACAGGTTGCCCATTTGGCAGAGGAGGAAAGGGAAGAGGGAGAACCAATGAGAGAGTAGCTGTTAGGCATTTGGATGGGCACATGTCACTCTAATTTCCCGGCAGGAAGAAGAATTCACCAAAGTCTCAGCCACCCACCGGGAACCAGTATAGGTCCTGAACCAAAAGTTTGGACTTGCGTTCAGCTCACAAAAAACGAGTTGAAAAATGGAGCTCAGGGGCACAGCAATTCACAAACTGGCAGAGTAATCAAGGCCAACTATCGTCCAAAAATCTGTTGAGGGAAGGCAATGAGGCGGACTTGAATGCGAGGCAGAATAGCAGGAAACAGATTTCAAGAGGTACGTTAGAATCGCCTGTAAAGCACAGGAAGAGGGGCACAACTTCGACAATGATGCACTTGGCCAAAAAGGGCGTATGCGTTTTCTCCTGAATATATTCAGGAGAAAACGCATACGCCCTTTTTGGCCAAGCAAGCAAGCGGGCAATGCAAATCTGCACTACAAAGAAGTATCACTTCCCACCGGTCAAAAGGGACATCCACAAAATGTGTAAAAACCAGAAAGGCAAGACAGGCCCTGGAGAACAGGGAGCCTTGTTTTGCTGATGGGCGGGATGTAAGTTGCCAACTGCCTCACTGGAGGAGTGCATTGTGTTCCCTAAAACAAGTAAACAACAGAGCTACAGAGCCAAGGGCACTTCCAGTCTAGGGAATATACCTTGGGAAAACTGAAAATCCATAAGACAGAGCCACCCCCAAATTGAGGGCTGCACTGCTTACAAGAACCTCAACCTGGGTACACCTGAAATATCCCAGGAAATATAAAAATGGTTCCAAACATTGTGGAACTTACGTACGATGGAATATCCCTCAGCCACGAAATCAATGTCATAAGACCAGTAGCAGCAAAATGAGTGGATTCAGGTACGATGATTCTAAGGGAAAGAAGTCACACAGGAAAAGAAACTTATCATAAGATATCACTTAGGAAGATCCTGTAAACATGGCAACACATGAACTGAGTTAGGAAAGAGAACAGAGTCTCACATTTAGAAAACACTCTTATGCCTGCTTAAGGGGGAAGGAGAGGTGGGGTGATGCATCAAACCAGAGTTTGATATAAGCACAGGTACTGTTCCAAAAGCCAACTATGGAATAGACAAGACCTACACCTTCCTCAGTGAAAGGGACTCAAAACCCCATATTTCCCGCAGAGGAATAGATCTGACTAGTAAGAATCTTAAAACCAATGTATTGATATGTCTCCGTAAGGGAATCAAGTGTGTCTAGACTGGCATAAACATGGCAGCGAGAATCAGCTCAAACCCACTCTAAAAAGGAATTTCCAAAACAGAACAAAGAAACAGGGAAATTCTTTACAATTCCTTCAGGGTCTCTGATGCAACCTGGAATGACCCTATCTACGATGAGAGCTGGATGTGGCATGAGGCTGGACACTTGGGACTGAGAGGATTGGTGAGATTGGGTGAGCAAATGCAGACCCTTTAAAGCAATAATGCATGGCAACCATTCCATGGGTCCCACCTCTCCAGGTTGAAGGGAATATTACTACAGCTATAACATGTACGGGAAACCTAGAGAATGGACACACTGTGAATACGAAAGGTTTCTAAAACTCAACGAAGAGTCCCTCTCCTGGTGCTCCGGTTTGACTTTCCAACAGCTTTACTATCAATCTCCCAACTTGGAGAGACAGCCCCTTTAAGCTCCTGGTTCACACAGGTTGCCCATTTGGCAGAGGAGGAAAGGGAAGAGGGAGAACCAATGAGAGAGTAGCTGTTAGGCATTTGGATGGGCACATGTCACTCTAATTTCCCGGCAGGAAGAAGAATTCACCAAAGTCTCAGCCACCCACCGGGAACCAGTATAGGTCCTGAACCAAATGTTTGGACTTGCGTTCAGCTCACAAAAAACGAGTTGAAAAATGGAGCTCAGGGGCACAGCAATTCAAAAACTGGCAGAGTAATCAAGGCCAACTATCGTCCAAAAATCTGTTGAGGGAAGGCAACGAGGCGGACTTGAATGCGAGGCAGAATAGCAGGAAACAGATTTCAAGAGGTACGTTAGAATCGCCTGTAAAGCACAGGAAGAGGGGCACAACTTCGACAATGATGCACTTGGCCAAAAAGGGCGTATGCGTTTTCTCCTGAATATATTCAGGAGAAAACGCATACGCCCTTTTTGGCCAAGCAAGCAAGCGGGCAATGCAGATCTGCACTACAAAGAAGTATCACTTCCCACCGGTCAAAAGGGACATTCACAAAATGTGTAAAAACCAGAAAGGCAAGACAGGCCCTGGAGAACAGGGAGCCTTGTTTTGCTGATGGGCGGGATGTAAGTTGCCAACTGCCTCACTGGAGGAGTGCATTGTGTTCCCTAAAACAAGTAAACAACAGAGCTACAGAGCCAAGGGCACTTCCAGTCTAGGGAATATACCTTGGGAAAACTGAAAATCCATAAGACAGAGCCACCCCCAAATTGAGGGCTGCACTGCTTACAAGAACCTCAACCAGGGTACAGCTGAAATATCCCAGGAAATATAAAAATGGTTCCAAACATTGTGGAACTTACGTACGATGGAATATCCCTCAGCCACGAAATCAATGTCATAAGACCAGTAGCAGCAAAATGAGTGGATTCAGGTACGATGATTCTAAGGGAAAGAAGTCACACAGGAAAAGAAACTTATCATAAGATATCACTTAGGAAGATCCTGTAAACATGGCAACACATGAACTGAGTTAGGAAAGAGAACAGAGTCTCACATTTAGAAAACACTCTTATGCCTGCTTAAGGGGGAAGGAGAGGTGGGGTGATGCATCAAACCAGAGTTTGATATAAGCACAGGTACTGTTCCAAAAACCAACTATGGAATAGACAAGACCTACACCTTCCTCAGTGAAAGGGACTCAAAACCCCATATTTCCCGCAGAGGAATAGATCTGACTAGTAAGAATCTTAAAACCAATGTATTGATATGTCTCCGTAAGGGAATCAAGTGTGTCTAGACTGGCATAAACATGGCAGCGAGAATCAGCTCAAACCCACTCTAAAAAGGAATTTCAAAAACAGAACAAAGAAACAGGGAAATTCTTTACAATTCCTTCAGGGTCTCTGATGCAACCTGGAATGACCCTATCTACGATGACAGCTGGATGTGGCATGAGGCTGGACACTTGGGACTGAGAGGATTGGTGAGATTGGGTGAGCAAATGCAGACCCTTTAAAGCAATAATGCATGGCAACCATTCCATGGGTCCCACCTCTCCAGGTTGAAGGGAATATTACTACAGCTATAACATGTACGGGAAACCTAGAGAATGGACACACTGTGAATACGAAAGGTTTCTAAAACTCAACGAAGAGTCCCTCTCCTGGTGCTCCGGTTTGACTTTCCAACAGCTTTACTATCAATCTCCCAACTTGGAGAGACAGCCCCTTTAAGCTCCTGGTTCACACAGGTTGCCCATTTGGCAGAGGAGGAAAGGGAAGAGGGAGAACCAATGAGAGAGTAGCTGTTAGGCATTTGGATGGGCACATGTCACTCTAATTTCCCGGCAAGAAGAAGAATTAACCAAAGTCTCAGCCACCCACCGGGAACCAGTATAGGTCCTGAACCAAAAGTTTGGACTTGCGTTCAGCTCACAAAAAACAAGTTGAAAAATGGAGCTCAGGGGCACAGCAATTCACAAACTGGCAGAGTAATCAAGGCCAACTATCGTCCAAAAATCTGTTGAGGGAAGGCAACGAGGCGGACTTGAATGCGAGGCAGAATAGCAGGAAACAGATTTCAAGAGGTACGTTAGAATCGCCTGTAAAGCACAGGAAGAGGGGCACAACTTCGACAATGATGCACTTGGCCAAAAAGGGCGTATGCGTTTTCTCCTGAATATATTCAGGAGAAAACGCATACGCCCTTTTTGGCCAAGCAAGCAAGCGGGCAATGCAAATCTGCACTACAAAGAAGTATCACTTCCCACCGGTCAAAAGGGACATCCACAAAATGTGTAAAAACCAGAAAGGCAAGACAGGCCCTGGAGAACAGGGAGCCTTGTTTTGCTGATGGGCGGGATGTAAGTTGCCAACTGCCTCACTGGAGGAGTGCATTGTGTTCCCTAAAACAAGTAAACAACAGAGCTACAGAGCCAAGGGCACTTCCAGTCTAGGGAATATACCTTGGGAAAACTGAAAATCCATAAGACAGAGCCACCCCCAAATTGAGGGCTGCACTGCTTACAAGAACCTCAACCTGGGTACACCTGAAATATCCCAGGAAATATAAAAATGGTTCCAAACATTGTGGAACTTACGTACAATGGAATATCCCTCAGCCACGAAATCAATGTCATAAGACCAGTAGCAGCAAAATGAGTGGATTCAGGTACGATGATTCTAAGGGAAAGAAGTCACACAGGAAAAGAAACTTATCATAAGATATCACTTAGGAAGATCCTGTAAACATGGCAACACATGAACTGAGTTAGGAAAGAGAACAGAGTCTCACATTTAGAAAACACTCTTATGCCTGCTTAAGGGGGAAGGAGAGGTGGGGTGATGCATCAAACCAGAGTTTGATATAAGCACAGGTACTGTTCCAAAAGCCAACTATGGAATAGACAAGACCTACACCTTCCTCAGTGAAAGGGACTCAAAACCCCATATTTCCCGCAGAGGAATAGATCTGACTAGTAAGAATCTTAAAACCAATGTATTGATATGTCTCCGTAAGGGAATCAAGTGTGTCTAGACTGGCATAAACATGGCAGCGAGAATCAGCTCAAACCCACTCTAAAAAGGAATTTCAAAAACAGAACAAAGAAACAGGGAAATTCTTTACAATTCCTTCAGGGTCTCTGATGCAACCTGGAATGACCCTATCTACGATGACAGCTGGATGTGGCATGAGGCTGGACACTTGGGACTGAGAGGATTGGTGAGATTGGGTGAGCAAATGCAGACCCTTTAAAGCAATAATGCATGGCAACCATTCCATGGGTCCCACCTCTCCAGGTTGAAGGGAATATTACTACAGCTATAACATGTACGGGAAACCTAGAGAATGGACACACTGTGAATACGAAAGGTTTCTAAAACTCAACGAAGAGTCCCTCTCCTGGTGCTCCGGTTTGACTTTCCAACAGCTTTACTATCAATCTCCCAACTTGGAGAGACAGCCCCTTTAAGCTCCTGGTTCACACAGGTTGCCCATTTGGCAGAGGAGGAAAGGGAAGAGGGAGAACCAATGAGAGAGTAGCTGTTAGGCATTTGGATGGGCACATGTCACTCTAATTTCCCGGCAGGAAGAAGAATTCACCAAAGTCTCAGCCACCCACCGGGAACCAGTATAGGTCCTGAACCAAATGTTTGGACTTGCGTTCAGCTCACAAAAAACGAGTTGAAAAATGGAGCTCAGGGGCACAGCAATTCACAAACTGGCAGAGTAATCAAGGCCAACTATCGTCCAAAAATCTGTTGAGGGAAGGCAACGAGGCGGACTTGAATGCGAGGCAGAATAGCAGGAAACAGATTTCAAGAGGTACGTTAGAATCGCCTGTAAAGCACAGGAAGAGGGGCACAACTTCGACAATGATGCACTTGGCCAAAAAGGGCGTATGCGTTTTCTCCTGAATATATTCAGGAGAAAACGCATACGCCCTTTTTGGCCAAGCAAGCAAGCGGGCAATGCAAATCTGCACTACAAAGAAGTATCACTTCCCACCGGTCAAAAGGGACATCCACAAAATGTGTAAAAACCAGAAAGGCAAGACAGGCCCTGGAGAACAGGGAGCCTTGTTATGCTGATGGGCGGGATGTAAGTTGCCAACTGCCTCACTGGAGGAGTGCATTGTGTTCCCTAAAACAAGTAAACAACAGAGCTACAGAGCCAAGGGCACTTCCAGTCTAGGGAATATACATTGGGAAAACTGAAAATCCATAAGACAGAGCCACCCCCAAATTGAGGGCTGCACTGCTTACAAGAACCTCAACCTGGGTACACCTGAAATATCCCAGGAAATATAAAAATGGTTCCAAACATTGTGGAACTTACGTACGATGGAATATCCCTCAGCCACGAAATCAATGTCATAAGACCAGTAGCAGCAAAATGAGTGGATTCAGGTACGATGATTCTAAGGGAAAGAAGTCACACAGGAAAAGAAACTTATCATAAGATATCACTTAGGAAGATCCTGTAAACATGGCTACACATGAACTGAGTTAGGAAAGAGAACAGAGTCTCACATTTAGAAAACACTCTTATGCCTGCTTAAGGGGGAAGGAGAGGTGGGGTGATGCATCAAACCAGAGTTTGATATAAGCACAGGTACTGTTCCAAAAACCAACTATGGAATAGACAAGACCTACACCTTCCTCAGTGAAAGGGACTCAAAACCCCATATTTCCCACAGAGGAATAGATCTGACTAGTAAGAATCTTAAAACCAATGTATTGATATGTCTCCGTAAGGGAATCAAGTGTGTCTAGACTGGCATAAACATGGCAGCGAGAATCAGCTCAAACCCACTCTAAAAAGGAATTTCAAAAACAGAACAAAGAAACAGGGAAATTCTTTACAATTCCTTCAGGGTCTCTGATGCAACCTGGAATGACCCTATCTACGATGACAGCTGGATGTGGCATGAGGCTGGACACTTGGGACTGAGAGGATTGGTGAGATTGGGTGAGCAAATGCAGACCCTTTAAAGCAATAATGCATGGCAACCATTCCATGGGTCCCACCTCTCCAGGTTGAAGGGAATATTACTACAGCTATAACATGTACGGGAAACCTAGAGAATGGACACACTGTGAATACGAAAGGTTTCTAAAACTCAACGAAGAGTCCCTCTCCTGGTGCTCCGGTTTGACTTTCCAACAGCTTTACTATCAATCTCCCAACTTGGAGAGACAGCCCCTTTAAGCTCCTGGTTCACACAGGTTGCCCATTTGGCAGAGGAGGAAAGGGAAGAGGGAGAACCAATGAGAGAGTAGCTGTTAGGCATTTGGATGGGCACATGTCACTCTAATTTCCCGGCAGGAAGAAGAATTCACCAAAGTCTCAGCCACCCACCGGGAACCAGTATAGGTCCTGAACCAAAAGTTTGGACTTGCGTTCAGCTCACAAAAAACGAGTTGAAAAATGGAGCTCAGGGGCACAGCAATTCACAAACTGGCAGAGTAATCAAGGCCAACTATCGTCCAAAAATCTGTTGAGGGAAGGCAACGAGGCGGACTTGAATGCGAGGCAGAATAGCAGGAAACAGATTTCAAGAGGTACGTTAGAATCGCCTGTAAAGCACAGGAAGAGGGGCACAACTTCGACAATGATGCACTTGGCCAAAAAGGGCGTATGCGTTTTCTCCTGAATATATTCAGGAGAAAACGCATACGCCCTTTTTGGCCAAGCAAGCAAGCGGGCAATGCAAATCTGCACTACAAAGAAGTATCACTTCCCACCGGTCAAAAGGGACATCCACAAAATGTGTAAAAACCAGAAAGGCAAGACAGGCCCTGGAGAACAGGGAGCCTTGTTTTGCTGATGGGCGGGATGTAAGTTGCCAACTGCCTCACTGGAGGAGTGCATTGTGTTCCCTAAAACAAGTAAACAACAGAGCTACAGAGCCAAGGGCACTTCCAGTCTAGGGAATATACCTTGGGAAAACTGAAAATCCATAAGACAGAGCCACCCCCAAATTGAGGGCTGCACTGCTTACAAGAACCTCAACCAGGGTACAGCTGAAATATCCCAGGAAATATAAAAATGGTTCCAAACATTGTGGAACGTACGTACGATGGAATATCCCTCAGCCACGAAATCAATGTCATAAGACCAGTAGCAGCAAAATGAGTGGATTCAGGTACGATGATTCTAAGGGAAAGAAGTCACACAGGAAAAGAAACTTATCATAAGATATCACTTAGGAAGATCCTGTAAACATGGCAACACATGAACTGAGTTAGGAAAGAGAACAGAGTCTCACATTTAGAAAACACTCTTATGCCTGCTTAAGGGGGAAGGAGAGGTGGGGTGATGCATCAAACCAGAGTTTGATATAAGCACAGGTACTGTTCCAAAAGCCAACTATGGAATAGACAAGACCTACACCTTCCTCAGTGAAAGGGACTCAAAACCCCATATTTCCCGCAGAGGAATAGATCTGACTAGTAAGAATCTTAAAACCAATGTATTGATATGTCTCCGTAAGGGAATCAAGTGTGTCTAGACTGGCATAAACATGGCAGCGAGAATCAGCTCAAACCCACTCTAAAAAGGAATTTCAAAAACAGAACAAAGAAACAGGGAAATTCTTTACAATTCCTTCAGGGTCTCTGATGCAACCTGGAATGACCCTATCTACGATGACAGCTGGATGTGGCATGAGGCTGGACACTTGGGACTGAGAGGATTGGTGAGATTGGGTGAGCAAATGCAGACCCTTTAAAGCAATAATGCATGGCAACCATTCCATGGGTCCCACCTCTCCAGGTTGAAGGGAATATTACTACAGCTATAACATGTACGGGAAACCTAGAGAATGGACACAATGTGAATACGAAAGGTTTCTAAAACTCAACGAAGAGTCCCTCTCCTGGTGCTCCGGTTTGACTTTCCAACAGCTTTACTATCAATCTCCCAACTTGGAGAGACAGCCCCTTTAAGCTCCTGGTTCACACAGGTTGCCCATTTGGCAGAGGAGGAAAGGGAAGAGGGAGAACCAATGAGAGAGTAGCTGTTAGGCATTTGGATGGGCACATGTCACTCTAATTTCCCGGCAGGAAGAAGAATTCACCAAAGTCTCAGCCACCCACCGGGAACCAGTATAGGTCCTGAACCAAATGTTTGGACTTGCGTTCAGCTCACAAAAAACGAGTTGAAAAATGGAGCTCAGGGGCACAGCAATTCACAAACTGGCAGAGTAATCAAGGCCAACTATCGTCCAAAAATCTGTTGAGGGAAGGCAACGAGGCGGACTTGAATGCGAGGCAGAATAGCAGGAAACAGATTTCAAGAGGTACGTTAGAATCGCCTGTAAAGCACAGGAAGAGGGGCACAACTTCGACAATGATGCACTTGGCCAAAAAGGGCGTATGCGTTTTCTCCTGAATATATTCAGGAGAAAACGCATACGCCCTTTTTGGCCAAGCAAGCAAGCGGGCAATGCAAATCTGCACTACAAAGAAGTATCACTTCCCAACGGTCAAAAGGGACATCCACAAAATGTGTAAAAACCAGAAAGGCAAGACAGGCCCTGGAGAACAGGGAGCCTTGTTATGCTGATGGGCGGGATGTAAGTTGCCAACTGCCTCACTGGAGGAGTGCATTGTGTTCCCTAAAACAAGTAAACAACAGAGCTACAGAGCCAAGGGCACTTCCAGTCTAGGGAATATACATTGGGAAAACTGAAAATCCATAAGACAGAGCCACCCCCAAATTGAGGGCTGCACTGCTTACAAGAACCTCAACCTGGGTACACCTGAAATATCCCAGGAAATATAAAAATGGTTCCAAACATTGTGGAACTTACGTACGATGGAATATCCCTCAGCCACGAAATCAATGTCATAAGACCAGTAGCAGCAAAATGAGTGGATTCAGGTACGATGATTCTAAGGGAAAGAAGTCACACAGGAAAAGAAACTTATCATAAGATATCACTTAGGAAGATCCTGTAAACATGGCTACACATGAACTGAGTTAGGAAAGAGAACAGAGTCTCACATTTAGAAAACACTCTTATGCCTGCTTAAGGGGGAAGGAGAGGTGGGGTGATGCATCAAACCAGAGTTTGATATAAGCACAGGTACTGTTCCAAAAACCAACTATGGAATAGACAAGACCTACACCTTCCTCAGTGAAAGGGACTCAAAACCCCATATTTCCCACAGAGGAATAGATCTGACTAGTAAGAATCTTAAAACCAATGTATTGATATGTCTCCGTAAGGGAATCAAGTGTGTCTAGACTGGCATAAACATGGCAGCGAGAATCAGCTCAAACCCACTCTAAAAAGGAATTTCAAAAACAGAACAAAGAAACAGGGAAATTCTTTACAATTCCTTCAGGGTCTCTGATGCAACCTGGAATGACCCTATCTACGATGACAGCTGGATGTGGCATGAGGCTGGACACTTGGGACTGAGAGGATTGGTGAGATTGGGTGAGCAAATGCAGACCCTTTAAAGCAATAATGCATGGCAACCATTCCATGGGTCCCACCTCTCCAGGTTGAAGGGAATATTACTACAGCTATAACATGTACGGGAAACCTAGAGAATGGACACACTGTGAATACGAAAGGTTTCTAAAACTCAACGAAGAGTCCCTCTCCTGGTGCTCCGGTTTGACTTTCCAACAGCTTTACTATCAATCTCCCAACTTGGAGAGACAGCCCCTTTAAGCTCCTGGTTCACACAGGTTGCCCATTTGGCAGAGGAGGAAAGGGAAGAGGGAGAACCAATGAGAGAGTAGCTGTTAGGCATTTGGATGGGCACATGTCACTCTAATTTCCCGGCAGGAAGAAGAATTCACCAAAGTCTCAGCCACCCACCGGGAACCAGTATAGGTCCTGAACCAAAAGTTTGGACTTGCGTTCAGCTCACAAAAAACGAGTTGAAAAATGGAGCTCAGGGGCACAGCAATTCACAAACTGGCAGAGTAATCAAGGCCAACTATCGTCCAAAAATCTGTTGAGGGAAGGCAATGAGGCGGACTTGAATGCGAGGCAGAATAGCAGGAAACAGATTTCAAGAGGTACGTTAGAATCGCCTGTAAAGCACAGGAAGAGGGGCACAACTTCGACAATGATGCACTTGGCCAAAAAGGGCGTATGCGTTTTCTCCTGAATATATTCAGGAGAAAACGCATACGCCCTTTTTGGCCAAGCAAGCAAGCGGGCAATGCAAATCTGCACTACAAAGAAGTATCACTTCCCACCGGTCAAAAGGGACATCCACAAAATGTGTAAAAACCAGAAAGGCAAGACAGGCCCTGGAGAACAGGGAGCCTTGTTTTGCTGATGGGCGGGATGTAAGTTGCCAACTGCCTCACTGGAGGAGTGCATTGTGTTCCCTAAAACAAGTAAACAACAGAGCTACAGAGCCAAGGGCACTTCCAGTCTAGGGAATATACCTTGGGAAAACTGAAAATCCATAAGACAGAGCCACCCCCAAATTGAGGGCTGCACTGCTTACAAGAACCTCAACCTGGGTACACCTGAAATATCCCAGGAAATATAAAAATGGTTCCAAACATTGTGGAACTTACGTACGATGGAATATCCCTCAGCCACGAAATCAATGTCATAAGACCAGTAGCAGCAAAATGAGTGGATTCAGGTACGATGATTCTAAGGGAAAGAAGTCACACAGGAAAAGAAACTTATCATAAGATATCACTTAGGAAGATCCTGTAAACATGGCAACACATGAACTGTGTTAGGAAAGAGAACAGAGTCTCACATTTAGAAAACACTCTTATGCCTGCTTAAGGGGGAAGGAGAGGTGGGGTGATGCATCAAACCAGAGTTTGATATAAGCACAGGTACTGTTCCAAAAGCCAACTATGGAATAGACAAGACCTACACCTTCCTCAGTGAAAGGGACTCAAAACCCCATATTTCCCGCAGAGGAATAGATCTGACTAGTAAGAATCTTAAAACCAATGTATTGATATGTCTCCGTAAGGGAATCAAGTGTGTCTAGACTGGCATAAACATGGCAGCGAGAATCAGCTCAAACCCACTCTAAAAAGGAATTTCAAAAACAGAACAAAGAAACAGGGAAATTCTTTACAATTCCTTCAGGGTCTCTGATGCAACCTGGAATGACCCTATCTACGATGACAGCTGGATGTGGCATGAGGCTGGACACTTGGGACTGAGAGGATTGGTGAGATTGGGTGAGCAAATGCAGACCCTTTAAAGCAATAATGCATGGCAACCATTCCATGGGTCCCACCTCTCCAGGTTGAAGGGAATATTACTACAGCTATAACATGTACGGGAAACCTAGAGAATGGACACACTGTGAATACGAAAGGTTTCTAAAACTCAACGAAGAGTCCCTCTCCTGGTGCTCCGGTTTGACTTTCCAACAGCTTTACTATCAATCTCCCAACTTGGAGAGACAGCCCCTTTAAGCTCCTGGTTCACACAGGTTGCCCATTTGGCAGAGGAGGAAAGGGAAGAGGGAGAACCAATGAGAGAGTAGCTGTTAGGCATTTGGATGGGCACATGTCACTCTAATTTCCCGGCAGGAAGAAGAATTCACCAAAGTCTCAGCCACCCACCGGGAACCAGTATAGGTCCTGAACCAAATGTTTGGACTTGCGTTCAGCTCACAAAAAACGAGTTGAAAAATGGAGCTCAGGGGCACAGCAATTCACAAACTGGCAGAGTAATCAAGGCCAACTATCGTCCAAAAATCTGTTGAGGGAAGGCAACGAGGCGGACTTGAATGCGAGGCAGAATAGCAGGAAACAGATTTCAAGAGGTACGTTAGAATCGCCTGTAAAGCACAGGAAGAGGGGCACAACTTCGACAATGATGCACTTGGCCAAAAAGGGCGTATGCGTTTTCTCCTGAATATATTCAGGAGAAAACGCATACGCCCTTTTTGGCCAAGCAAGCAAGCGGGCAATGCAAATCTGCACTACAAAGAAGTATCACTTCCCACCGGTCAAAAGGGATATTCACAAAATGTGTAAAAACCAGAAAGGCAAGACAGGCCCTGGAGAACAGGGAGCCTTGTTTTGCTGATGGGCGGGATGTAAGTTGCCAACTGCCTCACTGGAGGAGTGCATTGTGTTCCCTAAAACAAGTAAACAACAGAGCTACAGAGCCAAGGGCACTTCCAGTCTAGGGAATATACCTTGGGAAAACTGAAAATCCATAAGACAGAGCCACCCCCAAATTGAGGGCTGCACTGCTTACAAGAACCTCAACCTGGGTACACCTGAAATATCCCAGGAAATATAAAAATGGTTCCAAACATTGTGGAACTTACGTACGATGGAATATCCCTCAGCCACGAAATCAATGTCATAAGACCAGTAGCAGCAAAATGAGTGGATTCAGGTACGATGATTCTAAGGGAAAGAAGTCACACAGGAAAAGAAACTTATCATAAGATATCACTTAGGAAGATCCTGTAAACATGGCAACACATGAACTGAGTTAGGAAAGAGAACAGAGTCTCACATTTAGAAAACACTCTTATGCCTGCTTAAGGGGGAAGGAGAGGTGGGGTGATGCATCAAACCAGAGTTTGATATAAGCACAGGTACTGTTCCAAAAACCAACTATGGAATAGACAAGACCTACACCTTCCTCAGTGAAAGGGACTCAAAACCCCATATTTCCCGCAGAGGAATAGATCTGACTAGTAAGAATCTTAAAACCAATGTATTGATATGTCTCCGTAAGGGAATCAAGTGTGTCTAGACTGGCATAAACATGGCAGCGAGAATCAGCTCAAACCCACTCTAAAAAGGAATTTCAAAAACAGAACAAAGAAACAGGGAAATTCTTTACAATTCCTTCAGGGTCTCTGATGCAACCTGGAATGACCCTATCTACGATGACAGCTGGATGTGGCATGAGGCTGGACACTTGGGACTGAGAGGATTGGTGAGATTGGGTGAGCAAATGCAGACCCTTTAAAGCAATAATGCATGGCAACCATTCCATGGGTCCCACCTCTCCAGGTTGAAGGGAATATTACTACAGCTATAACATGTACGGGAAACCTAGAGAATGGACACACTGTGAATACGAAAGGTTTCTAAAACTCAACGAAGAGTCCCTCTCCTGGTGCTCCGGTTTGACTTTCCAACAGCTTTACTATCAATCTCCCAACTTGGAGAGACAGCCCCTTTAAGCTCCTGGTTCACACAGGTTGCCCATTTGGCAGAGGAGGAAAGGGAAGAGGGAGAACCAATGAGAGAGTAGCTGTTAGGCATTTGGATGGGCACATGTCACTCTAATTTCCCGGCAGGAAGAAGAATTCACCAAAGTCTCAGCCACCCACCGGGAACCAGTATAGGTCCTGAACCAAATGTTTGGACTTGCGTTCAGCTCACAAAAAACGAGTTGAAAAATGGAGCTCAGGGGCACAGCAATTCACAAACTGGCAGAGTAATCAAGGCCAACTATCGTCCAAAAATCTGTTGAGGGAAGGCAACGAGGCGGACTTGAATGCGAGGCAGAATAGCAGGAAACAGATTTCAAGAGGTATGTTAGAATCGCCTGTAAAGCACAGGAAGAGGGGCACAACTTCGACAATGATGCACTTGGCCAAAAAGGGCGTATGCGTTTTCTCCTGAATATATTCAGGAGAAAACGCATACGCCCTTTTTGGCCAAGCAAGCAAGCGGGCAATGCAAATCTGCACTACAAAGAAGTATCACTTCCCACCGGTCAAAAGGGACATCCACAAAATGTGTAAAAACCAGAAAGGCAAGACAGGCCCTGGAGAACAGGGAGCCTTGTTATGCTGATGGGCGGGATGTAAGCTGCCAACTGCCTCACTGGAGGAGTGCATTGTGTTCCCTAAAACAAGTAAACAACAGAGCTACAGAGCCAAGGGCACTTCCAGTCTAGGGAATATACCTTGGGAAAACTGAAAATCCATAAGACAGAGCCACCCCCAAATTGAGGGCTGCACTGCTTACAAGAACCTCAACCTGGGTACACCTGAAATATCCCAGGAAATATAAAAATGGTTCAAAACATTGTGGAACTTACGTACGATGGAATATCCCTCAGCCATGAAATCAATGTCATAAGACCAGTAGCAGCAAAATGAGTGGATTCAGGTACGATGATTCTAAGTGAAAGAAGTCACACAGAAAAAGAAACTTATCATAAGATATCACTTAGGAAGATCCTGTAAACATGGCAACACATGAACTGAGTTAGGAAAGAGAACAGAGTCTCACATTTAGAAAACACTCTTATGCCTGCTTAAGGGGGAAGGAGAGGTGGGGTGATGCATCAAACCAGAGTTTGATATAAGCACAGGTACTGTTCCAAAAACCAACTATGGAATAGACAAGACCTACACCTTCCTCAGTGAAAGGGACTCAAAACCCCATATTTCCTGCAGAGGAATAGATCTGACTAGTAAGAATCTTAAAACCTATGTATTGATATGTCTCCGTAAGGGAATCAAGTGTGTCTAGACTGGCATAAACATGGCAGCGAGAATCAGCTCAAACCCACTCTAAAAAGGAATTTCAAAAACAGAACAAAGAAACAGGGAAATTCTTTACAATTCCTTCAGGGTCTCTGATGCAACCTGGAATGACCCTATCTACGATGACAGCTGGATGTGGCATGAGGCTGGACACTTGGGACTGAGAGGATTGGTGAGATTGGGTGAGCAAATGCAGACCCTTTAAAGCAATAATGCATGGCAACCATTCCATGGGTCCCACCTCTCCAGGTTGAAGGGAATATTACTACAGCTATAACATGTACGGGAAACCTAGAGAATGGACACACTGTGAATACGAAAGGTTTCTAAAACTCAACGAAGAGTCCCTCTCCTGGTGCTCCGGTTTGACTTTCCAACAGCTTTACTATCAATCTCCCAACTTGGAGAGACAGCCCCTTTAAGCTCCTGGTTCACACAGGTTGCCCATTTGGCAGAGGAGGAAAGGGAAGAGGGAGAACCAATGAGAGAGTAGCTGTTAGGCATTTGGATGGGCACATGTCACTCTAATTTCCCGGCAGGAAGAAGAATTCACCAAAGTCTCAGCCACCCACCGGGAACCAGTATAGGTCCTGAACCAAATGTTTGGACTTGCGTTCAGCTCACAAAAAACGAGTTGAAAAATGGAGCTCAGGGGCACAGCAATTCACAAACTGGCAGAGTAATCAAGGCCAACTATCGTCCAAAAATCTGTTGAGGGAAGGCAACGAGGCGGACTTGAATGCGAGGCAGAATAGCAGGAAACAGATTTCAAGAGGTATGTTAGAATCGCCTGTAAAGCACAGGAAGAGGGGCACAACTTCGACAATGATGCACTTGGCCAAAAAGGGCGTATGCGTTTTCTCCTGAATATATTCAGGAGAAAACGCATACGCCCTTTTTGGCCAAGCAAGCAAGCGGGCAATGCAAATCTGCACTACAAAGAAGTATCACTTCCGAACGGTCAAAAGGGACATCCACAAAATGTGTAAAAACCAGAAAGGCAAGACAGGCCCTGGAGAACAGGGAGCCTTGTTTTGCTGATGGGCGGGATGTAAGCTGCCAACTGCCTCACTGGAGGAGTGCATTGTGTTCCCTAAAACAAGTAAACAACAGAGCTACAGAGCCAAGGGCACTTCCAGTCTAGGGAATATACCTTGGGAAAACTGAAAATCCATAAGACAGAGCCACCCCCAAATTGAGGGCTGCACTGCTTACAAGAACCTCAACCTGGGTACAGCTGAAATATCCCAGGAAATATAAAAATGGTTCCAAACATTGTGGAACTTACGTACGATGGAATATCCCTCAGCCACGAAATCAATGTCATAAGACCAGTAGCAGCAAAATGAGTGGATTCAGGTACGATGATTCTAAGGGAAAGAAGTCACACAGGAAAAGAAACTTATCATAAGATATCACTTAGGAAGATCCTGTAAACATGGCAACACATGAACTGAGTTAGGAAAGAGAACAGAGTCTCACATTTAGAAAACACTCTTATGCCTGCTTAAGGGGGAAGGAGAGGTGGGGTGATGCATCAAACCAGAGTTTGATATAAGCACAGGTACTGTTCCAAAAACCAACTATGGAATAGACAAGACCTACACCTTCCTCAGTGAAAGGGACTCAAAACCCCATATTTCCCGCAGAGGAATAGATCTGACTAGTAAGAATCTTAAAACCAATGTATTGATATGTCTCCGTAAGGGAATCAAGTGTGTCTAGACTGGCATAAACATGGCAGCGAGAATCAGCTCAAACCCACTCTAAAAAGGAATTTCAAAAACAGAACAAAGAAACAGGGAAATTCTTTACAATTCCTTCAGGGTCTCTGATGCAACCTGGAATGACCCTATCTACGATGACAGCTGGATGTGGCATGAGGCTGGACACTTGGGACTGAGAGGATTGGTGAGATTGGGTGAGCAAATGCAGACCCTTTAAAGCAATAATGCATGGCAACCATTCCATGGGTCCCACCTCTCCAGGTTGAAGGGAATATTACTACAGCTATAACATGTACGGGAAACCTAGAGAATGGACACACTGTGAATACGAAAGGTTTCTAAAACTCAACGAAGAGTCCCTCTCCTGGTGCTCCGGTTTGACTTTCCAACAGCTTTACTATCAATCTCCCAACTTGGAGAGACAGCCCCTTTAAGCTCCTGGTTCACACAGGTTGCCCATTTGGCAGAGGAGGAAAGGGAAGAGGGAGAACCAATGAGAGAGTAGCTGTTAGGCATTTGGATGGGCACATGTCACTCTAATTTCCCGGCAGGAAGAAGAATTCACCAAAGTCTCAGCCACCCACCGGGAACCAGTATAGGTCCTGAACCAAATGTTTGGACTTGCGTTCAGCTCACAAAAAACGAGTTGAAAAATGGAGCTCAGGGGCACAGCAATTCACAAACTGGCAGAGTAATCAAGGCCAACTATCGTCCAAAAATCTGTTGAGGGAAGGCAACGAGGCGGACTTGAATGCGAGGCAGAATAGCAGGAAACAGATTTCAAGAGGTACGTTAGAATCGCCTGTAAAGCACAGGAAGAGGGGCACAACTTCGACAATGATGCACTTGGCCAAAAAGGGCGTATGCGTTTTCTCCTGAATATATTCAGGAGAAAACGCATACGCCCTTTTTGGCCAAGCAAGCAAGCGGGCAATGCAAATCTGCACTACAAAGAAGTATCACTTCCCACCGGTCAAAAGGGATATTCACAAAATGTGTAAAAACCAGAAAGGCAAGACAGGCCCTGGAGAACAGGGAGCCTTGTTTTGCTGATGGGCGGGATGTAAGTTGCCAACTGCCTCACTGGAGGAGTGCATTGTGTTCCCTAAAACAAGTAAACAACAGAGCTACAGAGCCAAGGGCACTTCCAGTCTAGGGAATATACCTTGGGAAAACTGAAAATCCATAAGACAGAGCCACCCCCAAATTGAGGGCTGCACTGCTTACAAGAACCTCAACCTGGGTACACCTGAAATATCCCAGGAAATATAAAAATGGTTCCAAACATTGTGGAACTTACGTACGATGGAATATCCCTCAGCCACGAAATCAATGTCATAAGACCAGTAGCAGCAAAATGAGTGGATTCAGGTACGATGATTCTAAGGGAAAGAAGTCACACAGGAAAAGAAACTTATCATAAGATATCACTTAGGAAGATCCTGTAAACATGGCAACACATGAACTGAGTTAGGAAAGAGAACAGAGTCTCACATTTAGAAAACACTCTTATGCCTGCTTAAGGGGGAAGGAGAGGTGGGGTGATGCATCAAACCAGAGTTTGATATAAGCACAGGTACTGTTCCAAAAACCAACTATGGAATAGACAAGACCTACACCTTCCTCAGTGAAAGGGACTCAAAACCCCATATTTCCCGCAGAGGAATAGATCTGACTAGTAAGAATCTTAAAACCAATGTATTGATATGTCTCCGTAAGGGAATCAAGTGTGTCTAGACTGGCATAAACATGGCAGCGAGAATCAGCTCAAACCCACTCTAAAAAGGAATTTCAAAAACAGAACAAAGAAACAGGGAAATTCTTTACAATTCCTTCAGGGTCTCTGATGCAACCTGGAATGACCCTATCTACGATGACAGCTGGATGTGGCATGAGGCTGGACACTTGGGACTGAGAGGATTGGTGAGATTGGGTGAGCAAATGCAGACCCTTTAAAGCAATAATGCATGGCAACCATTCCATGGGTCCCACCTCTCCAGGTTGAAGGGAATATTACTACAGCTATAACATGTACGGGAAACCTAGAGAATGGACACACTGTGAATACGAAAGGTTTCTAAAACTCAACGAAGAGTCCCTCTCCTGGTGCTCCGGTTTGACTTTCCAACAGCTTTACTATCAATCTCCCAACTTGGAGAGACAGCCCCTTTAAGCTCCTGGTTCACACAGGTTGCCCATTTGGCAGAGGAGGAAAGGGAAGAGGGAGAACCAATGAGAGAGTAGCTGTTAGGCATTTGGATGGGCACATGTCACTCTAATTTCCCGGCAGGAAGAAGAATTCACCAAAGTCTCAGCCACCCACCGGGAACCAGTATAGGTCCTGAACCAAATGTTTGGACTTGCGTTCAGCTCACAAAAAACGAGTTGAAAAATGGAGCTCAGGGGCACAGCAATTCACAAACTGGCAGAGTAATCAAGGCCAACTATCGTCCAAAAATCTGTTGAGGGAAGGCAACGAGGCGGACTTGAATGCGAGGCAGAATAGCAGGAAACAGATTTCAAGAGGTATGTTAGAATCGCCTGTAAAGCACAGGAAGAGGGGCACAACTTCGACAATGATGCACTTGGCCAAAAAGGGCGTATGCGTTTTCTCCTGAATATATTCAGGAGAAAACGCATACGCCCTTTTTGGCCAAGCAAGCAAGCGGGCAATGCAAATCTGCACTACAAAGAAGTATCACTTCCCACCGGTCAAAAGGGACATCCACAAAATGTGTAAAAACCAGAAAGGCAAGACAGGCCCTGGAGAACAGGGAGCCTTGTTATGCTGATGGGCGGGATGTAAGCTGCCAACTGCCTCACTGGAGGAGTGCATTGTGTTCCCTAAAACAAGTAAACAACAGAGCTACAGAGCCAAGGGCACTTCCAGTCTAGGGAATATACCTTGGGAAAACTGAAAATCCATAAGACAGAGCCACCCCCAAATTGAGGGCTGCACTGCTTACAAGAACCTCAACCTGGGTACACCTGAAATATCCCAGGAAATATAAAAATGGTTCAAAACATTGTGGAACTTACGTACGATGGAATATCCCTCAGCCATGAAATCAATGTCATAAGACCAGTAGCAGCAAAATGAGTGGATTCAGGTACGATGATTCTAAGTGAAAGAAGTCACACAGAAAAAGAAACTTATCATAAGATATCACTTAGGAAGATCCTGTAAACATGGCAACACATGAACTGAGTTAGGAAAGAGAACAGAGTCTCACATTTAGAAAACACTCTTATGCCTGCTTAAGGGGGAAGGAGAGGTGGGGTGATGCATCAAACCAGAGTTTGATATAAGCACAGGTACTGTTCCAAAAACCAACTATGGAATAGACAAGACCTACACCTTCCTCAGTGAAAGGGACTCAAAACCCCATATTTCCTGCAGAGGAATAGATCTGACTAGTAAGAATCTTAAAACCTATGTATTGATATGTCTCCGTAAGGGAATCAAGTGTGTCTAGACTGGCATAAACATGGCAGCGAGAATCAGCTCAAACCCACTCTAAAAAGGAATTTCAAAAACAGAACAAAGAAACAGGGAAATTCTTTACAATTCCTTCAGGGTCTCTGATGCAACCTGGAATGACCCTATCTACGATGACAGCTGGATGTGGCATGAGGCTGGACACTTGGGACTGAGAGGATTGGTGAGATTGGGTGAGCAAATGCAGACCCTTTAAAGCAATAATGCATGGCAACCATTCCATGGGTCCCACCTCTCCAGGTTGAAGGGAATATTACTACAGCTATAACATGTACGGGAAACCTAGAGAATGGACACACTGTGAATACGAAAGGTTTCTAAAACTCAACGAAGAGTCCCTCTCCTGGTGCTCCGGTTTGACTTTCCAACAGCTTTACTATCAATCTCCCAACTTGGAGAGACAGCCCCTTTAAGCTCCTGGTTCACACAGGTTGCCCATTTGGCAGAGGAGGAAAGGGAAGAGGGAGAACCAATGAGAGAGTAGCTGTTAGGCATTTGGATGGGCACATGTCACTCTAATTTCCCGGCAGGAAGAAGAATTCACCAAAGTCTCAGCCACCCACCGGGAACCAGTATAGGTCCTGAACCAAATGTTTGGACTTGCGTTCAGCTCACAAAAAACGAGTTGAAAAATGGAGCTCAGGGGCACAGCAATTCACAAACTGGCAGAGTAATCAAGGCCAACTATCGTCCAAAAATCTGTTGAGGGAAGGCAACGAGGCGGACTTGAATGCGAGGCAGAATAGCAGGAAACAGATTTCAAGAGGTATGTTAGAATCGCCTGTAAAGCACAGGAAGAGGGGCACAACTTCGACAATGATGCACTTGGCCAAAAAGGGCGTATGCGTTTTCTCCTGAATATATTCAGGAGAAAACGCATACGCCCTTTTTGGCCAAGCAAGCAAGCGGGCAATGCAAATCTGCACTACAAAGAAGTATCACTTCCGAACGGTCAAAAGGGACATCCACAAAATGTGTAAAAACCAGAAAGGCAAGACAGGCCCTGGAGAACAGGGAGCCTTGTTTTGCTGATGGGCGGGATGTAAGCTGCCAACTGCCTCACTGGAGGAGTGCATTGTGTTCCCTAAAACAAGTAAACAACAGAGCTACAGAGCCAAGGGCACTTCCAGTCTAGGGAATATACCTTGGGAAAACTGAAAATCCATAAGACAGAGCCACCCCCAAATTGAGGGCTGCACTGCTTACAAGAACCTCAACCTGGGTACAGCTGAAATATCCCAGGAAATATAAAAATGGTTCCAAACATTGTGGAACTTACGTACGATGGAATATCCCTCAGCCACGAAATCAATGTCATAAGACCAGTAGCAGCAAAATGAGTGGATTCAGGTACGATGATTCTAAGGGAAAGAAGTCACACAGGAAAAGAAACTTATCATAAGATATCACTTAGGAAGATCCTGTAAACATGGCAACACATGAACTGAGTTAGGAAAGAGAACAGAGTCTCACATTTAGAAAACACTCTTATGCCTGCTTAAGGGGGAAGGAGAGGTGGGGTGATGCATCAAACCAGAGTTTGATATAAGCACAGGTACTGTTCCAAAAACCAACTATGGAATAGACAAGACCTACACCTTCCTCAGTGAAAGGGACTCAAAACCCCATATTTCCCGCAGAGGAATAGATCTGACTAGTAAGAATCTTAAAACCAATGTATTGATATGTCTCCGTAAGGGAATCAAGTGTGTCTAGACTGGCATAAACATGGCAGCGAGAATCAGCTCAAACCCACTCTAAAAAGGAATTTCAAAAACAGAACAAAGAAACAGGGAAATTCTTTACAATTCCTTCAGGGTCTCTGATGCAACCTGGAATGACCCTATCTACGATGACAGCTGGATGTGGCATGAGGCTGGACACTTGGGACTGAGAGGATTGGTGAGATTGGGTGAGCAAATGCAGACCCTTTAAAGCAATAATGCATGGCAACCATTCCAAGGGTCCCACCTCTCCAGGTTGAAGGGAATATTACTACAGCTATAACATGTACGGGAAACCTAGAGAATGGACACACTGTGAATACGAAAGGTTTCTAAAACTCAACGAAGAGTCCCTCTCCTGGTGCTCCGGTTTGACTTTCCAACAGCTTTACTATCAATCTCCCAACTTGGAGAGACAGCCCCTTTAAGCTCCTGGTTCACACAGGTTGCCCATTTGGCAGAGGAGGAAAGGGAAGAGGGAGAACCAATGAGAGAGTAGCTGTTAGGCATTTGGATGGGCACATGTCACTCTAATTTCCCGGCAGGAAGAAGAATTCACCAAAGTCTCAGCCACCCACCGGGAACCAGTATAGGTCCTGAACCAAAAGTTTGGACTTGCGTTCAGCTCACAAAAAACGAGTTGAAAAATGGAGCTCAGGGGCACAGCAATTCACAAACTGGCAGAGTAATCAAGGCCAACTATCGTCCAAAAATCTGTTGAGGGAAGGCAACGAGGCGGACTTGAATGCGAGGCAGAATAGCAGGAAACAGATTTCAAGAGGTACGTTAGAATCGCCTGTAAAGCACAGGAAGAGGGGCACAACTTCGACAATGATGCACTTGGCCAAAAAGGGCGTATGCGTTTTCTCCTGAATATATTCAGGAGAAAACGCATACGCCCTTTTTGGCCAAGCAAGCAAGCGGGCAATGCAAATCTGCACTACAAAGAAGTATCACTTCCCACCGGTCAAAAGGGACATCCACAAAATGTGTAAAAACCAGAAAGGCAAGACAGGCCCTGGAGAACAGGGAGCCTTGTTTTGCTGATGGGCGGGATGTAAGTTGCCAACTGCCTCACTGGAGGAGTGCATTGTGTTCCCTAAAACAAGTAAACAACAGAGCTACAGAGCCAAGGGCACTTCCAGTCTAGGGAATATACCTTGGGAAAACTGAAAATCCATAAGACAGAGCCACCCCCAAATTGAGGGCTGCACTGCTTACAAGAACCTCAACCTGGGTACACCTGAAATATCCCAGGAAATATAAAAATGGTTTCAAACATTGTGGAACTTACGTACGATGGAATATCCCTCAGCCACGAAATCAATGTCATAAGACCAGTAGCAGCAAAATGAGTGGATTCAGGTACGATGATTCTAAGGGAAAGAAGTCACACAGGAAAAGAAACTTATCATAAGATATCACTTAGGAAGATCCTGTAAACATGGCAACACATGAACTGTGTTAGGAAAGAGAACAGAGTCTCACATTTAGAAAACACTCTTATGCCTGCTTAAGGGGGAAGGAGAGGTGGGGTGATGCATCAAACCAGAGTTTGATATAAGCACAGGTACTGTTCCAAAAGCCAACTATGGAATAGACAAGACCTACACCTTCCTCAGTGAAAGGGACTCAAAACCCCATATTTCCCGCAGAGGAATAGATCTGACTAGTAAGAATCTTAAAACCAATGTATTGATATGTCTCCGTAAGGGAATCAAGTGTGTCTAGACTGGCATAAACATGGCAGCGAGAATCAGCTCAAACCCACTCTAAAAAGGAATTTCAAAAACAGAACAAAGAAACAGGGAAATTCTTTACAATTCCTTCAGGGTCTCTGATGCAACCTGGAATGACCCTATCTACGATGACAGCTGGATGTGGCATGAGGCTGGACACTTGGGACTGAGAGGATTGGTGAGATTGGGTGAGCAAATGCAGACCCTTTAAAGCAATAATGCATGGCAACCATTCCATGGGTCCCACCTCTCCAGGTTGAAGGGAATATTACTACAGCTATAACATGTACGGGAAACCTAGAGAATGGACACACTGTGAATACGAAAGGTTTCTAAAACTCAACGAAGAGTCCCTCTCCTGGTGCTCCGGTTTGACTTTCCAACAGCTTTACTATCAATCTCCCAACTTGGAGAGACAGCCCCTTTAAGCTCCTGGTTCACACAGGTTGCCCATTTGGCAGAGGAGGAAAGGGAAGAGGGAGAACCAATGAGAGAGTAGCTGTTAGGCATTTGGATGGGCACATGTCACTCTAATTTCCCGGCAGGAAGAAGAATTCACCAAAGTCTCAGCCACCCACCGGGAACCAGTATAGGTCCTGAACCAAATGTTTGGACTTGCGTTCAGCTCACAAAAAACGAGTTGAAAAATGGAGCTCAGGGGCACAGCAATTCACAAACTGGCAGAGTAATCAAGGCCAACTATCGTCCAAAAATCTGTTGAGGGAAGGCAACGAGGCGGACTTGAATGCGAGGCAGAATAGCAGGAAACAGATTTCAAGAGGTACGTTAGAATCGCCTGTAAAGCACAGGAAGAGGGGCACAACTTCGACAATGATGCACTTGGCCAAAAAGGGCGTATGCGTTTTCTCCTGAATATATTCAGGAGAAAACGCATACGCCCTTTTTGGCCAAGCAAGCAAGCGGGCAATGCAAATCTGCACTACAAAGAAGTATCACTTCCCACCGGTCAAAAGGGATATTCACAAAATGTGTAAAAACCAGAAAGGCAAGACAGGCCCTGGAGAACAGGGAGCCTTGTTTTGCTGATGGGCGGGATGTAAGTTGCCAACTGCCTCACTGGAGGAGTGCATTGTGTTCCCTAAAACAAGTAAACAACAGAGCTACAGAGCCAAGGGCACTTCCAGTCTAGGGAATATACCTTGGGAAAACTGAAAATCCATAAGACAGAGCCACCCCCAAATTGAGGGCTGCACTGCTTACAAGAACCTCAACCAGGGTACAGCTGAAATATCCCAGGAAATATAAAAATGGTTCCAAACATTGTGGAACTTACGTACGATGGAATATCCCTCAGCCACGAAATCAATGTCATAAGACCAGTAGCAGCAAAATGAGTGGATTCAGGTACGATGATTCTAAGGGAAAGAAGTCACACAGGAAAAGAAACTTATCATAAGATATCACTTAGGAAGATCCTGTAAACATGGCAACACATGAACTGAGTTAGGAAAGAGAACAGAGTCTCACATTTAGAAAACACTCTTATGCCTGCTTAAGGGGGAAGGAGAGGTGGGGTGATGCATCAAACCAGAGTTTGATATAAGCACAGGTACTGTTCCAAAAACCAACTATGGAATAGACAAGACCTACACCTTCCTCAGTGAAAGGGACTCAAAACCCCATATTTCCCGCAGAGGAATAGATCTGACTAGTAAGAATCTTAAAACCAATGTATTGATATGTCTCCGTAAGGGAATCAAGTGTGTCTAGACTGGCATAAACATGGCAGCGAGAATCAGCTCAAACCCACTCTAAAAAGGAATTTCAAAAACAGAACAAAGAAACAGGGAAATTCTTTACAATTCCTTCAGGGTCTCTGATGCAACCTGGAATGACCCTATCTACGATGACAGCTGGATGTGGCATGAGGCTGGACACTTGGGACTGAGAGGATTGGTGAGATTGGGTGAGCAAATGCAGACCCTTTAAAGCAATAATGCATGGCAACCATTCCATGGGTCCCACCTCTCCAGGTTGAAGGGAATATTACTACAGCTATAACATGTACGGGAAACCTAGAGAATGGACACACTGTGAATACGAAAGGTTTCTAAAACTCAACGAAGAGTCCCTCTCCTGGTGCTCCGGTTTGACTTTCCAACAGCTTTACTATCAATCTCCCAACTTGGAGAGACAGCCCCTTTAAGCTCCTGGTTCACACAGGTTGCCCATTTGGCAGAGGAGGAAAGGGAAGAGGGAGAACCAATGAGAGAGTAGCTGTTAGGCATTTGGATGGGCACATGTCACTCTAATTTCCCGGCAGGAAGAAGAATTCACCAAAGTCTCAGCCACCCACCGGGAACCAGTATAGGTCCTGAACCAAATGTTTGGACTTGCGTTCAGCTCACAAAAAACGAGTTGAAAAATGGAGCTCAGGGGCACAGCAATTCACAAACTGGCAGAGTAATCAAGGCCAACTATCGTCCAAAAATCTGTTGAGGGAAGGCAACGAGGCGGACTTGAATGCGAGGCAGAATAGCAGGAAACAGATTTCAAGAGGTACGTTAGAATCGCCTGTAAAGCACAGGAAGAGGGGCACAACTTCGACAATGATGCACTTGGCCAAAAAGGGCGTATGCGTTTTCTCCTGAATATATTCAGGAGAAAACGCATACGCCCTTTTTGGCCAAGCAAGCAAGCGGGCAATGCAAATCTGCACTACAAAGAAGTATCACTTCCCACCGGTCAAAAGGGACATCCACAAAATGTGTAAAAACCAGAAAGGCAAGACAGGCCCTGGAGAACAGGGAGCCTTGTTATGCTGATGGGCGGGATGTAAGCTGCCAACTGCCTCACTGGAGGAGTGCATTGTGTTCCCTAAAACAAGTAAACAACAGAGCTACAGAGCCAAGGGCACTTCCAGTCTAGGGAATATACCTTGGGAAAACTGAAAATCCATAAGACAGAGCCACCCCCAAATTGAGGGCTGCACTGCTTACAAGAACCTCAACCTGGGTACACCTGAAATATCCCAGGAAATATAAAAATGGTTCAAAACATTGTGGAACTTACGTACGATGGAATATCCCTCAGCCATGAAATCAATGTCATAAGACCAGTAGCAGCAAAATGAGTGGATTCAGGTACGATGATTCTAAGTGAAAGAAGTCACACAGAAAAAGAAACTTATCATAAGATATCACTTAGGAAGATCCTGTAAACATGGCAACACATGAACTGAGTTAGGAAAGAGAACAGAGTCTCACATTTAGAAAACACTCTTATGCCTGCTTAAGGGGGAAGGAGAGGTGGGGTGATGCATCAAACCAGAGTTTGATATAAGCACAGGTACTGTTCCAAAAACCAACTATGGAATAGACAAGACCTACACCTTCCTCAGTGAAAGGGACTCAAAACCCCATATTTCCTGCAGAGGAATAGATCTGACTAGTAAGAATCTTAAAACCTATGTATTGATATGTCTCCGTAAGGGAATCAAGTGTGTCTAGACTGGCATAAACATGGCAGCGAGAATCAGCTCAAACCCACTCTAAAAAGGAATTTCCAAAACAGAACAAAGAAACAGGGAAATTCTTTACAATTCCTTCAGGGTCTCTGATGCAACCTGGAATGACCCTATCTACGATGACAGCTGGATGTGGCATGAGGCTGGACACTTGGGACTGAGAGGATTGGTGAGATTGGGTGAGCAAATGCAGACCCTTTAAAGCAATAATGCATGGCAACCATTCCATGGGTCCCACCTCTCCAGGTTGAAGGGAATATTACTACAGCTATAACATGTACGGGAAACCTAGAGAATGGACACACTGTGAATACGAAAGGTTTCTAAAACTCAACGAAGAGTCCCTCTCCTGGTGCTCCGGTTTGACTTTCCAACAGCTTTACTATCAATCTCCCAACTTGGAGAGACAGCCCCTTTAAGCTCCTGGTTCACACAGGTTGCCCATTTGGCAGAGGAGGAAAGGGAAGAGGGAGAACCAATGAGAGAGTAGCTGTTAGGCATTTGGATGGGCACATGTCACTCTAATTTCCCGGCAGGAAGAAGAATTCACCAAAGTCTCAGCCACCCACCGGGAACCAGTATAGGTCCTGAACCAAATGTTTGGACTTGCGTTCAGCTCACAAAAAACGAGTTGAAATATGGAGCTCAGGGGCACAGCAATTCACAAACTGGCAGAGTAATCAAGGCCAACTATCGTCCAAAAATCTGTTGAGGGAAGGCAACGAGGCGGACTTGAATGCGAGGCAGAATAGCAGGAAACAGATTTCAAGAGGTATGTTAGAATCGCCTGTAAAGCACAGGAAGAGGGGCACAACTTCGACAATGATGCACTTGGCCAAAAAGGGCGTATGCGTTTTCTCCTGAATATATTCAGGAGAAAACGCATACGCCCTTTTTGGCCAAGCAAGCAAGCGGGCAATGCAAATCTGCACTACAAAGAAGTATCACTTCCGAACGGTCAAAAGGGACATCCACAAAATGTGTAAAAACCAGAAAGGCAAGACAGGCCCTGGAGAACAGGGAGCCTTGTTTTGCTGATGGGCGGGATGTAAGCTGCCAACTGCCTCACTGGAGGAGTGCATTGTGTTCCCTAAAACAAGTAAACAACAGAGCTACAGAGCCAAGGGCACTTCCAGTCTAGGGAATATACCTTGGGAAAACTGAAAATCCATAAGACAGAGCCACCCCCAAATTGAGGGCTGCACTGCTTACAAGAACCTCAACCTGGGTACAGCTGAAATATCCCAGGAAATATAAAAATGGTTCCAAACATTGTGGAACTTACGTACGATGGAATATCCCTCAGCCACGAAATCAATGTCATAAGACCAGTAGCAGCAAAATGAGTGGATTCAGGTACGATGATTCTAAGTGAAAGAAGTCACACAGGAAAAGAAACTTATCATAAGATATCACTTAGGAAGATCCTGTAAACATGGCAACACATGAACTGAGTTAGGAAAGAGAACAGAGTCTCACATTTAGAAAACACTCTTATGCCTGCTTAAGGGGGAAGGAGAGGTGGGGTGATGCATCAAACCAGAGTTTGATATAAGCACAGGTACTGTTCCAAAAACCAACTATGGAATAGACAAGACCTACACCTTCCTCAGTGAAAGGGACTCAAAACCCCATATTTCCCGCAGAGGAATAGATCTGACTAGTAAGAATCTTAAAACCAATGTATTGATATGTCTCCGTAAGGGAATCAAGTGTGTCTAGACTGGCATAAACATGGCAGCGAGAATCAGCTCAAACCCACTCTAAAAAGGAATTTCAAAAACAGAACAAAGAAACAGGGAAATTCTTTACAATTCCTTCAGGGTCTCTGATGCAACCTGGAATGACCCTATCTACGATGACAGCTGGATGTGGCATGAGGCTGGACACTTGGGACTGAGAGGATTGGTGAGATTGGGTGAGCAAATGCAGACCCTTTAAAGCAATAATGCATGGCAACCATTCCATGGGTCCCACCTCTCCAGGTTGAAGGGAATATTACTACAGCTATAACATGTACGGGAAACCTAGAGAATGGACACACTGTGAATACGAAAGGTTTCTAAAACTCAACGAAGAGTCCCTCTCCTGGTGCTCCGGTTTGACTTTCCAACAGCTTTACTATCAATCTCCCAACTTGGAGAGACAGCCCCTTTAAGCTCCTGGTTCACACAGGTTGCCCATTTGGCAGAGGAGGAAAGGGAAGAGGGAGAACCAATGAGAGAGTAGCTGTTAGGCATTTGGATGGGCACATGTCACTCTAATTTCCCGGCAGGAAGAAGAATTCACCAAAGTCTCAGCCACCCACCGGGAACCAGTATAGGTCCTGAACCAAATGTTTGGACTTGCGTTCAGCTCACAAAAAACGAGTTGAAAAATGGAGCTCAGGGGCACAGCAATTCACAAACTGGCAGAGTAATCAAGGCCAACTATCGTCCAAAAATCTGTTGAGGGAAGGCAACGAGGCGGACTTGAATGCGAGGCAGAATAGCAGGAAACAGATTTCAAGAGGTACGTTAGAATCGCCTGTAAAGCACAGGAAGAGGGGCACAACTTCGACAATGATGCACTTGGCCAAAAAGGGCGTATGCGTTTTCTCCTGAATATATTCAGGAGAAAACGCATACGCCCTTTTTGGCCAAGCAAGCAAGCGGGCAATGCAAATCTGCACTACAAAGAAGTATCACTTCCGAACGGTCAAAAGGGACATCCACAAAATGTGTAAAAACCAGAAAGGCAAGACAGGCCCTGGAGAACAGGGAGCCTTGTTATGCTGATGGGCGGGATGTAAGCTGCCAACTGCCTCACTGGAGGAGTGCATTGTGTTCCCTAAAACAAGTAAACAACAGAGCTACAGAGCCAAGGGCACTTCCAGTCTAGGGAATATACCTTGGGAAAACTGAAAATCCATAAGACAGAGCCACCCCCAAATTGAGGGCTGCACTGCTTACAAGAACCTCAACCTGGGTACACCTGAAATATCCCAGGAAATATAAAAATGGTTCAAAACATTGTGGAACTTACGTACGATGGAATATCCCTCAGCCATGAAATCAATGTCATAAGACCAGTAGCAGCAAAATGAGTGGATTCAGGTACGATGATTCTAAGTGAAAGAAGTCACACAGAAAAAGAAACTTATCATAAGATATCACTTAGGAAGATCCTGTAAACATGGCAACACATGAACTGAGTTAGGAAAGAGAACAGAGTCTCACATTTAGAAAACACTCTTATGCCTGCTTAAGGGGGAAGGAGAGGTGGGGTGATGCATCAAACCAGAGTTTGATATAAGCACAGGTACTGTTCCAAAAACCAACTATGGAATAGACAAGACCTACACCTTCCTCAGTGAAAGGGACTCAAAACCCCATATTTCCCGCAGAGGAATAGATCTGACTAGTAAGAATCTTAAAACCTATGTATTGATATGTCTCCGTAAGGGAATCAAGTGTGTCTAGACTGGCATAAACATGGCAGCGAGAATCAGCTCAAACCCACTCTAAAAAGGAATTTCAAAAACAGAACAAAGAAACAGGGAAATTCTTTACAATTCCTTCAGGGTCTCTGATGCAACCTGGAATGACCCTATCTACGATGACAGCTGGATGTGGCATGAGGCTGGACACTTGGGACTGAGAGGATTGGTGAGATTGGGTGAGCAAATGCAGACCCTTTAAAGCAATAATGCATGGCAACCATTCCATGGGTCCCACCTCTCCAAGTTGAAGGGAATATTACTACAGCTATAACATGTACGGGAAACCTAGAGAATGGACACACTGTGAATACGAAAGGTTTCTAAAACTCAACGAAGAGTCCCTCTCCTGGTGCTCCGGTTTGACTTTCCAACAGCTTTACTATCAATCTCCCAACTTGGAGAGACAGCCCCTTTAAGCTCCTGGTTCACACAGGTTGCCCATTTGGCAGAGGAGGAAAGGGAAGAGGGAGAACCAATGAGAGAGTAGCTGTTAGGCATTTGGATGGGCACATGTCACTCTAATTTCCCGGCAGGAAGAAGAATTCACCAAAGTCTCAGCCACCCACCGGGAACCAGTATAGGTCCTGAACCAAATGTTTGGACTTGCGTTCAGCTCACAAAAAACGAGTTGAAAAATGGAGCTCAGGGGCACAGCAATTCACAAACTGGCAGAGTAATCAAGGCCAACTATCGTCCAAAAATCTGTTGAGGGAAGGCAACGAGGCGGACTTGAATGCGAGGCAGAATAGCAGGAAACAGATTTCAAGAGGTACGTTAGAATCGCCTGTAAAGCACAGGAAGAGGGGCACAACTTCGACAATGATGCACTTGGCCAAAAAGGGCGTATGCGTTTTCTCCTGAATATATTCAGGAGAAAACGCATACGCCCATTTTGGCCAAGCAAGCAAGCGGGCAATGCAAATCTGCACTACAAAGAAGTATCACTTCCCAACGGTCAAAAGGGACATCCACAAAATGTGTAAAAACCAGAAAGGCAAGACAGGCCCTGGAGAACAGGGAGCCTTGTTATGCTGATGGGCGGGATGTAAGTTGCCAACTGCCTCACTGGAGGAGTGCATTGTGTTCCCTAAAACAAGTAAACAACAGAGCTACAGAGCCAAGGGCACTTCCAGTCTAGGGAATATACCTTGGGAAAACTGAAAATCCATAAGACAGAGCCACCCCCAAATTGAGGGCTGCACTGCTTACAAGAACCTCAACCTGGGTACACCTGAAATATCCCAGGAAATATAAAAATGGTTCAAAACATTGTGGAACTTACGTACGATGGAATATCCCTCAGCCACGAAATCAATGTCATAAGACCAGTAGCAGCAAAATGAGTGGATTCAGGTACGATGATTCTAAGGGAAAGAAGTCACACAGGAAAAGAAACTTATCATAAGATATCACTTAGGAAGATCCTGTAAACATGGCTACACATGAACTGAGTTAGCAAAGAGAACAGAGTCTCACATTTAGAAAACACTCTTATGCCTGCTTAAGGGGGAAGGAGAGGTGGGGTGATGCATCAAACCAGAGTTTGATATAAGCACAGGTACTGTTCCAAAAACCAACTATGGAATAGACAAGACCTACACCTTCCTCAGTGAAAGGGACTCAAAACCCCATATTTCCTGCAGAGGAATAGATCTGACTAGTAAGAATCTTAAAACCTATGTATTGATATGTCTCCGTAAGGGAATCAAGTGTGTCTAGACTGGCATAACCATGGCAGCGAGAATCAGCTCAAACCCACTCTAAAAAGGAATTTCAAAAACAGAACAAAGAAACAGGGAAATTCTTTACAATTCCTTCAGGGTCTCTGATGCAACCTGGAATGACCCTATCTACGATGACAGCTGGATGTGGCATGAGGCTGGACACTTGGGACTGAGAGGATTGGTGAGATTGGGTGAGCAAATGCAGACCCTTTAAAGCAATAATGCATGGCAACCATTCCATGGGTCCCACCTCTCCAGGTTGAAGGGAATATTACTACAGCTATAACATGTACGGGAAACCTAGAGAATGGACACACTGTGAATACGAAAGGTTTCTAAAACTCAACGAAGAGTCCCTCTCCTGGTGCTCCGGTTTGACTTTCCAACAGCTTTACTATCAATCTCCCAACTTGGAGAGACAGCCCCTTTAAGCTCCTGGTTCACACAGGTTGCCCATTTGGCAGAGGAGGAAAGGGAAGAGGGAGAACCAATGAGAGAGTAGCTGTTAGGCATTTGGATGGGCACATGTCACTCTAATTTCCCGGCAGGAAGAAGAATTCACCAAAGTCTCAGCCACCCACCGGGAACCAGTATAGGTCCTGAACCAAATGTTTGGACTTGCGTTCAGCTCACAAAAAACGAGTTGAAAAATGGAGCTCAGGGGCACAGCAATTCACAAACTGGCAGAGTAATCAAGGCCAACTATCGTCCAAAAATCTGTTGAGGGAAGGCAACGAGGCGGACTTGAATGCGAGGCAGAATAGCAGGAAACAGATTTCAAGAGGTACGTTAGAATCGCCTGTAAAGCACAGGAAGAGGGGCACAACTTCGACAATGATGCACTTGGCCAAAAAGGGCGTATGCGTTTTCTCCTGAATATATTCAGGAGAAAACACATACGCCCTTTTTGGCCAAGCAAGCAAGCGGGCAATGCAAATCTTCACTACAAAGAAGTATCACTTCCCAACGGTCAAAAGGGACATCCACAAAATGTGTAAAAACCAGAAAGGCAAGACAGGCCCTGGAGAACAGGGAGCCTTGTTATGCTGATGGGCGGGATGTAAGTTGCCAACTGCCTCACTGGAGGAGTGCATTGTGTTCCCTAAAACAAGTAAACAACAGAGCTACAGAGCCAAGGGCACTTCCAGTCTAGGGAATATACCTTGGGAAAACTGAAAATCCATAAGACAGAGCCACCCCCAAATTGAGGGCTGCACTGCTTACAAGAACCTCAACCTGGGTACACCTGAAATATCCCAGGAAATATAAAAATGGTTCAAATCATTGTGGAACTTACGTACGATGGAATATCCCTCAGCCATGAAATCAATGTCATAAGACCAGTAGCAGCAAAATGAGTGGATTCAGGTACGATGATTCTAAGTGAAAGAAGTCACACAGAAAAAGAAACTTATCATAAGATATCACTTAGGAAGATCCTGTAAACATGGCAACACATGAACTGAGTTAGGAAAGAGAACAGAGTCTCACATTTAGAAAACACTCTTATGCCTGCTTAAGGGGGAAGGAGAGGTGGGGTGATGCATCAAACCAGAGTTTGATATAAGCACAGGTACTGTTCCAAAAACCAACTATGGAATAGACAAGACCTACACCTTCCTCAGTGAAAGGGACTCAAAACCCCATATTTCCCGCAGAGGAATAGATCTGACTAGTAAGAATCTTAAAACCTATGTATTGATATGTCTCCGTAAGGGAATCAAGTGTGTCTAGACTGGCATAAACATGGCAGCGAGAATCAGCTCAAACCCACTCTAAAAAGGAATTTCCAAAACAGAACAAAGAAACAGGGAAATTCTTTACAATTCCTTCAGGGTCTCTGATGCAACCTGGAATGACCCTATCTACGATGACAGCTGGATGTGGCATGAGGCTGGACACTTGGGACTGAGAGGATTGGTGAGATTGGGTGAGCAAATGCAGACCCTTTAAAGCAATAATGCATGGCAACCATTCCATGGGTCCCACCTCTCCAGGTTGAAGGGAATATTACTACAGCTATAACATGTACGGGAAACCTAGAGAATGGACACACTGTGAATACGAAAGGTTTCTAAAACTCAACGAAGAGTCCCTCTCCTGGTGCTCCGGTTTGACTTTCCAACAGCTTTACTATCAATCTCCCAACTTGGAGAGACAGCCCCTTTAAGCTCCTGGTTCACACAGGTTGCCCATTTGGCAGAGGAGGAAAGGGAAGAGGGAGAACCAATGAGAGAGTAGCTGTTAGGCATTTGGATGGGCACATGTCACTCTAATTTCCCGGCAGGAAGAAGAATTCACCAAAGTCTCAGCCACCCACCGGGAACCAGTATAGGTCCTGAACCAAATGTTTGGACTTGCGTTCAGCTCACAAAAAACGAGTTGAAAAATGGAGCTCAGGGGCACAGCAATTCACAAACTGGCAGAGTAATCAAGGCCAACTATCGTCCAAAAATCTGTTGAGGGAAGGCAACGAGGCGGACTTGAATGCGAGGCAGAATAGCAGGAAACAGATTTCAAAAGGTACGTTAGAATCGCCTGTAAAGCACAGGAAGAGGGGCACAACTTCGACAATGATGCACTTGGCCAAAAAGGGCGTATGCGTTTTCTCCTGAATATATTCAGGAGAAAACACATACGCCCTTTTTGGCCAAGCAAGCAAGCGGGCAATGCAAATCTTCACTACAAAGAAGTATCACTTCCCAACGGTCAAAAGGGACATCCACAAAATGTGTAAAAACCAGAAAGGCAAGACAGGCCCTGGAGAACAGGGAGCCTTGTTATGCTGATGGGCGGGATGTAAGTTGCCAACTGCCTCACTGGAGGAGTGCATTGTGTTCCCTAAAACAAGTAAACAACAGAGCTACAGAGCCAAGGGCACTTCCAGTCTAGGGAATATACCTTGGGAAAACTGAAAATCCATAAGACAGAGCCACCCCCAAATTGAGGGCTGCACTGCTTACAAGAACCTCAACCTGGGTACACCTGAAATATCCCAGGAAATATAAAAATGGTTCAAATCATTGTGGAACTTACGTACGATGGAATATCCCTCAGCCATGAAATCAATGTCATAAGACCAGTAGCAGCAAAATGAGTGGATTCAGGTACGATGATTCTAAGTGAAAGAAGTCACACAGAAAAAGAAACTTATCATAAGATATCACTTAGGAAGATCCTGTAAACATGGCAACACATGAACTGAGTTAGGAAAGAGAACAGAGTCTCACATTTAGAAAACACTCTTATGCCTGCTTAAGGGGGAAGGAGAGGTGGGGTGATGCATCAAACCAGAGTTTGATATAAGCACAGGTACTGTTCCAAAAACCAACTATGGAATAGACAAGACCTACACCTTCCTCAGTGAAAGGGACTCAAAACCCCATATTTCCCGCAGAGGAATAGATCTGACTAGTAAGAATCTTAAAACCTATGTATTGATATGTCTCCGTAAGGGAATCAAGTGTGTCTAGACTGGCATAAACATGGCAGCGAGAATCAGCTCAAACCCACTCTAAAAAGGAATTTCAAAAACAGAACAAAGAAACAGGGAAATTCTTTACAATTCCTTCAGGGTCTCTGATGCAACCTGGAATGACCCTATCTACGATGACAGCTGGATGTGGCATGAGGCTGGACACTTGGGACTGAGAGGATTGGTGAGATTGGGTGAGCAAATGCAGACCCTTTAAAGCAATAATGCATGGCAACCATTCCATGGGTCCCACCTCTCCAGGTTGAAGGGAATATTACTACAGCTATAACATGTACGGGAAACCTAGAGAATGGACACACTGTGAATACGAAAGGTTTCTAAAACTCAACGAAGAGTCCCTCTCCTGGTGCTCCGGTTTGACTTTCCAACAGCTTTACTATCAATCTCCCAACTTGGAGAGACAGCCCCTTTAAGCTCCTGGTTCACACAGGTTGCCCATTTGGCAGAGGAGGAAAGGGAAGAGGGAGAACCAATGAGAGAGTAGCTGTTAGGCATTTGGATGGGCACATGTCACTCTAATTTCCCGGCAGGAAGAAGAATTCACCAAAGTCTCAGCCACCCACCGGGAACCAGTATAGGTCCTGAACCAAATGTTTGGACTTGCGTTCAGCTCACAAAAAACGAGTTGAAAAATGGAGCTCAGGGGCACAGCAATTCACAAACTGGCAGAGTAATCAAGGCCAACTATCGTCCAAAAATCTGTTGAGGGAAGGCAACGAGGCGGACTTGAATGCGAGGCAGAATAGCAGGAAACAGATTTCAAGAGGTACGTTAGAATCGCCTGTAAAGCACAGGAAGAGGGGCACAACTTCGACAATGATGCACTTGGCCAAAAAGGGCGTAAGCGTTTTCTCCTGAATATATTCAGGAGAAAACGCATACGCCCCTTTTGGCCAAGCAAGCAAGCGGGCAATGCAAATCTGCACTACAAAGAAGTATCACTTCCCACCGGTCAAAAGGGACATCCACAAAATGTGTAAAAACCAGAAAGGCAAGACAGGCCCTGGAGAACAGGGAGCCTTGTTATGCTGATGGGCGGGATGTAAGCTGCCAACTGCCTCACTGGAGGAGTGCATTGTGTTCCCTAAAACAAGTAAACAACAGAGCTACAGAGCCAAGGGCACTTCCAGTCTAGGGAATATACCTTGGGAAAACTGAAAATCCATAAGACAGAGCCACCCCCAAATTGAGGGCTGCACTGCTTACAAGAACCTCAACCTGGGTACACCTGAAATATCCCAGGAAATATAAAAATGGTTCAAAACATTGTGGAACTTACGTACGATAGAATATCCCTCAGCCATGAAATCAATGTCATAAGACCAGTAGCAGCAAAATGAGTGGATTCAGGTACGATGATTCTAAGTGAAAGAAGTCACACAGAAAAAGAAACTTATCATAAGATATCACTTAGGAAGATCCTGTAAACATGGCAACACATGAACTGAGTTAGGAAAGAGAACAGAGTCTCACATTTAGAAAACACTCTTATGCCTGCTTAAGGGGGAAGGAGAGGTGGGGTGATGCATCAAACCAGAGTTTGATATAAGCACAGGTACTGTTCCAAAAACCAACTATGGAATAGACAAGACCTACACCTTCCTCAGTGAAAGGGACTCAAAACCCCATATTTCCCGCAGAGGAATAGATCTGACTAGTAAGAATCTTAAAACCTATGTATTGATATGTCTCCGTAAGGGAATCAAGTGTGTCTAGACTGGCATAAACATGGCAGCGAGAATCAGCTCAAACCCACTCTAAAAAGGAATTTCAAAAACAGAACAAAGAAACAGGGAAATTCTTTACAATTCCTTCAGGGTCTCTGATGCAACCTGGAATGACCCTATCTACGATGACAGCTGGATGTGGCATGAGGCTGGACACTTGGGACTGAGAGGATTGGTGAGATTGGGTGAGCAAATGCAGACCCTTTAAAGCAATAATGCATGGCAACCATTCCATGGGTCCCACCTCTCCAGGTTGAAGGGAATATTACTACAGCTATAACATGTACGGGAAACCTAGAGAATGGACACACTGTGAATACGAAAGGTTTCTAAAACTCAACGAAGAGTCCCTCTCCTGGTGCTCCGGTTTGACTTTCCAACAGCTTTACTATCAATCTCCCAACTTGGAGAGACAGCCCCTTTAAGCTCCTGGTTCACACAGGTTGCCCATTTGGCAGAGGAGGAAAGGGAAGAGGGAGAACCAATGAGAGAGTAGCTGTTAGGCATTTGGATGGGCACATGTCACTCTAATTTCCCGGCAGGAAGAAGAATTCACCAAAGTCTCAGCCACCCACCGGGAACCAGTATAGGTCCTGAACCAAATGTTTGGACTTGCGTTCAGCTCACAAAAAACGAGTTGAAAAATGGAGCTCAGGGGCACAGCAATTCACAAACTGGCAGAGTAATCAAGGCCAACTATCGTCCAAAAATCTGTTGAGGGAAGGCAACGAGGCGGACTTGAATGCGAGGCAGAATAGCAGGAAACAGATTTCAAGAGGTACGTTAGAATCGCCTGTAAAGCACAGGAAGAGGGGCACGACTTCGACAATGATGCACTTGGCCAAAAAGGGCGTATGCGTTTTCTCCTGAATATATTCAGGAGAAAACGCATACGCCCATTTTGGCCAAGCAAGCAAGCGGGCAATGCAAATCTGCACTACAAAGAAGTATCACTTCCCAACGGTCAAAAGGGACATCCACAAAATGTGTAAAAACCAGAAAGGCAAGACAGGCCCTGGAGAACAGGGAGCCTTGTTATGCTGATGGGCGGGATGTAAGTTGCCAACTGCCTCACTGGAGGAGTGCATTGTGTTCCCTAAAACAAGTAAACAACAGAGCTACAGAGCCAAGGGCACTTCCAGTCTAGGGAATATACCTTGGGAAAACTGAAAATCCATAAGACAGAGCCACCCCCAAATTGAGGGCTGCACTGCTTACAAGAACCTCAACCTGGGTACACCTGAAATATCCCAGGAAATATAAAAATGGTTCCAAACATTGTGGAACTTACGTACGATGGAATATCCCTCAGCCACGAAATCAATGTCATAAGACCAGTAGCAGCAAAATGAGTGGATTCAGGTACGATGATTCTAAGGGAAAGAAGTCACACAGGAAAAGAAACTTATCATAAGATATCACTTAGGAAGATCCTGTAAACATGGCTACACATGAACTGAGTTAGCAAAGAGAACAGAGTCTCACATTTAGAAAACACTCTTATGCCTGCTTAAGGGGGAAGGAGAGGTGGGGTGATGCATCAAACCAGAGTTTGATATAAGCACAGGTACTGTTCCAAAAACCAACTATGGAATAGACAAGACCTACACCTTCCTCAGTGAAAGGGACTCAAAACCCCATATTTCCTGCAGAGGAATAGATCTGACTAGTAAGAATCTTAAAACCTATGTATTGATATGTCTCCGTAAGGGAATCAAGTGTGTCTAGACTGGCATAACCATGGCAGCGAGAATCAGCTCAAACCCACTCTAAAAAGGAATTTCAAAAACAGAACAAAGAAACAGGGAAATTCTTTACAATTCCTTCAGGGTCTCTGATGCAACCTGGAATGACCCTATCTACGATGACAGCTGGATGTGGCATGAGGCTGGACACTTGGGACTGAGAGGATTGGTGAGATTGGGTGAGCAAATGCAGACCCTTTAAAGCAATAATGCATGGCAACCATTCCATGGGTCCCACCTCTCCAGGTTGAAGGGAATATTACTACAGCTATAACATGTACGGGAAACCTAGAGAATGGACACACTGTGAATACGAAAGGTTTCTAAAACTCAACGAAGAGTCCCTCTCCTGGTGCTCCGGTTTGACTTTCCAACAGCTTTACTATCAATCTCCCAACTTGGAGAGACAGCCCCTTTAAGCTCCTGGTTCACACAGGTTGCCCATTTGGCAGAGGAGGAAAGGGAAGAGGGAGAACCAATGAGAGAGTAGCTGTTAGGCATTTGGATGGGCACATGTCACTCTAATTTCCCGGCAGGAAGAAGAATTCACCAAAGTCTCAGCCACCCACCGGGAACCAGTATAGGTCCTGAACCAAATGTTTGGACTTGCGTTCAGCTCACAAAAAACGAGTTGAAAAATGGAGCTCAGGGGCACAGCAATTCACAAACTGGCAGAGTAATCAAGGCCAACTATCGTCCAAAAATCTGTTGAGGGAAGGCAACGAGGCGGACTTGAATGCGAGGCAGAATAGCAGGAAACAGATTTCAAGAGGTACGTTAGAATCGCCTGTAAAGCACAGGAAGAGGGGCACAACTTCGACAATGATGCACTTGGCCAAAAAGGGCGTATGCGTTTTCTCCTGAATATATTCAGGAGAAAACACATACGCCCTTTTTGGCCAAGCAAGCAAGCGGGCAATGCAAATCTGCACTACAAAGAAGTATCACTTCCCAACGGTCAAAAGGGACATCCACAAAATGTGTAAAAACCAGAAAGGCAAGACAGGCCCTGGAGAACAGGGAGCCTTGTTATGCTGATGGGCGGGATGTAAGTTGCCAACTGCCTCACTGGAGGAGTGCATTGTGTTCCCTAAAACAAGTAAACAACAGAGCTACAGAGCCAAGGGCACTTCCAGTCTAGGGAATATACCTTGGGAAAACTGAAAATCCATAAGACAGAGCCACCCCCAAAATGAGGGCTGCACTGCTTACAAGAACCTCAACCTGGGTACACCTGAAATATCCCAGGAAATATAAAAATGGTTCAAATCATTGTGGAACTTACGTACGATGGAATATCCCTCAGCCATGAAATCAATGTCATAAGACCAGTAGCAGCAAAATGAGTGGATTCAGGTACGATGATTCTAAGTGAAAGAAGTCACACAGAAAAAGAAACTTATCATAAGATATCACTTAGGAAGATCCTGTAAACATGGCAACACATGAACTGAGTTAGGAAAGAGAACAGAGTCTCACATTTAGAAAACACTCTTATGCCTGCTTAAGGGGGAAGGAGAGGTGGGGTGATGCATCAAACCAGAGTTTGATATAAGCACAGGTACTGTTCCAAAAACCAACTATGGAATAGACAAGACCTACACCTTCCTCAGTGAAAGGGACTCAAAACCCCATATTTCCCGCAGAGGAATAGATCTGACTAGTAAGAATCTTAAAACCTATGTATTGATATGTCTCCGTAAGGGAATCAAGTGTGTCTAGACTGGCATAAACATGGCAGCGAGAATCAGCTCAAACCCACTCTAAAAAGGAATTTCAAAAACAGAACAAAGAAACAGGGAAATTCTTTACAATTCCTTCAGGGTCTCTGATGCAACCTGGAATGACCCTATCTACGATGACAGCTGGATGTGGCATGAGGCTGGACACTTGGGACTGAGAGGATTGGTGAGATTGGGTGAGCAAATGCAGACCCTTTAAAGCAATAATGCATGGCAACCATTCCATGGGTCCCACCTCTCCAGGTTGAAGGGAATATTACTACAGCTATAACATGTACGGGAAACCTAGAGAATGGACACACTGTGAATACGAAAGGTTTCTAAAACTCAACGAAGAGTCCCTCTCCTGGTGCTCCGGTTTGACTTTCCAACAGCTTTACTATCAATCTCCCAACTTGGAGAGACAGCCCCTTTAAGCTCCTGGTTCACACAGGTTGCCCATTTGGCAGAGGAGGAAAGGGAAGAGGGAGAACCAATGAGAGAGTCGCTGTTAGGCATTTGGATGGGCACATGTCACTCTAATTTCCCGGCAGGAAGAAGAATTCACCAAAGTCTCAGCCACCCACCGGGAACCAGTATAGGTCCTGAACCAAATGTTTGGACTTGCGTTCAGCTCACAAAAAACGAGTTGAAAAATGGAGCTCAGGGGCACAGCAATTCACAAACTGGCAGAGTAATCAAGGCCAACTATCGTCCAAAAATCTGTTGAGGGAAGGCAACGAGGCGGACTTGAATGCGAGGCAGAATAGCAGGAAACAGATTTCAAGAGGTACGTTAGAATCGCCTGTAAAGCACAGGAAGAGGGGCACAACTTCGACAATGATGCACTTGGCCAAAAAGGGCGTATGCGTTTTCTCCTGAATATATTCAGGAGAAAACGCATACGCCCATTTTGGCCAAGCAAGCAAGCGGGCAATGCAAATCTGCACTACAAAGAAGTATCACTTCCCAACGGTCAAAAGGGACATCCACAAAATGTGTAAAAACCAGAAAGGCAAGACAGGCCCTGGAGAACAGGGAGCCTTGTTATGCTGATGGGCGGGATGTAAGTTGCCAACTGCCTCACTGGAGGAGTGCATTGTGTTCCCTAAAACAAGTAAACAACAGAGCTACAGAGCCAAGGGCACTTCCAGTCTAGGGAATATACCTTGGGAAAACTGAAAATCCATAAGACAGAGCCACCCCCAAATTGAGGGCTGCACTGCTTACAAGAACCTCAACCTGGGTACACCTGAAATATCCCAGGAAATATAAAAATGGTTGAAAACATTGTGGAACTTACGTACGATGGAATATCCCTCAGCCACGAAATCAATGTCATAAGACCAGTAGCAGCAAAATGAGTGGATTCAGGTACGATGATTCTAAGGGAAAGAAGTCACACAGGAAAAGAAACTTATCATAAGATATCACTTAGGAAGATCCTGTAAACATGGCTACACATGAACTGAGTTAGGAAAGAGAACAGAGTCTCACATTTAGAAAACACTCTTATGCCTGCTTAAGGGGGAAGGAGAGGTGGGGTGATGCATCAAACCAGAGTTTGATATAAGCACAGGTACTGTTCCAAAAACCAACTATGGAATAGACAAGACCTACACCTTCCTCAGTGAAAGGGACTCAAAACCCCATATTTCCTGCAGAGGAATAGATCTGACTAGTAAGAATCTTAAAACCTATGTATTGATATGTCTCCGTAAGGGAATCAAGTGTGTCTAGACTGGCATAACCATGGCAGCGAGAATCAGCTCAAACCCACTCTAAAAAGGAATTTCAAAAACAGAACAAAGAAACAGGGAAATTCTTTACAATTCCTTCAGGGTCTCTGATGCAACCTGGAATGACCCTATCTACGATGACAGCTGGATGTGGCATGAGGCTGGACACTTGGGACTGAGAGGATTGGTGAGATTGGGTGAGCAAATGCAGACCCTTTAAAGCAATAATGCATGGCAACCATTCCATGGGTCCCACGTCTCCAGGTTGAAGGGAATATTACTACAGCTATAACATGTACGGGAAACCTAGAGAATGGACACACTGTGAATACGAAAGGTTTCTAAAACTCAACGAAGAGTCCCTCTCCTGGTGCTCCGGTTTGACTTTCCAACAGCTTTACTATCAATCTCCCAACTTGGAGAGACAGCCCCTTTAAGCTCCTGGTTCACACAGGTTGCCCATTTGGCAGAGGAGGAAAGGGAAGAGGGAGAACCAATGAGAGAGTAGCTGTTAGGCATTTGGATGGGCACATGTCACTCTAATTTCCCGGCAGGAAGAAGAATTCACCAAAGTCTCAGCCACCCACCGGGAACCAGTATAGGTCCTGAACCAAATGTTTGGACTTGCGTTCAGCTCACAAAAAACGAGTTGAAAAATGGAGCTCAGGGGCACAGCAATTCACAAACTGGCAGAGTAATCAAGGCCAACTATCGTCCAAAAATCTGTTGAGGGAAGGCAACGAGGCGGACTTGAATGCGAGGCAGAATAGCAGGAAACAGATTTCAGGAGGTACGTTAGAATCGCCTGTAAAGCACAGGAAGAGGGGCACAACTTCGACAATGATGCACTTGGCCAAAAAGGGCGTATGCGTTTTCTCCTGAATATATTCAGGAGAAAACACATACGCCCTTTTTGGCCAAGCAAGCAAGCGGGCAATGCAAATCTGCACTACAAAGAAGTATCACTTCCCAACGGTCAAAAGGGACATCCACAAAATGTGTAAAAACCAGAAAGGCAAGACAGGCCCTGGAGAACAGGGAGCCTTGTTATGCTGATGGGCGGGATGTAAGTTGCCAACTGCCTCACTGGAGGAGTGCATTGTGTTCCCTAAAACAAGTAAACAACAGAGCTACAGAGCCAAGGGCACTTCCAGTCTAGGGAATATACCTTGGGAAAACTGAAAATCCATAAGACAGAGCCACCCCCAAATTGAGGGCTGCACTGCTTACAAGAACCTCAACCTGGGTACACCTGAAATATCCCAGGAAATATAAAAATGGTTCAAATCATTGTGGAACTTACGTACGATGGAATATCCCTCAGCCATGAAATCAATGTCATAAGACCAGTAGCAGCAAAATGAGTGGATTCAGGTACGATGATTCTAAGTGAAAGAAGTCACACAGAAAAAGAAACTTATCATAAGATATCACTTAGGAAGATCCTGTAAACATGGCAACACATGAACTGAGTTAGGAAAGAGAACAGAGTCTCACATTTAGAAAACACTCTTATGCCTGCTTAAGGGGGAAGGAGAGGTGGGGTGATGCATCAAACCAGAGTTTGATATAAGCACAGGTACTGTTCCAAAAACCAACTATGGAATAGACAAGACCTACACCTTCCTCAGTGAAAGGGACTCAAAACCCCATATTTCCCGCAGAGGAATAGATCTGACTAGTAAGAATCTTAAAACCTATGTATTGATATGTCTCCGTAAGGGAATCAAGTGTGTCTAGACTGGCATAAACATGGCAGCGAGAATCAGCTCAAACCCACTCTAAAAAGGAATTTCAAAAACAGAACAAAGAAACAGGGAAATTCTTTACAATTCCTTCAGGGTCTCTGATGCAACCTGGAATGACCCTATCTACGATGACAGCTGGATGTGGCATGAGGCTGGACACTTGGGACTGAGAGGATTGGTGAGATTGGGTGAGCAAATGCAGACCCTTTAAAGCAATAATGCATGGCAACCATTCCATGGGTCCCACCTCTCCAGGTTGAAGGGAATATTACTACAGCTATAACATGTACGGGAAACCTAGAGAATGGACACACTGTGAATACGAAAGGTTTCTAAAACTCAACGAAGAGTCCCTCTCCTGGTGCTCCGGTTTGACTTTCCAACAGCTTTACTATCAATCTCCCAACTTGGAGAGACAGCCCCTTTAAGCTCCTGGTTCACACAGGTTGCCCATTTGGCAGAGGAGGAAAGGGAAGAGGGAGAACCAATGAGAGAGTAGCTGTTAGGCATTTGGATGGGCACATGTCACTCTAATTTCCCGGCAGGAAGAAGAATTCACCAAAGTCTCAGCCACCCACCGGGAACCAGTATAGGTCCTGAACCAAATGTTTGGACTTGCGTTCAGCTCACAAAAAACGAGTTGAAAAATGGAGCTCAGGGGCACAGCAATTCACAAACTGGCAGAGTAAGCAAGGCCAACTATCGTCCAAAAATCTGTTGAGGGAAGGCAACGAGGCGGACTTGAATGCGAGGCAGAATAGCAGGAAACAGATTTCAAGAGGTACGTTAGAATCGCCTGTAAAGCACAGGAAGAGGGGCACAACTTCGACAATGATGCACTTGGCCAAAAAGGGCGTATGCGTTTTCTCCTGAATATATTCAGGAGAAAACGCATACGCCCTTTTTGGCCAAGCAAGCAAGCGGGCAATGCAAATCTGCACTACAAAGAAGTATCACTTGCCACCGGTCAAAAGGGACATCCACAAAATGTGTAAAAACCAGAAAGGCAAGACAGGCCCTGGAGAACAGGGAGCCTTGTTATGCTGATGGGCGGGATGTAAGTTGCCAACTGCCTTACTGGAGGAGTGCATTGTGTTCCCTAAAACAAGTAAACAACAGAGCTACAGAGCCAAGGGCACTTCCAGTCTAGGGAATATACCTTGGGAAAACTGAAAATCCATAAGACAGAGCCACCCCCAAATTGAGGGCTGCACTGCTTACAAGAACCTCAACCTGGGTACACCTGAAATATCCCAGGAAATATAAAAATGGTTCAAAACATTGTGGAACTTACGTACGATGGAATATCCCTCAGTCATGAAATCAATGTCATAAGACCAGTAGCAGCAAAATGAGTGGATTCAGGTACGATGATTCTAAGGGAAAGAAGTCACACAGAAAAAGAAACTTATCATAAGATATCACTTAGGAAGATCCTGTAAACATGGCAACACATGAACTGAGTTAGGAAAGAGAACAGAGTCTCACATTTAGAAAACACTCTTATGCCTGCTTAAGGGGGAAGGAGAGGTGGGGTGATGCATCAAACCAGAGTTTGATATAAGCACAGGTACTGTTCCAAAAACCAACTATGGAATAGACAAGACCTACACCTTCCTCAGTGAAAGGGACTCAAAACCCCATATTTCCCGCAGAGGAATAGATCTGACTAGTAAGAATCTTAAAACCTATGTATTGATATGTCTCCGTAAGGGAATCAAGTGTGTCTAGACTGGCATAAACATGGCAGCGAGAATCAGCTCAAACCCACTCTAAAAAGGAATTTCAAAAACAGAACAAAGAAACAGGGAAATTCTTTACAATTCCTTCAGGGTCTCTGATGCAACCTGGAATGACCCTATCTACGATGACAGCTGGATGTGGCATGAGGCTGGACACTTGGGACTGAGAGGATTGGTGAGATTGGGTGAGCAAATGCAGACCCTTTAAAGCAATAATGCATGGCAACCATTCCATGGGTCCCACCTCTCCAGGTTGAAGGGAATATTACTACAGCTATAACATGTACGGGAAACCTAGAGAATGGACACACTGTGAATACGAAAGGTTTCTAAAACTCAACGAAGAGTCCCTCTCCTGGTGCTCCGGTTTGACTTTCCAACAGCTTTACTATCAATCTCCCAACTTGGAGAGACAGCCCCTTTAAGCTCCTGGTTCACACAGGTTGCCCATTTGGCAGAGGAGGAAAGGGAAGAGGGAGAACCAATGAGAGAGTAGCTGTTAGGCATTTGGATGGGCACATGTCACTCTAATTTCCCGGCAGGAAGAAGAATTCACCAAAGTCTCAGCCACCCACCGGGAACCAGTATAGGTCCTGAACCAAATGTTTGGACTTGCGTTCAGCTCACAAAAAACGAGTTGAAAAATGGAGCTCAGGGGCACAGCAATTCACAAACTGGCAGAGTAATCAAGGCCAACTATCGTCCAAAAATCTGTTGAGGGAAGGCAACGAGGCGGACTTGAATGCGAGGCAGAATAGCAGGAAACAGATTTCAAGAGGTACGTTAGAATCGCCTGTAAAGCACAGGAAGAGGGGCACAACTTCGACAATGATGCACTTGGCCAAAAAGGGCGTATGCGTTTTCTCCTGAATATATTCAGGAGAAAACGCATACGCCCTTTTTGGCCAAGCAAGCAAGCGGGCAATGCAAATCTGCACTACAAAGAAGTATCACTTCCGAACGGTCAAAAGGGACATCCACAAAATGTGTAAAAACCAGAAAGGCAAGACAGGCCCTGGAGAACAGGGAGCCTTGTTTTGCTGATGGGCGGGATGTAAGCTGCCAACTGCCTCACTGGAGGAGTGCATTGTGTTCCCTAAAACAAGTAAACAACAGAGCTACAGAGCCAAGGGCACTTCCAGTCTAGGGAATATACCTTGGGAAAACTGAAAATCCATAAGACAGAGCCACCCCCAAATTGAGGGCTGCACTGCTTACAAGAACCTCAACCTGGGTACAGCTGAAATATCCCAGGAAATATAAAAATGGTTCCAAACATTGTGGAACTTACGTACGATGGAATATCCCTCAGCCACGAAATCAATGTCATAAGACCAGTAGCAGCAAAATGAGTGGATTCAGGTACGATGATTCTAAGGGAAAGAAGTCACACAGGAAAAGAAACTTATCATAAGATATCACTTAGGAAGATCCTGTAAACATGGCAACACATGAACTGAGTTAGGAAAGAGAACAGAGTCTCACATTTAGAAAACACTCTTATGCCTGCTTAAGGGGGAAGGAGAGGTGGGGTGATGCATCAAACCAGAGTTTGATATAAGCACAGGTACTGTTCCAAAAACCAACTATGGAATAGACAAGACCTACACCTTCCTCAGTGAAAGGGACTCAAAACCCCATATTTCCCGCAGAGGAATAGATCTGACTAGTAAGAATCTTAAAACCAATGTATTGATATGTCTCCGTAAGGGAATCAAGTGTGTCTAGACTGGCATAAACATGGCAGCGAGAATCAGCTCAAACCCACTCTAAAAAGGAATTTCAAAAACAGAACAAAGAAACAGGGAAATTCTTTACAATTCCTTCAGGGTCTCTGATGCAACCTGGAATGACCCTATCTACGATGACAGCTGGATGTGGCATGAGGCTGGACACTTGGGACTGAGAGGATTGGTGAGATTGGGTGAGCAAATGCAGACCCTTTAAAGCAATAATGCATGGCAACCATTCCATGGGTCCCACCTCTCCAGGTTGAAGGGAATATTACTACAGCTATAACATGTACGGGAAACCTAGAGAATGGACACACTGTGAATACGAAAGGTTTCTAAAACTCAACGAAGAGTCCCTCTCCTGGTGCTCCGGTTTGACTTTCCAACAGCTTTACTATCAATCTCCCAACTTGGAGAGACAGCCCCTTTAAGCTCCTGGTTCACACAGGTTGCCCATTTGGCAGAGGAGGAAAGGGAAGAGGGAGAACCAATGAGAGAGTAGCTGTTAGGCATTTGGATGGGCACATGTCACTCTAATTTCCCGGCAGGAAGAAGAATTCACCAAAGTCTCAGCCACCCACCGGGAACCAGTATAGGTCCTGAACCAAATGTTTGGACTTGCGTTCAGCTCACAAAAAACGAGTTGAAAAATGGAGCTCAGGGGCACAGCAATTCACAAACTGGCAGAGTAATCAAGGCCAACTATCTTCCAAAAATCTGTTGAGGGAAGGCAACGAGGCGGACTTGAATGCGAGGCAGAATAGCAGGAAACAGATTTCAAGAGGTATGTTAGAATCGCCTGTAAAGCACAGGAAGAGGGGCACAACTTCGACAATGATGCACTTGGCCAAAAAGGGCGTATGCGTTTTCTCCTGAATATATTCAGGAGAAAACGCATACGCCCTTTTTGGCCAAGCAAGCAAGCGGGCAATGCAAATCTGCACTACAAAGAAGTATCACTTGCCACCGGTCAAAAGGGACATCCACAAAATGTGTAAAAACCAGAAAGGCAAGACAGGCCCTGGAGAACAGGGAGCCTTGTTATGCTGATGGGCGGGATGTAAGCTGCCAACTGCCTCACTGGAGGAGTGCATTGTGTTCCCTAAAACAAGTAAACAACAGAGCTACAGAGCCAAGGGCACTTCCAGTCTAGGGAATATACCTTGGGAAAACTGAAAATCCATAAGACAGAGCCACCCCCAAATTGAGGGCTGCACTGCTTACAAGAACCTCAACCTGGGTACACCTGAAATATCCCAGGAAATATAAAAATGGTTCAAAACATTGTGGAACTTACGTACGATGGAATATCCCTCAGCCATGAAATCAATGTCATAAGACCAGTAGCAGCAAAATGAGTGGATTCAGGTACGATGATTCTAAGTGAAAGAAGTCACACAGAAAAAGAAACTTATCATAAGATATCACTTAGGAAGATCCTGTAAACATGGCAACACATGAACTGAGTTAGGAAAGAGAACAGAGTCTCACATTTAGAAAACACTCTTATGCCTGCTTAAGGGGGAAGGAGAGGTGGGGTGATGCATCAAACCAGAGTTTGATATAAGCACAGGTACTGTTCCAAAAACCAACTATGGAATAGACAAGACCTACACCTTCCTCAGTGAAAGGGACTCAAAACCCCATATTTCCCGCAGAGGAATAGATCTGACTAGTAAGAATCTTAAAACCTATGTATTGATATGTCTCCGTAAGGGAATCAAGTGTGTCTAGACTGGCATAAACATGGCAGCGAGAATCAGCTCAAACCCACTCTAAAAAGGAATTTCAAAAACAGAACAAAGAAACAGGTAAATTCTTTACAATTCCTTCAGGGTCTCTGATGCAACCTGGAATGACCCTATCTACGATGACAGCTGGATGTGGCATGAGGCTGGACACTTGGGACTGAGAGGATTGGTGAGATTGGGTGAGCAAATGCAGACCCTTTAAAGCAATAATGCATGGCAACCATTCCATGGGTCCCACCTCTCCAGGTTGAAGGGAATATTACTACAGCTATAACATGTACGGGAAACCTAGAGAATGGACACACTGTGAATACGAAAGGTTTCTAAAACTCAACGAAGAGTCCCTCTCCTGGTGCTCCGGTTTGACTTTCCAACAGCTTTACTATCAATCTCCCAACTTGGAGAGACAGCCCCTTTAAGCTCCTGGTTCACACAGGTTGCCCATTTGGCAGAGGAGGAAAGGGAAGAGGGAGAACCAATGAGAGAGTAGCTGTTAGGCATTTGGATGGGCACATGTCACTCTAATTTCCCGGCAGGAAGAAGAATTCACCAAAGTCTCAGCCACCCACCGGGAACCAGTATAGGTCCTGAACCAAATGTTTGGACTTGCGTTCAGCTCACAAAAAACGAGTTGAAAAATGGAGCTCAGGGGCACAGCAATTCACAAACTGGCAGAGTAATCAAGGCCAACTATCATCCAAAAATCTGTTGAGGGAAGGCAACGAGGCGGACTTGAATGCGAGGCAGAATAGCAGGAAACAGATTTCAAGAGGTACGTTAGAATTGCCTGTAAAGCACAGGAAGAGGGGCACAACTTCGACAATGATGCACTTGGCCAAAAAGGGCGTATGCGTTTTCTCCTGAATATATTCAGGAGAAAACGCATACGCCCTTTTTGGCCAAGCAAGCAAGCGGGCAATGCAAATCTGCACTACAAAGAAGTATCACTTCCCACCGGTCAAAAGGGACATCCACAAAATGTGTAAAAACCAGAAAGGCAAGACAGGCCCTGGAGAACAGGGAGCCTTGTTATGCTGATGGGCGGGATGTAAGCTGCCAACTGCCTCACTGGAGGAGTGCATTGTGTTCCCTAAAACAAGTAAACAACAGAGCTACAGAGCCAAGGGCACTTCCAGTCTAGGGAATATACCTTGGGAAAACTGAAAATCCATAAGACAGAGCCACCCCCAAATTGAGGGCTGCACTGCTTACAAGAACCTCAACCTGGGTACACCTGAAATATCCCAGGAAATATAAAAATGGTTCAAAACATTGTGGAACTTACGTACGATGGAATATCCCTCAGCCATGAAATCAATGTCATAAGACCAGTAGCAGCAAAATGAGTGGATTCAGGTACGATGATTCTAAGTGAAAGAAGTCACACAGAAAAAGAAACTTATCATAAGATATCACTTAGGAAGATCCTGTAAACATGGCAACACATGAACTGAGTTAGGAAAGAGAACAGAGTCTCACATTTAGAAAACACTCTTATGCCTGCTTAAGGGGGAAGGAGAGGTGGGGTGATGCATCAAACCAGAGTTTGATATAAGCACAGGTACTGTTCCAAAAACCAACTATGGAATAGACAAGACCTACACCTTCCTCAGTGAAAGGGACTCAAAACCCCATATTTCCCGCAGAGGAATAGATCTGACTAGTAAGAATCTTAAAACCTATGTATTGATATGTCTCCGTAAGGGAATCAAGTGTGTCTAGACTGGCATAAACATGGCAGCGAGAATCAGCTCAAACCCACTCTAAAAAGGAATTTCCAAAACAGAACAAAGAAACAGGGAAATTCTTTACAATTCCTTCAGGGTCTCTGATGCAACCTGGAATGACCCTATCTACGATGACAGCTGGATGTGGCATGAGGCTGGACACTTGGGACTGAGAGGATTGGTGAGATTGGGTGAGCAAATGCAGACCCTTTAAAGCAATAATGCATGGCAACCATTCCATGGGTCCCACCTCTCCAGGTTGAAGGGAATATTACTACAGCTATAACATGTACGGGAAACCTAGAGAATGGACACACTGTGAATACGAAAGGTTTCTAAAACTCAACGAAGAGTCCCTCTCCTGGTGCTCCGGTTTGACTTTCCAACAGCTTTACTATCAATCTCCCAACTTGGAGAGACAGCCCCTTTAAGCTCCTGGTTCACACAGGTTGCCCATTTGGCAGAGGAGGAAAGGGAAGAGGGAGAACCAATGAGAGAGTAGCTGTTAGGCATTTGGATGGGCACATGTCACTCTAATTTCCCGGCAGGAAGAAGAATTCACCAAAGTCTCAGCCACCCACCGGGAACCAGTATAGGTCCTGAACCAAATGTTTGGACTTGCGTTCAGCTCACAAAAAACGAGTTGAAAAATGGAGCTCAGGGGCACAGCAATTCACAAACTGGCAGAGTAATCAAGGCCAACTATCTTCCAAAAATCTGTTGAGGGAAGGCAACGAGGCGGACTTGAATGCGAGGCAGAATAGCAGGAAACAGATTTCAAGAGGTATGTTAGAATCGCCTGTAAAGCACAGGAAGAGGGGCACAACTTCGACAATGATGCACTTGGCCAAAAAGGGCGTATGCGTTTTCTCCTGAATATATTCAGGAGAAAACGCATACGCCCTTTTTGGCCAAGCAAGCAAGCGGGCAATGCAAATCTGCACTACAAAGAAGTATCACTTGCCACCGGTCAAAAGGGACATCCACAAAATGTGTAAAAACCAGAAAGGCAAGACAGGCCCTGGAGAACAGGGAGCCTTGTTATGCTGATGGGCGGGATGTAAGCTGCCAACTGCCTCACTGGAGGAGTGCATTGTGTTCCCTAAAACAAGTAAACAACAGAGCTACAGAGCCAAGGGCACTTCCAGTCTAGGGAATATACCTTGGGAAAACTGAAAATCCATAAGACAGAGCCACCCCCAAATTGAGGGCTGCACTGCTTACAAGAACCTCAACCTGGGTACACCTGAAATATCCCAGGAAATATAAAAATGGTTCAAAACATTGTGGAACTTACGTACGATGGAATATCCCTCAGCCATGAAATCAATGTCATAAGACCAGTAGCAGCAAAATGAGTGGATTCAGGTACGATGATTCTAAGTGAAAGAAGTCACACAGAAAAAGAAACTTATCATAAGATATCACTTAGGAAGATCCTGTAAACATGGCAACACATGAACTGAGTTAGGAAAGAGAACAGAGTCTCACATTTAGAAAACACTCTTATGCCTGCTTAAGGGGGAAGGAGAGGTGGGGTGATGCATCAAACCAGAGTTTGATATAAGCACAGGTACTGTTCCAAAAACCAACTATGGAATAGACAAGACCTACACCTTCCTCAGTGAAAGGGACTCAAAACCCCATATTTCCCGCAGAGGAATAGATCTGACTAGTAAGAATCTTAAAACCTATGTATTGATATGTCTCCGTAAGGGAATCAAGTGTGTCTAGACTGGCATAAACATGGCAGCGAGAATCAGCTCAAACCCACTCTAAAAAGGAATTTCAAAAACAGAACAAAGAAACAGGTAAATTCTTTACAATTCCTTCAGGGTCTCTGATGCAACCTGGAATGACCCTATCTACGATGACAGCTGGATGTGGCATGAGGCTGGACACTTGGGACTGAGAGGATTGGTGAGATTGGGTGAGCAAATGCAGACCCTTTAAAGCAATAATGCATGGCAACCATTCCATGGGTCCCACCTCTCCAGGTTGAAGGGAATATTACTACAGCTATAACATGTACGGGAAACCTAGAGAATGGACACACTGTGAATACGAAAGGTTTCTAAAACTCAACGAAGAGTCCCTCTCCTGGTGCTCCGGTTTGACTTTCCAACAGCTTTACTATCAATCTCCCAACTTGGAGAGACAGCCCCTTTAAGCTCCTGGTTCACACAGGTTGCCCATTTGGCAGAGGAGGAAAGGGAAGAGGGAGAACCAATGAGAGAGTAGCTGTTAGGCATTTGGATGGGCACATGTCACTCTAATTTCCCGGCAGGAAGAAGAATTCACCAAAGTCTCAGCCACCCACCGGGAACCAGTATAGGTCCTGAACCAAATGTTTGGACTTGCGTTCAGCTCACAAAAAACGAGTTGAAAAATGGAGCTCAGGGGCACAGCAATTCACAAACTGGCAGAGTAATCAAGGCCAACTATCATCCAAAAATCTGTTGAGGGAAGGCAACGAGGCGGACTTGAATGCGAGGCAGAATAGCAGGAAACAGATTTCAAGAGGTACGTTAGAATTGCCTGTAAAGCACAGGAAGAGGGGCACAACTTCGACAATGATGCACTTGGCCAAAAAGGGCGTATGCGTTTTCTCCTGAATATATTCAGGAGAAAACGCATACGCCCTTTTTGGCCAAGCAAGCAAGCGGGCAATGCAAATCTGCACTACAAAGAAGTATCACTTCCCACCGGTCAAAAGGGACATCCACAAAATGTGTAAAAACCAGAAAGGCAAGACAGGCCCTGGAGAACAGGGAGCCTTGTTATGCTGATGGGCGGGATGTAAGCTGCCAACTGCCTCACTGGAGGAGTGCATTGTGTTCCCTAAAACAAGTAAACAACAGAGCTACAGAGCCAAGGGCACTTCCAGTCTAGGGAATATACCTTGGGAAAACTGAAAATCCATAAGACAGAGCCACCCCCAAATTGAGGGCTGCACTGCTTACAAGAACCTCAACCTGGGTACACCTGAAATATCCCAGGAAATATAAAAATGGTTCAAAACATTGTGGAACTTACGTACGATGGAATATCCCTCAGCCATGAAATCAATGTCATAAGACCAGTAGCAGCAAAATGAGTGGATTCAGGTACGATGATTCTAAGTGAAAGAAGTCACACAGAAAAAGAAACTTATCATAAGATATCACTTAGGAAGATCCTGTAAACATGGCAACACATGAACTGAGTTAGGAAAGAGAACAGAGTCTCACATTTAGAAAACACTCTTATGCCTGCTTAAGGGGGAAGGAGAGGTGGGGTGATGCATCAAACCAGAGTTTGATATAAGCACAGGTACTGTTCCAAAAACCAACTATGGAATAGACAAGACCTACACCTTCCTCAGTGAAAGGGACTCAAAACCCCATATTTCCCGCAGAGGAATAGATCTGACTAGTAAGAATCTTAAAACCTATGTATTGATATGTCTCCGTAAGGGAATCAAGTGTGTCTAGACTGGCATAAACATGGCAGCGAGAATCAGCTCAAACCCACTCTAAAAAGGAATTTCCAAAACAGAACAAAGAAACAGGGAAATTCTTTACAATTCCTTCAGGGTCTCTGATGCAACCTGGAATGACCCTATCTACGATGACAGCTGGATGTGGCATGAGGCTGGACACTTGGGACTGAGAGGATTGGTGAGATTGGGTGAGCAAATGCAGACCCTTTAAAGCAATAATGCATGGCAACCATTCCATGGGTCCCACCTCTCCAGGTTGAAGGGAATATTACTACAGCTATAACATGTACGGGAAACCTAGAGAATGGACACACTGTGAATACGAAAGGTTTCTAAAACTCAACGAAGAGTCCCTCTCCTGGTGCTCCGGTTTGACTTTCCAACAGCTTTACTATCAATCTCCCAACTTGGAGAGACAGCCCCTTTAAGCTCCTGGTTCACACAGGTTGCCCATTTGGCAGAGGAGGAAAGGGAAGAGGGAGAACCAATGAGAGAGTAGCTGTTAGGCATTTGGATGGGCACATGTCACTCTAATTTCCCGGCAGGAAGAAGAATTCACCAAAGTCTCAGCCACCCACCGGGAACCAGTATAGGTCCTGAACCAAATGTTTGGACTTGCGTTCAGCTCACAAAAAACGAGTTGAAAAATGGAGCTCAGGGGCACAGCAATTCACAAACTGGCAGAGTAATCAAGGCCAACTATCGTCCAAAAATCTGTTGAGGGAAGGCAACGAGGCGGACTTGAATGCGAGGCAGAATAGCAGGAAACAGATTTCAAGAGGTACGTTAGAATCGCCTGTAAAGCACAGGAAGAGGGGCACGACTTCGACAATGATGCACTTGGCCAAAAAGGGCGTATGCGTTTTCTCCTGAATATATTCAGGAGAAAACGCATACGCCCTTTTTGGCCAAGCAAGCAAGCGGGCAATGCAAATCTGCACTACAAAGAAGTATCACTTCCCACCGGTCAAAAGGGACATCCACACAATGTGTAAAAACCAGAAAGGCAAGACAGGCCCTGGAGAACAGGGAGCCTTGTTATGCTGATGGGCGGGATGTAAGTTGCCAACTGCCTCACTGGAGGAGTGCATTGTGTTCCCTAAAACAAGTAAACAACAGAGCTACAGAGCCAAGGGCACTTCCAGTCTAGGGAATATACCTTGGGAAAACTGAAAATCCATAAGACAGAGCCACCCCCAAATTGAGGGCTGCACTGCTTACAAGAACCTCAACCTGGGTACACCTGAAATATCCCAGGAAATATAAAAATGGTTCAAAACATTGTGGAACTTACGTACGATGGAATATCCCTCAGCCATGAAATCAATGTCATAAGACCAGTAGCAGCAAAATGAGTGGATTCAGGTACGATGATTCTAAGTGAAAGAAGTCACACAGAAAAAGAAACTTATCATAAGATATCACTTAGGAAGATCCTGTAAACATGGCAACACATGAACTGAGTTAGGAAAGAGAACAGAGTCTCACATTTAGAAAACACTCTTATGCCTGCTTAAGGGGGAAGGAGAGGTGGGGTGATGCATCAAACCAGAGTTTGATATAAGCACAGGTACTGTTCCAAAAACCAACTATGGAATAGACAAGACCTACACCTTCCTCAGTGAAAGGGACTCAAAACCCCATATTTCCCGCAGAGGAATAGATCTGACTAGTAAGAATCTTAAAACCTATGTATTGATATGTCTCCGTAAGGGAATCAAGTGTGTCTAGACTGGCATAAACATGGCAGCGAGAATCAGCTCAAACCCACTCTAAAAAGGAATTTCCAAAACAGAACAAAGAAACAGGGAAATTCTTTACAATTCCTTCAGGGTCTCTGATGCAACCTGGAATGACCCTATCTACGATGACAGCTGGATGTGGCATGAGGCTGGACACTTGGGACTGAGAGGATTGGTGAGATTGGGTGAGCAAATGCAGACCCTTTAAAGCAATAATGCATGGCAACCATTCCATGGGTCCCACCTCTCCAGGTTGAAGGGAATATTACTACAGCTATAACATGTACGGGAAACCTAGAGAATGGACACACTGTGAATACGAAAGGTTTCTAAAACTCAACGAAGAGTCCCTCTCCTGGTGCTCCGGTTTGACTTTCCAACAGCTTTACTATCAATCTCCCAACTTGGAGAGACAGCCCCTTTAAGCTCCTGGTTCACACAGGTTGCCCATTTGGCAGAGGAGGAAAGGGAAGAGGGAGAACCAATGAGAGAGTAGCTGTTAGGCATTTGGATGGGCACATGTCACTCTAATTTCCCGGCAGGAAGAAGAATTCACCAAAGTCTCAGCCACCCACCGGGAACCAGTATAGGTCCTGAACCAAATGTTTGGACTTGCGTTCAGCTCACAAAAAACGAGTTGAAAAATGGAGCTCAGGGGCACAGCAATTCACAAACTGGCAGAGTAATCAAGGCCAACTATCGTCCAAAAATCTGTTGAGGGAAGGCAACGAGGCGGACTTGAATGCGAGGCAGAATAGCAGGAAACAGATTTCAAGAGGTACGTTAGAATCGCCTGTAAAGCACAGGAAGAGGGGCACGACTTCGACAATGATGCACTTGGCCAAAAAGGGCGTATGCGTTTTCTCCTGAATATATTCAGGAGAAAACGCATACGCCCTTTTTGGCCAAGCAAGCAAGCGGGCAATGCAAATCTGCACTACAAAGAAGTATCACTTCCCACCGGTCAAAAGGGACATCCACAAAATGTGTAAAAACCAGAAAGGCAAGACAGGCCCTGGAGAACAGGGAGCCTTGTTATGCTGATGGGCGGGATGTAAGTTGCCAACTGCCTCACTGGAGGAGTGCATTGTGTTCCCTAAAACAAGTAAACAACAGAGCTACAGAGCCAAGGGCACTTCCAGTCTAGGGAATATACCTTGGGAAAACTGAAAATCCATAAGACAGAGCCACCCCCAAATTGAGGGCTGCACTGCTTACAAGAACCTCAACCTGGGTACACCTGAAATATCCCAGGAAATATAAAAATGGTTCAAAACATTGTGGAACTTACGTACGATGGAATATCCCTCAGCCATGAAATCAATGTCATAAGACCAGTAGCAGCAAAATGAGTGGATTCAGGTACGATGATTCTAAGTGAAAGAAGTCACACAGAAAAAGAAACTTATCATAAGATATCACTTAGGAAGATCCTGTAAACATGGCAACACATGAACTGAGTTAGGAAAGAGAACAGAGTCTCACATTTAGAAAACACTCTTATGCCTGCTTAAGGGGGAAGGAGAGGTGGGGTGATGCATCAAACCAGAGTTTGATATAAGCACAGGTACTGTTCCAAAAACCAACTATGGAATAGACAAGACCTACACCTTCCTCAGTGAAAGGGACTCAAAACCCCATATTTCCCGCAGAGGAATAGATCTGACTAGTAAGAATCTTAAAACCTATGTATTGATATGTCTCCGTAAGGGAATCAAGTGTGTCTAGACTGGCATAAACATGGCAGCGAGAATCAGCTCAAACCCACTCTAAAAAGGAATTTCAAAAACAGAACAAAGAAACAGGGAAATTCTTTACAATTCCTTCAGGGTCTCTGATGCAACCTGGAATGACCCTATCTACAATGACAGCTGGATGTGGCATGAGGCTGGACACTTGGGACTGAGAGGATTGGTGAGATTGGGTGAGCAAATGCAGACCCTTTAAAGCAATAATGCATGGCAACCATTCCATGGGTCCCACGTCTCCAGGTTGAAGGGAATATTACTACAGCTATAACATGTACGGGAAACCTAGAGAATGGACACACTGTGAATACGAAAGGTTTCTAAAACTCAACGAAGAGTCCCTCTCCTGCTGCTCCGGTTTGACTTTCCAACAGCTTTACTATCAATCTCCCAACTTGGAGAGACAGCCCCTTTAAGCTCCTGGTTCACACAGGTTGCCCATTTGGCAGAGGAGGAAAGGGAAGAGGGAGAACCAATGAGAGAGTAGCTGTTAGGCATTTGGATGGGCACATGTCACTCTAATTTCCCGGCAGGAAGAAGAATTCACCAAAGTCTCAGCCACCCACCGGGAACCAGTATAGGTCCTGACCCAAATGTTTGGACTTGCGTTCAGCTCACAAAAAAACGAGTTGAAAAATGGAGCTCAGGGGCACAGCAATTCACAAACTGGCAGAGTAATCAAGGCCAACTATCGTCCAAAAATCTGTTGAGGGAAGGCAACGAGGCGGACTTGAATGCGAGGCAGAATAGCAGGAAACAGATTTCAAGAGGTACGTTAGAATCGCCTGTAAAGCACAGGAAGAGGGGCACAACTTCGACAATGATGCACTTGGCCAAAAAGGGCGTATGCGTTTTCTCCTGAATATATTCAGGAGAAAACGCATACGCCCTTTTTGGCCAAGCAAGCAAGCGGGCAATGCAAATCTGCACTACAAAGAAGTATCACTTCCCAACGGTCAAAAGGGACATCCACAAAATGTGTAAAAACCAGAAAGGCAAGACAGGCCCTGGAGAACAGGGAGCCTTGTTATGCTGATGGGCGGGATGTAAGTTGCCAACTGCCTCCCTGGAGGAGTGCATTGTGTTCCCTAAAACAAGTAAACAACAGAGCTACAGAGCCAAGGGCACTTCCAGTCTAGGGAACATACCTTGGGAAAACTGAAGATCCATAAGACAGAGCCACCCCCAAATTGAGGGCTGCACTGCTTACAAGAACCTCAACCTGGGTACACCTGAAATATCCCAGGAAATATAAAAATGGTTCAAAACATTGTGGAACTTACGTACGATGGAATATCCCTCAGCCATGAAATCAATGTCATAAGACCAGTAGCAGCAAAATGAGTGGATTCAGGTACGATGATTCTAAGTGAAAGAAGTCACACAGAAAAAGAAACTTATCATAAGATATCACTTAGGAAGATCCTGTAAACATGGCAACACATGAACTGAGTTAGGAAAGAGAACAGAGTCTCACATTTAGAAAACACTCTTATGCCTGCTTAAGGGGGAAGGAGAGGTGGGGTGATGCATCAAACCAGAGTTTGATATAAGCACAGGTACTGTTCCAAAAACCAACTATGGAATAGACAAGACCTACACCTTCCTCAGTGAAAGGGACTCAAAACCCCATATTTCCCGCAGAGGAATAGATCTGACTAGTAAGAATCTTAAAACCTATGTATTGATATGTCTCCGTAAGGGAATCAAGTGTGTCTAGACTGGCATAAACATGGCAGCGAGAATCAGCTCAAACCCACTCTAAAAAGGAATTTCAAAAACAGAACAAAGAAACAGGGAAATTCTTTACAATTCCTTCAGGGTCTCTGATGCAACCTGGAATGACCCTATCTACGATGACATCTGGATGTGGCATGAGGCTGGACACGTGGGACTGAGAGGATAGGTGAGATTGGGTGAGCAAATGCAGACCCTTTAAAGCAATAATGCATGGCAACCATTCCATGGGTCCCACGTCTCCAGGTTGAAGGGAATATTACTACAGCTATAACATGTACGGGAAACCTAGAGAATGGACACACTGTGAATACGAAAGGTTTCTAAAACTCAACGAAGAGTCCCTCCCCTGGTGCTCCGGTTTGACTTTCCAACAGCTTTACTATCAATCTCCCAACTTGGAGAGACAGCCCCTTTAAGCTCCTGGTTCACACAGGTTGCCCATTTGGCAGAGGAGGAAAGGGAAGAGGGAGAACCAATGAGAGAGTAGCTGTTAGGCATTTGGATGGGCACATGTCACTCTAATTTCCCGGCAGGAAGAAGAATTCACCAAAGTCTCAGCCACCCACCGGGAACCAGTATAGGTCCTGAACCAAATGTTTGGACTTGCGTTCAGCTCACAAAAAAACGAGTTAAAAAATGGAGCTCAGGGACACAGCAATTCACAAACTGGCAGAGTAATCAAGGCCAACTATCGTCCAAAAATCTGTTGAGGGAAGGCAACGAGGCGGACTTGAATGCGAGGCAGAATAGCAGGAAACAGATTTCAAGAGGTACGTTAGAATCGCCTGTAAAGCACAGGAAGAGGGGCACAACTTCGACAATGATGCACTTGGCCAAAAAGTGCGTATGCGTTTTCTCCTGAATATATTCAGGAGAAAACGCATACGCCCTTTTTGGCCAAGCAAGCAAGCGGGCAATGCAAATCTGCACTACAAAGAAGTATCACTTCCCAACGGTCAAAAGGGACATCCACAAAATGTGTAAAAACCAGAAAGGCAAGACAGGCCCTGGAGAACAGGGAGCCTTGTTATGCTGATGGGCGGGATGTAAGCTGCCAACTGCCTCCCTGGAGGAGTGCATTGTGTTCCCTATAACAAGTAAACAACAGAGCTACAGAGCCAAGGGCACTTCCAGTCTAGGGAATATACCTTGGGAAAACTGAAAATCCATAAGACAGAGCCACCCCCAAATTGAGGGCTGCACTGCTTACAAGAACCTCAACCTGGGTACACCTGAAATATCCCAGGAAATATAAAAATGGTTCCAAACATTGTGGAACTTACGTACGATGGAATATCCCTCAGCCATGAAATCAATGTCATAAGACCAGTAGCAGCAAAATGAGTGGATTCAGGTACGATGATTCTAAGTGAAAGAAGTCACACAGAAAAAGAAACTTATCATAAGATATCACTTAGGAAGATCCTGTAAACATGGCAACACATGAACTGAGTTAGGAAAGAGAACAGAGTCTCACATTTAGAAAACACTCTTATGCCTGCTTAAGGGGGAAGGAGAGGTGGGGTGATGCATCAAACCAGAGTTTGATATAAGCACAGGTACTGTTCCAAAAACCAACTATGGAATAGACAAGACCTACACCTTCCTCAGTGAAAGGGACTCAAAACCCCATATTTCCCGCAGAGGAATAGATCTGACTAGTAAGAATCTTAAAACCTATGTATTGATATGTCTCCGTAAGGGAATCAAGTGTGTCTAGACTGGCATAAACATGGCAGCGAGAATCAGCTCAAACCCACTCTAAAAAGGAATTTCAAAAACAGAACAAAGAAACAGGGAAATTCTTTACAATTCCTTCAGGGTCTCTGATGCAACCTGGAATGACCCTATCTACGATGACAGCTGGATGTGGCATGAGGCTGGACACTTGGGACTGAGAGGATTGGTGAGATTAGGTGAGCAAATGCAGACCCTTTAAAGCAATAATGCATGGCAACCATTCCATGGGTCCCACCTCTCCAGGTTGAAGGGAATATTACTACAGCTATAACATGTACGGGAAACCTAGAGAATGGACACACTGTGAATACGAAAGGTTTCTAAAACTCAACGAAGAGTCCCTCTCCTGGTGCTCCGGTTTGACTTTCCAACAGCTTTACTATCAATCTCCCAACTTGGAGAGACAGCCCCTTTAAGCTCCTGGTTCACACAGGTTGCCCATTTGGCAGAGGAGGAAAGGGAAGAGGGAGAACCAATGAGAGAGTAGCTGTTAGGCATTTGGATGGGCACATGTCACTCTAATTTCCCGGCAGGAAGAAGAATTCACCAAAGTCTCAGCCACCCACCGGGAACCAGTATAGGTCCTGAACCAAATGTTTGGACTTGCGTTCAGCTCACAAAAAACGAGTTGAAAAATGGAGCTCAGGGGCACAGCAATTCACAAACTGGCAGAGTAATCAAGGCCAACTATCGTCCAAAAATCTGTTGAGGGAAGGCAACGAGGCGGACTTGAATGCGAGGCAGAATAGCAGGAAACAGATTTCAAGAGGTACGTTAGAATCGCCTGTAAAGCACAGGAAGAGGGGCACAACTTCGACAATGATGCACTTGGCCAAAAAGGGCGTATGTGTTTTCTCCTGAATATATTCAGGAGAAAACGCATACGCCCTTTTTGGCCAAGCAAGCAAGCGGGCAATGCAAATCTGCACTACAAAGAAGTATCACTTCCCACCGGTCAAAAGGGACATCCACAAAATGTGTAAAAACCAGAAAGGCAAGACAGGCCCTGGAGAACAGGGAGCCTTGTTATGCTGATGGGCGGGATGTAAGTTGCCAACTGCCTCACTGGAGGAGTGCATTGTGTTCCCTAAAACAAGTAAACAACAGAGCTACAGAGCCAAGGGCACTTCCAGTCTAGGGAATATACCTTGGGAAAACTGAAAATCCATAAGACAGAGCCACCCCCAAATTGAGGGCTGCACTGCTTACAAGAACCTCAACCTGGGTACACCTGAAATATCCCAGGAAATATAAAAATGGTTCAAAACATTGTGGAACTTACGTACGATGGAATATCCCTCAGCCATGAAATCAATGTCATAAGACCAGTAGCAGCAAAATGAGTGGATTCAGGTACGATGATTCTAAGTGAAAGAAGTCACACAGAAAAAGAAACTTATCATAAGATATCACTTAGGAAGATCCTGTAAACATGGCAACACATGAACTGAGTTAGGAAAGAGAACAGAGTCTCACATTTAGAAAACACTCTTATGCCTGCTTAAGGGGGAAGGAGAGGTGGGGTGATGCATCAAACCAGAGTTTGATATAAGCACAGGTACTGTTCCAAAAACCAACTATGGAATAGACAAGACCTACACCTTCCTCAGTGAAAGGGACTCAAAACCCCATATTTCCCGCAGAGGAATAGATCTGACTAGTAAGAATCTTAAAACCTATGTATTGATATGTCTCCGTAAGGGAATCAAGTGTGTCTAGACTGGCATAAACATGGCAGCGAGAATCAGCTCAAACCCACTCTAAAAAGGAATTTCCAAAACAGAACAAAGAAACAGGGAAATTCTTTACAATTCCTTCAGGGTCTCTGATGCAACCTGGAATGACCCTATCTACGATGACAGCTGGATGTGGCATGAGGCTGGACACTTGGGACTGAGAGGATTGGTGAGATTGGGTGAGCAAATGCAGACCCTTTAAAGCAATAATGCATGGCAACCATTCCATGGGTCCCACCTCTCCAGGTTGAAGGGAATATTACTACAGCTATAACATGTACGGGAAACCTAGAGAATGGACACACTGTGAATACGAAAGGTTTCTAAAACTCAACGAAGAGTCCCTCTCCTGGTGCTCCGGTTTGACTTTCCAACAGCTTTACTATCAATCTCCCAACTTGGAGAGACAGCCCCTTTAAGCTCCTGGTTCACACAGGTTGCCCATTTGGCAGAGGAGGAAAGGGAAGAGGGAGAACCAATGAGAGAGTAGCTGTTAGGCATTTGGATGGGCACATGTCACTCTAATTTCCCGGCAGGAAGAAGAATTCACCAAAGTCTCAGCCACCCACCGGGAACCAGTATAGGTCCTGAACCAAATGTTTGGACTTGCGTTCAGCTCACAAAAAACGAGTTGAAAAATGGAGCTCAGGGGCACAGCAATTCACAAACTGGCAGAGTAATCAAGGCCAACTATCGTCCAAAAATCTGTTGAGGGAAGGCAACGAGGCGGACTTGAATGCGAGGCAGAATAGCAGGAAACAGATTTCAAGAGGTACGTTAGAATCGCCTGTAAAGCACAGGAAGAGGGGCACAACTTCGACAATGATGCACTTGGCCAAAAAGGGCGTATGCGTTTTCTCCTGAATATATTCAGGAGAAAACGCATACGCCCTTTTTGGCCAAGCAAGCAAGCGGTCAATGCAAATCTGCACTACAAAGAAGTATCACTTCCCACCGGTCAAAAGGGACATCCACAAAATGTGTAAAAACCAGAAAGGCAAGACAGGCCCTGGAGAACAGGGAGCCTTGTTATGCTGATGGGCGGGATGTAAGTTGCCAACTGCCTCACTGGAGGAGTGCATTGTGTTCCCTAAAACAAGTAAACAACAGAGCTACAGAGCCAAGGGCACTTCCAGTCTAGGGAATATACCTTGGGAAAACTGAAAATCCATAAGACAGAGCCACCCCCAAATTGAGGGCTGCACTGCTTACAAGAACCTCAACCTGGGTACACCTGAAATATCCCAGGAAATATAAAAATGGTTCAAAACATTGTGGAACTTACGTACGATGGAATATCCCTCAGCCATGAAATCAATGTCATAAGACCAGTAGCAGCAAAATGAGTGGATTCAGGTACGATGATTCTAAGTGAAAGAAGTCACACAGAAAAAGAAACTTATCATAAGATATCACTTAGGAAGATCCTGTAAACATGGCAACACATGAACTGAGTTAGGAAAGAGAACAGAGTCTCACATTTAGAAAACACTTTTATGCCTGCTTAAGGGGGAAGGAGAGGTGGGGTGATGCATCAAACCAGAGTTTGATATAAGCACAGGTACTGTTCCAAAAACCAACTATGGAATAGACAAGACCTACACCTTCCTCAGTGAAAGGGACTCAAAACCCCATATTTCCCGCAGAGGAATAGATCTGACTAGTAAGAATCTTAAAACCTATGTATTGATATGTCTCCGTAAGGGAATCAAGTGTGTCTAGACTGGCATAAACATGGCAGCGAGAATCAGCTCAAACCCACTCTAAAAAGGAATTTCCAAAACAGAACAAAGAAACAGGGAAATTCTTTACAATTCCTTCAGGGTCTCTGATGCAACCTGGAATGACCCTATCTACGATGACAGCTGGATGTGGCATGAGGCTGGACACTTGGGACTGAGAGGATTGGTGAGATTGGGTGAGCAAATGCAGACCCTTTAAAGCAATAATGCATGGCAACCATTCCATGGGTCCCACCTCTCCAGGTTGAAGGGAATATTACTACAGCTATAACATGTACGGGAAACCTAGAGAATGGACACACTGTGAATACGAAAGGTTTCTAAAACTCAACGAAGAGTCCCTCTCCTGGTGCTCCGGTTTGACTTTCCAACAGCTTTACTATCAATCTCCCAACTTGGAGAGACAGCCCCTTTAAGCTCCTGGTTCACACAGGTTGCCCATTTGGCAGAGGAGGAAAGGGAAGAGGGAGAACAATGAGAGAGTAGCTGTTAGGCATTTGGATGGGCACATGTCACTCTAATTTCCCGGCAGGAAGAAGAATTCACCAAAGTCTCAGCCACCCACCGGGAACCAGTATAGGTCCTGAACCAAATGTTTGGACTTGCGTTCAGCTCACAAAAAACGAGTTGAAAAATGGAGCTCAGGGGCACAGCAATTCACAAACTGGCAGAGTAATCAAGGCCAACTATCGTCCAAAAATCTGTTGAGGGAAGGCAACGAGGCGGACTTGAATGCGAGGCAGAATAGCAGGAAACAGATTTCAAGAGGTACGTTAGAATCGCCTGTAAAGCACAGGAAGAGGGGCACGACTTCGACAATGATGCACTTGGCCAAAAAGGGCGTATGCGTTTTCTCCTGAATATATTCAGGAGAAAACGCATACGCCCTTTTTGGCCAAGCAAGCAAGCGGGCAATGCAAATCTGCACTACAAAGAAGTATCACTTCCCACCGGTCAAAAGGGACATCCACAAAATGTGTAAAAACCAGAAAGGCAAGACAGGCCCTGGAGAACAGGGAGCCTTGTTATGCTGATGGGCGGGATGTAAGTTGCCAACTGCCTCACTGGAGGAGTGCATTGTGTTCCCTAAAACAAGTAAACAACAGAGCTACAGAGCCAAGGGCACTTCCAGTCTAGGGAATATACCTTGGGAAAACTGAAAATCCATAAGACAGAGCCACCCCCAAATTGAGGGCTGCACTGCTTACAAGAACCTCAACCTGGGTACACCTGAAATATCCCAGGAAATATAAAAATGGTTCAAAACATTGTGGAACTTACGTACGATGGAATATCCCTCAGCCATGAAATCAATGTCATAAGACCAGTAGCAGCAAAATGAGTGGATTCAGGTACGATGATTCTAAGTGAAAGAAGTCACACAGAAAAAGAAACTTATCATAAGATATCACTTAGGAAGATCCTGTAAACATGGCAACACATGAACTGAGTTAGGAAAGAGAACAGAGTCTCACATTTAGAAAACACTCTTATGCCTGCTTAAGGGGGAAGGAGAGGTGGGGTGATGCATCAAACCAGAGTTTGATATAAGCACAGGTACTGTTCCAAAAACCAACTATGGAATAGACAAGACCTACACCTTCCTCAGTGAAAGGGACTCAAAACCCCATATTTCCCGCAGAGGAATAGATCTGACTAGTAAGAATCTTAAAACCTATGTATTGATATGTCTCCGTAAGGGAATCAAGTGTGTCTAGACTGGCATAAACATGGCAGCGAGAATCAGCTCAAACCCACTCTAAAAAGGAATTTCAAAAACAGAACAAAGAAACAGGGAAATTCTTTACAATTCCTTCAGGGTCTCTGATGCAACCTGGAATGACCCTATCTACAATGACAGCTGGATGTGGCATGAGGCTGGACACTTGGGACTGAGAGGATTGGTGAGATTGGGTGAGCAAATGCAGACCCTTTAAAGCAATAATGCATGGCAACCATTCCATGGGTCCCACGTCTCCAGGTTGAAGGGAATATTACTACAGCTATAACATGTACGGGAAACCTAGAGAATGGACACACTGTGAATACGAAAGGTTTCTAAAACTCAACGAAGAGTCCCTCTCCTGGTGCTCCGGTTTGACTTTCCAACAGCTTTACTATCAATCTCCCAACTTGGAGAGACAGCCCCTTTAAGCTCCTGGTTCACACAGGTTGCCCATTTGGCAGAGGAGGAAAGGGAAGAGGGAGAACCAATGAGAGAGTAGCTGTTAGGCATTTGGATGGGCACATGTCACTCTAATTTCCCGGCAGGAAGAAGAATTCAACAAAGTCTCAGCCACCCACCGGGAACCAGTATAGGTCCTGAACCAAAAGTTTGGACTTGCGTTCAGCTCACAAAAAACGAGTTGAAAAATGGAGCTCAGGGGCACAGCAATTCACAAACTGGCAGAGTAATCAAGGCCAACTATCGTCCAAAAATCTGTTGAGGGAAGGCAACGAGGCGGACTTGAATGCGAGGCAGAATAGCAGGAAACAGATTTCAAGAGGTACGTTAGAATCGCCTGTAAAGCACAGGAAGAGGGGCACAACTTCGACAATGATGCACTTGGCCAAAAAGGGCGTATGCGTTTTCTCCTGAATATATTCAGGAGAAAACGCATACGCCCTTTTTGGCCAAGCAAGCAAGCGGGCAATGCAAATCTGCACTACAAAGAAGTATCACTTCCCAACGGTCAAAAGGGACATCCACAAAATGTGTAAAAACCAGAAAGGCAAGACAGGCCCTGGACAACAGGGAGCCTTGTTATGCTGATGGGCGGGATGTAAGCTGCCAACTGCCTCCCTGGAGGAGTGCATTGTGTTCCCTAAAACAAGTAAACAACAGAGCTACAGAGCCTAGGGCACTTCCAGTCTAGGGAATATACCTTGGGAAAACTGAAAATCCATAAGACAGAGCCACCCCCAAATTGAGGGCTGCACTGCTTACAAGAACCTCAACCTGGGTACACCTGAAATATCCCAGGAAATATAAAAATGGTTCAAAATATTGTGGAACTTACGTACGATGGAATATCCCTCAGCCATGAAATCAATGTCATAAGACCAGTAGCAGCAAAATGAGTGGATTCAGGTACGATGATTCTAAGGGAAAGAAGTCACACAGAAAAAGAAACTTATCATAAGATATCACTTAGGAAGATCCTGTAAACATGGCAACACATGAACTGAGTTAGGAAAGAGAACAGAGTCTCACATTTAGAAAACACTCTTAGGCCTGCTTAAGGGGGAAGGAGAGGTGGGGTGATGCATCAAACCAGAGTTTGATATAAGCACAGGTACTGTTCCAAAAACCAACTATGGAATAGACAAGACCTACACCTTCCTCAGTGAAAGGGACTCAAAACCCCATATTTCCCGCAGAGGAATAGATCTGACTAGTAAGAATCTTAAAACCTATGTATTGATATGTCTCCGTAAGGGAATCAAGTGTGTCTAGACTGGCATAAACATGGCAGCGAGAATCAGCTCAAACCCACTCTAAAAAGGAATTTCAAAAACAGAACAAAGAAACAGGGAAATTCTTTACAATTCCTTCAGGGTCTCTGATGCAACCTGGAATGACCCTATCTATGATGACAGCTGGATGTGGCATGAGGCTGGACACTTGGGACTGAGAGGATTGGTGAGATTGGGTGAGCAAATGCAGACCCTTTAAAGCAATAATGCATGGCAACCATTCCATGGGTCCCACCTCTCAAGGTTGAAGGGAATATTACTACAGCTACAACATGTACGGGAAACCTAGAGAATGGACACACTGTGAATACGAAAGGTTTCTAAAACTCAACGAAGAGTCCCTCTCCTGGTGCTCCGGTTTGACTTTCCAACAGCTTTACTATCAATCTCCCAACTTGGAGAGACAGCCCCTTTAAGCTCCTGGTTCACACAGGTTGCCCATTTGGCAGAGGAGGAAAGGGAAGAGGGAGAACCAATGAGAGAGTAGCTGTTAGGCATTTGGATGGGCACATGTCACTCTAATTTCCCGGCAGGAAGAAGAATTCACCAAAGTCTCAGCCACCCACCGGGAACCAGTATAGGTCCTGAACCAAATGTTTGGACTTGCGTTCAGCTCACAAAAAACGAGTTGAAAAATGGAGCTCAGGGGCACAGCAATTCACAAACTGGCAGAGTAATCAAGGCCAACTATCGTCCAAAAATCTGTTGAGGGAAGGCAACGAGGCGGACTTGAATGCGAGGCAGAATAGCAGGAAACAGATTTCAAGAGGTACGTTAGAATCGCCTGTAAAGCACAGGAAGAGGGGCACAACTTCGACAATGATGCACTTGGCCAAAAAGGGCGTATGCGTTTTCTCCTGAATATATTCAGGAGAAAACGCATACGCCCTTTTTGGCCAAGCAAGCAAGCGGGCAATGCAAATCTGCACTACAAAGAAGTATCACTTCCCAACGGTCAAAAGGGACATCCACAAAATGTGTAAAAACCAGAAAGGCAAGACAGGCCCTGGAGAACAGGGAGCCTTGTTATGCTGATGGGCGGGATGTAAGTTGCCAACTGCCTCACTGGAGGAGTGCATTGTGTTCCCTAAAACAAGTAAACAACAGAGCTACAGAGCCAAGGGCACTTCCAGTCTAGGGAATATACCTTGGGAAAACTGAAAATCCATAAGACAGAGCCACCCCCAAATTGAGGGCTGCACTGCTTACAAGAACCTCAACCTGGGTACACCTGAAATATCCCAGGAAATATAAAAATGGTTCAAAACATTGTGGAACTTACGTACGATGGAATATCCCTCAGCCATGAAATCAATGTCATAAGACCAGTAGCAGCAAAATGAGTGGATTCAGGTACGATGATTCTAAGTGAAAGAAGTCACACAGAAAAAGAAACTTATCATAAGATATCACTTAGGAAGATCCTGTAAACATGGCAACACATGAACTGAGTTAGGAAAGAGAACAGAGTCTCACATTTAGAAAACACTCTTATGCCTGCTTAAGGGGGAAGGAGAGGTGGGGTGATGCATCAAACCAGAGTTTGATATAAGCACAGGTACTGTTCCAAAAACCAACTATGGAATAGACAAGACCTACACCTTCCTCAGTGAAAGGGACTCAAAACCCCATATTTCCCGCAGAGGAATAGATCTGACTAGTAAGAATCTTAAAACCTATGTATTGATATGTCTCCGTAAGGGAATCAAGTGTGTCTAGACTGGCATAAACATGGCAGCGAGAATCAGCTCAAACCCACTCTAAAAAGGAATTTCCAAAACAGAACAAAGAAACAGGGAAATTCTTTACAATTCCTTCAGGGTCTCTGATGCAACCTGGAATGACCCTATCTACGATGACAGCTGGATGTGGCATGAGGCTGGACACTTGGGACTGAGAGGATTGGTGAGATTGGGTGAGCAAATGCAGACCCTTTAAAGCAATAATGCATGGCAACCATTCCATGGGTCCCACCTCTCCAGGTTGAAGGGAATATTACTACAGCTATAACATGTACGGGAAACCTAGAGAATGGACACACTGTGAATACGAAAGGTTTCTAAAACTCAACGAAGAGTCCCTCTCCTGGTGCTCCGGTTTGACTTTCCAACAGCTTTACTATCAATCTCCCAACTTGGAGAGACAGCCCCTTTAAGCTCCTGGTTCACACAGGTTGCCCATTTGGCAGAGGAGGAAAGGGAAGAGGGAGAACCAATGAGAGAGTAGCTGTTAGGCATTTGGATGGGCACATGTCACTCTAATTTCCCGGCAGGAAGAAGAATTCACCAAAGTCTCAGCCACCCACCGGGAACCAGTATAGGTCCTGAACCAAATGTTTGGACTTGCGTTCAGCTCACAAAAAAACGAGTTGAAAAATGGAGCTCAGGGGCACAGCAATTCACAAACTGGCAGAGTAATCAAGGCCAACTATCGTCCAAAAATCTGTTGAGGGAAGGCAACGAGGCGGACTTGAATGCGAGGCAGAATAGCAGGAAACAGATTTCAAGAGGTACGTTAGAATCGCCTGTAAAGCACAGGAAGAGGGGCACAACTTTGACAATGATGCACTTGGCCAAAAAGGGCGTATGCATTTTCTCCTGAATATATTCAGGAGAAAACGCATACGCCCTTTTTGGCCAAGCAAGCAAGCGGGCAATGCAAATCTGCACTACAAAGAAGTATCACTTCCCAACGGTCAAAAGGGACATCCACAAAATGTGTAAAAACCAGAAAGGCAAGACAGGCCCTGGAGAACAGGGAGCCTTGTTATGCTGATGGGCGGGATGTAAGTTGCCAACTGCCTCACTGGAGGAGTGCATTGTGTTCCCTAAAACAAGTAAACAACAGAGCTACAGAGCCAAGGGCACTTCCAGTCTAGGGAATATACCTTGGGAAAACTGAAAATCCATAAGACAGAGCCACCCCCAAATTGAGGGCTGCACTGCTTACAAGAACCTCAACCTGGGTACACCTGAAATATCCCAGGAAATATAAAAATGGTTCAAAACATTGTGGAACTTACGTACGATGGAATATCCCTCAGCCATGAAATCAATGTCATAAGACCAGTAGCAGCAAAATGAGTGGATTCAGGTACGATGATTCTAAGGGAAAGAAGTCACACAGGAAAAGAAACTTATCATAAGATATCACTTAGGAAGATCCTGTAAACATGGCAACACATGAACTGAGTTAGGAAAGAGAACAGAGTCTCACATTTAGAAAACACTCTTATGCCTGCTTAAGGGGGAAGGAGAGGTGGGGTGATGCATCAAACCAGAGTTTGATATAAGCACAGGTACTGTTCCAAAAACCAACTATGGAATAGACAAGACCTACACCTTCCTCAGTGAAAGGGACTCAAAACCCCATATTTCCCGCAGAGGAATAGATCTGACTAGTTAGAATCTTAAAACCTATGTATTGATATGTCTCCGTAAGGGAATCAAGTGTGTCTAGACTGGCATAAACATGGCAGCGAGAATCAGCTCAAACCCACTCTAAAAAGGAATTTCCAAAACAGAACAAAGAAACAGGGAAATTCTTTACAATTCCTTCAGGGTCTCTGATGCAACCTGGAATGACCCTATCTACAATGATAGCTGGATATGGCATGAGGCTGGACACTTGGGACTGAGAGGATTGGTGAGATTGGGTGAGCAAATGCAGACCCTTTAAAGCAATAATGCATGGCAACCATTCCATGGGTCCCACCTCTCCAGGTTGAAGGGAATATTACTACAGCTATAACATGTACGGGAAACCTAGAGAATGGACACACTGTGAATACGAAAGGTTTCTAAAACTCAACGAAGAGTCCCTCTCCTGGTGCTCCGGTTTGACTTTCCAACAGCTTTACTATCAATCTCCCAACTTGGAGAGACAGCCCCTTTAAGCTCCTGGTTCACACAGGTTGCCCATTTGGCAGAGGAGGAAAGGGAAGAGGGAGAACCAATGAGAGAGTAGCTGTTAGGCATTTGGATGGGCACATGTCACTCTAATTTCCCGGCAGGAAGAAGAATTCACCAAAGTCTCAGCCACCCACCGGGAACCAGTATAGGTCCTGAACCAAATGTTTGGACTTGCGTTCAGCTCACAAAAAACGAGTTGAAAAATGGAGCTCAGGGGCACAGCAATTCACAAACTGGCAGAGTAATCAAGGCCAACTATCGTCCAAAAATCTGTTGAGGGAAGGCAACGAGGCGGACTTGAATGCGAGGCAGAATAGCAGGAAACAGATTTCAAGAGGTACGTTAGAATCGCCTGTAAAGCACAGGAAGAGGGGCACAACTTCGACAATGATGCACTTGGCCAAAAAGGGCGTATGCGTTTTCTCCTGAATATATTCAGGAGAAAACGCATACGCCCTTTTTGGCCAAGCAAGCAAGCGGGCAATGCAAATCTGCACTACAAAGAAGTATCACTTCCCACCGGTCAAAAGGGACATCCACAAAATGTGTAAAAACCAGAAAGGCAAGACAGGCCCTGGAGAACAGGGAGCCTTGTTATGCTGATGGGCGGGATGTAAGTTGCCAACTGCCTCACTGGAGGAGTGCATTGTGTTCCCTAAAACAAGTAAACAACAGAGCTACAGAGCCAAGGGCACTTCCAGTCTAGGGAATATACCTTGGGAAAACTGAAAATCCATAAGACAGAGCCACCCCCAAATTGAGGGCTGCACTGCTTACAAGAACCTCAACCTGGGTACAGCTGAAATATCCCAGGAAATATAAAAATGGTTCCAAACATTGTGGAACTTACGTACGATGGAATATCCCTCAGCCACGAAATCAATGTCATAAGACCAGTAGCAGCAAAATGAGTGGATTCAGGTACGATGATTCTAAGTGAAAGAAGTCACACAGAAAAAGAAACTTATCATAAGATATCACTTAGGAAGATCCTGTAAACATGGCAACACATGAACTGAGTTAGGAAAGAGAACAGAGTCTCACATTTAGAAAACACTCTTATGCCTGCTTAAGGGGGAAGGAGAGGTGGGGTGATGCATCAAACCAGAGTTTGATATAAGCACAGGTACTGTTCCAAAAACCAACTATGGAATAGACAAGACCTACACCTTCCTCAGTGAAAGGGACTCAAAACTCCATATTTCCCGCAGAGGAATAGATCTGACTAGTAAGAATCTTAAAACCTATGTATTGATATGTCTCCGTAAGGGAATCAAGTGTGTCTAGACTGGCATAAACATGGCAGCGAGAATCAGCTCAAACCCACTCTAAAAAGGAATTTCAAAAACAGAACAAAGAAACAGGGAAATTCTTTACAATTCCTTCAGGGTCTCTGATGCAACCTGGAATGACCCTATCTACGATGACAGCTGGATGTGGCATAAGGCTGGACACTTGGGACTGAGAGGATTGGTGAGATTGGGTGAGCAAATGCAGACCCTTTAAAGCAATAATGCATGGCAACCATTCCATGGGTCCCACCTCTCCAGGTTGAAGGGAATATTACTACAGCTATAACATGTACGGGAAACCTAGAGAATGGACACAATGTGAATACGAAAGGTTTCTAAAACTCAACAAAGTGTCCCTCTCCTGGTGCTCCGGTTTGACTTTCCAACAGCTTTACTATCAATCTCCCAACTTGGAGAGACAGCCCCTTTAAGCTCCTGGTTCACACAGGTTGCCCATTTGGCAGAGGAGGAAAGGGAAGAGGGAGAACTAATGAGAGAGTAGCTGTTAGGCATTTGGATGGGCACATGTCACTCTAATTTCCCGGCAGGAAGAAGAATTCACCAAAGTCTCAGCCACCCACCGGGAACCAGTATAGGTCCTGACCCAAATGTTTGGACTTGCGTTCAGCTCACAAAAAAACGAGTTGAAAAATGGAGCTCAGGGGCACAGCAATTCACAAACTGGCAGAGTAATCAAGGCCAACTATCGTCCAAAAATCTGTTGAGGGAAGGCAACGAGGCGGACTTGAATGCGAGGCAGAATAGCAGGAAACAGATTTCAAGAGGTACGTTAGAATCGCCTGTAAAGCACAGGAAGAGGGGCACAACTTCGACAATGATGCACTTGGCCAAAAAGGGCGTATGCGTTTTCTCCTGAATATATTCAGGAGAAAACGCATACGCCCTTTTTGGCCAAGCAAGCAAGCGGGCAATGCAAATCTGCACTACAAAGAAGTATCACTTCCCAACGGTCAAAAGGGACATCCACAAAATGTGTAAAAACCAGAAAGGCAAGACAGGCCCTGGAGAACAGGGAGCCTTGTTATGCTGATGGGCGGGATGTAAGTTGCCAACTGCCTCCCTGGAGGAGTGCATTGTGTTCCCTAAAACAAGTAAACAACAGAGCTACAGAGCCAAGGGCACTTCCAGTCTAGGGAACATACCTTGGGAAAACTGAAGATCCATAAGACAGAGCCACCCCCAAATTGAGGGCTGCACTGCTTACAAGAACCTCAACCTGGGTACACCTGAAATATCCCAGGAAATATAAAAATGGTTCAAAACATTGTGGAACTTACGTACGATGGAATATCCCTCAGCCATGAAATCAATGTCATAAGACCAGTAGCAGCAAAATGAGTGGATTCAGGTACGATGATTCTAAGTGAAAGAAGTCACACAGAAAAAGAAACTTATCATAAGATATCACTTAGGAAGATCCTGTAAACATGGCAACACATGAACTGAGTTAGGAAAGAGAACAGAGTCTCACATTTAGAAAACACTCTTATGCCTGCTTAAGGGGGAAGGAGAGGTGGGGTGATGCATCAAACCAGAGTTTGATATAAGCACAGGTACTGTTCCAAAAACCAACTATGGAATAGACAAGACCTACACCTTCCTCAGTGAAAGGGACTCAAAACCCCATATTTCCCGCAGAGGAATAGATCTGACTAGTAAGAATCTTAAAACCTATGTATTGATATGTCTCCGTAAGGGAATCAAGTGTGTCTAGACTGGCATAAACATGGCAGCGAGAATCAGCTCAAACCCACTCTAAAAAGGAATTTCAAAAACAGAACAAAGAAACAGGGAAATTCTTTACAATTCCTTCAGGGTCTCTGATGCAACCTGGAATGACCCTATCTACGATGACATCTGGATGTGGCATGAGGCTGGACACGTGGGACTGAGAGGATAGGTGAGATTGGGTGAGCAAATGCAGACCCTTTAAAGCAATAATGCATGGCAACCATTCCATGGGTCCCACCTCTCCAGGTTGAAGGGAATATTACTACAGCTATAACATGTACGGGAAACCTAGAGAATGGACACACTGTGAATACGAAAGGTTTCTAAAACTCAACGAAGAGTCCCTCCCCTGGTGCTCCGGTTTGACTTTCCAACAGCTTTACTATCAATCTCCCAACTTGGAGAGACAGCCCCTTTAAGCTCCTGGTTCACACAGGTTGCCCATTTGGCAGAGGAGGAAAGGGAAGAGGGAGAACCAATGAGAGAGTAGCTGTTAGGCATTTGGATGGGCACATGTCACTCTAATTTCCCGGCAGGAAGAAGAATTCACCAAAGTCTCAGCCACCCACCGGGAACCAGTATAGGTCCTGAACCAAATGTTTGGACTTGCGTTCAGCTCACAAAAAAACGAGTTAAAAAATGGAGCTCAGGGACACAGCAATTCACAAACTGGCAGAGTAATCAAGGCCAACTATCGTCCAAAAATCTGTTGAGGGAAGGCAACGAGGCGGACTTGAATGCGAGGCAGAATAGCAGGAAACAGATTTCAAGAGGTACGTTAGAATCGCCTGTAAAGCACAGGAAGAGGGGCACAACTTCGACAATGATGCACTTGGCCAAAAAGGGCGTATGCGTTTTCTCCTGAATATATTCAGGAGAAAACGCATACGCCCTTTTTGGCCAAGCAAGCAAGCGGGCAATGCAAATCTGCACTACAAAGAAGTATCACTTCCCAACGGTCAAAAGGGACATCCACAAAATGTGTAAAAACCAGAAAGGCAAGACAGGCCCTGGAGAACAGGGAGCCTTGTTATGCTGATGGGCGGGATGTAAGCTGCCAACTGCCTCCCTGGAGGAGTGCATTGTGTTCCCTATAACAAGTAAACAACAGAGCTACAGAGCCAAGGGCACTTCCAGTCTAGGGAATATACCTTGGGAAAACTGAAAATCCATAAGACAGAGCCACCCCCAAATTGAGGGCTGCACTGCTTACAAGAACCTCAACCTGGGTACACCTGAAATATCCCAGGAAATATAAAAATGGTTCCAAACATTGTGGAACTTACGTACGATGGAATATCCCTCAGCCATGAAATCAATGTCATAAGACCAGTAGCAGCAAAATGAGTGGATTCAGGTACGATGATTCTAAGTGAAAGAAGTCACACAGAAAAAGAAACTTATCATAAGATATCACTTAGGAAGATCCTGTAAACATGGCAACACATGAACTGAGTTAGGAAAGAGAACAGAGTCTCACATTTAGAAAACACTCTTATGCCTGCTTAAGGGGGAAGGAGAGGTGGGGTGATGCATCAAACCAGAGTTTGATATAAGCACAGGTACTGTTCCAAAAACCAACTATGGAATAGACAAGACCTACACCTTCCTCAGTGAAAGGGACTCAAAACCCCATATTTCCCGCAGAGGAATAGATCTGACTAGTAAGAATCTTAAAACCTATGTATTGATATGTCTCCGTAAGGGAATCAAGTGTGTCTAGACTGGCATAAACATGGCAGCGAGAATCAGCTCAAACCCACTCTAAAAAGGAATTTCAAAAACAGAACAAAGAAACAGGGAAATTCTTTACAATTCCTTCAGGGTCTCTGATGCAACCTGGAATGACCCTATCTACGATGACAGCTGGATGTGGCATGAGGCTGGACACTTGGGACTGAGAGGATTGGTGAGATTAGGTGAGCAAATGCAGACCCTTTAAAGCAATAATGCATGGCAACCATTCCATGGGTCCCACCTCTCCAGGTTGAAGGGAATATTACTACAGCTATAACATGTACGGGAAACCTAGAGAATGGACACACTGTGAATACGAAAGGTTTCTAAAACTCAACGAAGAGTCCCTCTCCTGGTGCTCCGGTTTGACTTTCCAACAGCTTTACTATCAATCTCCCAACTTGGAGAGACAGCCCCTTTAAGCTCCTGGTTCACACAGGTTGCCCATTTGGCAGAGGAGGAAAGGGAAGAGGGAGAACCAATGAGAGAGTAGCTGTTAGGCATTTGGATGGGCACATGTCACTCTAATTTCCCGGCAGGAAGAAGAATTCACCAAAGTCTCAGCCACCCACCGGGAACCAGTATAGGTCCTGAACCAAATGTTTGGACTTGCGTTCAGCTCACAAAAAACGAGTTGAAAAATGGAGCTCAGGGGCACAGCAATTCACAAACTGGCAGAGTAATCAAGGCCAACTATCGTCCAAAAATCTGTTGAGGGAAGGCAACGAGGCGGACTTGAATGCGAGGCAGAATAGCAGGAAACAGATTTCAAGAGGTACGTTAGAATCGCCTGTAAAGCACAGGAAGAGGGGCACAACTTCGACAATGATGCACTTGGCCAAAAAGGGCGTATGTGTTTTCTCCTGAATATATTCAGGAGAAAACGCATACGCCCTTTTTGGCCAAGCAAGCAAGCGGGCAATGCAAATCTGCACTACAAAGAAGTATCACTTCCCACCGGTCAAAAGGGACATCCACAAAATGTGTAAAAACCAGAAAGGCAAGACAGGCCCTGGAGAACAGGGAGCCTTGTTATGCTGATGGGCGGGATGTAAGTTGCCAACTGCCTCACTGGAGGAGTGCATTGTGTTCCCTAAAACAAGTAAACAACAGAGCTACAGAGCCAAGGGCACTTCCAGTCTAGGGAATATACCTTGGGAAAACTGAAAATCCATAAGACAGAGCCACCCCCAAATTGAGGGCTGCACTGCTTACAAGAACCTCAACCTGGGTACACCTGAAATATCCCAGGAAATATAAAAATGGTTCAAAACATTGTGGAACTTACGTACGATGGAATATCCCTCAGCCATGAAATCAATGTCATAAGACCAGTAGCAGCAAAATGAGTGGATTCAGGTACGATGATTCTAAGTGAAAGAAGTCACACAGAAAAAGAAACTTATCATAAGATATCACTTAGGAAGATCCTGTAAACATGGCAACACATGAACTGAGTTAGGAAAGAGAACAGAGTCTCACATTTAGAAAACACTCTTATGCCTGCTTAAGGGGGAAGGAGAGGTGGGGTGATGCATCAAACCAGAGTTTGATATAAGCACAGGTACTGTTCCAAAAACCAACTATGGAATAGACAAGACCTACACCTTCCTCAGTGAAAGGGACTCAAAACCCCATATTTCCCGCAGAGGAATAGATCTGACTAGTAAGAATCTTAAAACCTATGTATTGATATGTCTCCGTAAGGGAATCAAGTGTGTCTAGACTGGCATAAACATGGCAGCGAGAATCAGCTCAAACCCACTCTAAAAAGGAATTTCCAAAACAGAACAAAGAAACAGGGAAATTCTTTACAATTCCTTCAGGGTCTCTGATGCAACCTGGAATGACCCTATCTACGATGACAGCTGGATGTGGCATGAGGCTGGACACTTGGGACTGAGAGGATTGGTGAGATTGGGTGAGCAAATGCAGACCCTTTAAAGCAATAATGCATGGCAACCATTCCATGGGTCCCACCTCTCCAGGTTGAAGGGAATATTACTACAGCTATAACATGTACGGGAAACCTAGAGAATGGACACACTGTGAATACGAAAGGTTTCTAAAACTCAACGAAGAGTCCCTCTCCTGGTGCTCCGGTTTGACTTTCCAACAGCTTTACTATCAATCTCCCAACTTGGAGAGACAGCCCCTTTAAGCTCCTGGTTCACACAGGTTGCCCATTTGGCAGAGGAGGAAAGGGAAGAGGGAGAACCAATGAGAGAGTAGCTGTTAGGCATTTGGATGGGCACATGTCACTCTAATTTCCCGGCAGGAAGAAGAATTCACCAAAGTCTCAGCCACCCACCGGGAACCAGTATAGGTCCTGAACCAAATGTTTGGACTTGCGTTCAGCTCACAAAAAACGAGTTGAAAAATGGAGCTCAGGGGCACAGCAATTCACAAACTGGCAGAGTAATCAAGGCCAACTATCGTCCAAAAATCTGTTGAGGGAAGGCAACGAGGCGGACTTGAATGCGAGGCAGAATAGCAGGAAACAGATTTCAAGAGGTACGTTAGAATCGCCTGTAAAGCACAGGAAGAGGGGCACAACTTCGACAATGATGCACTTGGCCAAAAAGGGCGTATGCGTTTTCTCCTGAATATATTCAGGAGAAAACGCATACGCCCTTTTTGGCCAAGCAAGCAAGCGGTCAATGCAAATCTGCACTACAAAGAAGTATCACTTCCCACCGGTCAAAAGGGACATCCACAAAATGTGTAAAAACCAGAAAGGCAAGACAGGCCCTGGAGAACAGGGAGCCTTGTTATGCTGATGGGCGGGATGTAAGTTGCCAACTGCCTCACTGGAGGAGTGCATTGTGTTCCCTAAAACAAGTAAACAACAGAGCTACAGAGCCAAGGGCACTTCCAGTCTAGGGAATATACCTTGGGAAAACTGAAAATCCATAAGACAGAGCCACCCCCAAATTGAGGGCTGCACTGCTTACAAGAACCTCAACCTGGGTACACCTGAAATATCCCAGGAAATATAAAAATGGTTCAAAACATTGTGGAACTTACGTACGATGGAATATCCCTCAGCCATGAAATCAATGTCATAAGACCAGTAGCAGCAAAATGAGTGGATTCAGGTACGATGATTCTAAGTGAAAGAAGTCACACAGAAAAAGAAACTTATCATAAGATATCACTTAGGAAGATCCTGTAAACATGGCAACACATGAACTGAGTTAGGAAAGAGAACAGAGTCTCACATTTAGAAAACACTTTTATGCCTGCTTAAGGGGGAAGGAGAGGTGGGGTGATGCATCAAACCAGAGTTTGATATAAGCACAGGTACTGTTCCAAAAACCAACTATGGAATAGACAAGACCTACACCTTCCTCAGTGAAAGGGACTCAAAACCCCATATTTCCCGCAGAGGAATAGATCTGACTAGTAAGAATCTTAAAACCTATGTATTGATATGTCTCCGTAAGGGAATCAAGTGTGTCTAGACTGGCATAAACATGGCAGCGAGAATCAGCTCAAACCCACTCTAAAAAGGAATTTCCAAAACAGAACAAAGAAACAGGGAAATTCTTTACAATTCCTTCAGGGTCTCTGATGCAACCTGGAATGACCCTATCTACGATGACAGCTGGATGTGGCATGAGGCTGGACACTTGGGACTGAGAGGATTGGTGAGATTGGGTGAGCAAATGCAGACCCTTTAAAGCAATAATGCATGGCAACCATTCCATGGGTCCCACCTCTCCAGGTTGAAGGGAATATTACTACAGCTATAACATGTACGGGAAACCTAGAGAATGGACACACTGTGAATACGAAAGGTTTCTAAAACTCAACGAAGAGTCCCTCTCCTGGTGCTCCGGTTTGACTTTCCAACAGCTTTACTATCAATCTCCCAACTTGGAGAGACAGCCCCTTTAAGCTCCTGGTTCACACAGGTTGCCCATTTGGCAGAGGAGGAAAGGGAAGAGGGAGAACAATGAGAGAGTAGCTGTTAGGCATTTGGATGGGCACATGTCACTCTAATTTCCCGGCAGGAAGAAGAATTCACCAAAGTCTCAGCCACCCACCGGGAACCAGTATAGGTCCTGAACCAAATGTTTGGACTTGCGTTCAGCTCACAAAAAACGAGTTGAAAAATGGAGCTCAGGGGCACAGCAATTCACAAACTGGCAGAGTAATCAAGGCCAACTATCGTCCAAAAATCTGTTGAGGGAAGGCAACGAGGCGGACTTGAATGCGAGGCAGAATAGCAGGAAACAGATTTCAAGAGGTATGTTAGAATCGCCTGTAAAGCACAGGAAGAGGGGCACGACTTCGACAATGATGCACTTGGCCAAAAAGGGCGTATGCGTTTTCTCCTGAATATATTCAGGAGAAAACGCATACGCCCTTTTTGGCCAAGCAAGCAAGCGGGCAATGCAAATCTGCACTACAAAGAAGTATCACTTCCCACCGGTCAAAAGGGACATCCACAAAATGTGTAAAAACCAGAAAGGCAAGACAGGCCCTGGAGAACAGGGAGCCTTGTTATGCTGATGGGCGGGATGTAAGTTGCCAACTGCCTCACTGGAGGAGTGCATTGTGTTCCCTAAAACAAGTAAACAACAGAGCTACAGAGCCAAGGGCACTTCCAGTCTAGGGAATATACCTTGGGAAAACTGAAAATCCATAAGACAGAGCCACCCCCAAATTGAGGGCTGCACTGCTTACAAGAACCTCAACCTGGGTACACCTGAAATATCCCAGGAAATATAAAAATGGTTCAAAACATTGTGGAACTTACGTACGATGGAATATCCCTCAGCCATGAAATCAATGTCATAAGACCAGTAGCAGCAAAATGAGTGGATTCAGGTACGATGATTCTAAGTGAAAGAAGTCACACAGAAAAAGAAACTTATCATAAGATATCACTTAGGAAGATCCTGTAAACATGGCAACACATGAACTGAGTTAGGAAAGAGAACAGAGTCTCACATTTAGAAAACACTCTTATGCCTGCTTAAGGGGGAAGGAGAGGTGGGGTGATGCATCAAACCAGAGTTTGATATAAGCACAGGTACTGTTCCAAAAACCAACTATGGAATAGACAAGACCTACACCTTCCTCAGTGAAAGGGACTCAAAACCCCATATTTCCCGCAGAGGAATAGATCTGACTAGTTAGAATCTTAAAACCTATGTATTGATATGTCTCCGTAAGGGAATCAAGTGTGTCTAGACTGGCATAAACATGGCAGCGAGAATCAGCTCAAACCCACTCTAAAAAGGAATTTCAAAAACAGAACAAAGAAACAGGGAAATTCTTTACAATTCCTTCAGGGTCTCTGATGCAACCTGGAATGACCCTATCTACAATGACAGCTGGATGTGGCATGAGGCTGGACACTTGGGACTGAGAGGATTGGTGAGATTGGGTGAGCAAATGCAGACCCTTTAAAGCAATAATGCATGGCAACCATTCCATGGGTCCCACGTCTCCAGGTTGAAGGGAATATTACTACAGCTATAACATGTACGGGAAACCTAGAGAATGGACACACTGTGAATACGAAAGGTTTCTAAAACTCAACGAAGAGTCCCTCTCCTGGTGCTCCGGTTTGACTTTCCAACAGCTTTACTATCAATCTCCCAACTTGGAGAGACAGCCCCTTTAAGCTCCTGGTTCACACAGGTTGCCCATTTGGCAGAGGAGGAAAGGGAAGAGGGAGAACCAATGAGAGAGTAGCTGTTAGGCATTTGGATGGGCACATGTCACTCTAATTTCCCGGCAGGAAGAAGAATTCAACAAAGTCTCAGCCACCCACCGGGAACCAGTATAGGTCCTGAACCAAAAGTTTGGACTTGCGTTCAGCTCACAAAAAACGAGTTGAAAAATGGAGCTCAGGGGCACAGCAATTCACAAACTGGCAGAGTAATCAAGGCCAACTATCGTCCAAAAATCTGTTGAGGGAAGGCAACGAGGCGGACTTGAATGCGAGGCAGAATAGCAGGAAACAGATTTCAAGAGGTACGTTAGAATCGCCTGTAAAGCACAGGAAGAGGGGCACAACTTCGACAATGATGCACTTGGCCAAAAAGGGCGTATGCGTTTTCTCCTGAATATATTCAGGAGAAAACGCATACGCCCTTTTTGGCCAAGCAAGCAAGCGGGCAATGCAAATCTGCACTACAAAGAAGTATCACTTCCCAACGGTCAAAAGGGACATCCACAAAATGTGTAAAAACCAGAAAGGCAAGACAGGCCCTGGACAACAGGGAGCCTTGTTATGCTGATGGGCGGGATGTAAGCTGCCAACTGCCTCCCTGGAGGAGTGCATTGTGTTCCCTAAAACAAGTAAACAACAGAGCTACAGAGCCTAGGGCACTTCCAGTCTAGGGAATATACCTTGGGAAAACTGAAAATCCATAAGACAGAGCCACCCCCAAATTGAGGGCTGCACTGCTTACAAGAACCTCAACCTGGGTACACCTGAAATATCCCAGGAAATATAAAAATGGTTCAAAATATTGTGGAACTTACGTACGATGGAATATCCCTCAGCCATGAAATCAATGTCATAAGACCAGTAGCAGCAAAATGAGTGGATTCAGGTACGATGATTCTAAGGGAAAGAAGTCACACAGAAAAAGAAACTTATCATAAGATATCACTTAGGAAGATCCTGTAAACATGGCAACACATGAACTGAGTTAGGAAAGAGAACAGAGTCTCACATTTAGAAAACACTCTTAGGCCTGCTTAAGGATGAAGGAGAGGTGGGGTGATGCATCAAACCAGAGTTTGATATAAGCACAGGTACTGTTCCAAAAACCAACTATGGAATAGACAAGACCTACACCTTCCTCAGTGAAAGGGACTCAAAACCCCATATTTCCCGCAGAGGAATAGATCTGACTAGTAAGAATCTTAAAACCTATGTATTGATATGTCTCCGTAAGGGAATCAAGTGTGTCTAGACTGGCATAAACATGGCAGCGAGAATCAGCTCAAACCCACTCTAAAAAGGAATTTCAAAAACAGAACAAAGAAACAGGGAAATTCTTTACAATTCCTTCAGGGTCTCTGATGCAACCTGGAATGACCCTATCTATGATGACAGCTGGATGTGGCATGAGGCTGGACACTTGGGACTGAGAGGATTGGTGAGATTGGGTGAGCAAATGCAGACCCTTTAAAGCAATAATGCATGGCAACCATTCCATGGGTCCCACCTCTCAAGGTTGAAGGGAATATTACTACAGCTACAACATGTACGGGAAACCTAGAGAATGGACACACTGTGAATACGAAAGGTTTCTAAAACTCAACGAAGAGTCCCTCTCCTGGTGCTCCGGTTTGACTTTCCAACAGCTTTACTATCAATCTCCCAACTTGGAGAGACAGCCCCTTTAAGCTCCTGGTTCACACAGGTTGCCCATTTGGCAGAGGAGGAAAGGGAAGAGGGAGAACCAATGAGAGAGTAGCTGTTAGGCATTTGGATGGGCACATGTCACTCTAATTTCCCGGCAGGAAGAAGAATTCACCAAAGTCTCAGCCACCCACCGGGAACCAGTATAGGTCCTGAACCAAATGTTTGGACTTGCGTTCAGCTCACAAAAAACGAGTTGAAAAATGGAGCTCAGGGGCACAGCAATTCACAAACTGGCAGAGTAATCAAGGCCAACTATCGTCCAAAAATCTGTTGAGGGAAGGCAACGAGGCGGACTTGAATGCGAGGCAGAATAGCAGGAAACAGATTTCAAGAGGTACGTTAGAATCGCCTGTAAAGCACAGGAAGAGGGGCACAACTTCGACAATGATGCACTTGGCCAAAAAGGGCGTATGCGTTTTCTCCTGAATATATTCAGGAGAAAACGCATACGCCCTTTTTGGCCAAGCAAGCAAGCGGGCAATGCAAATCTGCACTACAAAGAAGTATCACTTCCCAACGGTCAAAAGGGACATCCACAAAATGTGTAAAAACCAGAAAGGCAAGACAGGCCCTGGACAACAGGGAGCCTTGTTATGCTGATGGGCGGGATGTAAGTTGCCAACTGCCTCACTGGAGGAGTGCATTGTGTTCCCTAAAACAAGTAAACAACAGAGCTACAGAGCCAAGGGCACTTCCAGTCTAGGGAATATACCTTGGGAAAACTGAAAATCCATAAGACAGAGCCACCCCCAAATTGAGGGCTGCACTGCTTACAAGAACCTCAACCTGGGTACACCTGAAATATCCCAGGAAATATAAAAATGGTTCAAAACATTGTGGAACTTACGTACGATGGAATATCCCTCAGCCATGAAATCAATGTCATAAGACCAGTAGCAGCAAAATGAGTGGATTCAGGTACGATGATTCTAAGGGAAAGAAGTCACACAGAAAAAGAAACTTATCATAAGATATCACTTAGGAAGATCCTGTAAACATGGCAACACATGAACTGAGTTAGGAAAGAGAACAGAGTCTCACATTTAGAAAACACTCTTAGGCCTGCTTAAGGGGGAAGGAGAGGTGGGGTGATGCATCAAACCAGAGTTTGATATAAGCACAGGTACTGTTCCAAAAACCAACTATGGAATAGACAAGACCTACACCTTCCTCAGTGAAAGGGACTCAAAACCCCATATTTCCCGCAGAGGAATAGATCTGACTAGTAAGAATCTTAAAACCTATGTATTAATATGTCTCCATAAGGGAATCAAGTGTGTCTAGACTGGCATAAACATGGCAGCGAGAATCAGCTCAAACCCACTCTAAAAAGGAATTTCAAAAACAGAACAAAGAAACAGGGAAATTCTTTACAATTCCTTCAGGGTCTCTGATGCAACCTGGAATGACCCTATCTACGATGACAGCTGGATGTGGCATGAGGCTGGACACTTGGGACTGAGAGGATTGGTGAGATTGGGTGAGCAAATGCAGACCCTTTAAAGCAATAATGCATGGCAACCATTCCATGGGTCCCACCTCTCCAAGTTGAAGGGAATATTACTACAGCTATAACATGTACGGGAACCCTAGAGAATGGACACACTGTGAATACGAAAGGTTTCTAAAACTCAACGAAGAGTCCCTCTCCTGGTGCTCCGGTTTGACTTTCCAACAGCTTTACTATCAATCTCCCAACTTGGAGAGACAGCCCCTTTAAGCTCCTGGTTCACACAGGTTGCCCATTTGGCAGAGGAGGAAAGGGAAGAGGGAGAACTAATGAGAGAGTAGCTGTTAGGCATTTGGATGGGCACATGTCACTCTAATTTCCCGGCAGGAAGAAGAATTCACCAAAGTCTCAGCCACCCACCGGGAACCAGTATAGGTCCTGAACCAAATGTTTGGACTTGCGTTCAGCTCACAAAAAAACGAGTTGAAAAATGGAGCTCAGGGGCACAGCAATTCACAAACTGGCAGAGTAATCAAGGCCAACTATCGTCCAAAAATCTGTTGAGGGAAGGCAACGAGGCGGACTTGAATGCGAGGCAGAATAGCAGGAAACAGATTTCAAGAGGTACGTTAGAATCGCCTGTAAAGCACAGGAAGAGGGGCACAACTTCGACAATGATGCACTTGGCCAAAAAGGGCGTATGCGTTTTCTCCTGAATATATTCAGGAGAAAACGCATACGCCCTTTTTGGCCAAGCAAGCAAGCGGGCAATGCAAATCTGCACTACAAAGAAGTATCACTTCCCAACGGTCAAAAGGGACATCCACAAAATGTGTAAAAACCAGAAAGGCAAGACAGGCCCTGGAGAACTGGGAGCCTTGTTTTGCTGATGGGCGGGATGTAAGTTGCCAACTGCCTCCCTGGAGGAGTGCATTGTGTTCCCTAAAACAAGTAAACAACAGAGCTACAGAGCCAAGGGCACTTCCAGTCTAGGGAATATACCTTGGGAAAACTGAAGATCCATAAGACAGAGCCACCCCCAAATTGAGGGCTGCACTGCTTACAAGAACCTCAACCTGGGTACACCTGAAATATCCCAGGAAATATAAAAATGGTTCAAAACATTGTGGAACTTACGTACGATGGAATATCCCTCAGCCATGAAATCAATGTCATAAGACCAGTAGCAGCAAAATGAGTGGATTCAGGTACGATGATTCTAAGTGAAAGAAGTCACACAGAAAAAGAAACTTATCATAAGATATCACTTAGGAAGATCCTGTAAACATGGCAACACATGAACTGAGTTAGGAAAGAGAACAGAGTCTCACATTTAGAAAACACTCTTATGCCTGCTTAAGGGGGAAGGAGAGGTGGGGTGATGCATCAAACCAGAGTTTGATATAAGCACAGGTACTGTTCCAAAAACCAACTATGGAATAGACAAGACCTACACCTTCCTCAGTGAAAGGGACTCAAAACCCCATATTTCCCGCAGAGGAATAGATCTGACTAGTAAGAATCTTAAAACCTATGTATTGATATGTCTCCGTAAGGGAATCAAGTGTGTCTAGACTGGCATAAACATGGCAGCGAGAATCAGCTCAAACCCACTCTAAAAAGGAATTTCAAAAACAGAACAAAGAAACAGGGAAATTCTTTACAATTCCTTCAGGGTCTCTGATGCAACCTGGAATGACCCTATCTACGATGACATCTGGATGTGGCATGAGGCTGGACACTTGGGACTGAGAGGATTGGTGAGATTGGGTGAGCAAATGCAGACCCTTTAAAGCAATAATGCATGGCAACCATTCCATGGGTCCCACCTCTCCAGGTTGAAGGGAATATTACTACAGCTATAACATGTACGGGAAACCTAGAGAATGGACACACTGTGAATACGAAAGGTTTCTAAAACTCAACGAAGAGTCCCTCTCCTGGTGCTCCGGTTTGACTTTCCAACAGCTTTACTATCAATCTCCCAACTTGGAGAGACAGCCCCTTTAAGCTCCTGGTTCACACAGGTTGCCCATTTGGCAGAGGAGGAAAGGGAAGAGGGAGAACCAATGAGAGAGTAGCTGTTAGGCATTTGGATGGGCACATGTCACTCTAATTTCCCGGCAGGAAGAAGAATTCACCAAAGTCTCAGCCACCCACCGGGAACCAGTATAGGTCCTGAACCAAATGTTTGGACTTGCGTTCAGCTCACAAAAAAACGAGTTGAAAAATGGAGCTCAGGGGCACAGCAATTCACAAACTGGCAGAGTAATCAAGGCCAACTATCGTCCAAAAATCTGTTGAGGGAAGGCAACGAGGCGGACTTGAATGCGAGGCAGAATAGCAGGAAACAGATTTCAAGAGGTACGTTAGAATCGCCTGTAAAGCACAGGAAGAGGGGCACAACTTTGACAATGATGCACTTGGCCAAAAAGGGCGTATGCATTTTCTCCTGAATATATTCAGGAGAAAACGCATACGCCCTTTTTGGCCAAGCAAGCAAGCGGGCAATGCAAATCTGCACTACAAAGAAGTATCACTTCCCAACGGTCAAAAGGGACATCCACAAAATGTGTAAAAACCAGAAAGGCAAGACAGGCCCTGGAGAACAGGGAGCCTTGTTATGCTGATGGGCGGGATGTAAGTTGCCAACTGCCTCACTGGAGGAGTGCATTGTGTTCCCTAAAACAAGTAAACAACAGAGCTACAGAGCCAAGGGCACTTCCAGTCTAGGGAATATACCTTGGGAAAACTGAAAATCCATAAGACAGAGCCACCCCCAAATTGAGGGCTGCACTGCTTACAAGAACCTCAACCTGGGTACACCTGAAATATCCCAGGAAATATAAAAATGGTTCAAAACATTGTGGAACTTACGTACGATGGAATATCCCTCAGCCATGAAATCAATGTCATAAGACCAGTAGCAGCAAAATGAGTGGATTCAGGTACGATGATTCTAAGGGAAAGAAGTCACACAGGAAAAGAAACTTATCATAAGATATCACTTAGGAAGATCCTGTAAACATGGCAACACATGAACTGAGTTAGGAAAGAGAACAGAGTCTCACATTTAGAAAACACTCTTATGCCTGCTTAAGGGGGAAGGAGAGGTGGGGTGATGCATCAAACCAGAGTTTGATATAAGCACAGGTACTGTTCCAAAAACCAACTATGGAATAGACAAGACCTACACCTTCCTCAGTGAAAGGGACTCAAAACCCCATATTTCCCGCAGAGGAATAGATCTGACTAGTTAGAATCTTAAAACCTATGTATTGATATGTCTCCGTAAGGGAATCAAGTGTGTCTAGACTGGCATAAACATGGCAGCGAGAATCAGCTCAAACCCACTCTAAAAAGGAATTTCAAAAACAGAACAAAGAAACAGGGAAATTCTTTACAATTCCTTCAGGGTCTCTGATGCAACCTGGAATGACCCTATCTACAATGATAGCTGGATATGGCATGAGGCTGGACACTTGGGACTGAGAGGATTGGTGAGATTGGGTGAGCAAATGCAGACCCTTTAAAGCAATAATGCATGGCAACCATTCCATGGGTCCCACCTCTCCAGGTTGAAGGGAATATTACTACAGCTATAACATGTACGGGAAACCTAGAGAATGGACACACTGTGAATACGAAAGGTTTCTAAAACTCAACGAAGAGTCCCTCTCCTGGTGCTCCGGTTTGACTTTCCAACAGCTTTACTATCAATCTCCCAACTTGGAGAGACAGCCCCTTTAAGCTCCTGGTTCACACAGGTTGCCCATTTGGCAGAGGAGGAAAGGGAAGAGGGAGAACCAATGAGAGAGTAGCTGTTAGGCATTTGGATGGGCACATGTCACTCTAATTTCCCGGCAGGAAGAAGAATTCACCAAAGTCTCAGCCACCCACCGGGAACCAGTATAGGTCCTGAACCAAATGTTTGGACTTGCGTTCAGCTCACAAAAAACGAGTTGAAAAATGGAGCTCAGGGGCACAGCAATTCACAAACTGGCAGAGTAATCAAGGCCAACTATCGTCCAAAAATCTGTTGAGGGAAGGCAACGAGGCGGACTTGAATGCGAGGCAGAATAGCAGGAAACAGATTTCAAGAGGTACGTTAGAATCGCCTGTAAAGCACAGGAAGAGGGGCACAACTTCGACAATGATGCACTTGGCCAAAAAGGGCGTATGCGTTTTCTCCTGAATATATTCAGGAGAAAACGCATACGCCCTTTTTGGCCAAGCAAGCAAGCGGGCAATGCAAATCTGCACTACAAAGAAGTATCACTTCCCACCGGTCAAAAGGGACATCCACAAAATGTGTAAAAACCAGAAAGGCAAGACAGGCCCTGGAGAACAGGGAGCCTTGTTATGCTGATGGGCGGGATGTAAGTTGCCAACTGCCTCACTGGAGGAGTGCATTGTGTTCCCTAAAACAAGTAAACAACAGAGCTACAGAGCCAAGGGCACTTCCAGTCTAGGGAATATACCTTGGGAAAACTGAAAATCCATAAGACAGAGCCACCCCCAAATTGAGGGCTGCACTGCTTACAAGAACCTCAACCTGGGTACACCTGAAATATCCCAGGAAATATAAAAATGGTTCCAAACATTGTGGAACTTACGTACGATGGAATATCCCTCAGCCACGAAATCAATGTCATAAGACCAGTAGCAGCAAAATGAGTGGATTCAGGTACGATGATTCTAAGTGAAAGAAGTCACACAGAAAAAGAAACTTATCATAAGATATCACTTAGGAAGATCCTGTAAACATGGCAACACATGAACTGAGTTAGGAAAGAGAACAGAGTCTCACATTTAGAAAACACTCTTATGCCTGCTTAAGGGGGAAGGAGAGGTGGGGTGATGCATCAAACCAGAGTTTGATATAAGCACAGGTACTGTTCCAAAAACCAACTATGGAATAGACAAGACCTACACCTTCCTCAGTGAAAGGGACTCAAAACTCCATATTTCCCGCAGAGGAATAGATCTGACTAGTAAGAATCTTAAAACCTATGTATTGATATGTCTCCGTAAGGGAATCAAGTGTGTCTAGACTGGCATAAACATGGCAGCGAGAATCAGCTCAAACCCACTCTAAAAAGGAATTTCAAAAACAGAACAAAGAAACAGGGAAATTCTTTACAATTCCTTCAGGGTCTCTGATGCAACCTGGAATGACCCTATCTACGATGACAGCTGGATGTGGCATAAGGCTGGACACTTGGGACTGAGAGGATTGGTGAGATTGGGTGAGCAAATGCAGACCCTTTAAAGCAATAATGCATGGCAACCATTCCATGGGTCCCACCTCTCCAGGTTGAAGGGAATATTACTACAGCTATAACATGTACGGGAAACCTAGAGAATGGACACACTGTGAATACGAAAGGTTTCTAAAACTCAACAAAGTGTCCCTCTCCTGGTGCTCCGGTTTGACTTTCCAACAGCTTTACTATCAATCTCCCAACTTGGAGAGACAGCCCCTTTAAGCTCCTGGTTCACACAGGTTGCCCATTTGGCAGAGGAGGAAAGGGAAGAGGGAGAACTAATGAGAGAGTAGCTGTTAGGCATTTGGATGGGCACATGTCACTCTAATTTCCCGGCAGGAAGAAGAATTCACCAAAGTCTCAGCCACCCACCGGGAACCAGTATAGGTCCTGACCCAAATGTTTGGACTAGCGTTCAGCTCACAAAAAAACGAGTTGAAAAATGGAGCTCAGGGGCACAGCAATTCACAAACTGGCAGAGTAATCAAGGCCAACTATCGTCCAAAAATCTGTTGAGGGAAGGCAACGAGGCGGACTTGAATGCGAGGCAGAATAGCAGGAAACAGATTTCAAGAGGTACGTTAGAATCGCCTGTAAAGCACAGGAAGAGGGGCACAACTTCGACAATGATGCACTTGGCCAAAAAGGGCGTATGCGTTTTCTCCTGAATATATTCAGGAGAAAACGCATACGCCCTTTTTGGCCAAGCAAGCAAGCGGGCAATGCAAATCTGCACTACAAAGAAGTATCACTTCCCAACGGTCAAAAGGGACATCCACAAAATGTGTAAAAACCAGAAAGGCAAGACAGGCCCTGGAGAACAGGGAGCCTTGTTATGCTGATGGGCGGGATGTAAGTTGCCAACTGCCTCCCTGGAGGAGTGCATTGTGTTCCCTAAAACAAGTAAACAACAGAGCTACAGAGCCAAGGGCACTTCCAGTCTAGGGAACATACCTTGGGAAAACTGAAGATCCATAAGACAGAGCCACCCCCAAATTGAGGGCTGCACTGCTTACAAGAACCTCAACCTGGGTACACCTGAAATATCCCAGGAAATATAAAAATGGTTCAAAACATTGTGGAACTTACGTACGATGGAATATCCCTCAGCCATGAAATCAATGTCATAAGACCAGTAGCAGCAAAATGAGTGGATTCAGGTACGATGATTCTAAGTGAAAGAAGTCACACAGAAAAAGAAACTTATCATAAGATATCACTTAGGAAGATCCTGTAAACATGGCAACACATGAACTGAGTTAGGAAAGAGAACAGAGTCTCACATTTAGAAAACACTCTTATGCCTGCTTAAGGGGGAAGGAGAGGTGGGGTGATGCATCAAACCAGAGTTTGATATAAGCACAGGTACTGTTCCAAAAACCAACTATGGAATAGACAAGACCTACACCTTCCTCAGTGAAAGGGACTCAAAACCCCATATTTCCCGCAGAGGAATAGATCTGACTAGTAAGAATCTTAAAACCTATGTATTGATATGTCTCCGTAAGGGAATCAAGTGTGTCTAGACTGGCATAAACATGGCAGCGAGAATCAGCTCAAACCCACTCTAAAAAGGAATTTCAAAAACAGAACAAAGAAACAGGGAAATTCTTTACAATTCCTTCAGGGTCTCTGATGCAACCTGGAATGACCCTATCTACGATGACATCTGGATGTGGCATGAGGCTGGACACGTGGGACTGAGAGGATAGGTGAGATTGGGTGAGCAAATGCAGACCCTTTAAAGCAATAATGCATGGCAACCATTCCATGGGTCCCACCTCTCCAGGTTGAAGGGAATATTACTACAGCTATAACATGTACGGGAAACCTAGAGAATGGACACACTGTGAATACGAAAGGTTTCTAAAACTCAACGAAGAGTCCCTCCCCTGGTGCTCCGGTTTGACTTTCCAACAGCTTTACTATCAATCTCCCAACTTGGAGAGACAGCCCCTTTAAGCTCCTGGTTCACACAGGTTGCCCATTTGGCAGAGGAGGAAAGGGAAGAGGGAGAACCAATGAGAGAGTAGCTGTTAGGCATTTGGATGGGCACATGTCACTCTAATTTCCCGGCAGGAAGAAGAATTCACCAAAGTCTCAGCCACCCACCGGGAACCAGTATAGGTCCTGAACCAAATGTTTGGACTTGCGTTCAGCTCACAAAAAAACGAGTTAAAAAATGGAGCTCAGGGACACAGCAATTCACAAACTGGCAGAGTAATCAAGGCCAACTATCGTCCAAAAATCTGTTGAGGGAAGGCAACGAGGCGGACTTGAATGCGAGGCAGAATAGCAGGAAACAGATTTCAAGAGGTACGTTAGAATCGCCTGTAAAGCACAGGAAGAGGGGCACAACTTCGACAATGATGCACTTGGCCAAAAAGGGCGTATGCGTTTTCTCCTGAATATATTCAGGAGAAAACGCATACGCCCTTTTTGGCCAAGCAAGCAAGCGGGCAATGCAAATCTGCACTACAAAGAAGTATCACTTCCCAATGGTCAAAAGGGACATCCACAAAATGTGTAAAAACCAGAAAGGCAAGACAGGCCCTGGAGAACAGGGATCCTTGTTATCCTGATGGGCGGGATGTAAGCTGCCAACTGCCTCCCTGGAGGAGTGCATTGTGTTCCCTAAAACAAGTAAACAACAGAGCTACAGAGCCAAGGGCACTTCCAGTCTAGGGAATATACCTTGGGAAAACTGAAGATCCATAAGACACAGCCACCCCCAAATTGAGGGCTGCACTGCTTACAAGAACCTCAACCTGGGTACACCTGAAATATCCCAGGAAATATAAAAATGGTTCAAAACATTGTGGAACTTACGTACGATGGAATATCCCTCAGCCACGAAATCAATGTCATAAGACCAGTAGCAGCAAAATGAGTGGATTCAGGTACGATGATTCTAAGTGAAAGAAGTCACACAGGAAAAGAAACTTATCATAAGATATCACATAGGAAGATCCTGTAAACATGGCAACACATGAACTGAGTTAGGAAAGAGAACAGAGTCTCACATTTAGAAAACACTCTTATGCCTGCTTAAGGGGGAAGGAGAGGTGGGGTGATGCATCAAACCAGAGTTTGATATAAGCACAGGTACTGTTCCAAAAGCCAACTATGGAATAGACAAGACCTACACCTTCCTCAGTGAAAGGGACTCAAAACCCCATATTTCCCGCAGAGGAATAGATCTGACTAGTAAGAATCTTAAAACCTATGTATTGATATGTCTCCGTAAGGGAATCAAGTGTGTCTAGACTGGCATAAACATGGCAGCGAGAATCAGCTCAAACCCACTCTAAAAAGGAATTTCAAAAACAGAACAAAGAAACAGGGAAATTCTTTACAATTCCTTCAGGGTCTCTGATGCAACCTGGAATGACCCTATCTACGATGACAGCTGGATGTGGCATGAGGCTGGACACTTGGGACTGAGAGGATTGGTGAGATTGGGTGAGCAAATGCAGACCCTTTAAAGCAATAATGCATGGCAACCATTCCATGGGTCCCACGTCTCCAGGTTGAAGGGAATATTACTACAGCTATAACATGTACGGGAAACCTAGAGAATGGACACACTGTGAATACGAAAGGTTTCTAAAACTCAACGAAGAGTCCCTCTCCTGGTGCTCCGGTTTGACTTTCCAACAGCTTTACTATCAATCTCCCAACTTGGAGAGACAGCCCCTTTAAGCTCCTGGTTCACACAGGTTGCCCATTTGGCAGAGGAGGAAAGGGAAGAGGGAGAACCAATGAGAGAGTCGCTGTTAGGCATTTGGATGGGCACATGTCACTCTAATTTCCCGGCAGGAAGAAGAATTCACCAAAGTCTCAGCCACCCACCGGGAACCAGTATAGGTCCTGAACCAAATGTTTGGACTTGCGTTCAGCTCACAAAAAACGAGTTGAAAAATGGAGCTCAGGGGCACAGCAATTCACAAACTGGCAGAGTAATCAAGGCCAACTATCGTCCAAAAATCTGTTGAGGGAAGGCAACGAGGCGGACTTGAATGCGAGGCAGAATAGCAGGAAACAGATTTCAAGAGGTACGTTAGAATCGCCTGTAAAGCACAGGAAGAGGGGCACAACTTCGACAATGATGCACTTGGCCAAAAAGGGCGTATGCGTTTTCTCCTGAAGAAAACGCATACGCCCTTTTTGGCCAAGCAAGCAAGCGGGCAATGCAAATCTGCACTACAAAGAAGTATCACTTCCCACCGGTCAAAAGGGACATCCACAAAATGTGTAAAAACCAGAAAGGCAAGACAGGCCCTGGAGAACAGGGAGCCTTGTTATGCTGATGGGCGGGATGTAAGTTGCCAACTGCCTCACTGGAGGAGTGCATTGTGTTCCCTAAAACAAGTAAACAACAGAGCTACAGAGCCAAGGGCACTTCCAGTCTAGGGAATATACCTTGGGAAAACTGAAAATCCATAAGACAGAGCCACCCCCAAATTGAGGGCTGCACTGCTTACAAGAACCTCAACCTGGGTACACCTGAAATATCCCAGGAAATATAAAAATGGTTCAAAACATTGTGGAACTTACGTACGATGGAATATCCCTCAGCCATGAAATCAATGTCATAAGACCAGTAGCAGCAAAATGAGTGGATTCAGGTACGATGATTCTAAGGGAAAGAAGTCACACAGGAAAAGAAACTTATCATAAGATATCACTTAGGAAGATCCTGTAAACATGGCAACACATGAACTGAGTTAGGAAAGAGAACAGAGTCTCACATTTAGAAAACACTCTTATGCCTGCTTAAGGGGGAAGGAGAGGTGGGGTGATGCATCAAACCAGAGTTTGATATAAGCACAGGTACTGTTCCAAAAACCAACTATGGAATAGACAAGACCTACACCTTCCTCAGTGAAAGGGACTCAAAACCCCATATTTCCCGCAGAGGAATAGATCTGACTAGTAAGAATCTTAAAACCTATGTATTGATATGTCTCCGTAAGGGAATCAAGTGTGTCTAGACTGGCATAAACATGGCAGCGAGAATCAGCTCAAACCCACTCTAAAAAGGAATTTCAAAAACAGAACAAAGAAACAGGGAAATTCTTTACAATTCCTTCAGGGTCTCTGATGCAACCTGGAATGACCCTATCTACGATGACAGCTGGATGTGGCATGAGGCTGGACACTTGGGACTGAGAGGATTGGTGAGATTGGGTGAGCAAATGCAGACCCTTTAAAGCAATAATGCATGGCAACCATTCAATGGGTCCCACCTCTCCAGGTTGAAGGGAATATTACTACAGCTATAACATGTACGGGAAACCTAGAGAATGGACACACTGTGAATACGAAAGGTTTCTAAAACTCAACGAAGAGTCCCTCTCCTGGTGCTCCGGTTTGACTTTCCAACAGCTTTACTATCAATCTCCCAACTTGGAGAGACAGCCCCTTTAAGCTCCTGGTTCACACAGGTTGCCCATTTGGCAGAGGAGGAAAGGGAAGAGGGAGAACCAATGAGAGAGTAGCTGTTAGGCATTTGGATGGGCACATGTCACTCTAATTTCCCGGCAGGAAGAAGAATTCACCAAAGTCTCAGCCACCCACCGGGAACCAGTATAGGTCCTGAACCAAATGTTTGGACTTGCGTTCAGCTCACAAAAAACGAGTTGAAAAATGGAGCTCAGGGGCACAGCAATTCACAAACTGGCAGAGAAATCAAGGCCAACTATCTTCCAAAAATCTGTTGAGGGAAGGCAACGAGGCGGACTTGAATGCGAGGCAGAATAGCAGGAAACAGATTTCAAGAGGTACGTTAGAATCGCCTGTAAAGCACAGGAAGAGGGGCACAACTTCGACAATGATGCACTTGGCCAAAAAGGGCGTATGCGTTTTCTCCTGAATATATTCAGGAGAAAACGCATACGCCCTTTTTGGCCAAGCAAGCAAGCGGGCAATGCAAATCTGCACTACAAAGAAGTATCACTTCCCACCGGTCAAAAGGGACATCCACAAAATGTGTAAAAACCAGAAAGGCAAGACAGGCCCTGGAGAACAGGGAGCCTTGTTATGCTGATGGGCGGGATGTAAGTTGCCAACTGCCTCACTGGAGGAGTGCATTGTGTTCCCTAAAACAAGTAAACAACAGAGCTACAGAGCCAAGGGCACTTCCAGTCTAGGGAATATACCTTGGGAAAACTGAAAATCCATAAGACAGAGCCACCCCCAAATTGAGGGCTGCACTGCTTACAAGAACCTCAACCTGGGTACACCTGAAATATCCCAGGAAATATAAAAATGGTTCAAAACATTGTGGAACTTACGTACGATGGAATATCCCTCAGCCATGAAATCAATGTCATAAGACCAGTAGCAGCAAAATGAGTGGATTCAGGTACGATGATTCTAAGGGAAAGAAGTCACACAGGAAAAGAAACTTATCATAAGATATCACTTAGGAAGATCCTGTAAACATGGCTACACATGAACTGAGTTAGGAAAGAGAACAGAGTCTCACATTTAGAAAACACTCTTATGCCTGCTTAAGGGGGAAGGAGAGGTGGGGTGATGCATCAAACCAGAGTTTGATATAAGCACAGGTACTGTTCCAAAAACCAACTATGGAATAGACAAGACCTACACCTTCCTCAGTGAAAGGGACTCAAAACCCCATATTTCCCGCAGAGGAATAGATCTGACTAGTAAGAATCTTAAAACCTATGTATTGATATGTCTACGTAAGGGAATCAAGTGTGTCTAGACTGGCATAAACATGGCAGCGAGAATCAGCTCAAACCCACTCTAAAAAGGAATTTCAAAAACAGAACAAAGAAACAGGGAAATTCTTTACAATTCCTTCAGGGTCTCTGATGCAACCTGGAATGACCCTATCTACGATGACAGCTGGATGTGGCATGAGGCTGGACACTTGGGACTGAGAGGATTGGTGAGATTGGGTGAGCAAATGCAGACCCTTTAAAGCAATAATGCATGGCAACCATTCCATGGGTCCCACCTCTCCAGGTTGAAGGGAATATTACTACAGCTATAACATGTACGGGAAACCTAGAGAATGGACACACTGTGAATACGAAAGGTTTCTAAAACTCAATGAAGAGTCCCTCTCCTGGTGCTCCGGTTTGACTTTCCAACAGCTTTACTATCAATCTCCCAACTTGGAGAGACAGCCCCTTTAAGCTCCTGGTTCACACAGGTTGCCCATTTGGCAGAGGAGGAAAGGGAAGAGGGAGAACCAATGAGAGAGTAGCTGTTAGGCATTTGGATGGGCACATGTCACTCTAATTTCCCGGCAGGAAGAAGAATTCACCAAAGTCTCAGCCACCCACCGGGAACCAGTATAGTTCCTGAACCAAATGTTTGGACTTGCGTTCAGCTCACAAAAAACGAGTTGAAAAATGGGGCTCAGGGGCACAGCAATTCACAAACTGGCAGAGTAATCAAGGCCAACTATCGTCCAAAAATCTGTTGAGGGAAGGCAACGAGGCGGACTTGAATGCGAGGCAGAATAGCAGGAAACAGATTTCAAGAGGTACGTTAGAATCGCCTGTAAAGCACAGGAAGAAGGGCACAACTTCGACAATGATGCACTTGGCCAAAAAGGGCGTATGCGTTTTCTCCTGAATATATTCAGGAGAAAACGCATACGCCCTTTTTGGCCAAGCAAGCAAGCGGGCAATGCAAATCTGCACTACAAAGAAGTATCACTTCCCACCGGTCAAAAGGGACATCCACAAAATGTGTAAAAACCAGAAAGGCAAGACAGGCCCTGGAGAACAGGGAGCCTTGTTATGCTGATGGGCGGGATGTAAGTTGCCAACTGCCTCACTGGAGGAGTGCATTGTGTTCCCTAAAACAAGTAAACAACAGAGCTACAGAGCCAAGGGCACTTCCAGTCTAGGGAATATACCTTGGGAAAACTGAAAATCCATAAGACAGAGCCACCCCCAAATTGAGGGCTGCACTGCTTACAAGAACCTCAACCTGGGTACACCTGAAATATCCCAGGAAATATAAAAATGGTTCAAAACATTGTGGAACTTACGTACGATGGAATATCCCTCAGCCATGAAATCAATGTCATAAGACCAGTAGCAGCAAAATGAGTGGATTCAGGTACGATGATTCTAAGTGAAAGAAGTCACTCAGAAAAAGAAACTTATCATAAGATATCACTTAGGAAGATCCTGTAAACATGGCAACACATGAACTGAGTTAGGAAAGAGAACAGAGTCTCACATTTAGAAAACACTCTTATGCCTGCTTAAGGATGAAGGAGAGGTGGGGTGATGCATCAAACCAGAGTTTGATATAAGCACAGGTACTGTTCCAAAAACCAACTATGGAATAGACAAGACCTACACCTTCCTCAGTGAAAGGGACTCAAAACCCCATATTTCCCGCAGAGGAATAGATCTGACTAGTAAGAATCTTAAAACCTATGTATTGATATGTCTCCGTAAGGGAATCAAGTGTGTCTAGACTGGCATAAACATGGCAGCGAGAATCAGCTCAAACCCACTCTAAAAAGGAATTTCAAAAACAGAACAAAGAAACAGGGAAATTCTTTACAATTCCTTCAGGGTCTCTGATGCAACCTGGAATGACCCTATCTACGATGACAGCTGGATGTGGCATGAGGCTGGACACTTGGGACTGAGAGGATTGGTGAGATTGGGTGAGCAAATGCAGACCCTTTAAAGCAATAATGCATGGCAACCATTCAATGGGTCCCACCTCTCCAGGTTGAAGGGAATATTACTACAGCTATAACATGTACGGGAAACCTAGAGAATGGACACACTGTGAATACGAAAGGTTTCTAAAACTCAACGAAGAGTCCCTCTCCTGGTGCTCCGGTTTGACTTTCCAACAGCTTTACTATCAATCTCCCAACTTGGAGAGACAGCCCCTTTAAGCTCCTGGTTCACACAGGTTGCCCATTTGGCAGAGGAGGAAAGGGAAGAGGGAGAACCAATGAGAGAGTAGCTGTTAGGCATTTGGATGGGCACATGTCACTCTAATTTCCCGGCAGGAAGAAGAATTCACCAAAGTCTCAGCCACCCACCGGGAACCAGTATAGGTCCTGAACCAAATGTTTGGACTTGCGTTCAGCTCACAAAAAACGAGTTGAAAAATGGAGCTCAGGGGCACAGCAATTCACAAACTGGCAGAGAAATCAAGGCCAACTATCTTCCAAAAATCTGTTGAGGGAAGGCAACGAGGCGGACTTGAATGCGAGGCAGAATAGCAGGAAACAGATTTCAAGAGGTACGTTAGAATCGCCTGTAAAGCACAGGAAGAGGGGCACAACTTCGACAATGATGCACTTGGCCAAAAAGGGCGTATGCGTTTTCTCCTGAATATATTCAGGAGAAAACGCATACGCCCTTTTTGGCCAAGCAAGCAAGCGGGCAATGCAAATCTGCACTACAAAGAAGTATCACTTCCCACCGGTCAAAAGGGACATCCACAAAATGTGTAAAAACCAGAAAGGCAAGACAGGCCCTGGAGAACAGGGAGCCTTGTTATGCTGATGGGCGGGATGTAAGTTGCCAACTGCCTCACTGGAGGAGTGCATTGTGTTCCCTAAAACAAGTAAACAACAGAGCTACAGAGCCAAGGGCACTTCCAGTCTAGGGAATATACCTTGGGAAAACTGAAAATCCATAAGACAGAGCCACCCCCAAATTGAGGGCGGCACTGCTTACAAGAACCTCAACCTGGGTACACCTGAAATATCCCAGGAAATATAAAAATGGTTCAAAACATTGTGGAACTTACGTACGATGGAATATCCCTCAGCCATGAAATCAATGTCATAAGACCAGTAGCAGCAAAATGAGTGGATTCAGGTACGATGATTCTAAGGGAAAGAAGTCACACAGGAAAAGAAACTTATCATAAGATATCACTTAGGAAGATCCTGTAAACATGGCTACACATGAACTGAGTTAGGAAAGAGAACAGAGTCTCACATTTAGAAAACACTCTTATGCCTGCTTAAGGGGGAAGGAGAGGTGGGGTGATGCATCAAACCAGAGTTTGATATAAGCACAGGTACTGTTCCAAAAACCAACTATGGAATAGACAAGACCTACACCTTCCTCAGTGAAAGGGACTCAAAACCCCATATTTCCCGCAGAGGAATAGATCTGACTAGTAAGAATCTTAAAACCTATGTATTGATATGTCTACGTAAGGGAATCAAGTGTGTCTAGACTGGCATAAACATGGCAGCGAGAATCAGCTCAAACCCACTCTAAAAAGGAATTTCAAAAACAGAACAAAGAAACAGGGAAATTCTTTACAATTCCTTCAGGGTCTCTGATGCAACCTGGAATGACCCTATCTACGATGACAGCTGGATGTGGCATGAGGCTGGACACTTGGGACTGAGAGGATTGGTGAGATTGGGTGAGCAAATGCAGACCCTTTAAAGCAATAATGCATGGCAACCATTCCATGGGTCCCACGTCTCCAGGTTGAAGGGAATATTACTACAGCTATAACATGTACGGGAAACCTAGAGAATGGACACACTGTGAATACGAAAGGTTTCTAAAACTCAATGAAGAGTCCCTCTCCTGGTGCTCCGGTTTGACTTTCCAACAGCTTTACTATCAATCTCCCAACTTGGAGAGACAGCCCCTTTAAGCTCCTGGTTCACACAGGTTGCCCATTTGGCAGAGGAGGAAAGGGAAGAGGGAGAACCAATGAGAGAGTAGCTGTTAGGCATTTGGATGGGCACATGTCACTCTAATTTCCCGGCAGGAAGAAGAATTCACCAAAGTCTCAGCCACCCACCGGGAACCAGTATAGTTCCTGAACCAAATGTTTGGACTTGCGTTCAGCTCACAAAAAACGAGTTGAAAAATGGAGCTCAGGGGCACAGCAATTCACAAACTGGCAGAGTAATCAAGGCCAACTATCGTCCAAAAATCTGTTGAGGGAAGGCAACGAGGCGGACTTGAATGCGAGGCAGAATAGCAGGAAACAGATTTCAAGAGGTACGTTAGAATCGCCTGTAAAGCACAGGAAGAAGGGCACAACTTCGAAAATGATGCACTTGGCCAAAAAGGGCGTATGCGTTTTCTCCTGAATATATTCAGGAGAAAACGCATACGCCCTTTTTGGCCAAGCAAGCAAGCGGGCAATGCAAATCTGCACTACAAAGAAGTATCACTTCCCACCGGTCAAAAGGGACATCCACAAAATGTGTAAAAACCAGAAAGGCAAGACAGGCCCTGGAGAACAGGGAGCCTTGTTATGCTGATGGGCGGGATGTAAGTTGCCAACTGCCTCACTGGAGGAGTGCATTGTGTTCCCTAAAACAAGTAAACAACAGAGCTACAGAGCCAAGGGCACTTCCAGTCTAGGGAATATACCTTGGGAAAACTGAAAATCCATAAGACAGAGCCACCCCCAAATTGAGGGCTGCACTGCTTACAAGAACCTCAACCTGGGTACACCTGAAATATCCCAGGAAATATAAAAATGGTTCAAAACATTGTGGAACTTACGTACGATGGAATATCCCTCAGCCATGAAATCAATGTCATAAGACCAGTAGCAGCAAAATGAGTGGATTCAGGTACGATGATTCTAAGTGAAAGAAGTCACTCAGAAAAAGAAACTTATCATAAGATATCACTTAGGAAGATCCTGTAAACATGGCAACACATGAACTGAGTTAGGAAAGAGAACAGAGTCTCACATTTAGAAAACACTCTTATGCCTGCTTAAGGATGAAGGAGAGGTGGGGTGATGCATCAAACCAGAGTTTGATATAAGCACAGGTACTGTTCCAAAAACCAACTATGGAATAGACAAGACCTACACCTTCCTCAGTGAAAGGGACTCAAAACCCCATGTTTCCTTCAGAGGAATAGATCTGACTAGTAAGAATCTTAAAACCTATGTATTGATATGTCTCCGTAAGGGAATCAAGTGTGTCTAGACTGGCATAAACATGGCAGCGAGAATCAGCTCAAACCCACTCTAAAAAGGAATTTCAAAAACAGAACAAAGAAACAGGGAAATTCTTTACAATTCCTTCAGGGTCTCTGATGCAACCTGGAATGACCCTATCTACGATGACATCTGGATGTGGCATGAGGCTGGACACTTGGGACTGAGAGGATTGGTGTGATTGGGTGAGCAAATGCAGACCCTTTAAAGCAATAATGCATGGCAACCATTCCATGGGTCCCAACTCTCCAGGTTGAAGGGAATATTACTACAGCTTTAACATGTACGGGAAACCTAGAGAATGGACACACTGTGAATACGAAAGGTTTCTAAAACTCAATGAAGAGTCCCTCTCCTGGTGCTCTGGTTTGACTTTCCAACAGCTTTACTATCAATCTCCCAACTTGGAGAGACAGCCCCTTTAAGCTCCTGGTTCACACAGGTTGCCCATTTGGCAGAGAAAGAAAGGGAAGAGGGAGAACCAATGAGAGAGTAGCTGTTAGGCATTTGGATGGGCACATGTCACTCTAATTTCCCGGCAGGATGAAGAATTAACCAAAGTCTCAGCCACCCACCGGGAACCAGTATAGGTCCTGAACCAAATGTTTGGACTTGCGTTCAGCTCACAAAAAACGAGTTGAAAAATGGAGCTCAGGGGCACAGCAATTCACAAACTGGCAGAGTAATCAAGGCCAACTATCGTCCAAAAATCTGTTGAGGGAAGGCAACGAGGCGGACTTGAATGCGAGGCAGAATAGCAGGAAACAGATTTCAAGAGGTACGTTAGAATCGCCTGTAAAGCACAGGAAGAGGGGCACAACTTCGACAATGATGCACTTGGCCAAAAAGGGCGTATGCGTTTTCTCCTGAATATATTCAGGAGAAAACGCATACGCCCTTTTTGGCCAAGCAAGCAAGCGGGCAATGCAAATCTGCACTACAAAGAAGTATCACTTCCCAACGGTCAAAAGGGACATCCACAAAATGTGTAAAAACCAGAAAGGCAAGACAGGCCCTGGAGAACAGGGAGCCTTGTTATGCTGATGGGCGGGATGTAAGTTGCCAACTGCCTCACTGGAGGAGTGCATTGTGTCCCCTAAAACAAGTAAACAACAGAGCTACAGAGCCAAGGGCACTTCCAGTCTAGGGAATATACCTTGGGAAAACTGAAAATCCATAAGACAGAGCCACCCCCAAATTGAGGGCTGCACTGCTTACAAGAACCTCAACCTGGGTACACCTGAAATATCCCAGGAAATATAAAAATGGTTCAAAACATTGTGGAACTTACGTACGATGGAATATCCCTCAGCCATGAAATCAATGTCATAAGACCAGTAGCAGCAAAATGAGTGGATTCAGGTACGATGATTCTAAGTGAAAGAAGTCACACAGAAAAAGAAACTTATCATAAGATATCACTTAGGAAGATCCTGTAAACATGGCTACACATGAACTGAGTTAGGAAAGAGAACAGAGTCTCACATTTAGAAAACACTCTTATGCCTGCTTAAGGGGGAAGGAGAGGTGGGGTGATGCATCAAACCAGAGTTTGATATAAGCACAGGTACTGTTCCAAAAACCAACTATGGAATAGACAAGACCTACACCTTCCTCAGTGAAAGGGACTCAAAACCCCATATTTCCCGCAGAGGAATAGATCTGACTAGTAAGAATCTTAAAACCTATGTATTGATATGTCTCCGTAAGGGAATCAAGTGTGTCTAGACTGGCATAAACATGGCAGCGAGAATCAGCTCAAACCCACTCTAAAAAGGAATTTCAAAAACAGAACAAAGAAACAGGGAAATTCTTTACAATTCCTTCAGGGTCTCTGATGCAACCTGGAATGACCCTATCTACAATGACAGCTGGATGCGGCATGAGGCTGGACACTTGGGACTGAGAGGATTGGAGAGATTGGGTGAGCAAATGCAGACCCTTTATAGCAATAATGCATGGCACCCATACCATGATTCCCAACTCTCCAGGTTGAAGGGAATATTACTACAGCTTTAACATGTACGGGAAATCTAGAGAATGGACACACTGTGAATACGAAAGGTTTCTAAAACTCAACGAAGAGTCCCTCTCCTGGTGCTCCGGTTTGACTTTCCAACTGCTTTACTATCAATCTCCCAACTTGGAGAGACAGCCCCTTTAAGCTCCTGGTTCACACAGGTTGCCCATTTGGCAGAGGATGAAAGGGAAGAGGGAGAACCAATGAGAGAGTCGCTGTTAGGCATTTGGATGGGCACATGTCACTCTAATTTCCCGGCAGGAAGAAGAATTAACCAAAGTCTCAGCCACCCACCGGGAACCAGTATAGGTCCTGAACCAAAAGTTTGGACTTGCGTTCAGCTCACAAAAAACGCGTTTGAAAATGGAGCTCAGGGGCACAGCAATTCACAAACAGGCAGAGTAATCAAGGCCAACAATCGTCCAAAAATCTGTTGAGGGAAGGCAACGAGGCGGACTTGAAATCGAGGCAGAATAGCAGGAAACAGATTTCAAGAGGTACGTTGGAATCACCTGTAAAGCACAGGAAGAGGGGCACAACTTCGACAATGATGCACTTGGCCAAAAAGGGCGTATGCGTTTTCTCCTGAATATATTCAGGAGAACACGCATATGCCCTTTTTGGCCAAGCAAGCAAGCGGGCAATGCAAATCTGCACTACAAAGAAGTATCACTTCCCACGGGTCAAAAGGGACATCCACAAAATGTGTAAAAACCAGAAAGGCAAGAGAGGCCGTAGCGAAATGGGAGCCTTGTTATGCTGATGGGCGGGATGTAAGTTGCCAACTGCCTCACTGGAGGAGTGCATTGTGCTCCCTAAAACAAGTAAACAACAGAGCTACAGAGCCAAGGGCACTTACAGTCTAGGGAATATACCTTGGGAAAACTGAAAATCCATAAGACAGAGCCACCCCCAAATTGAGGGCTGCACTGCTTACAAGAACCTCAACCTGGGTACACCTGAAATATCCCAGGAAATATAAAAATGGTTCAAAACATTGTGGAAATTACATACGATGGAATATCCCTCCGCCATGAAATCAATGTCATAAGACCAGTAGCAGCAAAATGAGTGGATTCAGGTACGATGATTCTAAGTGAAAGAAGTCACACAGAAAAAGAAACTTATCATAAGATATCACTTAGGATGATCCTGTAAACATGGCTACACATGAACTGAGTTAGGAAAGAGAACAGAGTCTCACATTTAGAAAACACTCTTATGCCTGCTTAAGGGGGAAGGAGAGGTGGGGTGATGCATCAAACCAGAGTTTGATATAAGCACAGGTACTCTTCCAAAAACCAACTATGGAATAGACAAGACCTACACCTTCCTCAGTGAAAGGGACTCAAAACCCCATATTTCCCACAGAGGAATAGATCTGACTAGTAAGAATCTTAAAACCTATGTATTGATATGTCTCCGTAAGGGAATCAAGTGTGTCTAGACTGGCATAAACATGGCAGCGAGAATCAGCTCAAACCCACTCTAAAAAGGAATTTCAAAAACAGAACAAAGAAACAGGGAAATTCTTTACAATTCCTTCAGGGTCTCTGATGCAACCTGGAATGACCCTATCTACGATGACAGCTGGATGTGGCATGAGGCTGGACACTTGGGACTGAGAGGATTGGTGAGATTGGGTGAGCAAATGCAGACCCTTTAAAGCAATAATGCATGGCAACCATTCCATGGGTCCCACCTCTCCAGGTTGAAGGGAATATTACTACAGCTATAACATGTACGGGAAACCTAGAGAATGGACACACTGTGAATACGAAAGGTTTCTAAAACTCAACGAAGAGTCCCTCTCCTGGTGCTCCGGTTTGACTTTCCAACAGCTTTACTATCAATCTCCCAACTTGGAGAGACAGCCCCTTTAAGCTCCTGGTTCACACAGGTTGCCCATTTGGCAGAGGAGGAAAGGGAAGAGGGAGAACCAATGAGAGAGTAGCTGTTAGGCATTTGGATGGGCACATGTCACTCTAATTTCCCGGCAGGAAGAAGAATTCACCAAAGTCTCAGCCACCCACCGGGAACCAGTATAGGTCCTGAACCAAATGTTTGGACTTGCGTTCAGCTCACAAAAAAACGAGTTGAAAAATGGAGCTCAGGGGCACAGCAATTCACAAACTGGCAGAGTAATCAAGGCCAACTATCGTCCAAAAATCTGTTGAGGGAAGGCAACGAGGCGGACTTGAATGCGAGGCAGAATAGCAGGAAACAGATTTCAAGAGGTACATTAGAATCGCCTGTAAAGCACAGGAAGAGGGGCACAACTTCGACAATGATGCACTTGGCCAAAAAGGGCGTATGCGTTTTCTCCTGAATATATTCAGGAGAAAACGCATACGCCCTTTTTGGCCAAGCAAGCAAGCGGGCAATGCAAATCTGCACTACAAAGAAGTATCACTTCCCACCGGTCAAAAGGGACATCCACAAAATGTGTAAAAACCAGAAAGGCAAGACAGGCCCTGGAGAACAGGGAGCCTTGTTATGCTGATGGGCGGGATGTAAGTTGCCATCTGCCTCACTGGAGGAGTGCATTGTGTTCCCTAAAACAAGTAAACAACAGAGCTACAGAGCCAAGGGCACTTCCAGTCTAGGGAATATACCTTGGGAAAACTGAAAATCCATAAGACAGAGCCACCCCCAAATTGAGGGCTGCACTGCTTACAAGAACCTCAACCTGGGTACACCTGAAATATACCAGGAAATATAAAAATGGTTCAAAACCTTGTGGAACTTACGTACGATGGAATATCCCTCAGCCACGAAATCAATGTCATAAGACCTGTAGCAGCAAAATGAGTGGATTCAGGTACGATGATTCTAAGGGAAAGAAGTCACACAGGAAAAGAAACTTATCATAAGATATCACTTAGGAAGATCCTGTAAACATGGCTACACATGAACTGAGTTAGGAAAGAGAACAGAGTCTCACATTTAGAAAACACTCTTATGCCTGCTTAAGGGGGAAGGAGAGGTGGGGTGATGCATCAAACCAGAGTTTGATATAAGCACAGGTACTGTTCCAAAAACCAACTATGGAATAGACAAGACCTACACCTTCCTCAGTGAAAGGGACTCAAAACCCCATATTTCCCGCAGAGGAATAGATCTGACTAGTAAGAATCTTAAAACCTATGTATTGATATGTCTCCGTAAGGGAATCAAGTGTGTCTAGACTGGCATAAACATGGCAGCGAGAATCAGCTCAAACCCACTCTAAAAAGGAATTTCAAAAACAGAACAAAGAAACAGGGAAATTCTTTACAATTCCTTCAGGGTCTCTGATGCAACCTGGAATGACCCTATCTACGATGACATCTGGATGTGGCATGAGGCTGGACACTTGGGACTGAGAGGATTGGTGAGATTGGGTGAGCAAATGCAGACCCTTTATAGCAATAATGCATGGCAACCATTCCATGGGTCCCAACTCTCCAGGTTGAAGGGAATATTACTACAGCTTTAACATGTACGGGAAACCTAGAGAATGGACACACAGTGAATACGAAAGGTTTCTAAAACTCAACGAAGAGTCCCTCTCCTGGTGCTCCGGTTTGACTTTCCAACTGCTTTACTATCAATCTCCCAACTTGGAGAGACAGCCCCTTTAAGCTCCTGGTTCACACAGGTTGCCCATTTGGCAGAGGATGAAAGGGAAGAGGGAGAACCAATGAGAGAGTCGCTGTTAGGCATTTGGATGGGCACATGTCACTCTAATTTCCAGGCAGGAAGAAGAATTAACCAAAGTCTCAGCCACCCACCGGGAACCAGTATAGGTCCTGAACCAAAAGTTTGGATTTGCCTTCAGCTCACAAAAAACGCGTTTGAAAATGGAGCTCAGGGGCACAGCAATTCACAAACAGGCAGAGTAATCAAGGCCAACAATCGTCCAAAAATCTGTTGAGGGAAGGCAACGAGGCGGACTTGAAATCGAGGCAGAATAGCAGGAAACAGATTTCAAGAGGTACGTTGGAATCACCTGTAAAGCACAGGAAGAGGGGCACAACTTCGACAATGATGCACTTGGCCAAAAAGGGCGTATGCGTTTTCTCCTGAATATATTCAGGAGAACACGCATACGCCCTTTTGGCCAAGCAAGCAAGCGGGCAATGCAAATCTGCACTACAAAGAAGTATCACTTCCCACCGGTCAAAAGGGACATCCACAAAATGTGTAAAAACCAGAAAGGCAAGACAGGCCGTGGCGAAATGGGAGCCTTGTTATGCTGATGGGCGGGATGTAAGTTGCCAACTGCCTCACTGGAGGAGTGCATTGTGCTCCCTAAAACAAGTAAACAACAGAGCTACAGAGCCAAGGGCACTTCCAGTCTAGGGAATATACCTTGGGAAAACTGAAAATCCATAAGACAGAGCCACCCCCAAATTGAGGGCTGCACTGCTTACAAGAACCTCAACCTGGGTACACCTGAAATATCCCAGGAAATATAAAAATGTTTCAAAACATTGTGGAAATTACATACGATGGAATATCCCTCCGCCATGAAATCAATGTCATAAGACCAGTAGCAGCAAAATGAGTGGATTCAGGTACGATGTTTCTAAGTGAAAGAAGTCACACAGAAAAAGAAACTTATCATAAGATATCACTTAGGAAGATCCTGTAAACATGGCTACACATGAACTGAGTTAGGAAAGAGAACAGAGTCTCACATTTAGAAAACACTCTTATGCCTGCTTAAGGGGGAAGGAGAGGTGGGGTGATGCATCAAACCAGAGTTTGATATAAGCACAGGTACTGTTCCAAAAACCAACTATGGAATAGACAAGACCTACACCTTCCTCAGTGAAAGGGACTCAAAACCCCATATTTCCCGCAGAGGAATAGATCTGACTAGTAAGAATCTTAAAACCTATGTATTGATATGTCTCCGTAAGGGAATCAAGTGTGTCTAGACTGGCATAAACATGGCAGCGAGAATCAGCTCAAACCCACTCTAAAAAGGAATTTCAAAAACAGAACAAAGAAACAGGGAAATTCTTTACAATTCCTTCAGGGTCTCTGATGCAACCTGGAATGACCCTATCTACGATGACAGCTGGATGTGGCATGAGGCTGGACACTTGGGACTGAGAGGATTGGTGAGATTGGGTGAGCAAATGCAGACCCTTTAAAGCAATAATGCATGGCAACCATTCCATGGGTCCCACCTCTCCAGGTTGAAGGGAATATTACTACAGCTATAACATGTACGGGAACCCTAGAGAATGGACACACTGTGAATACGAAAGGTTTCTAAAACTCAACGAAGAGTCCCTCTCCTGGTGCTCCGGTTTGACTTTCCAACAGCTTTACTATCAATCTCCCAACTTGGAGAGACAGCCCCTTTAAGCTCCTGGTTCACACAGGTTGCCCATTTGGCAGAGGAGGAAAGGGAAGAGGGAGAACCAATGAGAGAGTAGCTGTTAGGCATTTGGATGGGCACATGTCACTCTAATTTCCCGGCAGGAAGAAGAATTCACCAAAGTCTCAGCCACCCACCGGGAACCAGTATAGGTCCTGAACCAAATGTTTGGACTTGCGTTCAGCTCACAAAAAACGAGTTGAAAAATGGAGCTCAGGGGCACAGCAATTCACAAACTGGCAGAGTAATCAAGGCCAACTATCGTCCAAAAATCTGTTGAGGGAAGGCAACGAGGCGGACTTGAATGCGAGGCAGAATAGCAGGAAACAGATTTCAAGAGGTACGTTAGAATCGCCTGTAAAGCACAGGAAGAGGGGCACAACTTCGACAATGATGCACTTGGCCAAAAAGGGCGTATGCGTTTTCTCCTGAATATATTCAGGAGAAAACTACAATGAGGTATCACCTCACACGTGTTAGAATCGGCATCATCAGTAAATCTACAAACAACCAATTCTGGGGAGGGTGTGGACAAAAGGAGCCCTCTTCCACTATTGGTGGGGATGTAAATTGATACATTCACTATGGAGAACAGTATGGAGTTTCCTTAAAAAAACTAGAAATAGAATTACCATCTGATCCAGCAATCCCACTTCTGGGCATATACCCAGAGAAAACCGTATTTCAAAAAGGCACATTCACCACAATGTTCGTTGCAGCACTATTTACAATAGCCAGGTAATGGAAGCAACCTTAATGCCCACAGACAGATGAATGGATAAAGATGTGGTACATATATAAAATGGAATATGACTCGGCCATAAAAAGGAATGAAACTGGGTCATTTGTAGAGACATCGATGGATCGAGAGACTGTCATACAGAATGAAGTAATTCAGAAAGAGGAAAACAAATATTGTATATTAATGCATATATGTGGAGCCTAAAAATGGTACAGATGAACTGGTTTGCAGGGAAGAAATAGAGACACAGAGGTAGAGAACAAACGTATGGACACCAAGTGTGGGAAGCCATGGGGTGGTGGTGGTGGGATGAGTTGGGAGATTGGGATTGACCTGTATACATGTATATGCATAAAATACATAACTAATAATAACGTGCTGTATAAAAACATAAATAAAATAAAATTTCAAAATTTTAAAAAATAAAATTTAAAAATAAAACAGAAAAAATTCTTCCCGTCACACAGATGTATTTATAGGAATGAATTATTACCATGCTTATATTTATAAATACATAAAAGAGGAATAAAATCTAACTTGAACCATAAAAGAAAAAAAAAAGTAAACCCACTAGTTATACAGAGGAAAACCCTATCAGGGCCCTTGCTCCAGCGGTAAAGAATTCTGAAATTGGTCAGAGGTGGGGAACCATCTCCCATATAGCCAGCAACCCACCCCCCACGCAAGGAGCGTCATCATTGCAAAGCTGGGGGACAGTGCCGAGGCATCTGTGAGTAAACGTGAGCTGAGCCCCAGGCCAGCTGCTGCTGAACTGTTCCCACCCTTTCCAGGTAAAACACCTGAATATATACAAGGGTTTGAAAGCCTAGAGGAAGGACCGTGGAGCCACACCAGCGACAGCACGCAGGCCAAATTGGTGCCTGTAGGCCAGCCAGGGTGGTCCTGGACCCTGGCGCTCTTCCAGAAGCTTCCCATTGCCCTGCCTGAGATACCCCTCCTGTCCCGGCCCCCACTGCTTTTTTCCTTCCTCACCTCTGTCCAGAGAGAAATTCCAGCGGAAGGTATGGGTGACACATCCTCTTCTTTACAGGCGGCAGCCTGGCAACTCCTGCAGAAAGGCCAGCAGAACCCCACTCACACCGGGCCACCCACAAAGCTGTGGCCCCTCAATCCCTCCCACCAGCACAGCCCCAAGACTGCTGACGGGGCAGAGAATATGGAGTCAGGCACAGCTTCAGGGGCTATTGCTGCCTGGAGCGCTGTTTATATTGACCTCAACGAGGCACACCTGGGGAGGGCGGGCCGGCAGGGTAAGGCTGCCCAGGTCAGCTAATCCACATCCCTGAGGGAATCACATTGCTGAAAATGGACCCCGCTAAGGCAAAAGAGAAGCCAAGGGAAAAAAGGACACAATGCCATTTGCAGCACCGTAGATGAGTCTAGAAGTAATCACGTGACTTGTAGTAAGTCAGAAAGTGAAAGACACATATCATATCATATCACTTATAGGTGTTACCTAAAAATGGATACCAGGGCAGATATGTCCACGGAGAAGGGCAATCACAGATTCATTAAACAAACTTATGGTTCACCAATGGAAAGGTGTGAGGATTGGTTTCATTACGATATCGGGGTTAACAGACATATACAAACACAGGTGACATATATAATCACCAAAGACCTACAGAATACCAAGAGAGGACTACTCAACATTCTGTCATAACGTACATGGGAAAAGGATCCCAGGAAGAACAGACATGTGTATATGTGTAAAAGAACCACATCTTCCACACCTACAACAAACCAAACATTGTAATCAAATTTGCTGTAATAAAAAATAAAAAATTAAATTAAAAACACGAACAAGAAGTAGTGAGACAAACGTGAGGGGCTTTCTCCTGGCACATTCCATTCTAAATTCGAATCTAGAACACCACTTCCACTGAGGCTCTCTTGCCCTAGTAACCAGATTTGGTAAGGGTGAACTGCTGCCACCTTGTGGCCGTTTCACACAACAGCAGCTTTAATCCCAGCGCTAATGGTCAGTTGATATTCAAAATCATTGCAGGCCTGTAAATGACACCTGCCCTGAAAACAAATCCTGGGGTCACATATCGACCAAAAAATTCAAAGGACGTCCATATTTCAAAACGACCGTTTCAAAAGGCATATTTTACGCACATTAGTGTTCTGCTTCTTTTCCTTTCTTTCCTTTTTTGTTAAAAAACACGGGAATGGAAAAAGGCATCCCTCAGAATGGGCGAAAATCGTTGCAGACGAATCAATGGACAGAGGTTTAATCTCCAATATATATAAACAGCTCATGCAGCTTAATATTAAAAAAACAAACAACCCAATACAAAAATGGTCAGAAGATCTAAAGAGACGTTTCTTCAAAGGAGACACAGAGATGGCCAAGACGCACATGAAAAGCTGCTCAAAAGCACTAATTATTAGAGAAATGCAAATCAAAACTACAATGAGGTATCACCTCACACCTGTTAGAATCGGCATCATCAGAAAATCTACAAACAACCAATTCTGGGGAGGGTGTGGACAAAAGGAGCCCTCTTCCACTATTGGTGGGAATGTAAATTGATACAGTCACTATGGAGAACAGTATGGAGTTTCCTTAAAAAAACTAGAAATAGAATTACCATCTGATCCAGCAATCCCACTTCTGGGCATATACCCAGAGAAAACCGTATTTCAAAAAGGCACATTCACCACAATGTTCGTTGCAGCACTATTTACAATAGCCAGGTAATGGAAGCAACCTAAATGCCCACAGACAGATGAATGGATAAAGATGTGGTACATATATAAAATGGAATATGACTCGGCCATAAAAAGGAATGAAACTGGGTCATTTGTAGAGACATCGATGGATCGAGAGACTGTCATACAGAATGAAGTAAGTCAGAAAGAGGAAATCAAATATTGTATATTAATGCATATATGTGGAGCCTAAAAATGGTACAGATGAACTGGTTTGCAGGGAAGAAATAGAGACACAGAGGTAGAGAACAAACGTATGGACACCAAGTGTGGGAAGCCATGGGGTGGTGGTGGTGGGATGAGTTGGGGGTTTGGGATTGACCTGTATACATGTATATGCATAAAATACATAACTAATAATAACGTGCTGTTAAAAAAATAAATAAAATTTCAAAATTTTAAAAAATAAAATTTAAAAATAAAACAGAAAAAAGTTATTCCCGTCACACAGATGTATTTATAGGAATGAATTATTTCCATGCTTATATCTATAAATACATAAAAGAGGAATAACATCTAACTTGAAACATAAAACAAAAAAAAAGTGAACCCACGAGTTATACAGAGGAAAACCCTATCACGGCACTTGCTCCAGTGGTAAACAATTCTGAAATTGGTCAGATGTGGGGAACCATCTCCCATACAGCCAGCAACCCAACCCCCACGCAAGGAGCGTCCTCATTGCAAAGCTGGGGGACCGTGCCGAGGCATCTGTGAGTAAACGTGAGCTGAGCCCCAGGCCAGCTGCTGCTGAACTGTTCCCACCCTTTCCAGGTAAAACACCTGAATATGTACAAGGGCTTGAAAGCCTAGAGGAAGGACCGTGGAGCCACACCAGCGACAGCATGCAGGCCAACTTGGTGCCTGCAGGCCAGCCAGCGTGGTCCTGGACCCTGGCGCTCTTCCAGAAGCTTTCCATTGCCCTGCCTGAGATACCCCTCCTGTCCCGGCCCCCACTGCTTTTTTCCTTCCTCACCTCTGTCCGGAGAGAAATTCCAGCAGAAGGTATGTGTGACACATCCTCTTCTTTACAGGCGGCAGCCTGGCAACTCCTGCAGAAAGGCCAGCAGAACCCCACTCACACCGGGCCACCCACAAAGCTGTGGCCCCTCACTCCCTCCCACCAGCACAGCCCCGAGACTGCTGATGGGGCAGAGAATATGGAGTCAGGCACAGCTTCAGGGGCTATTGCTGCCTGGAGCTCTGTTTATATTGACCTCAACGAGGCACACCTGGGGAGGGCGGGCCGGCAGGTTAAGGCTGCCCAGGTCAGCTAATCCACAACCCTCAGGGAATCACATTGTTGAAAATGGACCCCGCTAAGGCAGAAGAGAAGCCAAGGGAAAAAAGGACACAATGCCATTTGCAGCACCGTAGATGAGTCTAGAAGTAATCACGTGACTTGTAGTGAGTCAGAAAGTGAAAGACACATATCATATCACTTATAGGTGTTACCTAAAAATGGATACCAGGGCAGATATTTCCACGGAGAAGGGCAATCAGAGATTCATTAAACAAACATATGGTTTACCAATGGAAAGGTGTGAGGATAGGTTTCATTACGATATCGGGGTTAACAGACATATACAAACACAGGTGACATATATAATCACCAAAGACCTACAGAATACCAAGAGAGGACTACTCAACATTCTGTCATAACGTACATGGGAAAAGGATCCCAAGAAGAACAGTCGTTTGTATATGTGTAAAAGAACCACATCTTCCACACCTACAACAAGCCAAACATTGTAATCAAACTTGCTGTAATAAAAAATAAAAAATTAAATTAAAAACACGAACAAGAAGTAGTGAGACAAACGTGAGGGGCTTTCTCCTGGCACATTCCATTCTAAACTCCAATCTAGAACACCACTTCCACTGAGGCTCTCTTGCCCTCATAAGCAGATTTCGTAAGGGAGAACTGCTGCCACCTTGTGGCCGTTTCACACAACAGCAGCTTTAATCCCAGCGCTAATGGTCTGTTGATATTCAAAATCATTGCAGGCCTGTAAATGACACCTGCCCTGAAAACAAATCCTGGGGTCACATATCGACCAAAAATTTCAAAGGACGTCCATATTTCAAAACGACCGTTTCAAAAGGCATATTTTACGCACATTAGTGTTCTGCTTCTTTTCCTTTCTTTCCTTTTTAGTTAAAAAACACGGGAATGGAAAAAGGCATCCCTCAGAATGGGCGAAAATCGTTGCAGACGAATCAATGGACAGAGGTTTAATCTCCAATATATAAAAACAGCTCATGCAGCTTAATATTAAAAAAACAAACAACCCAAAAAAAATGGGCAGAAGATCTAAAGAGACGTTTCTTCAAAGGAGACACAGAGATGGCCAAGACGCCCATGAAAAGCTGCTCAACAGCACTAATTATTAGAGAAATGCAAATCAAACCTACAATGAGGTATCACCTCACACCTGTTAGAATCGGCATCATCAGAAAATCTACAAACAACCAATTCTGGGGAGGGTGTGGACAAAAGGAACCCTCTTCCACTATTGGTGGGAATGTAAATTGATACAGTCACTATGGAGAACAGTATGGAGTTTCCTTAAAAAAACTAGAAATAGAATTACCATCTGATCCAGCAATCCCACTTCTGGGCATATACCCAGAGAAAACCGTATTTCAAAAAGGCACATTCACCACAATGTTCGTTGCAGCACTATTTACAATAGCCAGGTAATGGAAGCAACCTAAATGCCCACAGACAGATGAATGGATAAAGATGTGGTACATATATAAAATGGAATATGACTCGGCTATAAAAAGGAATGAAACTGGGTCATTTCTAGAGACATCGATGGATCGAGAGACTGTCATACAGAATGAAGTAAGTCAGAAAGAGGAAATCAAATATTGTATATTAATGCATATATGTGGAGCCTAAAAATGGTACAGATGAACTGGTTTGCAGGGAACAAATAGAGACACAGAGGTAGAGAACAAACGTATGGACACCAAGTGTGGGAAGCCATGGGGTGGTGGTGGTGGGATGAGTTGGGAGTTTGGGATTGACCTGTATACATGTATATGCATAAAATACATATCTAATAATAACGTGCTGTATAAAAAAATAAATAAAATTTCAAAATTTTAAAAAATAAAATTTAAAAATAAAAGAGAAAAAAGTTCTTCCCGTCACACAGATGTATTTATAGGAATGAATTATTTCCATGCTTATATCTATAAATACATAAAAGAGGAATAACATCTAACTTGAAACATAAAAGAAAAAAAAAGTGAACCCACGAGTTATACAGAGGAAAACACTATCACGGCACTGGCTCCAGTGGTAAACAATTCTGAAATTGGTCAGAGGTGGGGAACCATCTCCCATACAGCCAGCAACCCAACCCCCACGCAAGGAGTGTCCTCATTGCAAAGCTGGGGGACCGTGCCGAGGCATCTGTGAGTAAACGTGAGCTGAGCCCCAGGCCAGCTGCTGCTGAACTGTTCCCACCCTTTCCAGGTAAAACACCTGAATATGTACAAGGGCTTGAAAGCCTAGAGGAAGGACCGTGGAGCCACACCAGCGACAGCACGCAGGCCAACTTGGTGCCTGCAGGCCAGCCAGCGTGGTCCTGGCCCCGGGCGCTCTTCCAGAAGCTTTCCATTGCCCTGCCTGAGATACCCCTCCTGTCCCGGCCCCCACTGCTTTTTTCCTTCCTCACCTCTGTCCGGAGAGAAATTCCAGCAGAAGGTATGGGTGACACATCCTCTTCTTTACAGGCGGCAGCCTGGCAACTCCTGCAGAAAGGCCAGCAGAACCCCACTCACACCGGGCCACCCACAATGCTGTGGCCCCTCACTCCCTCCCACCAGCAAAGCCCCGAGACTGCTGACGGGGCAGAGAATATGGAGTCAGGCACAGCTTCAGGGGCTATTGCTGCCTGGAGCTCTGTTTATATTGACCTCAACGAAGCACACCTGGGGAGGGCAGGCCGGCAGGGTAAGGCTGCCCTGGTCACCTAATCCACAACCCTCAGGGAATCACATTGTTGAAAATGGACCCCGCTAAGGCAGAAGAGAAGCCAAGGGAAAAAAGGACACAATGCCATTTGCAGCACCGTAGATGAGTCTAGAAGTAATCACGTGACTTGTAGTAAGTCAGAAAGTGAAAGACACATATCATATCATATCACATATAGGTGTTACCTAAAAATGGATACCAGGGCAGATATTTCCACGGAGAAGGGCAATCACAGATTCATTAAACAAACTTATGGTTCACCAATGGAAAGGTGTGAGGATTGGTTTCATTATGATATCGGGGTTAACAGACATATACAAACACAGGTGACATATATAATCACCAAACACCTACAGAATACCAAGAGAGGACTACTCAACATTCTATCATAACGTACATGGGAAAAGGATCCCAAGAAGAACAGTCATCTGTATATGTGTAAAAGAACCACATCTTCCACACCTACAACAAGCCAAACATTGTAATCAAACTTGCTGTATTAAAAAAGAAAAAAAAATTAAATTAAAAACAAGAACAAGATGTAGTGAGACAAACGTGAGGGGCTTTCTCCTGGCACATTCCATTCTAAATTCGAATCTAGAACACCACTTCCACTGAGGCTCTCTTGCCCTAGTAACCAGATTTGGTAAGGGTGAACTGCTGCCACCTTGTGGCCGTTTCACACAACAGCAGCTTTAATCCCAGCGCTAATGGTCAGTTGATATTCAAAATCATTGCAGGCCTGTAAATGACACCTGCCCTGAAAACAAATCCTGGGGTCACATATCGACCAAAAAATTCAAAGGACGTCCATATTTCAAAACGACCGTTTCAAAAGGCATATTTTACGCACATTAGTGTTCTGCTTCTTTTCCTTTCTTTCCTTTTTTGTTAAAAAAAACGGGAATGGAAAAAGGCATCCTTCAGGCTGGGTGAAAATCGTTGCAAACGAATCAATGGACACAGGATTAATCTCCAATATATATAAACAGCTCATGCAGCTTAATATTAAAAAAACAAACAACCCCCCAAAAAATGGGCAGAAGATCTAAAGAGACGTTTCTTCAAAGGAGACACAGAGATGGCCAAGACGCACATGAAAAGCTGCTCAACAGCACTAATTATTAGAGAAATGCAAATCAAAACTACAATGAGGTATCACCTCACACCTGTTAGAATCGGCATCATCAGAAAATCTACAAACAACCAATTCTGGGGAGGGTGTGGACAAAAGGAACCCTCTTCCACTATTGGTGGGAATGTAAATTGATACAGTCACTATGGAGAACAGTATGGAGTTTCCTTAAAAAAACTAAAAATAGAATTACCATCTGATCCAGCAATCCCACTTCTGGGCATATACCCAGAGAAAACCGTATTTCAAAAAGGCACATTCACCACAATGTTCGTTGCAGCACTATTTACAATAGCCAGGTAATGGAAGCAACCTTAATGCCCACAGACAGATGAATGGATAAAGATGTGGTACATATATAAAATGGAATATGACTCGGCCATAAAAAGGAATGAAATTGGGTCATTTGTAGAGACATCGATGGATCGAGAGACTGTCATACAGAATGAAGTAAGTCAGAATGAGGAAAACAAATATTGTATATTAATGCATATATGTGGAGCCTAAAAATGGTACAGATGAACTGGTTTGCAGGGAAGAAATAGAGACACAGAGGTAGAGAACAAACGTATGGACACCAAATGTGGGAAGCCATGGGGTGGTGGTGGTGGGATGAGTTGGGAGTTTGGGATTGACCTGTATACATGTATATACATAAAATACATAACTAATAATAACGTGCTGTATAAAAAAATGAATAAAATTAAATTTCAAAATTTTAAAAAATAAAATTTAAAAATAAAACAGAAAAAATTCTTCCCATCACACAGATGTATTTATAGGAAAGAATTATTTCCATGCTTATATCTATAAATACATAAAAGGGGAATAAAATCTAACTTGAACCATAAAAGAAAAAAAAATAACCTGAACCCAGGAGTTATACAGAGGAAAACCCTATCAGGGCACTTGCTACAGTGGTAAACAATTCTGAAATTGGTCAGAGGTGGGGAACCATCTCCCATACAGCCAGCAACCCACCCCCAACGCAAGGAGCGTCCTCATTGAAAAGCTGGTGGACCGTGCCGAGGCCTCTGTGAGTAAACGTGAGCTGAGCCCCAGGCCAGCTACTGCTGAACTGTTCCCACCCTTTCCAGGTAAAACACCTGAATATGTACAAGGGCTTGAAAGCCTAGAGGAAGGACCGTGGAGCCACACCAGCGACAGCACGCAGGCCAACTTGGTGCCTGCAGGCCAGCCAGCGTGGTCCTGGCCCCGGGCGCTCTTCCAGAAGCTTTCCATTGCCCTGCCTGAGATACCCCTCCTGTCCCGGCCCCCACTGCTTTTTTCCTTCCTCACCTCTGTCCGGAGAGAAATTCCAGCGGAAGGTATGGGTGACACATCCTCTTCTTTACAGGCGGCAGCCTGGCAATTCCTGCAGAAAGGCCAGCAGAACCCCACTCACACCGGGCCACCCACAAAGCTGTGGCCCCTCACTCCCTCCCACCAGCACAGCCCCGAGACTGCTGATGGGGCAGAGAATATGGAGTCAGGCACAGCTTCAGGGGCTATTGCTGCCTGGAGCGCTGTTTATATTGACCTCAACGAAGCACAACTGGGGAGGGCGGGCCGGCAGGGTAAGGCTGCCCAGGTCAGCTAATCCACAACCCTCAGGGAATCACATTGTTGAAAATGGACCCCGCTAAGGCAGAAGAGAAGCCAAGGGAAAAAAGGACACAATGCCATTTGCAGCACCGTAGATGAGTCTAGAAGTAATCACGTGACTTGTAGTAAGTCAGAAATTGAAAGACACATATCATATCATATCACTTATAGGTGTTACCTAAAAATGGATACCAGGGCACATATTTCCACGGAGAAGGGCAATCACAGATTCATTAAACAAACTTATGGTTCACCAATGGAAAGGTGTGAGGATAGGTTTCATTACGATATCGGGGTTAACAGACATATACAAACACAGGTGACATATATAATCACCAAAGACCTACAGAATACCAAGAGAGGACTACTCAACATTCTGTCATAACGTACATGGGAAAAGGATCCCAAGAAGAACAGTCATCTGTATATGTGTAAAAGAACCCCATCTTCCACACCTACAACAAGCCAAACATTGTAATCAAACTTGCTGTAATAAAAAATAAAAACTTAAATTAAAAACACGAACAAGAAGTAGTGAGACAAACGTGAGGGGCTTTCTCCTGGTACATTCCATTCTAAACTCCAACCTAGAACACCACTTCCACTGAGGCTCTCTTGCCCTAGTAACCAGATTTGGTAAGGGTGAACTGCTGCCACCTTGTGGCCGTTTCACACAACAGCAGCTTTAATCCCAACGCTAATGGTCAGTTGATATTCAAAATCATTGCAGGCCTGTAAATGACACCTGCCCTGAAAACAAATCCTGGGGTCACATATCGACCAAAAATTTCAAAGGACGTCCATATTTCAAAACGACCGTTTCAAAAGGCATATTTTACGCACATTAGTGTTCTGCTTCTTTTCCTTTCTTTCCTTTTTTGTTAAAAAAAACGGGAATGAAAAAAGGCATCCCTCAGGATGGGTGAAAATCGTTGCAAACGAATCAATGGACACAGGTTTAATCTCCAATATATATAAATAGATCATGCAGCTTAATATTAAAAAAAACAAACAACCCAAAATAAAATGGGCAGAAGATCTAAAGAGACGTTTCTTCAAAGGAGACACAGAGATGGACAAGACGCACATGAAAAGCTGCTCAACAGCACTAATTATTAGAGAAATGCAAATCAAAACTACAATGAGGTATCACCTCACACCTGTTAGAATCGGCATCATCAGAAAATCTACAAACAACCAATTCTGGGGAGGGTGTGGACAAAAGGAGCCCTCTTCCACTACTGGTGGGAATGTAAATTGATACAGTCACTATGGAGAACAGTATGGAGTTTCCTTAAAAAAACTAGAAATAGAATTACCATCTGATCCAGCAATCCCACTTCTGGGCATATACCCAGAGAAAACCGTATTTCAAAAAGGCACATTCACCACAATGTTCGTTGCAGCACTATTTACAATAGCCAGGTAATGGAAGCAACCTAAATGCCCACAGACAGATGAATGGATAAAGATGTGGTACATATATAAAATGGAATATGACTCGGCCATAAAAAGGAATGAAACTGGGTCCTTTGTAGAGACATCGATGGATCGAGAGACTGTCATACAGAATGAAGTAAGTCAGAAAGAGGAAAACAAATATTGTATATTAATGCATATATGTGGAGCCTAAAAATGGTACAGATGAACTGGTTTGCAGGGAAGAAATAGAGACACAGAGGTAGAGAACAAACGTATGGACACCAAGTGTGGGAAGCCATGGGGTGGTGGTGGTGGGATGAGTTGGGAGATTGGGATTGACCTGTATAGATGTATATGCATAAAATACATATCTAATAATAACGAGCTGTATAAAAACATAAATAAATTTAAATTTCAAAATTTTAAAAAATAAAATTTAAAAATAAAACAGAAAAAATTCTTCCCGTCACACAGATGTATTTATAGGAATGAATTATTTCCATGCTTATATTTATAAATACATAAAAGAGGAATAAAATCTAACTTGAACCAAAAAAGAAAAAAAAATTGAACCCACGAGTTATACAGAGGAAAACCCTATCACCGCCCTTGCTCCAGCGGTAAACAATTCTGAAATTGGTCAGAGGTGGGGAACCATCTCCCATACAGCCAGCCACCCAACCCCCACACAAGGAGCGTCCTCATTGAAAAGCTGGGGGACCGTGCCGAGGCATCTGTGAGTAAACGTGAGCTGAGCCCCAGGCCAGCTGCTTCTGATCTGTTCCCACCCTTTCCAGGTAAAACACCTGAATATGTACAAGGGCTTGAAAGCCTAGAGGAAGGACCGTGGAGCCACACCAGCGACAGCACGCAGGCGAACTTGGTGCCTGCAGGCCAGCCAGCGTGGTCCTGGACCCGGGTGCTCTTCCAGAAGCTTTCCATTGCCCTGCCTGAGATACCCCTCCTGTCCCGGACCCCACTGCTTTTTTCCTTCCTCACCTCTGTCCGGAGAGAAATTCCAGCGGAAGGTATGGGTGACACATCCTCTTCTTTACAGGCGGCAGCCTGGCAACTCCTGCAGAAAGGCCAGCAGAACCCCACTCACACCGGGCCACCCACAAAGCTGTGGCCCCTCACTCCCTCCCACCAGCACAGCCCCGAGACTGCTGACGGGGCAGAGAATATGGAGTCAGGCACAGCTTCAGGGGCTATTGCTGCCTGGAGCTCTGTTTATATTGATCTCAACGAGGCACACCTGGGGAGGGCGGGCCGGCAGGGTAAGGCTGCCCAGGTCAGCTAATCCACAACCCTCAGGGAATCACATTGTTGAAAATGGACCCCGCTAAGGCAGAAGAGAAGCCAAGGGAAAAAAGGACACAATGCCATTTGCAGCACCATAGATGAGTCTAGAAGTAATCACGTGACTTGTAGTAAGTCAGAAAGTGAAAGACACATATCATATCATATCACTTATAGGTGTTACCTAAAAATGGATACCAGGGCAGATATTTCCACGGAGAAGGGCAATCACAGATTCATTAAACAAACTTATGGTTCATCAATGGAAAGGTGTGAGGATTGGTTTCATTACGATATCATGGTTAACAGACATATACAAACACAGGTGACATATATAATCACCAAAGACCTACAGAATACCAAGAGAGGACTACTCAACATTCTGTCATAACGTACATGGGAAAAGGATCCCAAGAAGAACAGTCATCTGTATATGTGTAAAAGAACCACATCTTCCACACCTACAACAAGCCAAACATTGTAATCAAACTTGCTGTAATAAAAAATAAAAACTTAAATTAAAAACACGAACAAGAAATAGTGAGTCAAACGTGAGGGGCTTTCTCCTGGCACATTCCATTCTAAACTCCAATCTAGAACACCACTTCCACTGAGGCTCTCTTGCCCTAGTAACCAGATTTGGTAAGGGTGAACTGCTGCCACCTTGTGGCCGTTTCACACAACAGCAGCTTTAATCCCAATGCTAATGGTCAGTTGATATTCAAAATCATTGCAGGCCTGTAAATGACACCTGCCCTGAAAACAAATCCTGGGGTCACATATCGACCAAAAAATTCAAAGGACGTCCATATTCCAAAAGACCGTTTCAAAAGGCATATTTTACGCACATTAGTGTTCTGCTTCTTTTCCTTTCTTTCCTTCTTTGTTAAAAAACACGGGAATGGAAAAAGGCATCCCTCAGAATGGGCGAAAATCGTTGCAGACGAATCAATGGACAAAGGTTTAATCTCCAATATATATAAACAGCTCATGCAGCTTAATATTAAAAAAACAAACAACCCCAAAAAAATGGGCAGAAGATCTAAAGAGACGTTTCTTCAAAGGAGACACAGAGATGGCCAAGACGCACATGAAAAGCTGCTCAACAGCACTAATTATTAGAGAAATGCAAATCAAACCTACAATGAGGTATCACCTCACACCTGTTAGAATCGGCATCATCAGAAAATCTACAAACAACCAATTCTGGGGAGGGTGTGGACAAAAGGAGCCCTCTTCCACTATTGGTGGGAATGTAAATTGATACAGTCACTATGGAGAACAGTATGGAGTTTCCTTAAAAAAACTAGAAATAGAATTACCATCTGATCCAGCAATCCCACTTCTGGGCATATACCCAGAGAAAACCGTATTTCAAAAAGGCACATTCACCACAATGTTCGTTGCAGCACTATTTACAATAGCCAGGTAATGGAAGCAACCTAAATGCCCACAGACAGATGAATGGATAAAGATGTGGTACATATATAAAATGGAATATGACTCGGCCATAAAAAGGTATGAAACTGGGTCATTTGTAGAGACATCGATGGATCGAGAGACTGTCACACAGAATGAAGTAAGTCAGAAAGAGGAAAACAAATATTGTATATTAATGCATATATGTGGAGCCTAAAAATGGTACAGATGAACTGGTTTGCAGGGAAGAAATAGAGACACAGAGGTAGAGAACAAACGTATGGACACCAAGTGTGGGAAGCCATGGGGTGGTGGTGGTGGGATGAGTTGGGAATTTGGGATTGACCTGTATACATGTATATACATAAAATACATAACTAATAATAACCTGCTGTATAAAAAAAATAAATAAAATTAAAATTCAAAATTTTAAAAAATAAAATTTAAAAATAAAACAGAAAAATTCTTCCCATCACACAGATGTATTTATAGGAAAGAATTATTTCCATGCTTATATCTATAAATACATAAAAGGGGAATAGAATCTAACTTGAACCATAAAAGAAAAAAAAAACCTGAACCCAGGAGTTATACAGAGGAAAACCCTATCAGGGCACTTGCTCCAGTGGTAAACAATTCTGAAATTGGTCAGAGGTGGGGAACCATCTCCCATACAGCCAGCAACCCACCCCCCACACAAGGAGCGTCCTCATTGCAAAGCTGGGGGAACATGCCGAGGCATCTGTGAGTAAACGTGAGCTGAGCCCCAGGCCAGCTGCTGCTGAACTGTTCCCACCCTTTCCAGGTAAAACACGTGAATATGTACAAGGGCTTGAAAGCCTAGAGGAAGGACCGTGGAGCCACACCAGCGACAGCACGCAGGCCAACTTGGTGCCTGCAGGCCAGCCAGCGTGGTCCTTGACCCTGGCGCTCTTCCAGAAGCTTTCCATTGCCCTGCCTGAGATACCCCTCCTGTCCCGGCCCCCACTGCTTTTTTCCTTCCTCACCTCTGTCCGGAGAGAAATTCCAGCGGAAGGTATGGGTGACACATCCTCTTCTTTACAGGCGGCAGCCTGGTAACTCCTGCAGAAAGGCCAGCAGAACCCCACTCACACCGGGCCACCCACAAAGCTGTGGCCCCTCACTCCCTCCCACCAGCACAGCCCCGAGACTGCTGACGGGGCAGAGAATATGGAGTCAGGCACAGCTTCAGGGGCTATTGCTGCCTGGAGCGCTGTTTATATTGACCTCAACGAGGCACACCTGGGGAGGGCGGGCCGGCAGGGTAAGGCTGCCCAGGTCAGCTAATCCACAACCCTCAGGGAATCACATTGTTGAAAATGGACCCCGCTAAGGCAGAAGAGAAGCCAAGGGAAAAAAGGACACAATGCCATTTGCAGCACCGTAGATGAGTCTAGAAGTAATCACGTGACTTGTAGTAAGTCAGAAAGTGAAAGACACATATCATATCATATCACTTATAGGTGTTACCTAAAAATGGATACCAGGGCAGATATTTCCACGGAGAAGGGCAATCACAGATTCATTAAACAAACTTATGGTTCACCAATGGAAAGGTGTGAGGATTGGTTTCATTACGATATCGGGGTTAACAGACATATACAAACACAGGTGACATATATAATCGCCAAAGACCTACAGAATACCAAGAGAGGACTACTCAACATTCTGTCATAACGTACATGGGAAAAGGATCCCAAGAAGAACAGTCATCTGTATATGTGTAAAAGAACCACATCTTCCACACCTACAACAAGCCAAACATTGTAATCAAACTTGCTGTAATAAAAAATAAAAACTTAAATTAAAAACACGAACAAGAAGTAGTGAGACAAACGTGAGGGGCTTTCTCCTGGTACATTCCATTCTAAACTCCAATCTAGAACACCACTTCCACTGAGGCTCTCTTGCCCTAGTAACCAGATTTGGTAAGGGTGAACTGCTGCCACCTTGTGGCCGTTTCACACAACAGCCGCTTTAATCCCAACGCTAATGGTCAGTTGATATTCAAAATCATTGCAGGCCTGTAAATGACACCTGCCCTGAAAACAAATCCTGGGGTCACATATCGACCAAAAAATTCAAAGGACGTCCATATTTCAAAACGACCGTTTCAAAAGGCATATTTTACGCACATTAGTGTTCTGCTTCTTTTCCTTTCTCTCCTTTTTTGTTAAAAAACACGGGAATGGAAAAAGGCATCCCTCAGGATGGGTGAAAATCGTTGCAAACGAATCAATGGACACAGGTTTAATCTCCAATATATATAAACAGCTCATGCAGCTTAATATTAAAAAAACAAACAACCCCAAAAAAATGGGCAGAAGATCTAAAGAGACGTTTCTTCAAAGGAGACACAGAGATGGCCAAGACGCACATGAAAAGCTGCTCAACAGCACTAATTATTAGAGAAATGCAAATCAAACCTACAATGAGGTATCACCTCACACCTGTTAGAATCGGCATCATCAGAAAATCTACAAACAACCAATTCTGGGGAGGGTGTGGACAAAAGGAGCCCTCTTCCACTATTGGTGGGAATGTAAATTGATACAGTCACTATGGAGAACAGTATGGAGTTTCCTTAAAAAAACTAGAAATAGAATTACCATCTGATCCAGCAATCCCACTTCTGGGCATATACCCAGAGAAAACCGTATTTCAAAAAGGCACATTCACCACAATGTTCGTTGCAGCACTATTTACAATAGCCAGGTAATGGAAGCAACCTAAATGCCCACAGACAGATGAATGGATAAAGATGTGGTACATATATAAAATGGAATATGACTCGGCCATAAAAAGGTATGAAACTGGGTCATTTGTAGAGACATCGATGGATCGAGAGACTGTCACACAGAATGAAGTAAGTCAGAAAGAGGAAAACAAATATTGTATATTAATGCATATATGTGGAGCCTAAAAATGGTACAGATGAACTGGTTTGCAGGGAAGAAATAGAGACACAGAGGTAGAGAACAAACGTATGGACACCAAGTGTGGGAAGCCATGGGGTGGTGGTGGTGGGATGAGTTGGGAGTTTGGGATTGACCTGTATACATGTATATACATAAAATACATAACTAATAATAACGTGCTGTATAAAAAAAATAAATAAAATTAAATTTCAAAATTTTAAAAAATAAAATTTAAAAATAAAACAGAAAAATTCTTCCCATCACACAGATGTATTTATAGGAAAGAATTATTTCCATGCTTATATCTATAAATACATAAAAGGGGAATAGAATCTAACTTGAACCATAAAAGAAAAAAAAAAACCTGAACCCAGGAGTTATACAGAGGGAAATCCTATCAGGGCACTTGCTCCAGCGGTAAACAATTCTGAAATTGGTCAGAGGTGGGGAACCATCTCCCATACAGCCAGCAACCCACCCCCCACGCAAGGAGCGTCCTCATTGCAAAGCTGGGGGACCGTGCCGAGGCATCTGTGAGTAAACGTGAGCTGAGCCCCAGGCCAGCTGCTGCTGAACTGTTCCCACCCTTCCCAGGTAAAACACCTGAATATGTACAAGGGCTTGAAAGCCTACAGGAAGGGCCGTCGAGCAACACCAGCGACAACACGCAGGCCAACTTGGTGCCTGCAGGCCAGCCAGGTTGGTCTTGGCCCCGGGCGCCCTTCCGGAAGCTTTCCATTGCCCTGTCTGAGATACCCCTCCTGTCCCGTCCCCCACTGCTTTTTTCCTTCCTCACCTCTGTCCTGAGAGAAATTCCAGCGGAAGGTATGGGTGACACATTCTCTTCTTTACAGGTGGCAGCCTGGCAACTCCTGCAGAAAGGCCCGCAGAGTCCCACTCAAACCGGGCCACCCACAAAGCTGTGGCCCCTCACTCCCTCCCACCAGCACAGCCCCGAGACTGCTGCCAGGGCAGAGAATATGGAGTCAGGCACAGCTTCAGGGGCTATTGCTGCCTGGAGCGCTGTTTATATTGACCTCAACGAGGAACGCCTGGGGAGGGCGGGCCGGCAGGGTAAGGCTGCCCAGGTCAGCTAATACACAACCCTCAGGGAATCACATTGGTGAAAATGGATCTCGCTAAGGCAGAAGAGAAGCCAAGGAAAAAAAGGACACAATGCTATTTGCAGCACCGTAAATGAGTCTAGAAGTAATCACGTGACTTGTAGTAAGTCAGAAAGTGAAAGACACATATCATATCATATCACTTATAGGTGTTACCTAAAAATGGATAACAGGGCAGATATTTCCACGGAGAAGGGCAATCACAGATTCATTAAACAAACTTATGGTTCACCAATGGAAAGGTGTGAGGATTGGTTTCATTACGATATCGGGGTTAACAGACATATACAAACACAGGTGACATATATAATCACCAAAGACCTACAGAATACCAAGAGAGGACTACTCAATATTCTGTCATAACGTACATGGGAAAAGGATCCCAGGAAGAACAGTCATCTGTATATGTGTAAAAGAACCACATCTTCCACACCTACAACAAGCCAAACATTGTAATCAAACTAGCTGTAATAAAAAATTAAAAAAAAATAAATTAAAAACACGAACAAGAAGTAGTGAGACAAACTTGAGGGGCATTCTCCTGGCACATTCCATTCTAAATTCCAATCTAGAACAGCACTTCCACTGAGGCTCTCTTGCCCTAGTAACCAGATTTGGTAAGGGTAAACTGCTGCCACCTTGTGGCCGTTTCACACAACAGCAGCTTTAATCCCAGCGCTAATGGTCAGTTGATATTCAAAATCATTGCAGGCCTGTAAATGACACCTGCCCTGAAAACAAATCCTGGGGTGACATATCGACCAAAAAATTCAAAGGACGTCCATATTTCAAAACGACCATTTCAAAAGGCATATTTTACGCACATTAGTGTTCTGCTTCTTTTCCTTTCTTTCCTTTTTTGTTAGAAAAAACGGGAATGGAAAAAGGCATCCCACAGAATGGGCAAAAATCGTTGCAACCGAAACAATGGACAGAGGTTTAATCTCCAATATATATAAACAGCTCATGCAGCTTAATATTAAAAAAACAAACAACCCAATACAAAAATGGGCAGAAGATCTAAAGAGACGTTTCTTCAAAGAAGACACAGAGATGGCCAAGACGCACATGAAAAGCTGCTCAACAGCACTAATTATTAGAGAAATGCAAATCAAAACTACAATGAGGTATCACCTCACACCTGTTAGAATCGGCATCATCAGAAAATCTACAAACAACCAATTCTGGGGAGGGTGTGGACAAAAGGAGCCCTCTTCCACTATTGGTGGGAATGTAAATTGATACAGTCACTATGGAGAACAGTATGGAGTTTCCTTAAAAAAACTAGAAATAGAATTACCATCTGATCCAGCAATCCCACTTCTGGGCATATACCCAGAGAAAACCGTATTTCAAAAAGGCACATTCACCACAATGTTCGTTGCAGCACTATTTACAATAGCCAGGTAATGGAAGCAACATAATTGCCCACAGACAGATGAATGGATAAAGATGTGGTACATATATGAAATGGAATATTACTCGGCCATAAAAAGGAATGAAACTGGGTCATTTGTAGAGACATCGATGGATCGAGAGACTGTCATACAGAATGAAGTAAGTCAGAAAGAGGAAAACAACTACTGTATATTAATGCATATATGTGGAACCTAAAAAATGGTACAGATGAACTGGTTTGCAGGGAAGAAATAGAGACACAGAGGTAGAGAACAATCGTATGGACACCAAGGGTGGGAAGACATGGGGTGGTGGTGGTGGGATGAGTTGGGAGATTGGGATTGACCTGTATACATGTATATGCATAAAATACATAACTAATAATAACGTGCTGTATAAAAAAAATAAAATTAAATTTCAAAATTTTAAAAAATAAAATTTAAAAATAAAAGAGAAAAAACTTCTTCCCGTCACACAGATGTATTTATAGGAATGAATTATTTCCATGCTTATATCTATAAATATATAAAAGAGGAATAAAATCTAACTTGAACCATAAAAGAAAAAAACACCTGAACCCATGAGTTATACAGAGGAAAACCCTATCAGCGCACTTGCTCCAGTGGTAAACAATTCTGAAATTGGTCAGAGGTGGGAAACCATCTCCCATACAGCCAGCAACCCACCCCCCACGCAAGGAGCGTCCTCATTGCAAAGCTAGGGGACCGGGCCGAGGCATCTGTGAGTAAACGTGAGCTGAGCCCCAGGCCAGCTGCTGCTGAACTGTTCCCACCCTTCCCAGGTAAAACACCTGAATATGTACAAGGCCTTGAAAGCCTAGAGGAAGGACCGTGGAGCCACACCAGCGACACGACGCATGCCAACTTGGTGCCTGCAGGCCAGCCACGGTGGTCCTGTCCCCGGGTGCTCTTCTGGAAGCTCTCCATTGTCCTGCCTGAGATACACCTCGTGTCCCGGCCCCCACTGCTTTTTTCCTTCCTCACCTCTGTCTAGAGAGAAATTCCAGCGGAAGGTATGGGTGACACATCCTCTTCTTTACAGGCGGCAGCCTGGCAACTCCTGCAGAAAGGCCAGCAGAACCCCACTCACACCGGGCCACCCACAAAGCTGTGGCCCCTCATTCCCTCCCACCAGCACAGCCCCGAGACTGCTGATGGGGCAGAGAATATGGAGTCAGGCACAGCTTCAGGGGCTATTGCTGCCTGGAGCTCTGTTTATATTGACCTCAACGAGGCACAGCTGGGGAGGGCGGGCCGGCAGGGTAAGGCTGCCCAGATCAGCTAATCCACAACCCTCAGGGAATCACATTGTTGAAAATGGACCCCGCTAAGGCAGAAGAGAAGCCAAGGGAAAAAAGGACACAATGCCATTTGCAGCACCGTAGATAAGTCTAGAAGTAATCACATGAATTGTAGTAAGTCAGAAAGTGAAAGACACATATCATATCACTTAGAGGTGTTACCTAAAAATGGATACCGGGGCAGATATTTCCACGGAGAAGGGCAATCATAGATTCATTAAACAAACTTATGGTTCACCAATGGAAAGGTGTGAGGATTGGTTTCATTACGATATCGGGGTTAACAGACATATACAAACACAGGTGACATATATAATCACCAAAGACCTACAGAATACCAAGAGAGGACTACTCAATATTCTGTCATAACGTACATGGGAAAAGGATCCCAGGAAGAACAGTCATCTGTATATGTGTAAAAGAACCACATCTTCCACACCTACAAAAATCCAAACATTGTAATCAAACTTGATGTAATAAAAAATATTAAATTAAATTAAATACACGAACAAGAAGTAGTGAGACAAACGTGAGGGGCTTTCTCCTGGCACATTCCATTCTAAACTCCAATCTAGAACACCACTTCCACTGAGGCTCTCTTGCCCTAGTAACCAGATATGGTAAGGGTGAACTGCTGCCACCTTGTGGCCGTTTCACACAACAGCAGCTTTAATTCCAACTCTAATGGTCAGTTGATATTCAAAATCATTGCAGGCCTGTAAATGACACCTGCCCTGAAAACAAATCCTGGGGTGACATATCGACCAAGAAATTCAAAGGACGTCCATATTTCAAAACGACCATTTCAAAAGGCATATTTTACGCACATTAGTGTTCTGCTTCTTTTCCTTTCTTTCCTTTTTTGTTAAAAAACACGGGAATGGAAAATGGCATCCCACAGAATGGGCGAAAATCGTTGCAGACGAATCAATGGACAGAGGTTTAATCTCCAATATATATAAACAGCTCATGCAGCTTAATATTAAAAAAACAAACAACCCCCCAAAAAAATGGGCAGAAGATCTAAAGAGACGTTTCTTCAAAGGAGACACAGAGATGGCCAAGACGCACATGAAAAGCTGCTCAGCAGAACTAATTATTAGAGAAATGCAAATCAAAAGTACATTGAAGTATCACCTCACACCTGTTAGAATCGGCATCGTCAGAAAACCTACAAACAACCAATTCTGGGGAGGGTGTGGACAAAAGGAGCCCTCTTCCACTATTTGTGGGAATGTAAATTGATACAGTCACTATGGAGAACAGTATGGAGTTTCCTTAAAAAAACTAGAAATAGAATTACCATCTGATCCAGCAATTCCACTTCTGAGCATATACCCAGAGAAAACCGTATTTCAAAAACGAACATTCACCACAATGTTCGTTGCAGCACTATTTACAAGAGCCAGGTAATGGAAGCAACCTAAATGCCCACAGACAGATGAATGGATAAAGATGTGGTATATATATAAAATGGAATATTACTCGGCCATAAAAAGGAATGAAACTGGGTCATTTGTAGAGACATCGATGGATCGAGAGACTGTCATACAGAATGAAGTAAGTCAGAAAGAGGAAAACAAATATTGTATATTAATGCATATGTGTGGAACCTAAAAAAATGGTACAGATGAACTGGTTTGCAGGGAAGAAATAGAGACACAGAGGTAGAGAACAAACGTATGGACACCAAGTGTGGGAAGCCATGGGGTGGTGGTGGTGGGATGAGTTGGGAGATTAGGATTGACCTGTATACATGTATATGCATAAAATACATAACTAATAATAACCTGCTGTATAAAAATATAAATAAAATTAAATTTCAAAATTTTAAAAAATAAAATTTAAAAATAAAACAGAAAAAATTCTTCCCGTCACACAGATGTATTAATAGGAATGAATTATTTCCATGCTTATATCTATAAATACATAAAAGAGGAATACAATCTAACTTGAAACATAAAAGAAAAAAAAATCTGAACCCACCATTTATACAGAGGAAAACCCTATCTGGACACTTGCTCCAGCGGTAAACAATTCTGAAATTGGTCAGAGGTGGGGAACCATCTCCCATACAGCCAGCACCCCACCCCCCACGCAAGGAGCGTCCTTATTGCAAAGCTGGGGGACTGTGCCGAGGCATCTGTGCGTAAACGTGAGCTGAGCCCCAGGCCAGCTGCTGCTGAACTGTTCCCACCCTTCCCAGGTAAAACACCTGAATATGTACAAGGGCTTGAAAGCCTAGAGGAAGGGCTGTCGAGCCACACAAGCGACAGCACTCAGGCCAACTTGGTGCCTGCAGGCCAGCCAGGGTGGTCCTGGCCCCGGGCGCTCTTCCGGAAGCTTTCCATTGCCCTGCCTGAGATACCCCTCCTGTCCTGGCCCCCACTGCTTTTTTCCTTCCTCACCTCTGTCCGGAGAGAAATTCCAGCGGAAGGTATGGGTGACACATCCTCTTCTTTACACGTGTCAGCCTGGCAAATCCTGCAGAAAGGCCAGCAGAGCCCCACTCACACCGGGCCACCCAGAAAGCTGTGGCCCCTCACTCCCACCCACCAGCACAGCCCCGAGACTGCTGACGGGGCAGAGAATATGGAGTCAGGCACAGCTTCAGGGGCTATTGCTGCCTGGAGCGCTGTTTATATTGACCTCAACGAGGCACGCCTGGGGAGGGCGGGCCGGCAGGGTAAGGCTGCCCAGGTCAGCTAATCCACAACCCTCAGCGAATCACATTGTGGAAAATGGACCTCTCTAAGGCAGAAGAGAAGCCAAGGAAAAAAAGGACACAATGCCATTTGCAGCCCCGTAAATGAGTCTAGAAGTAATCACGTGACTTGTAGTAAGTCAGAAAGTGAAAGACACATACCATATCATATCACTTATAGGTGTTACCTAAAAATGGATACCAGGGCAGATATTTCCACGGAGAAGGGCAATCACAGATTCATTAAACAAACTTATGGTTCACGAATGGAAAGGTGTGAGGTTTGGTTTCATTACGATATCGGGGTTAACAGACATATACAAACACAGATGACATATATAATCACCAAAGACCTACAGAATACCAAGAGAGGACTACTCAACATTCTGTCATAACGTACATGGGAAAAGGATCCCAGGAAGAACAGACATCTGTATATGTGTAAAAGAACCACATCTTCCACACCTACAACAAGCCAAACATTGTAATAAAACTTGCTGTAATAAAAAATAAAAAAAATAAATTAAAAACACGAACAAGAAGTAGTGAGACAAACGTGAGGGGCTTTCTCCTGGCACATTCCATTCTAAATTCCAATCTAGAACACCACTTCCACTGAGGCTCTCTTGCCCTAGTAACCAGATTTGGTAAGGGTGAACTGCTGCCACCTTGTGGCCGTTTCACACAACAGCAGCTTTAATCCCAGCGCTAATGGTCAGTTGATATTCAAAATCATTGCAGGCCTGTAAATGACACCTGCCCTGAACACAATTCCTGGGGTCACATATCGACCAAAAAATTCAAAGGACGTCCATATTTCAAAACGACCGTTTCAAAAGGCATATTTTACGCACATTACTGTTCTGCTTCTTTTCCTTTCTTTCCTTTTTTGGTAAAAAAAACGGGAATGGAAAAAGGCATCCCTCAGAATGGGCAAAAATCGTTGCAAACGAATCAATGGACAGAGATTAATTCTCCAATATATATAAACAGCTCATGCAGCTTAATATTAAAAAAACAAACAACCCAATACAAAAATGGGCAGAAGATCTAAAGAGGCGTTTCTTCAAAGAAGACACAGAGATGGCCAAGACGCCCATGAAAAGCTGCTCAACAGCACTAATTATTAGAGAAATGCAAATCAAAACTACAATGAGGTATCACCTCACACCTGTTAGAATCGGCATCATCAGAAAATCTACAAACAACCAATTCTGGGGAGGGTGTGGACAAAAGGAGCCCTCTTCCACTATTGGTGGGAATGTAAATTGATACAGTCACTATGGAGAACAGTATGGAGTTTCCTTAAAAAAACTAGAAATAGAATTACCATCTGATCCAGCAATCCCACTTCTGGGCATATACCCAGAGAAAACCGTAAATCAAAAAGGCACATTCACCACAAAGTTCGTTGCAGCACAATTTACAATAGCCAGGTAATAGAAGCCACCTAAATGCCCATAGACAGATAAATGGATAAATATGTGGTACATATATAAAATGAAATATTACTCGGCCATAAAAAGGAATGAAACTGGGTCATTTGTAGAGACATCGATGGAACAAGGGACTGTCATACAGAATGAAGTCAGAAAGAGGAAACCAAATACTGTATATTAAGGCATATATGTGGTACCTAAAAAATGGTACAGATGAACTGGTTTGCAGCGAAGAAATAGAGACACAGAGGTAGAGAACAAACGTATGGACACCAAGTGTTGGAAGCCATGGGGTGGTGGTGGTGGGATGAGTTGGGAGATTGGGATTGACCTGTATACATGTATATGCATAAAATACATAACTAATAATAAACTGCTGTATAAAAAATATATTAATTAATTTCAAAATTCTAAAAAATAAAATTTAAAAATAAAAGAGAAAAAAGTTCTTCCCGTCACACAGATGTATTTATAGGAATGAATTATTTCCATGCTTATATCTATAAATACATAAAAGAGGAATAAAATCTAACTTGAAACATAAAAGAAAAAAAAAACCTGAACCCACCATTTATACAGAGGAAAACCCTATCTGGACACTTGCTCCAGCGGTAAACAATTCTGAAATTGGTCAGAGGTGGGGAACAATCTCCCATACAGCCAGCACCCCACCCCCCACGCAAGGAGCGTCCTCATTGCAAAGCTGGGGGATTGTGCCGAAGCATCTGTGCGTAAACGTGAGCTGAGCCCCAGGCCAGCTGCTGCTGAACTGTTCCCACCCTTCCCAGGTAAAACACCTGAATATGTACAAGGGCTTTAAAGCCTAGAGGAAGCGCCGTCGAGCCACACCAGCGACAGCACGCAGGCCAACTTGGTGCCTGCAGGCCAGCCAGGGTGGTCCTGGCCCCGGGCGCTCTTCCAGAAGCTTTCCATTGCCCTGCCTGAGATACCCCTCCTGTCCCGGCCCCCACTGCTTTTTTCCTTCCTCACCTCTGTCCGGAGAGAAATTCCAGCGGAAGTATGGGTGACACATCCTCTTCTTTACAGTTGGCAGCCTGGCAACTCCTGCAGAAAGGCCAGCAGAGTCCCACTCACACCGGGCCACTCACAAAGCTGTGGCCCCTCACTCCCTCCCACCAGCACAGCCCCGAGACTGCTGACGGGGCAGAGAATATGGAGTCAGGCACAGCTTCAGGGGCTATTGCTGACTGGAGCGCTGTTTATATTGACCTCAACGAGGCACACCTGTGGAGGGCAGGCCGGCAGGGTAAGGATGCCCAGGTCAGCTAATCCACAACCCTCAGGGAATCACATTGTTGAAAATGGACCTCACTAAGGCAGAATAGAAGCCAAGGAAAAAAAGGACACAATGCCATTTGCAGCACCGTAGATGAGACTCGAAGTAATCACGTGACATGTAGTAAGTCAGAAAGTGAAAGACACATATCATATCATATCACTTATAGGTGTTACCTAAAAATGGATACCAGGGCAGATATTTCCACGGAGAAGGGCAATCACAGATTCATTAAACAAACTTATGGTTCACCAATGGAAAGGTGTGAGGATTGGTTTCATTACGATATCGGGGTTAACAGACATATACAAACACAGGTGACATATATAATCACCAAAGACCTACAGAATACCAAGAGAGGACTACTCAACATTCTGTCATAACGTACATGGGAAAAGGATCCCAGGAAGAACAGTCATCTGTATATGTGTAAAAGAACCACATCTTCCACACCTACAACAAGCCAAACATTGTAATCAAACTTGCTGTAATAAAAAATATTAAATTAAATTAAATACACGAACAAGATGTAGTGAGACAATCGTGAGGGGCTTTCTCCTGGCACATTCCATTCTAAACTCCAATCTAGAACACCACTTCCACTGAGGCTCTCTTGCCCTAGTAACCAGATTTGGTAAGGGTGAACTGCTGCCACCTTGTGGCCGTTTCACACAACAGCAGCTTTAATCCCAGCGCTAATGGTCAGTTGATATTCAAAATCATTGCAGGCCTGTAAAGGACACCTGCCCTGAAAACAAATCCTGGGGTCACATATCGACCAAAAAATTCAAAGGACGTCCATATTTCAAAACGACCGTTTCAAAAGGCATATTTTACGCACATTAGTGTTCTGCTTCTTTTCCTTTCTTTCCTTTTTTGTTAAAAAATACGGGAATGGAAAAAGACATCACTCAGAATGGGCGAAAATTGTTGCAGACGAATCAATGGACAGAGGTTTAATCTCCAATATATATAAACAGCACATGCAGCTTAATATTAAAAAAACAAACAACCCAATACAAAAATGGGCAGAAGATCTAAAGAGACGTTTCTTCAAAGAAGACACAGAGATGGCCAAGACACACATGAATAGCTGCTCAACAGCACTAATTATTAGAGAAATGCAAATCAAAACTACAATGAGGTATCACCACACACCTGTTAGAATCGGCATCATCAGAAAATCTACAAACAACCAATTCTGGGGAGGGTGTGGACAAAAGGAGCCCTCTTCCACTATTGGTGGGAATGTAAATTGATACAGTCAGTATGGAGAACAGTATGGAGTTTCCTTAAAAAAACTAGATATAGAATTACCATCTGATCCAGCAATCCCACTTCTGGACATATACCCAGAGAAAACCGTAAATCAAAAAGGCACATTCACCACAATGTTCATTACAGCACTATTTACAATAGCCAGGTAATGGAAGCAACCTAAATGCCCACAGACAGATGAATGGATAAAGATGTGGTACATATATGAAATGGAATATTACTCGGCCATAAAAAGGAATGAGACTGGGTCATTTGTAGAGACATTGATGGATCGAGAGACTGTCATACAGAATGAAGTAAGTCAGAAAGAGGAAAACAAATATTGTATATTAATGCATATATGTGGAACCTAAAAAAATGGTACAGATGAACTGGTTTGCAGGGAAGAAATAGAGACACAGAGGTAGAGAACAAACGTATGGACACCAAGTGTGGGAAGCCATGGGGTGGTGGTGGTGGGATGAGTTGGGAGTTTGGGATTGACCTGTATACATGTATATGCATAAAATACATAACTAATAATAACGTGCTGTATAAGAAAATAAATAAAATTAAATTTCAAAATTTTAAAAAATAAAATTTAAAAATAAAACAGAAAAAAGTTCTTCCCGTCACACAGATGTATTTATAGGAATGAATTATTTCCATGCTTATATCTATAAATACATAAAAGAGGAATAATATCTAACTTGAACCATAAAAGAAAAAAAAAGTGAACCCACGAGTTATACAGAGGATATTCCAATCACGGCACTTGCTCCAACGGTAAACAATTCTGAAATTGGTCAGAGGTGGGGAACCATCTCCCATACAGCCAGCAACCCACCCCCCACGCTAGGAGCGTCCTCATTGCAAAGCTGGGGGACCGTGCCGAGGCATCTGTGAGTAAACGTGAGCTGAGCCCCAGGCCACCTGCTGCTGAACTGTCCCCAACCTTTCCAGGTAAAACACCTGAATATGTACAAGGGCTTGAAAGCCTAGAGGAAGGACCGTGGAGCCACACCAGCGACAGCACGCAGGCCAACTTGGTGCCTGCAGGCCAGCCAGGGTGGTCCTGGACCCTGGCGCTCTTCCAGAAGCTTTCCATTGCCCTGCCTGAGATACCCCTCCTGTCCCGGCCCCCACTGCTTTTTTCTTTCCTCACCTCTGTCCGGAGAGAAATTCCAGCGGAAGGTATGGGTGACACATCCTCTTCTTTCCAGGTGGCAGCCTGGCAACTCCTGCAGAAAGGCCAGCAGAACCCCACTCACACCGAGCCACCCACAAAGCTGTGGCCCCTCACTCCCTCCCACCAGCACAGCCCCGAGACTGCTGACGGGGCAGAGAATATGGAGTCAGGCACAGCTTCAGGGGCTATTGCTGCCTGGAGCTCTGTTTATATTGACCTCAACGAGGCACAGCTGGGGAGGGTGGGCCGGCAGGGTAAGGCTGCCCAGGTCAGCTAATCCACAACCCTCAGGGAATCACATTGTTGAAAATGGACCCCGCAAAGGCAGAAGAGTTGCGAAGGAAAAAAAGGTCACAATGCCATTTGCAGCACCGTAGATGAGTCTAGAAGTAATCACGTGACTTGTAGTAAGTCAGAAAGTGAAAGACACATATCATATCATATCACTTATAGGTGTTACCTAAAAATGGATACCAGGGCAGATATTTCCACGGAGAAGGGCAATCACAGATTCATTAAACAAACTTATGGTTCACCAATGGAAAGGTGTGAGGATTGGTTTCATTACGATATCGGGGTTAACAGACATAGACAAACACAGGTGACATATATAATCACCAAAGACCTACAGAATACCAAGAGAGGACTACTCAACATTCTGTCATAACGTACATGGGAAAAGGATCCCAGGAAGAACAGTCATCTGTATATGTGTAAAAGAACCACATCTTCCACACCTACAACAAGCCAAACATTGTAATCAAACTTGCTGTAATAAAAAATAAAAAATTAAATTAAAAACACGAACAAGAAGTAGTGAGACAAACGTGAGGGGCTTTCTCCTGGCACATTCCATTCTAAACTCCAATCTAGAACACCACTTCCACTGAGGCTCTCTTGCCCTAGTAAACAGATTTGGCAAGGGAGAACTGCTGCCACCTTGTGGCCGTTTCACACAACAGCAGCTTTAATCCCAGCGCTAATGGTCAGTTGATATTCAAAATCATTGCAGGCCTGTAAATGACACCTGCCCTGAAAACAAATCCTGGGGTCACATATCGACCAAAAAATTCAAAGGACGTCCATATTTCAAAACGACCATTTCAAAAGGCATATTTTACGCACATTAGTGTTCTGCTTCTTTTCCTTTCTTTCCTTTTTTGTTAAAAAACACGGGAATGGAAAAAGGCATCCCTCAGAATGGGCGAAAATCGTTGCGGATGAATTAATGGACAGAGGTTTAATCTCCAATATATATAAACAGCTCATGCAGCTTAATATTAAAAAATTAACAACCCCCAAAAAATGGGAAGTAGATCTAAAGAGACGTTTCTTCAAAGGAGACACAGAGATGGCCAAGACACACATGAAAAGCTGCTCAACAGCACTAATTATTAGAGAAATGCAAATCAAAACTACAATGAGGTATCACCTCACACCTGTTAGAATCGGCATCATCAGGAAATCTACAAACAACCAATTCTGGGGAGGGTGTGGACAAAAGGAGCCCTGTTGCACTATTGGTGGGAATGTAAAGTGATACAGTCACTATGGAGAACAGTATGGAGTTTCCTTTAAAAATCTAGAAACAGAATTACCATCTGATCCAGCAATCCCACTTCTGGGCATATACCCAGAGAAAACCGTATTTCAAAAAGGCACATTCACCACAATGTTCGTTGCAGCACTATTTACAATAGCCAGGTAATGGAAGCAACCTAAATGCCCACAGACAGATGAATGGATAAAGATGTGGTACATATATAAAATGGAATATTACTCGGCCATAAAAAGGAATGAAACTGGGTCATTTGTAGAGACATCGATGGATCGAGAGACTGTCATACAGAATGAAGTAAGTCAGAAAGAGGAAAACAAATATTGTATATTAATGCATATATGTGGAGCCTAAAAATGGTACAGATGAACTGGTTTGCAGGGAAGAAATAGAGACACAGAGGTAGAGAACAAACGTATGGACACCAAGTGTGGGAAGCCATGGGGTGGTGGTGGTGGGATGAGTTGGGAGTTTGGGATTGACCTGTATACATGTATATGCATAAAATTCATAACTAATAATAACGTGCTCTTTAAAAAAATAAATAAAATTAAATTTCAAAATTTTAAAAAATAAAATTTAAAAATAAAACAGAAAAAAGTTCTTCCCGTCACACAGATGTATTTATAGGAATGAATTATTTCCATGCTTATATCTATAAATACATAAAAGAGGAATAATATCTAACTTGAACCATAAAAGAAAAAAAAAGTGAACCCACGAGTTATACAGAGGAAATCCCTATCACGGCACTTGCTCCAACGGTAAACAATTCTGAAATTGGTCAGAGGTGGGGAACCATCTCCCATACAGCCAGCAACCCACCCCCCCACGCTAGGAGCGTCCTCATTGCAAAGCTGGGGGACCGTGCCGAGGCATCTGTGAGTAAACGTGAGCTGAGCCCCAGGCCAGCTGCTGCTGAACTGTCCCCACCCTTTCCAGGTAAAACACCTGAATATGTACAAGGGCTTGAAAGCCTAGAGGAAGGACCGTGGAGCCACACCAGCGACAGCACGCAGGCCAACTTGGTGCCTGCAGGCCAGCCAGCGTGGTCCTGGACCCTGGCGCTCTTCCAGAAGCTTTCCATTGCCCTGCCTGAGATACCCCTCCTGTCCCGGCCCCCACTGCTTTTTTCCTTGCTCACCTCTTTCCGAAGAGAAATTCCAGCGGAAGGTATGGGTGACACATCCTCTTCTTTACAGGCGGCAGCCTGGCAACTCCTGCAGAAAGGCCAGCAGAACCCCACTCACACCGGGCCACCCACAAAGCTGTGGCCCCTCACTCCCTCCCACCAGCACAGCCCCGAGACTGCTGACGGGGCAGAGAATATGGAGTCAGGCACAGCTTCAGGGGCTATTGCTGCCTGGAGCGCTGTTTATATTGACCTCAACGAGGCACAGCTGGGGAGGGCGGGCCGGCAGGGTAAGGCTGCCCAGGTCAGCTAATCCACAACCCTCAGGGAATCACATTGTTGAAAATGGACCCCGCTAAGGCAGAAGAGAAGCCAAGGGAAAAAAGGACACAATGCCATTTGCAGCACCGTAGATGAGTCTAGAAGTAATCACGTGACTTGTAGTAAGTCAGAAAGTGAAAGACACATATCATATCATATCACTTATAGGTGTTACCTAAAAATGGATACCAGGGCAGATATTTCCACGGAGAAGGGCAATCACAGATTCATTAAACAAACTTATGGTTCACCAATGGAAAGGTGTGAGGATTGGTTTCATTACGATATCGGGGTTAACAGACATATACAAACACAGGTGACATATATAATCACCAAAGACCTACAGAATACCAAGAGAGGACTACTCAACATTCTGTCATAACGTACATGGGAAAAGGATCCCAGGAAGAACAGTCATCTGTATATGTGTAAAAGAACCACATCTTCCACACCTACAACAAGCCAAACATTGTAATCAAACTTGCTGTAATAAAAAATAAAAAATTAAATTAAAAACACGAACAAGAAGTAGTGAGACAAACGTGAGGGGCTTTCTCCTGGCACATTCCATTCTAAACTCCAATCTAGAACACCACTTCCACTGAGGCTCTCTTGCCCTAGTAAACAGATTTGGCAAGGGAGAACTGCTGCCACCTTGTGGCCGTTTCACACAACAGCAGCTTTAATCCCAGCGCTAATGGTCAGTTGATATTCAAAATCATTGCAGGCCTGTAAATGACACCTGCCCTGAAAACAAATCCTGGGGTCACATATCGACCAAAAAATTCAAAGGACGTTCATATTTCAAAACGACCATTTCAAAAGGCATATTTTACGCACATTAGTGTTCTGCTTCTTTTCCTTTCTTTCCTTTTTTGTTAAAAAACACGGGAATGGAAAAAGGCATCCCTCAGAATGGGCGAAAATCGTTGCGGATGAATTAATGGACAGTGGTTTAATCTCCAATATATATAAACAGCTCATGCAGCTTAATATTAAAAAATTAACAACCCCCAAAAAATGGGAAGTAGATCTAAAGGGACGTTTCTTCAAAGGAGACACAGAGATGGCCAAGACACACATGAAAAGCTGCTCAACAGCACTAATTATTAGAGAAATGCAAATCAAAACTACAATGAGGTATCACCTCACACCTGTTAGAATCGGCATCATCAGGAAATCTACAAACAACCAATTCTGGGGAGGGTGTGGACAAAAGGAGCCCTGTTGCACTATTGGTGGGAATGTAAAGTGATACAGTCACTATGGAGAACAGTATGGAGTTTCCTTTAAAAATCTAGAAACAGAATTACCATCTGATCCAGCAATCCCACTTCTGGGCATATACCCAGAGAAAACCGTATTTCAAAAAGGCACATTCACCACAATGTTCGTTGCAGCACTATTTACAATAGCCAGGTAATGGAAGCAACCTAAATGCCCACAGACAGATGAATGGATAAAGATGTGGTACATATATAAAATGGAATATTACTCGGCCATAAAAAGGAATGAAACTGGGTCATTTGTAGAGACATCGATGGATCGAGAGACTGTCATACAGAATGAAGTAAGTCAGAAAGAGGAAAACAAATATTGTATATTAATGCATATATGTGGAGCCTAAAAATGGTACAGATGAACTCGTTTGCAGGGAAGAAATAGAGACACAGAGGTAGAGAACAAACGTATGGACACCAAGTGTGGGAAGCCATGGGGTGGTGGTGGTGGGATGAGTTGGGAGTTTGGGATTGACCTGTATACATGTATATGCATAAAATTCATAACTAATAATAACGTGCTCTTTAAAAAAATAAATAAAATTAAATTTCAAAATTTTAAAAAATAAAATTTAAAAATAAAACAGAAAAAAGTTCTTCCCGTCACACAGATGTATTTATAGGAATGAATTATTTCCATGCTTATATCTATAAATACATAAAAGAGGAATAATATCTAACTTGAACCATAAAAGAAAAAAAAAGTGAACCCACGAGTTATACAGAGGATATTCCAATCACGGCACTTGCTCCAACGGTAAACAATTCTGAAATTGGTCAGCGGTGGGGAACCATCTCCCATACAGCCAGCAACCCACCCCCCACGCTAGGAGCGTCCTCATTGCAAAGCTGGGGGTCCGAGCCGAGGCATCTGTGAGTAAACGTGAGCTGAGCCCCAGGCCAGCTGCTGCTGAACTGTCCCCACCCTTTCCAGGTAAAACACCTGAATATGTACAAGGGCTTGAAAGCCTAGAGGAAGGACCGTGGAGCCACACCAGCGACAGCACGCAGGCCAACTTGGTGCCTGCAGGCCAGCCAGCGTGGTCCTGGACCCTGGCGCTCTTCCAGAAGCTTTCCATTGTCCTGCCTGAGATACCCCTCCTGTCCCGGCCCCCACTGCTTTTTTCTTTCCTCACCTCTGTCCGGAGAGAAATTCCAGCGGAAGGTATGGGTGACACATCCTCTTCTTTCCAGGTGGCAGCCTGGCAACTCCTGCAGAAAGGCCAGCAGAACCCCACTCACACCGAGCCACCCACAAAGCTGTGGCCCCTCACTCCCTCCCACCAGCACAGCCCCGAGACTGCTGACGGGGCAGAGAATATGGAGTCAGGCACAGCTTCAGGGGCTATTGCTGCCTGGAGCTCTGTTTATATTGACCTCAACGAGGCACAGCTGGGGAGGGCGGGCCGGCAGGGTAAGGCTGCCCAGGTCAGCTAATCCACAACCCTCAGGGAATCACATTGTTGAAAATGGACCCCGCTAAGGCAGAAGAGTTGCCAAGGAAAAAAAGGTCACAATGCCATTTGCAGCACCGTAGATGAGTCTAGAAGTAATCACGTGACTTGTAGTAAGTCAGAAAGTGAAAGACACATATCATATCATATCACTTATAGGTGTTACCTAAAAATGGATACCAGGGCAGATATTTCCACGGAGAAGGGCAATCACAGATTCATTAAACAAACTTATGGTTCACCAATGGAAAGGTGTGAGGATTGGTTTCATTACGATATCGGGGTTAACAGACATAGACAAACACAGGTGACATATATAATCACCAAAGACCTACAGAATACCAAGAGAGGACTACTCAACATTCTGTCATAACGTACATGGGAAAAGGATCCCAGGAAGAACAGTCATCTGTATATGTGTAAAAGAACCACATCTTCCACACCTACAACAAGCCAAACATTGTAATCAAACTTGCTGTAATAAAAAATAAAAAATTAAATTAAAAACACGAACAAGAAGTAGTGAGACAAACGTGAGGGGCTTTCTCCTGGCACATTCCATTCTAAACTCCAATCTAGAACACCACTTCCACTGAGGCTCTCTTGCCCTAGTAAACAGATTTGGCAAGGGAGAACTGCTGCCACCTTGTGGCCGTTTCACACAACAGCAGCTTTAATCCCAGCGCTAATGGTCAGTTGATATTCAAAATCATTGCAGGCCTGTAAATGACACCTGCCCTGAAAACAAATCCTGGGGTCACATATCGACCAAAAAATTCAAAGGACGTCCATATTTCAAAACGACCATTTCAAAAGGCATATTTTACGCACATTAGTGTTCTGCTTCTTTTCCTTTCTTTCCTTTTTTGTTAAAAAAAACGGGAATGGAAAAAGGCATCCCTCAGGATGGGTGAAAATCGTTGCAAACGAATCAATGGACACAGGTTTAATCTCCAATATATATAAAGAGCTCATGCAGCTTAATATTAAAAAAACAAACAACCCAAAAAAAATGGGCAGAAGATCTAAAGAGACGTTTCTTCAAAGGAGACACAGAGATGGCCAAGACGCACATGAAAAGCTGCTCAACAGCACTAATTATTAGAGAAATGCAAATCAAAACTACAATGAGGTATCACCTCACACCTGTTAGAATCGGCATCATCAGAAAATCTACAAACATCCAATTCTGGGGAGGGTGTGGACAAAAGGAGCCCTCTTCCACTATTGGTGGGAATGTAAATTGATACAGTCACTATGGAGAACAGTATGGAGTTTCCTTAAAAAAACTAGAAATAGAATTACCATCTGATCCAGCAATCCCACTTCTGGGCATATACCCAGAGAAAACCGTATTTCAAAAAGGCACATTCACCACAATGTTCGTTGCAGCACTATTTACAATAGCCAGGTAATGGAAGCAACCTAAATGCCCACAGACAGATGAATGGATAAAGATGTGGTACATATATAAAATGGAATATGACTCGGCCATAAAAAGGAATGAAACTGGGTCATTTGTAGAGACATCGATGGATCGAGAGACTGTCATACAGAATGAAGTAAGTCAGAAAGAGGAAAACAAATATTGTATATTAATGCATATATGTGGAGCCTAAAAATGGTACAGATGAACTGGTTTGCAGGGAAGAAATAGAGACACAGATGTAGAGAACAAACGTATGGACACCAAGTGTGGGAAGCCATGGGGTGGTGGTGGTGGGATGAGTTGGGAGATTGGGATTGACCTGTATACATGTATATGCATAAAATACATAACTAATAATAACGTGCTGTATAAAAACATAAATAAAATTAAATTTCAAAATTTTAAAAAATAAAATTTAAAAATACAACAGAAAAAATTCTTCCCATCACACAGATGTATTTATAGGAAAGAATTATTTCCATGCTTATATCTATAAATACATAAAAGGGGAATAAAATCTAACTTGAACCATAAAAGAAAAAAAAAACCTGAACCCAGGAGTTATACAGAGGAAAACCCTCTCAGGGCACTTGCTCCAGTGGTAAACAATTCTGAAATTGGTCAGAGGTGGGGAACCATCTCCCATACAGCCAGCAACCCACCCCCCACACAAGGAGCGTCCTCATTGCAAAGCTGGGGGACCGTGCCGAGGCATCTGTGAGTAAACGTGAGCTGAGCCCCAGGCCAGCTGCTGCTGAACTGTTCCCACGCTTTCCAGGTAAAACACCTGAATATGTACAAGGGCTTGAAAGCCTAGAGGAAGGAACGTGGAGCCACACCAGCGACAGCACGCAGGCCAACTTGGTGCCTGCAGGCCAGCCAGCGTGGTCCTGGACCCTGGCGCTCTTCCAGAAGCTTTCCATTGCCCTGCCTGAGATACCCCTCCTGTCCCGGCCCCCACTGCTTTTTTCCTTGCTCACCTCTTTCCGAAGAGAAATTCCAGCGGAAGGTATGGGTGACACATCCTCTTCTTTACAGGCGGCAGCCTGGCAACTCCTGCAGAAAGGCCAGCAGAACCCCACTCACACCGGGCCACCCACAAAGCTGTGGCCCCTCACTCCCTCCCACCAGCACAGCCCCGAGACTGCTGACGGGGCAGAGAATATGGAGTCAGGCACAGCTTCAGGGGCTATTGCTGCCTGGAGCGCTGTTTATATTGACCTCAACGAGGCACAGCTGGGGAGGGCGGGCCGGCAGTGTAAGGCTGCCCAGGTCAGCTAATCCACAACCCTCAGGGAATCACATTGTTGAAAATGGACCCCGCTAAGGCAGAAGAGAAGCCAAGGGAAAAAAGGACACAATGCCATTTGCAGCACCGTAGATGAGTCTAGAAGTAATCACGTGACTTGTAATAAGTCAGAAAGTGAAAGACACATATCATATCATATCACTTAGAGGTGTTACCTAAAAATGGATACCAGGGCAGATATTTCCACGGAGAAGGGCAATCACAGATTCATTAAACAAACTTATGGTTCACCAATGGAAAGGTGTGAGGATTGGTTTCATTATGATATCGGGGTTAACAGACATATACAAACACAGGTGACATATATAATCACCAAAGACCTACAGAATACCAAGAGAGGACTACTCAACATTCTGTCATAACGTACATGGGAAAAGGATCCCAGGAAGAACAGTCATCTGTATATGTGTAAAAGAACCACATCTTCCACACCTACAACAAGCCAAACATTGTAATCAAACTTGCTGTAATAAAAAATAAAAACTTAAATTAAAAACACGAACAAGAAGTAGTGAGACAAACGTGAGGGGCTTTCTCCTGGTACATTCCATTCTAAACTCCAATGTAGAACACCACTTCCACTGAGGCTCTCTTGCCCTAGTAACCAGATTTGGTAAGGGTGAAGTGCTGCCACCTTGTGGCCGTTTCACACAACAGCAGCTTTAATCCCAGCGCTAATGGTCAGTTGATATTCAAAATCATTGCAGGCCTGTAAATGACACCTGCCCTGAAAACAAATCCTGGGGTCACATATCGACCAAAAAATTCAAAGGACGTCCATATTTCAAAACGACCGTTTCAAAAGGCATATTTTACGCACATTAGTGTTCTGCTTCTTTTCCTTTCTTTCCTTTTTTGTTAAAAAAAACGGGAATGGAAAAAGGCATCCCTCAGGATGGCTGAAAATCGTTGCAAACGAATCAATGGACAGAGGTTTAATCTCCAATATATATAAACATCTCATGCAGCTTAATATTAAAAAAACAAACATTCCAAAAAAAATGGGCAGAAGATCTAAAGAGACGTTTCTTCAAAGGAGACACAGAGATGGTCAAGACGCACATGAAAAGCTGCTCAACAGCACTAATTATTAGAGAAATGCAAATCAAAACTACAATGAGGTATCACCTCACACCTGTTAGAATCGGCATCATCAGAAAATCTACAAACAACCAATTCTGGGGAGGGTGTGGACAAAAGGAGCCCTCTTCCACTATTGGTGGGAATGTAAATTGATACAGTCACTATGGAGAACAGTATGGAGTTTCCTTAAAAAAACTAGAAATAGAATTACCATCTGATCCAGCAATCCCACTTCTGGGCATATACCCAGAGAAAACCGTATTTCAAAAAGGCACATTCACCACAATGTTCGTTGCAGCACTATTTACAATAGCCAGGTAATGGAAGCAACCTAAATGCCCACAGACAGATGAATGGATAAAGATGTGGTACATATATAAAATGGAATATGACTCGGCCATAAAAAGGAATGAAACTGGGTCATTTGTAGAGACATCGATGGATCGAGAGACTGTCATACAGAATGAAGTAAGTCAGAAAGAGGAAAACAAATATTGTATATTAATGCATATATGTGGAGCCTAAAAATTGTACAGATGAACTGGTTTGCAGGGAAGAAATAGAGACACAGAGGTAGAGAACAAACGTATGGACACCAAGTGTGGGAATCCATGGGGTGGTGGTGGTGGGATGAGTTGGGAGATTGGGATTGACCTGTATACATGTATATGCATAAAATACATAACTAATAATAACGTGCTGTATAAAATCATAAATAAAATTAAATTTCAAAATTTTAAAAAATAAAATTTAAAAATAAAACAGAAAAAATTCTTCCCGTCACACAGATGTATTTATAGGAATGAATTATTTCCATGCTTATATTTATAAATACATAAAAGAGGAATAAAATCTAACTTGAACCAAAAAAGAAAAAAAAATTGAACCCACGAGTTATACAGAGGAAAACCCTATCACGGCACTTGCTCCAGCGGTAAACAATTCTGAAATTGATCAGAGGTGGGGAACCATCTCCCATATAGCCAGCAACCCACCCCCCACGCAAGGAGCATCCTCATTGCAAAGCTGGGGGACCGTGCCGAGGCATCTGTGATTAAACGTGAGCTGAGCCCCAGGCCAGCTGCTGCTGAACTGTTCCCACCCTTTCCAGGTAAAACACCTGAATATGTACAAGGGCTTGAAAGCCTAGAGGAAGGACCGTGGAGCCACACCAGTGACAGCACGCAGGCCAACTTGGTGCCTGCAGGCCAGCCAGCGTGGTCCTGGACCCTGGCGCTCTTCCAGAAGCTTTCCATTGCCCTGCCTGAGATACCCCTCCTGTCCCGGCCCCCACTGCTTTTTTCCTTCCTCACCTCTGTCCGGAGAGAAATTCCAGCGGAAGGTATGGGTGACACATCCTCTTCTTTACAGGCGGCAGCCTGGCAACTCCTGCAGAAAGGCCAGCAGAACCCCACTCACACCGGGCCACCCACAAAGCTGTGGCCCCTCACTCCCTCCCACCAGCACAGCCCCGAGACTGCTGACGGGGCAGAGAATATGGAGTCAGGCACAGCTTCAGGGGCTATTGCTGCCTGGAGCGCTGTTTATATTGACCTCAACGAGGCACAGCTGGGGAGGGCGGGCCGGCAGGTTAAGGCTGCCCAGGTCAGCTAATCCACAACCCTCAGGGAATCACATTGTTGAAAATGGACCCCACTAAGGCAGAAGAGAAGCCAAGGGAAAAAAGGACACAATGCCATTTGCAGCACCGTAGATGAGTCTAGAATTAATCACGTGACTTGTAGTAAGTCAGAAAGTGAAAGACACATATCATATCATATCACTTAGAGGTGTTACCTAAAAATGGATACCAGGGCAGATATTTCCACGGAGAAGGGCAATCACAGATTCATTAAACAAACTTATGGTTCACCAATGGAAAGGTGTGAGGATTGGTTTCATTACGATATCGGGGTTAACAGACATATACAAACACAGGTGACATATATAATCGCCAAAGACCTACAGAATACCAAGAGAGGACTACTCAACATTCTGTCATAACGTACATGGGAAAAGGATCCCAAGAAGAACAGTCATCTGTATATGTGTAAAAGAACCACATCTTCCACACCTACAACAAGCCAAACATTGTAATCAAACTTGCTGTAATAAAAAATAAAAACTTAAATTAAAAACACGAACAAGAAGTAGTGAGACAAACGTGAGGGGCTTTCTCCTGGTACATTCCATTCTAAACTCCAATCTAGAACACCACTTCCACTGAGGCTCTCTTGCCCTAGTAACCAGATTTGGTAAGGGTGAACTGCTGCCACCTTGTGGCCGTTTCACACAACAGCCGCTTTTATCCCAACGCTAATGGTCAGTTGATATTCAAAATCATTGCAGGCCTGTAAATGACACCTGCCCTGAAAACAAATCCTGGGGTCACATATCGACCAAAAAATTCAAAGGACGTCCATATTTCAAAACGACCGTTTCAAAAGGCATATTTTACGCACATTAGTGTTCTGCTTCTTTTCCTTTCTCTCCTTTTTTGTTAAAAAAAACGGGAATGGAAAAAGGCATCCCTCAGGATGGGTGAAAATCGTTGCAAACGAATCAATGGACACAGGTTTAATCTCCAATATATATAAACTGCTCATGCAGCTTAATATTAAAAAAACAAACAACCCCAAAAAAAATGGGCAGAAGATCTAAAGAGACGTTTCTTCAAAGGAGACACAGAGATGGCCAAGACGCACATGAAAAGCTGCTCAACAGCACTAATTATTAGAGAAATGCAAATCAAAACTACAATGAGGTATCACCTCACACCTGTTAGAATCGGCATCATCAGAAAATCTACAAACAACCAATTCTGGGGAGGGTGTGGACAAAAGGAGCCCTCTTCCACTATTGGTGGGAATGTAAATTGATACAGTCACTATGGAGAACAGTATGGAGTTTCCTTAAAAAAACTAGAAATAGAATTACCATCTGATCCAGCAATCCCACTTCTGGGCATATACCCAGAGAAAACCGTATTTCAAAAAGGCACATTCACCACAATGTTCGTTGCAGCACTATTTACAATAGCCAGGTAATGGAAGCAACCTAAATGCCCACAGACAGATGAATGGATAAAGATGTGGTACATATATAAAATGGAATATGACTCGGCCATAAAAAGGAATGAAACTGGGTCATTTGTAGAGACATCGATGGATCGAGAGACTGTCATACTGAATGAAGTAAGTCAGAAAGAGGAAAACAAATATTGTATATTAATGCATATATGTGGAGCCTAAAAATGGTACAGATGAACTGGTTTGCAGGGAAGAAATAGAGACACAGAGGTAGAGAACAAACGTATGGACACCAAGTGTGGGAAGCCATGGGGTGGTGGTGGTGGGATGAGTTGGGAGATTGGGATTGACCTGTATACATGTATATGCATAAAATACATAACTAATAATAACGTGCTGTATAAAAACATAAATAAAATTAAATTTCAAAATTTTAAAAAATAAAATTTAAAAATAAAACAGAAAAAATTCTTCCCATCACACAGATGTATTTATAGGAAAGAATTATTTCCATGCTTATATCTATAAATACATAAAAGGGGAATAAAATCTAACTTGAACCATAAAAGAAAAAAAAAACCTGAACCCAGGAGTTATACAGAGGAAAACCCTATCAGGGCACTTGCTCCAGTGGTAAACAATTCTGAAATTGGTCAGAGGTGGGGAACCATCTCCCATACAGCCAGCAACCCACCCCCCACGCAAGGAGCGTCCTCATTGCAAAGCTGGGGGACCGTGCCGAGGCATCTGTGAGTAAACGTGAGCTGAGCCCCAGGCCAGCTGCTGCTGAACTGTTCCCACCCTTTCCAGGTAAAACACCTGAATATGTACAAGGGCTTGAAAGCCTAGAGGAAGGACCGTGGAGCCACACCAGCGACAGCACGCAGGCCAACTTGGTGCCTGCAGGCCAGCCAGCGTGGTCCTGGACCCTGGCGCTCTTCCAGAAGCTTTCCATTGCCCTGCCTGAGATACCCCTCCTGTCCCGGACCTCACTGCTTTTTTCCTTGCTCACCTCTGTCCGAAGAGAAATTCCAGCGGAAGGTATGGGTGACACATCCTCTTCTTTACAGGCGGCAGCCTGGCAACTCCTGCAGAAAGGCCAGCAGAACCCCACTCACACCGGGCCACCCACAAAGCTGTGGCCCCTCACTCCCTCCCACCAGCACAGCCCCGAGACTGCTGACGGGGCAGAGAATATGGAGTCAGGCACAGCTTCAGGGGCTATTGCTGCCTGGAGCGCTGTTTATATTGACCTCAAGGAGGCACACCTGGGGAGGGCGGGCCGGCAGGGTAAGGCTGCCCAGGTCAGCTAATCCACAACCCTCAGGGAATCACATTGTTGAAAATGGACCCCGCTAAGGCAGAAGAGAAGCCAAGGGAAAAAAGGACACAATGCCATTTGCAGCACCGTAGATGAGTCTAGAAGTAATCACGTGACTTGTAGTAAGTCAGAAAGTGAAAGACACATATCATATCATATCACTTAGAGGTGTTACCTAAAAATGGATACCAGGGCAGATATTTCCACGGAGAAGGGCAATCACAGATTCATTAAACAAACTTATGGTTCACCAATGGAAAGGTGTGAGGATTGGTTTCATTACGATATCGGGGTTAACAGACATATACAAACACAGGTGACATATATAATCGCCAAAGACCTACAGAATACCAAGAGAGGACTACTCAACATTCTGTCATAACGTACATGGGAAAAGGATCCCAAGAAGAACAGTCATCTGTATATGTGTAAAAGAACCACATCTTCCACACCTACAACAAGCCAAACATTGTAATCAAACTTGCTGTAATAAAAAATAAAAACTTAAATTAAAAACACGAACAAGAAGTAGTGAGACAAACGTGAGGGGCTTTCTCCTGGTACATTCCATTCTAAACTCCAATGTAGAACACCACTTCCACTGAGGCTCTCTTGCCCTAGTAACCAGATTTGGTAAGGGTGAACTGCTGCCACCTTGTGGCCGTTTCACACAACAGCAGCTTTAATCCCAACGCTAATGGTCAGTTGATATTCAAAATCATTGCAGGCCTGTAAATGACACCTGCCCTGAAAACAAATCCTGGGGTCACATATCGACCAAAAAATTCAAAGGACGTCCATATTTCAAAACGACCGTTTCAAAAGGCATATTTTACGCACATTAGTGTTCTGCTTCTTTTCCTTTCTTTCCTTTTTTGTTAAAAAAAACGGGAATGGAAAAAGGCATCCCTCAGGATGGGTGAAAATCGTTGCAAACGAATCAATGGACACAGGTTTAATCTCCAATATATATAAACAGCTCATGCAGCTTAATATTAAAAAAACAAACAACCCCAAAAAAATGGGCAGAAGATCTAAAGAGACGTTTCTTCAAAGGAGACACAGAGATGGCCAAGACGCACATGAAAAGCTGCTCAACAGCACTAATTATTAGAGAAATGCAAATCAAAACTACAATGAGGTATCACCTCACACCTGTTAGAATCGGCATCATCAGAAAATCTACAAACAACCAATTCTGGGGAGGGTGTGGACAAAAGGAGCCCTCTTCCACTATTGGTGGGAATGTAAATTGATACAGTCACTATGGAGAACAGTATGGAGTTTCCTTAAAAAAACTAGAAATAGAATTACCATCTGATCCAGCAATCCCACTTCTGGGCATATACCCAGAGAAAACCGTATTTCAAAAAGGCACATTCACCACAATGTTCGTTGCAGCACTATTTACAATAGCCAGGTAATGGAAGCAACCTAAATGCCCACAGACAGATGAATGGATAAAGATGTGGTACATATATAAAATGGAATATGACTCGGCCATAAAAAGGAATGAAACTGGGTCATTTGTAGAGACATCGATGGATCGAGAGACTGTCATACAGAATGAAGTAAGTCAGAAAGAGGAAAACAAATATTGTATATTAATGCATATATGTGGAGCCTAAAAATGGTACAGATGAACTGGTTTGCAGGGAAGAAATAGAGACACAGAGGTAGAGAACAAACGTATGGACACCAAGTGTGGGAAGCCATGGGGTGGTGGTGGTGGGATGAGTTGGGAGATTGGGATTGACCTGTATACATGTATATGCATAAAATACATAACTAATAATAACGTGCTGTATAAAAACATAAATAAAATTAAATTTCAAAATTTTAAAAAATAAAATTTAAAAATAAAACTGAAAAAATTCTTCTCATCACACAGATGTATTTATAGGAAAGAATTATTTCCATGCTTATATCTATAAATACATAAAAGGGGAATAAAATCTAACTTGAACCATAAAAGAAAAAAAAAACCTGAACCCAGGAGTTATACAGAGGAAAACCCTATCAGGGCACTTGCTCCAGTGGTAAACAATTCTGAAATTGGTCAGAGGTGGGGAACCATCTCCCATACAGCCAGCAACCCACCCCCCACGCAAGGAGCGTCCTCATTGCAAAGCTGGGGGACCGTGCCGAGGCATCTGTGAGTAAACGTGAGCTGAGCCCCAGGCCACCTGCTGCTGAACTGTTCCCACCCTTTCCAGGTAAAACACCTGAATATGTACAAGGGCTTGAAAGCCTAGAGGAAGGACCGTGGAGCCACACCAGTGACAGCACGCAGGCCATCTTGGTGCCTGCAGGACAGCCAGCATTGTCCAGGACCCTGGCGCTCTTCCAGAAGCTTTCCATTGCCCTGCCTGAGATACCCCTCCTGTCCCGGCCCCCACTGCTTTTTTCCTTCCTCACCTCTGTCCGGAGAGAAATTCCAGCGGAAGGTATGGGTGACACATCCTCTTCTTTACAGGCGGCAGCCTGGCAACTCCTGCAGAAAGGCCAGCAGAACCCCACTCACACCGGGCCACCCACAAAGCTGTGGCCCCTCACTCCCTCCCACCAGCACAGCCCCGAGACTGCTGACGGGGCAGAGAATATGGAGTCAGGCACAGCTTCAGGGGCTATTGCTGCCTGGAGCGCTGTTTATATTGACCTCAAGGAGGCACACCTGGGGAGGGCGGGCCGGCAGGGTAAGGCTGCCCAGGTCAGCTAATCCACAACCCTCAGGGAATCACATTGTTGAAAATGGACCCCGCTAAGGCAGAAGAGAAGCCAAGGGAAAAAAGGACACAATGCCATTTGCAGCACCGTAGATGAGTCTAGAAGTAATCACGTGACTTGTAGTAAGTCAGAAAGTGAAAGACACATATCATATCATATCACTTAGAGGTGTTACCTAAAAATGGATACCAGGGCAGATATTTCCACGGAGAAGGGCAATCACAGATTCATTAAACAAACTTATGGTTCACCAATGGAAAGGTGTGAGGATTGGTTTCATTACGATATCGGGGTTAACAGACATATACAAACACAGGTGACATATATAATCACCAAAGACCTACAGAATACCAAGAGAGGACTACTCAACATTCTGTCATAACGTACATGGGAAAAGGATCCCAAGAAGAACAGTCATCTGTATATGTGTAAAAGAACCACATCTTCCACACCTACAACAAGCCAAACATTGTAATCAAACTTGCTGTAATAAAAAATAAAAACTTAAATTAAAAACACGAACAAGAAGTAGTGAGACAAACGTGAGGGGCTTTCTCCTGGTACATTCCATTCTAAACTCCAATCTAGAACACCACTTCCACTGAGGCTCTCTTGCCCTAGTAACCAGATTTGGTAAGGGTGAACTGCTGCCACCTTGTGGCCGTTTCACACAACAGCAGCTTTAATCCCAACGCTAATGGTCAGTTGATATTCAAAATCATTGCAGGCCTGTAAATGACACCTGCCCTGAAAACAAATCCTGGGGTCACATATCGACCAAAAAATTCAAAGGACGTCCATATTTCAAAACGACCGTTTCAAAAGGCATATTTTACGCACATTAGTGTTCTGCTTCTTTTCCTTTCTTTCCTTTTTTGTTAAAAAAAGCGGGAATGTAAAAAGGCATCCCTCAGGATGGGTGAAAATCGTTGCAAACGAATCAATGGACACAGGTTTAATCTCCAATATATATAAACAGCTCATGCAGCTTAATATTAAAAAAAACAAACAACCCCCAAAAAAATGGGCAGAAGATCTAAAGAGACGTTTCTTCAAAGGAGACACAGAGAGGGCCAAGATGCACATGAAAAGCTGCTCAACAGCACTAATTATTAGAGAAATGCAAATCAAAACTACAATGAGGTATCACCTCACACCTGTTAGAATCGGCATCATCAGAAAATCTACAAACAACCAATTCTGGGGAGGGTGTGGACAAAAGGAGCCCTCTTCCACTATTGGTGGGAATGTAAATTGATACAGTCACTATGGAGAACAGTATGGAGTTTCCTTAAAAAAACTAGAAATAGAATTACCATCTGATCCAGCAATCCCACTTCTGGGCATATACCCAGAGAAAACCGTATTTCAAAAAGGCACATTCACCACAATGTTCGTTGCAGCACTATTTACAATAGCCAGGTAATGGAAGCAACCTAAATGCCCACAGACAGATGAATGGATAAAGATGTGGTACATATATAAAATGGAATATGACTCGGCCATAAAAAGGAATGAAACTGGGTCATTTGTAGAGACATCGATGGATCGAGAGACTGTCATACTGAATGAAGTAAGTCAGAAAGAGGAAAACAAATATTGTATATTAATGCATATATGTGGAGCCTAAAATTGGTACAGATGAACTGGTTTGCAGGGAAGAAATAGAGACACAGAGGTAGAGAACAAACGTATGGACACCAAGTGTGGGAAGCCATGGGGTGGTGGTGGTGGGATGAGTTGGGAGATTGGGATTGACCTGTATACATGTATATGCATAAAATGCATAACTAATAATAACGTGCTGTATAAAAACATAAATAAAATTAAATTTCAAAATTTTAAAAAATAAAATTTAAAAATAAAACAGAAAAAATTCTTCCCATCACACAGATGTATTTATAGGAAAGAATTATTTCCATGCTTATATCTATAAATACATAAAAGGGGAATAAAATCTAACTTGAACCATAAAAGAAAAAATAAACCTGAACCCAGGAGTTATACAGAGGAAAACCCTATCAGGGCACTTGCTCCAGTGGTAAACAATTCTGAAATTGGTCAGAGGTGGGGAACCATCTCCCATACAGCCAGCAACCCACCCCCCACGCAAGGAGCGTCCTCATTGCAAAGCTGGGGGACCGTGCCGAGGCATCTGTGAGTAAACGTGAGCTGAGCCCCAGGCCAGCTGCTGCTGAACTGTTCCCACCCTTTCCAGGTAAAACACCTGAATATGTACAAGGGCTTGAAAGCCTAGAGGAAGGACCGTGGAGCCACACCAGCGACAGCACGCAGGCCAACTTGGTGCCTGCAGGCCAGCCAGCGTGGTCCTGGACCCTGGCGCTCTTCCAGAAGCTTTCCATTGCCCTGCCTGAGATACCCCTCCTGTCCCGGACCTCACTGCTTTTTTCCTTGCTCACCTCTGTCCGAAGAGAAATTCCAGCGGAAGGTATGGGTGACACATCCTCTTCTTTACAGGCGGCAGCCTGGCAACTCCTGCAGAAAGGCCAGCAGAACCCCACTCACACCGGGCCACCCACAAAGCTGTGGCCCCTCACTCCCTCCCACCAGCACAGCCCCGAGACTGCTGACGGGGCAGAGAATATGGAGTCAGGCACAGCTTCAGGGGCTATTGCTGCCTGGAGCGCTGTTTATATTGACCTCAAGGAGGCACACCTGGGGAGGGCGGGCCGGCAGGGTAAGGCTGCCCAGGTCAGCTAATCCACAACCCTCAGGGAATCACATTGTTGAAAATGGACCCCGCTAAGGCAGAAGAGAAGCCAAGGGAAAAAAGGACACAATGCCATTTGCAGCACCGTAGATGAGTCTAGAAGTAATCACGTGACTTGTAGTAAGTCAGAAAGTGAAAGACACATATCATATCATATCACTTAGAGGTGTTACCTAAAAATGGATACCAGGGCAGATATTTCCACGGAGAAGGGCAATCACAGATTCATTAAACAAACTTATGGTTCACCAATGGAAAGGTGTGAGGATTGGTTTCATTACGATATCGGGGTTAACAGACATATACAAACACAGGTGACATATATAATCGCCAAAGACCTACAGAATACCAAGAGAGGACTACTCAACATTCTGTCATAACGTACATGGGAAAAGGATCCCAAGAAGAACAGTCATCTGTATATGTGTAAAAGAACCACATCTTCCACACCTACAACAAGCCAAACATTGTAATCAAACTTGCTGTAATAAAAAATAAAAACTTAAATTAAAAACACGAACAAGAAGTAGTGAGACAAACGTGAGGGGCTTTCTCCTGGTACATTCCATTCTAAACTCCAATGTAGAACACCACTTCCACTGAGGCTCTCTTGCCCTAGTAACCAGATTTGGTAAGGGTGAACTGCTGCCACCTTGTGGCCGTTTCACACAACAGCAGCTTTAATCCCAACGCTAATGGTCAGTTGATATTCAAAATCATTGCAGGCCTGTAAATGACACCTGCCCTGAAAACAAATCCTGGGGTCACATATCGACCAAAAAATTCAAAGGACGTCCATATTTCAAAACGACCGTTTCAAAAGGCATATTTTACGCACATTAGTGTTCTGCTTCTTTTCCTTTCTTTCCTTTTTTGTTAAAAAAAACGGGAATGGAAAAAGGCATCCCTCAGGATGGGTGAAAATCGTTGCAAACGAATCAATGGACACAGGTTTAATCTCCAATATATATAAACAGCTCATGCAGCTTAATATTAAAAAAACAAACAACCCCAAAAAAATGGGCAGAAGATCTAAAGAGACGTTTCTTCAAAGGAGACACAGAGATGGCCAAGACGCACATGAAAAGCTGCTCAACAGCACTAATTATTAGAGAAATGCAAATCAAAACTACAATGAGGTATCACCTCACACCTGTTAGAATCGGCATCATCAGAAAATCTACAAACAACCAATTCTGGGGAGGGTGTGGACAAAAGGAGCCCTCTTCCACTATTGGTGGGAATGTAAATTGATACAGTCACTATGGAGAACAGTATGGAGTTTCCTTAAAAAAACTAGAAATAGAATTACCATCTGATCCAGCAATCCCACTTCTGGGCATATACCCAGAGAAAACCGTATTTCAAAAAGGCACATTCACCACAATGTTCGTTGCAGCACTATTTACAATAGCCAGGTAATGGAAGCAACCTAAATGCCCACAGACAGATGAATGGATAAAGATGTGGTACATATATAAAATGGAATATGACTCGGCCATAAAAAGGAATGAAACTGGGTCATTTGTAGAGACATCGATGGATCGAGAGACTGTCATACAGAATGAAGTAAGTCAGAAAGAGGAAAACAAATATTGTATATTAATGCATATATGTGGAGCCTAAAAATGGTACAGATGAACTGGTTTGCAGGGAAGAAATAGAGACACAGAGGTAGAGAACAAACGTATGGACACCAAGTGTGGGAAGCCATGGGGTGGTGGTGGTGGGATGAGTTGGGAGATTGGGATTGACCTGTATACATGTATATGCATAAAATACATAACTAATAATAACGTGCTGTATAAAAACATAAATAAAATTAAATTTCAAAATTTTAAAAAATAAAATTTAAAAATAAAACTGAAAAAATTCTTCTCATCACACAGATGTATTTATAGGAAAGAATTATTTCCATGCTTATATCTATAAATACATAAAAGGGGAATAAAATCTAACTTGAACCATAAAAGAAAAAAAAAACCTGAACCCAGGAGTTATACAGAGGAAAACCCTATCAGGGCACTTGCTCCAGTGGTAAACAATTCTGAAATTGGTCAGAGGTGGGGAACCATCTCCCATACAGCCAGCAACCCACCCCCCACGCAAGGAGCGTCCTCATTGCAAAGCTGGGGGACCGTGCCGAGGCATCTGTGAGTAAACGTGAGCTGAGCCCCAGGCCACCTGCTGCTGAACTGTTCCCACCCTTTCCAGGTAAAACACCTGAATATGTACAAGGGCTTGAAAGCCTAGAGGAAGGACCGTGGAGCCACACCAGTGACAGCACGCAGGCCATCTTGGTGCCTGCAGGACAGCCAGCATTGTCCAGGACCCTGGCGCTCTTCCAGAAGCTTTCCATTGCCCTGCCTGAGATACCCCTCCTGTCCCGGCCCCCACTGCTTTTTTCCTTCCTCACCTCTGTCCGGAGAGAAATTCCAGCGGAAGGTATGGGTGACACATCCTCTTCTTTACAGGCGGCAGCCTGGCAACTCCTGCAGAAAGGCCAGCAGAACCCCACTCACACCGGGCCACCCACAAAGCTGTGGCCCCTCACTCCCTCCCACCAGCACAGCCCCGAGACTGCTGACGGGGCAGAGAATATGGAGTCAGGCACAGCTTCAGGGGCTATTGCTGCCTGGAGCGCTGTTTATATTGACCTCAAGGAGGCACACCTGGGGAGGGCGGGCCGGCAGGGTAAGGCTGCCCAGGTCAGCTAATCCACAACCCTCAGGGAATCACATTGTTGAAAATGGACCCCGCTAAGGCAGAAGAGAAGCCAAGGGAAAAAAGGACACAATGCCATTTGCAGCACCGTAGATGAGTCTAGAAGTAATCACGTGACTTGTAGTAAGTCAGAAAGTGAAAGACACATATCATATCATATCACCTATAGCTGTTACCTAAAAATGGATACCAGGGCAGATATTTCCACGGAGAAGGGCAATCACAGATTCATTAAACAAACTTATGGTTCACCAATGGAAAGGTGTGAGGATTGTTTTCATTACGATATCGGGGTTAACAGACATATACAAACACAGGTGACATATATAATCGCCAAAGACCTACAGAATACCAAGAGAGGACTACTCAACATTCTGTCATAACGTACATGGGAAAAGGATCCCAAGAAGAACAGTCATCTGTATATGTGTAAAAGAACCACATCTTCCACACCTACAACAAGCCAAACATTGTAATCAAACTTGCTGTAATAAAAAATAAAAACTTAAATTAAAAACACGAACAAGAAGTAGTGAGACAAACGTGAGGGGCTTTCTCCTGGTACATTCCATTCTAAACTCCAATCTAGAACACCACTTCCACTGAGGCTCTCTTGCCCTAGTAACCAGATTTGGTAAGGGTGAACTGCTGCCACCTTGTGGCCGTTTCACACAACAGCAGCTTTAATCCCAACGCTAATGGTCAGTTGATATTCAAAATCATTGCAGGCCTGTAAATGACACCTGCCCTGAAAACAAATCCTGGGGTCACATATCGACCAAAAAATTCAAAGGACGTCCATATTTCAAAACGACCGTTTCAAAAGGCATATTTTATGCACATTAGTGTTCTGCTTCTTTTCCTTTCTTTCCTTTTTTGTTAAAAAAAGCGGGAATGTAAAAAGGCATCCCTCAGGATGGGTGAAAATCGTTGCAAACGAATCAATGGACACAGGTTTAATCTCCAATATATATAAACAGCTCATGCAGCTTAATATTAAAAAAAACAAACAACCCCCAAAAAAATGGGCAGAAGATCTAAAGAGACGTTTCTTCAAAGGAGACACAGAGAGGGCCAAGATGCACATGAAAAGCTGCTCAACAGCACTAATTATTAGAGAAATGCAAATCAAAACTACAATGAGGTATCACCTCACACCTGTTAGAATCGGCATCATCAGAAAATCTACAAACAACCAATTCTGGGGAGGGTGTGGACAAAAGGAGCCCTCTTCCACTATTGGTGGGAATGTAAATTGATACAGTCACTATGGAGAACAGTATGGAGTTTCCTTAAAAAAACTAGAAATAGAATTACCATCTGATCCAGCAATCCCACTTCTGGGCATATACCCAGAGAAAACCGTATTTCAAAAAGGCACATTCACCACAATGTTCGTTGCAGCACTATTTACAATAGCCAGGTAATGGAAGCAACCTAAATGCCCACAGACAGATGAATGGATAAAGATGTGGTACATATATAAAATGGAATATGACTCGGCCATAAAAAGGAATGAAACTGGGTCATTTGTAGAGACATCGATGGATCGAGAGACTGTCATACTGAATGAAGTAAGTCAGAAAGAGGAAAACAAATATTGTATATTAATGCATATATGTGGAGCCTAAAATTGGTACAGATGAACTGGTTTGCAGGGAAGAAATAGAGACACAGAGGTAGAGAACAAACGTATGGACACCAAGTGTGGGAAGCCATGGGGTGGTGGTGGTGGGATGAGTTGGGAGATTGGGATTGACCTGTATACATGTATATGCATAAAATGCATAACTAATAATAACGTGCTGTATAAAAACATAAATAAAATTAAATTTCAAAATTTTAAAAAATAAAATTTAAAAATAAAACAGAAAAAATTCTTCCCATCACACAGATGTATTTATAGGAAAGAATTATTTCCATGCTTATATCTATAAATACATAAAAGGGGAATAAAATCTAACTTGAACCATAAAAGAAAAAATAAACCTGAACCCAGGAGTTATACAGAGGAAAACCCTATCAGGGCACTTGCTCCAGTGGTAAACAATTCTGAAATTGGTCAGAGGTGGGGAACCATCTCCCATACAGCCAGCAACCCACCCCCCACGCAAGGAGCGTCCTCATTGCAAAGCTGGGGGACCGTGCCGAGGCATCTGTGAGTAAACGTGAGCTGAGCCCCAGGCCAGCTGCTGCTGAACTGTTCCCACCCTTTCCAGGTAAAACACCTGAATATGTACAAGGGCTTGAAAGCCTAGAGGAAGGACCGTGGAGCCACACCAGCGACAGCACGCAGGCCAACTTGGTGCCTGCAGGCCAGCCAGCGTGGTCCTGGACCCTGGCGCTCTTCCAGAAGCTTTCCATTGCCCTGCCTGAGATACCCCTCCTGTCCCGGACCTCACTGCTTTTTTCCTTGCTCACCTCTGTCCGAAGAGAAATTCCAGCGGAAGGTATGGGTGACACATCCTCTTCTTTACAGGCGGCAGCCTGGCAACTCCTGCAGAAAGGCCAGCAGAACCCCACTCACACCGGGCCACCCACAAAGCTGTGGCCCCTCACTCCCTCCCACCAGCACAGCCCCGAGACTGCTGACGGGGCAGAGAATATGGAGTCAGGCACAGCTTCAGGGGCTATTGCTGCCTGGAGCGCTGTTTATATTGACCTCAAGGAGGCACACCTGGGGAGGGCGGGCCGGCAGGGTAAGGCTGCCCAGGTCAGCTAATCCACAACCCTCAGGGAATCACATTGTTGAAAATGGACCCCGCTAAGGCAGAAGAGAAGCCAAGGGAAAAAAGGACACAATGCCATTTGCAGCACCGTAGATGAGTCTAGAAGTAATCACGTGACTTGTAGTAAGTCAGAAAGTGAAAGACACATATCATATCATATCACTTAGAGGTGTTACCTAAAAATGGATACCAGGGCAGATATTTCCACGGAGAAGGGCAATCACAGATTCATTAAACAAACTTATGGTTCACCAATGGAAAGGTGTGAGGATTGGTTTCATTACGATATCGGGGTTAACAGACATATACAAACACAGGTGACATATATAATCGCCAAAGACCTACAGAATACCAAGAGAGGACTACTCAACATTCTGTCATAACGTACATGGGAAAAGGATCCCAAGAAGAACAGTCATCTGTATATGTGTAAAAGAACCACATCTTCCACACCTACAACAAGCCAAACATTGTAATCAAACTTGCTGTAATAAAAAATAAAAACTTAAATTAAAAACACGAACAAGAAGTAGTGAGACAAACGTGAGGGGCTTTCTCCTGGTACATTCCATTCTAAACTCCAATCTAGAACACCACTTCCACTGAGGCTCTCTTGCCCTAGTAACCAGATTTGGTAAGGGTGAACTGCTGCCACCTTGTGGCCGTTTCACACAACAGCAGCTTTAATCCCAGCGCTAATGGTCAGTTGATATTCAAAATCATTGCAGGCCTGTAAATGACACCTGCCCTGAACACAATTCCTGGGGTCACATATCGACCAAAAAATTCAAAGGACGTCCATATTTCAAAACGACCGTTTCAAAAGGCATATTTTATGCACATTAGTGTTCTGCTTCTTTTCCTTTCTTTCCTTTTTTGTTAAAAAAAGCGGGAATGGAAAAAGGCATCCCTCAGGATGGGTGAAAATCGTTGCAAACGAATCAATGGACACAGGTTTAATCTCCAATATATATAAACAGCTCATGCAGCTTAATATTAAAAAAAACAAACAACCCCCAAAAAAATGGGCAGAAGATCTAAAGAGACGTTTCTTCAAAGGAGACACAGAGAGGGCCAAGATGCACATGAAAAGCTGCTCAACAGCACTAATTATTAGAGAAATGCAAATCAAAACTACAATGAGGTATCACCTCACACCTGTTAGAATCGGCATCATCAGAAAATCTACAAACAACCAATTCTGGGGAGGGTGTGGACAAAAGGAGCCCTCTTCCACTATTGGTGGGAATGTAAATTGATACAGTCACTATGGAGAAGAGTATGGAGTTTCCTTAAAAAAACTAGAAATAGAATTACCATCTGATCCAGCAATCCCACTTCTGGGCATATACCCAGAGAAAACCGTATTTCAAAAAGGCACATTCACCACAATGTTCGTTGCAGCACTATTTACAATAGCCAGGTAATGGAAGCAACCTAAATGCCCACAGACAGATGAATGGATAAAGATGTGGTACATATATAAAATGGAATATGACTCGGCCATAAAAAGGAATGAAACTGGGTCATTTGTAGAGACATCGATGGATCGAGAGACTGTCATACAGAATGAAGTAAGTCAGAAAGAGGAAAACAAATATTGTATATTAATGCATATATGTGGAGCCTAAAATTGGTACAGATGAACTGGTTTGCAGGGAACAAATAGAGACACAGAGGTAGAGAACAAACGTATGGACACCAAGTGTGGGAATCCATGGGGTGGTGGTGGTGGGATGAGTTGGGAGTTTGGGATTGACATGTATACATGTATATACATAAAATACATAACTAATAATAACGTGCTGTATAAAAAAATAAATAAAATTAAATTTCAAAATTTTAAAAAATAAAATTTAAAAATAAAACAGAAAAAAATTCTTCCCATCACACAGATGTATTTATAGGAAAGAATTATTTCCATGCTTATATCTATAAATACATAAAAGGGGAATAAAATCTAACTTGAACCATAAAAGAAAAAAAAAACCTGAACCCAGGAGTTATACAGAGGAAAACCCTATCAGGGCACTTGCTCCAGTGGTAAACAATTCTGAAATTGGTCAGAGGTGGGGAACCATCTCCCATACAGCCAGCAACCCACCCCCCACGCAAGGAGCGTCCTCATTGCAAAGCTGGGGGACCGTGCCGAGGCATCTGTGAGTAAACGTGAGCTGAGCCCCAGGCCACCTGCTGCTGAACTGTTCCCACCCTTTCCAGGTAAAACACCTGAATATGTACAAGGGCTTGAAAGCCTAGAGGAAGGACCGTGGAGCCACACCAGTGACAGCACGCAGGCCATCTTGGTGCCTGCAGGACAGCCAGCATTGTCCAGGACCCTGGCGCTCTTCCAGAAGCTTTCCATTGCCCTGCCTGAGATACCCCTCCTGTCCCGGCCCCCACTGCTTTTTTCCTTCCTCACCTCTGTCCGGAGAGAAATTCCAGCGGAAGGTATGGGTGACACATCCTCTTCTTTACAGGCGGCAGCCTGGCAACTCCTGCAGAAAGGCCAGCAGAACCCCACTCACACCGGGCCACCCACAAAGCTGTGGCCCCTCACTCCCTCCCACCAGCACAGCCCCGAGACTGCTGACGGGGCAGAGAATATGGAGTCAGGCACAGCTTCAGGGGCTATTGCTGCCTGGAGCGCTGTTTATATTGACCTCAAGGAGGCACACCTGGGGAGGGCGGGCCGGCAGGGTAAGGCTGCCCAGGTCAGCTAATCCACAACCCTCAGGGAATCACATTGTTGAAAATGGACCCCGCTAAGGCAGAAGAGAAGCCAAGGGAAAAAAGGACACAATGCCATTTGCAGCACCGTAGATGAGTCTAGAAGTAATCACGTGACTTGTAGTAAGTCAGAAAGTGAAAGACACATATCATATCATATCACTTAGAGGTGTTACCTAAAAATGGATACCAGGGCAGATATTTCCACGGAGAAGGGCAATCACAGATTCATTAAACAAACTTATGGTTCACCAATGGAAAGGTGTGAGGATTGTTTTCATTACGATATCGGGGTTAACAGACATATACAAACACAGGTGACATATATAATCACCAAAGACCTACAGAATACCAAGAGAGGACTACTCAACATTCTGTCATAACGTACATGGGAAAAGGATCCCAAGAAGAACAGTCATCTGTATATGTGTAAAAGAACCACATCTTCCACACCTACAACAAGCCAAACATTGTAATCAAACTTGCTGTAATAAAAAATAAAAACTTAAATTAAAAACACGAACAAGAAGTAGTGAGACAAACGTGAGGGGCTTTCTCCTGGTACATTCCATTCTAAACTCCAATCTAGAACACCACTTCCACTGAGGCTCTCTTGCCCTAGTAACCAGATTTGGTAAGGGTGAACTGCTGCCACCTTGTGGCCGTTTCACACAACAGCAGCTTTAATCCCAACGCTAATGGTCAGTTGATATTCAAAATCATTGCAGGCCTGTAAATGACACCTGCCCTGAAAACAAATCCTGGGGTCACATATCGACCAAAAAATTCAAAGGACGTCCATATTTCAAAACGACCGTTTCAAAAGGCATATTTTATGCACATTAGTGTTCTGCTTCTTTTCCTTTCTTTCCTTTTTTGTTAAAAAAAGCGGGAATGGAAAAAGGCATCCCTCAGGATGGGTGAAAATCGTTGCAAACGAATCAATGGACACAGGTTTAATCTCCAATATATATAAACAGCTCATGCAGCTTAATATTAAAAAAAACAAACAACCCCCAAAAAAATGGGCAGAAGATCTAAAGAGACGTTTCTTCAAAGGAGACACAGAGAGGGCCAAGATGCACATGAAAAGCTGCTCAACAGCACTAATTATTAGAGAAATGCAAATCAAAACTACAATGAGGTATCACCTCACACCTGTTAGAATCGGCATCATCAGAAAATCTACAAACAACCAATTCTGGGGAGGGTGTGGACAAAAGGAGCCCTCTTCCACTATTGGTGGGAATGTAAATTGATACAGTCACTATGGAGAACAGTATGGAGTTTCCTTAAAAAAACTAGAAATAGAATTACCATCTGATCCAGCAATCCCACTTCTGGGCATATACCCAGAGAAAACCGTATTTCAAAAAGGCACATTCACCACAATGTTCGTTGCAGCACTATTTACAATAGCCAGGTAATGGAAGCAACCTAAATGCCCACAGACAGATGAATGGATAAAGATGTGGTACATATATAAAATGGAATATGACTCGGCCATAAAAAGGAATGAAACTGGGTCATTTGTAGAGACATCGATGGATCGAGAGACTGTCATACAGAATGAAGTAAGTCAGAAAGAGGAAAACAAATATTGTATATTAATGCATATATGTGGAGCCTAAAATTGGTACAGATGAACTGGTTTGCAGGGAACAAATAGAGACACAGAGGTAGAGAACAAACGTATGGACACCAAGTGTGGGAATCCATGGGGTGGTGGTGGTGGGATGAGTTGGGAGTTTGGGATTGACATGTATACATGTATATACATAAAATACATAACTAATAATAACGTGCTGTATAAAAAAATAAATAAAATTAAATTTCAAAATTTTAAAAAATAAAATTTAAAAATAAAACAGAAAAAATTCTTCCCATCACACAGATGTATTTATAGGAAAGAATTATTTCCATGCTTATATCTATAAATACATAAAAGGGGAATAAAATCTAACTTGAACCATAAAAGAAAAAAAAAACCTGAACCCAGGAGTTATACAGAGGAAAACCCTATCAGGGCACTTGCTCCAGTGGTAAACAATTCTGAAATTGGTCAGAGGTGGGGAACCATCCCCCATACAGCCAGCAACCCATCCCCCACGCAAGGAGCGTCCTCATTGCAAAGCTGGGGGACCGTGCCGAGGCATCTGTGAGTAAACGTGAGCTGAGCCCCAGGCCACCTGCTGCTGAACTGTTCCCACCCTTTCCAGGTAAAACACCTGAATATGTACAAGGGCTTGAAAGCCTAGAGGAAGGACCGTGGAGCCACACCAGTGACAGCACGCAGGCCAACTTGGTGCCTGCAGGACAGCCAGCATTGTCCAGGACCCTGGCGCTCTTCCAGAAGCTTTCCATTGCCCTGCCTGAGATACCCCTCCTGTCCCGGCCCCCACTGCTTTTTTCCTTCCTCACCTCTGTCCGGAGAGAAATTCCAGCGGAAGGTATGGGTGACACATCCTCTTCTTTACAGGCGGCAGCCTGGCAACTCCTGCAGAAAGGCCAGCAGAACCCCACTCACACCGGGCCACCCACAAAGCTGTGGCCCCTCACTCCCTCCCACCAGCACAGCCCCGAGACTGCTGACGGGGCAGAGAATATGGAGTCAGGCACAGCTTCAGGGGCTATTGCTGCCTGGAGCGCTGTTTATATTGACCTCAAGGAGGCACACCTGGGGAGGGCGGGCCGGCAGGGTAAGGCTGCCCAGGTCAGCTAATCCACAACCCTCAGGGAATCACATTGTTGAAAATGGACCCCGCTAAGGCAGAAGAGAAGCCAAGGGAAAAAAGGACACAATGCCATTTGCAGCACCGTAGATGAGTCTAGAAGTAATCACGTGACTTGTAGTAAGTCAGAAAGTGAAAGACACATATCATATCATATCACTTAGAGGTGTTACCTAAAAATGGATACCAGGGCAGATATTTCCACGGAGAAGGGCAATCACAGATTCATTAAACAAACTTATGGTTCACCAATGGAAAGGTGTGAGGATTGGTTTCATTACGATATCGGGGTTAACAGACATATACAAACACAGGTGACATATATAATCACCAAAGACCTACAGAATACCAAGAGAGGACTACTCAACATTCTGTCATAACGTACATGGGAAAAGGATCCCAAGAAGAACAGTCATCTGTATATGTGTAAAAGAACCACATCTTCCACACCTACAACAAGCCAAACATTGTAATCAAACTTGCTGTAATAAAAAATAAAAACTTAAATTAAAAACACGAACAAGAAGTAGTGAGACAAACGTGAGGGGCTTTCTCCTGGTACATTCCATTCTAAACTCCAATCTAGAACACCACTTCCACTGAGGCTCTCTTGCCCTAGTAACCAGATTTGGTAAGGGTGAACTGCTGCCACCTTGTGGCCGTTTCACACAACAGCAGCTTTAATCCCAACGCTAATGGTCAGTTGATATTCAAAATCATTGCAGGCCTGTAAATGACACCTGCCCTGAAAACAAATCCTGGGGTCACATATCGACCAAAAAATTCAAAGGACGTCCATATTTCAAAACGACCGTTTCAAAAGGCATATTTTACGCACATTAGTGTTCTGCTTCTTTTCCTTTCTTTCCTTTTTTGTTAAAAAAAGCGGGAATGGAAAAAGGCATCCCTCAGGATGGGTGAAAATCGTTGCAAACGAATCAATGGACACAGGTTTAATCTCCAATATATATAAACAGCTCATGCAGCTTAATATTAAAAAAAACAAACAACCCCAAAAAAAATGGGCAGAAGATCTAAAGAGACGTTTCTTCAAAGGAGACACAGAGAGGGCCAAGACGCACATGAAAAGCTGCTCAACAGCACTAATTATTAGAGAAATGCAAATCAAAACTACAATGAGGTATCACCTCACACCTGTTAGAATCGGCATCATCAGAAAATCTACAAACAACCAATTCTGGGGAGGGTGTGGACAAAAGGAGCCCTCTTCCACTATTGGTGGGAATGTAAATTGATACAGTCACTATGGAGAACAGTATGGAGTTTCCTTAAAAAAACTAGAAATAGAATTACCATCTGATCCAGCAATCCCACTTCTGGGCATATACCCAGAGAAAACCGTATTTCAAAAAGGCACATTCACCACAATGTTCGTTGCAGCACTATTTACAATAGCCAGGTAATGGAAGCAACCTAAATGCCCACAGACAGATGAATGGATAAAGATGTGGTACATATATAAAATGGAATATGACTCGGCCATAAAAAGGAATGAAACTGGGTCATTTGTAGAGACATCGATGGATCGAGAGACTGTCATACAGAATGAAGTAAGTCAGAAAGAGGAAAACAAATATTGTATATTAATGCATATATGTGGAGCCTAAAAATGGTACAGATGAACTGGTTTGCAGGGAAGAAATAGAGACACAGAGGTAGAGAACAACCGTATGGACACCAAGTGTGGGAAGCCATAGGGTGGTGGTGGTGGGATGAGTTGGGAGAATGGGATTGTCCTGTATACATGTATATGCATAAAATACATAACTAATAATAACGTGCTGTATAAAAACATAAAAAAAATTAAATTTCAAAATTTTAAAAAATAAAATTTAAAAATAAAACAGAAAAAATTATTCCCATCACACAGATGTATTTATAGGAAAGAATTATTTCCATGCTTATATCTATAAATACATAAAAGGGGAATAAAATCTAACTTGAACCATAAAAGAAAAAAAAAAACCTGAACCCAGGAGTTATACAGAGGAAAACCCTATCAGGGCACTTGCTCCAGTGGTAAACAATTCTGAAATTGGTCAGAGGTGGGGAAACATCTCCCATACAGCCAGCAACCCACCCCCCACGCAAGGAGCATCCTCATTGCAAAGCTGGGGGACCGTGCCGAGGCATCTGTGAGTAAACGTGAGCTGAGCCCCAGGCCAGCTGCTGCTGAACTGTTCCCACCCTTTCCAGGTAAAACACCTGAATATGTACAAGGGCTTGAAAGCCTAGAGGAAGGACCGTGGAGCCACACCAGTGACAGCTCGCAGGCCAACTTGGTGCCTGCAGGCCAGCCAGCGTGGTCCTGGACCCTGGCGCTCTTCCAGAAGCTTTCCATTGCCCTGCCTGAGATACCCCTCCTGTCTCGGCCCCCACTGCTTTTTTCCTTCCTCACCTCTGTCCGGAGAGAAATTCCAGCGGAAGGTATGGGTGACACATCCTCTTCTTTACAGGCGGCAGCCTGGCAACTCCTGCAGAAAGGCCAGCAGAACCCCACTCACACCGGGCCACCCACAAAGCTGTGGCCCCTCACTCCCTCCCACCAGCACAGCCCCGAGACTGCTGACGGGGCAGAGAATATGGAGTCAGGCACAGCTTCAGGGGCTATTGCTGCCTGGAGCGCTGTTTATATTGACCTCAAGGAGGCACACCTGGGGAGGGCGGGCCGGCAGGGTAAGGCTGCCCAGGTCAGCTAATCCACAACCCTCAGGGAATCACATTGTTGAAAATGGACCCCGCTAAGGCAGAAGAGAAGCCAAGGGAAAAAAGGACACAATGCCATTTGCAGCACCGTAGATGAGTCTAGAAGTAATCACGTGACTTGTAGTAATTCAGAAAGTGAAAGACACATATCATATCATATCACTTAGAGGTGTTACCTAAAAATGGATACCAGGGCAGATATTTCCACGGAGAAGGGCAATCACAGATTCATTAAACAAACTTATGGTTCACCAATGGAAAAGTGTGAGGATTGGTTTCATTACGATATCGGGGTTAACAGACATATACAAACACAGGTGACATATATAATCACCAAAGACCTACAGAATACCAAGAGAGGACTACTCAACATTCTGTCATAACGTACATGGGAAAAGGATCCCAAGAAGAACAGTCATCTGTATATGTGTAAAAGAACCACATCTTCCACACCTACAACAAGCCAAACATTGTAATCAAACTTGCTGTAATAAAAAATAAAAACTTAAATTAAAAACACGAACAAGAAGTAGTGAGACAAACGTGAGGGGCTTTCTCCTGGTACATTCCATTCTAAACTCCAATCTAGAACACCACTTCCACTGAGGCTCTCTTGCCCTAGTAACCAGATTTGGTAAGGGTGAACTGCTGCCACCTTGTGGCCGTTTCACACAACAGCAGCTTTAATCCCAACGCTAATGGTCAGTTGATATTCAAAATCATTGCAGGCCTGTAAATGACACCTGCCCTGAAAACAAATCCTGGGGTCACATATCGACCAAAAAATTCAAAGGACGTCCATATTTCAAAACGACCGTTTCAAAAGGCATATTTTACGCACGTTAGTGTTCTGCTTCTTTTCCTTTCTTTCCTTTTTTGTTAAAAAAAGCGGGAATGGAAAAAGGCATCCCTCAGGATGGGTGAAAATCGTTGCAAACGAATCAATGGACACAGGTTTAATCTCCAATATATATAAACAGCTCATGCAGCTTAATATTAAAAAAAACAAACAACCCCCAAAAAAATGGGCAGAAGATCTAAAGAGACGTTTCTTCAAAGGAGACACAGAGAGGGCCAAGACGCACATGAAAAGCTGCTCAACAGCACTAATTATTAGAGAAATGCAAATCAAAACTACAATGAGGTATCACCTCACACCTGTTAGAATCGGCATCATCAGAAAATCTACAAACAACCAATTCTGGGGAGGGTGTGGACAAAAGGAGCCCTCTTCCACTATTGGTGGGAATGTAAATTGATACAGTCACTATGGAGAACAGTATGGAGTTTCCTTAAAAAAACTAGAAATAGAATTACCATCTGATCCAGCAATCCCACTTCTGGGCATATACCCAGAGAAAACCGTATTTCAAAAAGGCACATTCACCACAATGTTCGTTGCAGCACTATTTACAATAGCCAGGTAATGGAAGCAACCTAAATGCCCACAGACAGATGAATGGATAAAGATGTGGTACATATATAAAATGGAATATGACTCGGCCATAAAAAGGAATGAAACTGGGTCATTTGTAGAGACATCGATGGATCGAGAGACTGTCATACAGAATGAAGTAAGTCAGAAAGAGGAAAACAAATATTGTATATTAATGCATATATGTGGAGCCTAAAATTGGTACAGATGAACTGGTTTGCAGGGAAGAAATAGAGACACAGAGGTAGAGAACAAACGTATGGACACCAAGTGTGGGAAGCCATGGGGTGGTGGTGGTGGGATGAGTTGGGAGATTGGGATTGACCTGTATACATGTATATGCATAAAATACATAACTAATAATAACGTGCTGTATAAAAAAATAAATAAAATTAAATTTCAAAATTTTAAAAAATAAAATTTAAAAATAAAACAGAAAAAAATTCTTCCCATCACACAGATGTATTTATAGGAAAGAATTATTTCCATGCTTATATCTATAAATACATAAAAGGGGAATAAAATCTAACTTGAACCATAAAAGAAAAAATAAACCTGAACCCAGGAGTTATACAGAGGAAAACCCTATCAGGGCACTTGCTCCAGTGGTAAACAATTCTGAAATTGGTCAGAGGTGGGGAACCATCTCCCATACAGCCAGCAACCCACCCCCCACGCAAGGAGCGTCCTCATTGCAAAGCTGGGGGACCGTGCCGAGGCATCTGTGAGTAAACGTGAGCTGAGCCCCAGGCCAGCTGCTGCTGAACTGTTCCCACCCTTTCCAGGTAAAACACCTGAATATGTACAAGGGCTTGAAAGCCTAGAGGAAGGACCGTGGAGCCACACCAGCGACAGCACGCAGGCCAACTTGGTGCCTGCAGGCCAGCCAGCGTGGTCCTGGACCCTGGCGCTCTTCCAGAAGCTTTCCATTGCCCTGCCTGAGATACCCCTCCTGTCCCGGACCTCACTGCTTTTTTCCTTGCTCACCTCTGTCCGAAGAGAAATTCCAGCGGAAGGTATGGGTGACACATCCTCTTCTTTACAGGCGGCAGCCTGGCAACTCCTGCAGAAAGGCCAGCAGAACCCCACTCACACCGGGCCACCCACAAAGCTGTGGCCCCTCACTCCCTCCCACCAGCACAGCCCCGAGACTGCTGACGGGGCAGAGAATATGGAGTCAGGCACAGCTTCAGGGGCTATTGCTGCCTGGAGCGCTGTTTATATTGACCTCAAGGAGGCACACCTGGGGAGGGCGGGCCGGCAGGGTAAGGCTGCCCAGGTCAGCTAATCCACAACCCTCAGGGAATCACATTGTTGAAAATGGACCCCGCTAAGGCAGAAGAGAAGCCAAGGGAAAAAAGGACACAATGCCATTTGCAGCACCGTAGATGAGTCTAGAAGTAATCACGTGACTTGTAGTAAGTCAGAAAGTGAAAGACACATATCATATCATATCACTTAGAGGTGTTACCTAAAAATGGATACCAGGGCAGATATTTCCACGGAGAAGGGCAATCACAGATTCATTAAACAAACTTATGGTTCACCAATGGAAAGGTGTGAGGATTGGTTTCATTACGATATCGGGGTTAACAGACATATACAAACACAGGTGACATATATAATCACCAAAGACCTACAGAATACCAAGAGAGGACTACTCAACATTCTGTCATAACGTACATGGGAAAAGGATCCCAAGAAGAACAGTCATCTGTATATGTGTAAAAGAACCACATCTTCCACACCTACAACAAGCCAAACATTGTAATCAAACTTGCTGTAATAAAAAATAAAAACTTAAATTAAAAACACGAACAAGAAGTAGTGAGACAAACGTGAGGGGCTTTCTCCTGGTACATTCCATTCTAAACTCCAATCTAGAACACCACTTCCACTGAGGCTCTCTTGCCCTAGTAACCAGATTTGGTAAGGGTGAACTGCTGCCACCTTGTGGCCGTTTCACACAACAGCAGCTTTAATCCCAAAGCTAATGGTCAGTTGATATTCAAAATCATTGCAGGCCTGTAAATGACACCTGCCCTGAGAACAAATCCTGGGGTCACATATCGACCAAAAAGTTCAAAGGACGTCCATATTTCAAAACGACCATTTCAAAAGGCATATTTTACGCACATTAGTGTTCTGCTTCTTTTCCTTTCTTTCCTTTTTTGTTGAAAAAAAACGGGAATGGTAAAAGGCATCCCTCAAGATGGGTGAAAATCGTTGCAAACGAATCAATGGACAGAGGTTTAATCTCCAATATATATAAACAGCTCATGCAGCTTAATATTAAAAAAACAAACATTCCAAAAAAAATGGGCAGAAGATCTAAAGAGACGTTTCTTCAAAGGAGACACAGAGATGGTCAAGACGCACATGAAAAGCTGCTCAACAGCACTAATTATTAGAGAAATGCAAATCAAAACTACAATGAGGTATCACCTCACACCTGTTAGAATCGGCATCATCAGAAAATCTACAAACAACCAATTCTGGGGAGGGTGTGGACAAAAGGAGCCCTCTTCCACTATTGGTGGGAATGTAAATTGATACAGTCACTATGGAGAACAGTATGGAGTTTCCTTAAAAAAACTAGAAATAGAATTTCCATCTGATCAGGCAATCCCACTTCTGGGCATATACCCAGAGAAAACCGTATTTCAAAAAGGCACATTCACCACAATATTTGTTGCAGCACTATTTACAATAGCCAGGTAATGGAAGCAAACTAAATGCCCACAGACAGATGAATGGATAAAGATGTGGTACATATATAAAATGGAATATGACTCGGCCATAAAAAGGAATGAAACTGAGTCATTTGTAGAGACATCGATGGATCGAGAGACTGTCATACAGAATGAAGTAAGTCAGAAAGAGGAAAACAAATATTGTATATTAATGCATATATGTGGAGCCTAAAAATGGTACAGATGAACTGGTTTGCAGGGAAGAAATAGAGACACAGAGGTAGAGAACAAACGTATGGACACCAAGTGTGGGAATCCATGGGGTGGTGGTGGCGGGATGAGTTGGGAGATTGGGATTGACCTGTATACATGTATATGCATAAAATACATAACTAATAATAACGTGCTGTATAAAATCATAAATAAAATTAAATTTCAAAATTTTTAAAAATAAAATTTAAAAATAAAACAGAAAAAATTCTTCCCGTCACACAGATGTATTTATAGGAATGAATTATTTCCATGCTTATATTTATAAATACATAAAAGAGGAATAAAATCTAACTTGAACCAAAAAAGAAAAAAAAATTGAACCCACGAGTTATACAGAGGAAAACCTTATCACGGCACTTGCTCCAGCGGTAAACAATTCTGAAATTGATCAGAGGTGGGGAAATATCTCCCATACAGCCAGCAACCCACCCCCCACGCAAGGAGCATCCTCATTGCAAAGCTGGGGGACCGTGCCGAGGCATCTGTGAGTAAACGTGAGCTGAGCCCCAGGCCAGCTGCTGCTGAACTGTTCCCACCCTTTCCAGGTAAAACACCTGAATATGTACAAGGGCTTGAAAGCCTAGAGGAAGGACCGTGGAGCCACACCAGTGACAGCACGCAGGCCAACTTGGTGCCTGCAGGCCAGCCAGCGTGGTCCTGGACCCTGGCGCTCTTCCAGAAGCTTTCCATTGTCCTGCCTGAGATACCCCTCCTGTCCCGGCCCCCACTGCTTTTTTCCTTCCTCACCTCTGTCCGGAGAGAAATTCCAGCGGAAGGTATGGGTGACACATCCTCTTCTTTACAGGCGGCAGCCTGGCAACTCCTGCAGAAAGGCCAGCAGAACCCCACTCACACCGGGCCACCCACAAAGCTGTGGCCCCTCACTCCCTCCCACCAGCACAGCCCCGAGACTGCTGACGGGGCAGAGAATATGGAGTCAGGCACAGCTTCAGGGGCTATTGCTGCCTGGAGCGCTGTTTATATTGACCTCAAGGAGGCACACCTGGGGAGGGCGGGCCGGCAGGGTAAGGCTGCCCAGGTCAGCTAATCCACAACCCTCAGGGAATCACATTGTTGAAAATGGACCCCGCTAAGGCAGAAGAGAAGCCAAGGGAAAAAAGGACACAATGCCATTTGCAGCACCGTAGATGAGTCTAGAAGTAATCACGTGACTTGTAGTAAGTCAGAAAGTGAAAGACACATATCATATCATATCACTTAGAGGTGTTACCTAAAAATGGATACCAGGGCAGATATTTCCACGGAGAAGGGCAATCACAGATTCATTAAACAAACTTATGGTTCACCAATGGAAAGGTGTGAGGATTGGTTTCATTATGATATCGGGGTTAACAGACATACAAACACAGGTGACATATATAATCACCAAAGACCTACAGAATACCAAGAGAGGACTACTCAACATTCTGTCATAACGTACATGGGAAAAGGATCCCAAGAAGAACAGTCATCTGTATATGTGTAAAAGAACCACATCTTCCACACCTACAACAAGCCAAACATTGTAATCAAACTTGCTGTAATAAAAAATAAAAACTTAAATTAAAAACACGAACAAGAAGTAGTGAGACAAACGTGAGGGGTTTTCTCCTGGTACATTCCATTCTAAACTCCAATCTAGAACACCACTTCCACTGAGGCTCTCTTGCCCTAGTAACCAGATTTGGTAAGGGTGAACTGCTGCCACCTTGTGGCCGTTTCACACAACAGCAGCTTTAATCCCAAAGCTAATGGTCAGTTGATATTCAAAATCATTGCAGGCCTGTAAATGACACCTGCCCTGAAAACAAATCCTGGGGTCACATATCGACCAAAAAATTCAAAGGACGTCCATATTTCAAAACGACCGTTTCAAAAGGCATATTTTACGCACATTAGTGTTCTGCTTCTTTTCCTTTCTTTCCTTTTTTGTTGAAAAAAAACGGGAATGGTAAAAGGCATCCCTCAAGATGGGTGAAAATCGTTGCAAACGAATCAATGGACAGAGGTTTAATCTCCAATATATATAAACAGCTCATGCAGCTTAATATTAAAAAAACAAACATTCCAAAAAAAATGGGCAGAAGATCTAAAGAGACGTTTCTTCAAAGGAGACACAGAGATGGTCAAGACGCACATGAAAAGCTGCTCAACAGCACTAATTATTAGAGAAATGCAAATCAAAACTACAATGAGGTATCACCTCACACCTGTTAGAATCGGCATCATCAGAAAATCTACAAACAACCAATTCTGGGGAGGGTGTGGACAAAAGGAGCCCTCTTCCACTATTGGTGGGAATGTAAATTGATACAGTCACTATGGAGAACAGTATGGAGTTTCCTTAAAAAAACTAGAAATAGAATTTCCATCTGATCAGGCAATCCCACTTCTGGGCATATACCCAGAGAAAACCGTATTTCAAAAAGGCACATTCACCACAATATTTGTTGCAGCACTATTTACAATAGCCAGGTAATGGAAGCAAACTAAATGCCCACAGACAGATGAATGGATAAAGATGTGGTACATATATAAAATGGAATATGACTCGGCCATAAAAAGGAATGAAACTGAGTCATTTGTAGAGACATCGATGGATCGAGAGACTGTCATACAGAATGAAGTAAGTCAGAAAGAGGAAAACAAATATTGTATATTAATGCATATATGTGGAGCCTAAAAATGGTACAGATGAACTGGTTTGCAGGGAAGAAATAGAGACACAGAGGTAGAGAACAAACGTATGGACACCAAGTGTGGGAATCCATGGGGTGGTGGTGGCGGGATGAGTTGGGAGATTGGGATTGACCTGTATACATGTATATGCATAAAATACATAACTAATAATAACGTGCTGTATAAAATCATAAATAAAATTAAATTTCAAAATTTTTAAAAATAAAATTTAAAAATAAAACAGAAAAAATTCTTCCCGTCACACAGATGTATTTATAGGAATGAATTATTTCCATGCTTATATTTATAAATACATAAAAGAGGAATAAAATCTAACTTGAACCAAAAAAGAAAAAAAAATTGAACCCACGAGTTATACAGAGGAAAACCTTATCACGGCACTTGCTCCAGCGGTAAACAATTCTGAAATTGATCAGAGGTGGGGAAATATCTCCCATACAGCCAGCAACCCACCCCCCACGCAAGGAGCATCCTCATTGCAAAGCTGGGGGACCGTGCCGAGGCATCTGTGAGTAAACGTGAGCTGAGCCCCAGGCCAGCTGCTGCTGAACTGTTCCCACCCTTTCCAGGTAAAACACCTGAATATGTACAAGGGCTTGAAAGCCTAGAGGAAGGACCGTGGAGCCACACCAGTGACAGCACGCAGGCCAACTTGGTGCCTGCAGGCCAGCCAGCGTGGTCCTGGACCCTGGCGCTCTTCCAGAAGCTTTCCATTGTCCTGCCTGAGATACCCCTCCTGTCCCGGCCCCCACTGCTTTTTTCCTTCCTCACCTCTGTCCGGAGAGAAATTCCAGCGGAAGGTATGGGTGACACATCCTCTTCTTTACAGGCGGCAGCCTGGCAACTCCTGCAGAAAGGCCAGCAGAACCCCACTCACACCGGGCCACCCACAAAGCTGTGGCCCCTCACTCCCTCCCACCAGCACAGCCCCGAGACTGCTGACGGGGCAGAGAATATGGAGTCAGGCACAGCTTCAGGGGCTATTGCTGCCTGGAGCGCTGTTTATATTGACCTCAAGGAGGCACACCTGGGGAGGGCGGGCCGGCAGGGTAAGGCTGCCCAGGTCAGCTAATCCACAACCCTCAGGGAATCACATTGTTGAAAATGGACCCCGCTAAGGCAGAAGAGAAGCCAAGGGAAAAAAGGACACAATGCCATTTGCAGCACCGTAGATGAGTCTAGAAGTAATCACGTGACTTGTAGTAAGTCAGAAAGTGAAAGACACATATCATATCATATCACTTAGAGGTGTTACCTAAAAATGGATACCAGGGCAGATATTTCCACGGAGAAGGGCAATCACAGATTCATTAAACAAACTTATGGTTCACCAATGGAAAGGTGTGAGGATTGGTTTCATTATGATATCGGGGTTAACAGACATACAAACACAGGTGACATATATAATCACCAAAGACCTACAGAATACCAAGAGAGGACTACTCAACATTCTGTCATAACGTACATGGGAAAAGGATCCCAAGAAGAACAGTCATCTGTATATGTGTAAAAGAACCACATCTTCCACACCTACAACAAGCCAAACATTGTAATCAAACTTGCTGTAATAAAAAATAAAAACTTAAATTAAAAACACGAACAAGAAGTAGTGAGACAAACGTGAGGGGTTTTCTCCTGGTACATTCCATTCTAAACTCCAATCTAGAACACCACTTCCACTGAGGCTCTCTTGCCCTAGTAACCAGATTTGGTAAGGGTGAACTGCTGCCACCTTGTGGCCGTTTCACACAACAGCAGCTTTAATCCCAAAGCTAATGGTCAGTTGATATTCAAAATCATTGCAGGCCTGTAAATGACACCTGCCCTGAAAACAAATCCTGGGGTCACATATCGACCAAAAAATTCAAAGGACGTCCATATTTCAAAACGACCGTTTCAAAAGGCATATTTTACGCACATTAGTGTTCTGCTTCTTTTCCTTTCTTTCCTTTTTTGTTAAAAAAAACGGGAATGGTAAAAGGCATCCCTCAGGATGGGTGAAAATCGTTGCAAACGAATCAATGGACAGAGGTTTAATCTCCAATATATATAAACAGCTCATGCAGCTTAATATTAAAAAAACAAACATTCCAAAAAAAAATGGGCAGAAGATCTAAAGAGACGTTTCTTCAAAGGAGACACAGAGATGGTCAAGACGCACATGAAAAGCTGCTCAACAGCACTAATTATTAGAGAAATGCAAATCAAAACTACAATGAGGTATCACCTCACACCTGTTAGAATCGGCATCATCAGAAAATCTACAAACAACCAATTCTGGGGAGGGTGTGGACAAAAGGAGCCCTCTTCCACTATTGGTGGGAATGTAAATTGATACAGTCACTATGGAGAACAGTATGGAGTTTCCTTAAAAAAACTAGAAATAGAATTACCATCTGATCCAGCAATCCCACTTCTGGGCAGATACCCAGAGAAAACCGTATTTCAAAAAGGCACATTCACCACAATATTTGTTGCAGCACTATTTACAATAGCCAGGTAATGGAAGCAACCTAAATGCCCACAGACAGATGAATGGATAAAGATGTGGTACATATATAAAATGGAATATGACTCGGCCATAAAAAGGAATGAAACTGAGTCATTTGTAGAGACATCGATGGATCGAGAGACTGTCATACAGAATGAAGTAAGTCAGAAAGAGGAAAACAAATATTGTATATTAATGCATATATGTGGAGCCTAAAAATGGTACAGATGAACTGGTTTGCAGGGAAGAAATAGAGACACAGAGGTAGAGAACAAACGTATGGACACCAAGTGTGGGAATCCATGGGGTGGTGGTGGTGGGATGAGTTGGGAGATTGGGATTGACCTGTATACATGTATATGCATAAAATACATAACTAATAATAACGTGCTGTATAAAATCATAAATAAAATTAAATTTCAAAATTTTAAAAAATAAAATTTAAAAATAAAACAGAAAAAATTCTTCCCGTCACACAGATGTATTTATAGGAATGAATTATTTCCATGCTTATATTTATAAATACATAAAAGAGGAATAAAATCTAACTTGAACCAAAAAAGAAAAAAAAATTGAACCCACGAGTTATACAGAGGAAAACTCTATCAGGGCACTTGCTCCAGTGGTAAACAATTCTGAAATTGGTCAGAGGTGGGGAACCATCTCCCATACAGCCAGCAACCCACCCCCCATGCAAGGAGCGTCCTCATTGCAAAGCTGGGGGACCGTGCCGAGGCATCTGTGAGTAAACGTGAGCTGAGCCCCAGGCCACCTGCTGCTGAACTGTTCCCACCCTTTCCAGGTAAAACACCTGAATATGTACAAGGGCTTGAAAGCCTAGAGGAAGGACCGTGGAGCCACACCAGTGACAGCACGCAGGCCAACTTGGTGCCTGCAGGCCAGCCAGCCCACTGGTCCTGGACCCTGGCGCTCTTCCAGAAGCTTTCCATTGCCCTGCCTGAGATACCCCTCCTGTCCCGGCCCCCACTGCTTTTTTCCTTCCTCACCTCTGTCCGGAGAGAAATTCCAGCGGAAGGTATGGGTGACACATCCTCTTCTTTACAGGCGGCAGCCTGGCAACTCCTGCAGAAAGGCCAGCAGAACCCCACTCACACCGGGCCACCCACAAAGCTGTGGCCCCTCACTCCCTCCCACCAGCACAGCCCCGAGACTGCTGACGGGGCAGAGAATATGGAGTCAGGCACAGCTTCAGGGGCTATTGCTGCCTGGAGCGCTGTTTATATTGACCTCAACGAGGCACACCTGGGGAGGGCGGGCCGGCAGGGTAAGGCTGCCCAGGTCAGCTAATCCACAACCCTCAGGGAATCACATTGTTGAAAATGGACCCCGCTAAGGCAGAAGAGAAGCCAAGGGAAAAAAGGACACAATGCCATTTGCAGCACCGTAGATGAGTCTAGAAGTAATCACGTGACTTGTAGTAAGTCAGAAAGTGAAAGACACATATCATATCATATCACTTAGAGGTGTTACCTAAAAATGGATACCAGGGCAGATATTTCCACGGAGAAGGGCAATCACAGATTCATTAAACAAACTTATGGTTCACCAATGGAAAGGTGTGAGGATTGGTTTCATTACGATATCGGGGTTAACAGACATATACAAACACAGGTGACATATATAATCACCAAAGACCTACAGAATACCAAGAGAGGACTACTCAACATTCTGTCATAACGTACATGGGAAAAGGATCCCAAGAAGAACAGTCATCTGTATATGTGTAAAAGAACCACATCTTCCACACCTACAACAAGCCAAACATTGTAATCAAACTTGCTGTAATAAAAAATAAAAACTTAAATTAAAAACACGAACAAGAAGTAGTGAGACAAACGTGAGGGGCTTTCTCCTGGTACATTCCATTCTAAACCCCAATCTAGAACACCACTTCCACTGAGGCTCTCTTGCCCTAGTAACCAGATTTGGTAAGGGTGAACTGCTGCCACCTTGTGGCCGTTTCACACAACAGCAGCTTTAATCCCAACGCTAATGGTCAGTTGATATTCAAAATCATTGCAGGCCTGTAAATGACACCTGCCCTGAAAACAAATCCTGGGGTCACATATCGACCAAAAAATTCAAAGGACGTCCATATTTCAAAACGACCGTTTCAAAAGGCATATTTTATGCACATTAGTGTTCTGCTTCTTTTCCTTTCTTTCCTTTTTTGTTAAAAAAAGCGGGAATGGAAAAAGGCATCCCTCAGGATGGGTGAAAATCGTTGCAAACGAATCAATGGACACAGGTTTAATCTCCAATATATATAAACAGCTCATGCAGCTTAATATTAAAAAAAACAAACAACCCCAAAAAAAATGGGCAGAAGATCTAAAGAGACGTTTCTTCAAAGGAGACACTTAGAGGGCCAAGACGCACATGAAAAGCTGCTCAACAGCACTAATTATTAGAGAAATGCAAATCAAAACTACAATGAGGTATCACCTCACACCTGTTAGAATCGGCATCATCAGAAAATCTACAAACAACCAATTCTGGGGAGGGTGTGGAAAAAAGGAGCCCTCTTCCACTATTGGTGGGAATGTAAATTGATACAGTCACTATGGAGAACAGTATGGAGTTTCCTTAAAAAAACTAGAAATAGAATTACCATCTGATCCAGCAATCCCACTTCTGGGCATATACCCAGAGAAAACCGTATTTCAAAAAGGCACATTCACCACAATGTTCGTTGCAGCACTATTTACAATAGCCAGGTAATGGAAGCAACCTAAATGCCCACAGACAGATGAATGGATAAAGATGTGGTACATATATAAAATGGAATATGACTCGGCCATAAAAAGGAATGAAACTGGGTCATTTGTAGAGACATCGATGGATCGAGAGACTGTCATACAGAATGAAGTAAGTCAGAAAGAGGAAAACAAATATTGTCTATTAATGCATATATGTGGAGCCTAAAATTGGTACAGATGAACTGGTTTGCAGGGAAGAAATAGAGACACAGAGGTAGAGAACAAACGTATGGACACCAAGTGTGGGAAGCCATGGGGTGGTGGTGGTGGGATGAGTTGGGAGATTGGGATTGAACTGTATACATGTATATGCATAAAATACATAACTAATAATAACGTGCTGTATAAAAACAAATAAAATTAAATTTCAAAATTTTAAAAAATAAAATTTAAAAATAAAACAGAAAAAATTCTTCCCATCACACAGATGTATTTATAGGAAAGAATTATTTCCATGCTTATATCTATAAAGACATAAAAGGGGAATAAAATCTAACTTGAACCATAAAAGAAAAAATAAACCTGAACCCAGGAGTTATACAGAGGAAAACCCTATCAGGGCACTTGCTCCAGTGGTAAACAATTCTGAAATTGGTCAGAGGTGGGGAACCATCTCCCATACAGCCAGCAACCCACCCCCCACGCAAGGAGCGTCCTCATTGCAAAGCTGGGGGACCGTGCCGAGGCATCTGTGAGTAAACGTGAGCTGAGCCCCAGGCCAGCTGCTGCTGAACTGTTCCCACCCTTTCCAGGTAAAACACCTGAATATGTACAAGGGCTTGAAAGCCTAGAGGAAGGAACGTGGAGCCACACCAGCGACAGCACGCAGGCCAACTTGGTGCCTGCAGGCCAGCCAGCGTGGTCCTGGACCCTGGCGCTCTTCCAGAAGCTTTCCATTGCCCTGCCTGAGATACCCCTCATGTCCCGGACCTCACTGCTTTTTTCCTTGCTCACCTCTGTCCGAAGAGAAATTCCAGCGGAAAGTATGGGTGACACATCCTCTTCTTTACAGGCGGCAGCCTGGCAACTCCTGCAGAAAGGCCAGCAGAACCCCACTCACACCGGGCCACCCACAAAGCTGTGGCCCCTCACTCCCTCCCACCAGCACAGCCCCGAGACTGCTGACGGGGCAGAGAATATGGAGTCAGGCACAGCTTCAGGGGCTATTGCTGACTGGAGCGCTGTTTATATTGACCTCAAGGAGGCACACCTGGGGAGGGCGGGCCGGCAGGGTAAGGCTGCCCAGGTCAGCTAATCCACAACCCTCAGGGAATCACATTGTTGAAAATGGACCCCGCTAAGGCAGAAGAGAAGCCAAGGGAAAAAAGGACACAATGCCATTTGCAGCACCGTAGATGAGTCTAGAAGTAATCACGTGACTTGTAGTAAGTCAGAAAGTGAAAGACACATATCATATCATATCACTTAGAGGTGTTACCTAAAAATGGATACCAGGGCAGATATTTCCACGGAGAAGGGCAATCACAGATTCATTAAACAAACTTATGGTTCACCAATGGAAAGGTGTGAGGATTGGTTTCATTACGATATCGGGGTTAACAGACATATACAAACACAGGTGACATATATAATCACCAAAGACCTACAGAATACCAAGAGAGGACTACTCAACATTCTGTCATAACGTACATGGGAAAAGGATCCCAAGAAGAACAGTCATCTGTATATGTGTAAAAGAACCACATCTTCCACACCTACAACAAGCCAAACATTGTAATCAAACTTGCTGTAATAAAAAATAAAAACTTAAATTAAAAACACGAACAAGAAGTAGTGAGACAAACGTGAGGGGCTTTCTCCTGGTACATTCCATTCTAAACTCCAATCTAGAACACCACTTCCACTGAGGCTCTCTTGCCCTAGTAACCAGATTTGGTAAGGGTGAACTGCTGCCACCTTGTGGCCGTTTCACACAACAGCAGCTTTAATCCCAAAGCTAATGGTCAGTTGATATTCAAAATCATTGCAGGCCTGTAAATGACACCTGCCCTGAAAACAAATCCTGGGGTCACATATCGACCAAAAAATTCAAAGGACGTCCATATTTCAAAACGACCGTTTCAAAAGGCATATTTTACGCACATTAGTGTTCTGCTTCTTTTCCTTTCTTTCCTTTTTTGTTAAAAAAAACGGGAATGGTAAAAGGCATCCCTCAGGATGGGTGAAAATCGTTGCAAACGAATCAATGGACAGAGGTTTAATCTCCAATATATATAAACAGCTCATGCAGCTTAATATTAAAAAAACAAACATTCCAAAAAAAATGGGCAGAAGATCTAAAGAGACGTTTCTTCAAAGGAGACACAGAGATGGTCAAGACGCACATGAAAAGCTGCTCAACAGCACTAATTATTAGAGAAATGCAAATCAAAACTACAATGAGGTATCACCTCACACCTGTTAGAATCGGCATCATCAGAAAATCTACAAACAACCAATTCTGGGGAGGGTGTGGACAAAAGGAGCCCTCTTCCACTATTGGTGGGAATGTAAATTGATACAGTCACTATGGAGAACAGTATGGAGTTTCCTTTTAAAAACTAGAAATAGAATTACCATCTGATCCAGCAATCCCACTTCTGGGCATATACCCAGAGAAAACCGTATTTCAAAAAGGCACATTCACCACAATATTTGTTGCAGCACTATTTACAATAGCCAGGTAATGGAAGCAACCTAAATGCCCACAGACAGATGAATGGATAAAGATGTGGTACATATATAAAATGGAATATGACTCGGCCATAAAAAGGAATGAAACTGAGTCATTTGTAGAGACATCGATGGATCGAGAGACTGTCATACAGAATGAAGTAAGTCAGAAAGAGGAAAACAAATATTGTATATTAATGCATATATGTGGAGCCTAAAAATGGTACAGATGAACTGGTTTGCAGGGAACAAATAGAGACACAGAGGTAGAGAACAAACGTATGGACACCAAGTGTGGGAATCCATGGGGTGGTGGTGGTGGGATGAGTTGGGAGATTGGGATTGACCTGTATACATGTATATGCATAAAATACATAACTAATAATAACGTGCTGTATAAAATCATAAATAAAATTAAATTTCAAAATTTTAAAAAATAAAATTTAAAAATAAAACAGAAAAAATTTTTCCCGTCACACAGATGTATTTATAGGAATGAATTATTTCCATGCTTATATTTATAAATACATAAAAGAGGAATAAAATCTAACTTGAACCAAAAAAGAAAAAAAAATTGAACCCACGAGTTATACAGAGGAAAACCCTATCACGGCACTTGCTCCAGCGGTAAACAATTCTGAAATTGATCAGAGGTGTGGAACCATCTCCCATACAGCCAGCAACCCACCCCCCACGCAAGGAGCATCCTCATTGCAAAGCTGGGGGACCGTGCCGAGGCATCTGTGAGTAAACGTGAGCTGAGCCCCAGGCCAGCTGCTGCTGAACTGTTCCCACCCTTTCCAGGTAAAACACCTGAATATGTACAAGGGCTTGAAAGCCTAGAGGAAGGACCGTGGAGCCACACCAGTGACAGCACGCAGGCCAACTTGGTGCCTGCAGGCCAGCCAGCGTGGTCCTGGACCCTGGCGCTCTTCCAGAAGCTTTCCATTGCCCTGCCTGAGATACCCCTCCTGTCCCGGCCCCCACTGCTTTTTTCCTTCCTCACCTCTGTCCGGAGAGAAATTCCAGCGGAAGGTATGGGTGACACATCCTCTTCTTTACAGGCGGCAGCCTGGCAACTCCTGCAGAAAGGCCAGCAGAACCCCACTCACACCGGGCCACCCACAAAGCTGTGGCCCCTCACTCCCTCCCACCAGCACAGCCCCGAGACTGCTGACGGGGCAGAGAATATGGAGTCAGGCACAGCTTCAGGGGCTATTGCTGCCTGGAGCGCTGTTTATATTGACCTCAAGGAGGCACACCTGGGGAGGGCGGGCCGGCAGGGTAAGGCTGCCCAGGTCAGCTAATCCACAACCCTCAGGGAATCACATTGTTGAAAATGGACCCCGCTAAGGCAGAAGAGAAGCCAAGGGAAAAAAGGACACAATGCCATTTGCAGCACCGTAGATGAGTCTAGAAGTAATCACGTGACTTGTAGTAAGTCAGAAAGTGAAAGACACATATCATATCATATCACTTAGAGGTGTTACCTAAAAATGGATACCAGGGCAGATATTTCCACGGAGAAGGGCAATCACAGATTCATTAAACAAACTTATGGTTCACCAATGGAAAGGTGTGAGGATTGGTTTCATTACGATATCGGGGTTAACAGACATATACAAACACAGGTGACATATATAATCGCCAAAGACCTACAGAATACCAAGAGAGGACTACTCAACATTCTGTCATAACGTACATGGGAAAAGGATCCCAAGAAGAACAGTCATCTGTATATGTGTAAAAGAACCACATCTTCCACACCTACAACAAGCCAAACATTGTAATCAAACTTGCTGTAATAAAAAATAAAAACTTAAATTAAAAACACGAACAAGAAGTAGTGAGACAAACGTGAGGGGCTTTCTCCTGGTACATTCCATTCTAAACTCCAATCTAGAATACCACTTCCACTGAGGCTCTCTTGCCCTAGTAACCAGATTTGGTAAGGGTGAACTGCTGCCACCTTGTGGCCGTTTCACACAACAGCAGCTTTAATCCCAACGCTAATGGTCAGTTGATATTCAAAATCATTGCAGGCCTGTAAATGACACCTGCCCTGAAAACAAATCCTGGGGTCACATATCGACCAAAAAATTCAAAGGACGTCAATATTTCAAAACGACCGTTTCAAAAGGCATATTTTACGCACATTAGTGTTCTGCTTCTTTTCCTTTCTTTCCTTTTTTGTTAAAAAAAAGCGGGAATGGTAAAAGGCATCCCTCAGGATGGGTGAAAATCGTTGCAGACGAATCAATGGACACAGGTTTAATCTCCAATATATATAAACAGCTCATGCAGCTTAATATTAAAAAAACAAACAACCCAAAAAAAAATGGGCAGAAGATCTAAAGAGACGTTTCTTCAAAGGAGACACAGAGATGGCCAAGACGCACATGAAAAGCTGCTCAACAGCACTAATTATTAGAGAAATGCAAATCAAAACTACAATGAGGTATCACCTCACACCTGTTAGAATCGGCATCGTCAGAAAATCTACAAACAACCAATTCTGGGGAGGGTGTGGACAAAAGGAGCCCTCTTCCACTATTGGTGGGAATGTAAATTGATACAGTCACTATGGAGAACAGTATGGAGTTTCCTTAAAAAAACTAGAAATAGAATTACCATCTGATCCAGCAATCCCACTTCTGGGCATATACCCAGAGAAAACCGTATTTCAAAAAGGCACATTCACCACAATGTTCGTTGCAGCACTATTTACAATAGCCAGGTAATGGAAGCAAACTAAATGCCCACAGACAGATGAATGGATAAAGATGTGGTACATATATAAAATGGAATATGACTCGGCCATAAAAAGGAATGAAACTGGGTCATTTGTTGAGACATCGATGGATCGAGAGACTGTCATACAGAATGAAGTAAGTCAGAAAGAGGAAAACAAATATTGTATATTAATGCATATATGTGGAGCCTAAAAATGGTACAGATGAACTGGTTTGCAGGGAACAAATAGAGACACAGAGGTAGAGAACAAACGTATGGACACCAAGTGTGGGAATCCATGGGGTGGTGGTGGTGGGATGAGTTGGGAGATTGGGATTGACCTGTATACATGTATATGCATAAAATACATAACTAATAATAACGTGCTGTATAAAAACATAAATAAAATTAAATTTCAAAATTTTAAAAAATAAAATTTAAAAATAAAACTGAAAAAATTCTTCTCATCACACAGATGTATTTATAGGAAAGAATTATTTCCATGCTTATATCTATAAATACATAAAAGGGGAATAAAATCTAACTTGAACCATAAAAGAAAAAAAAAACCTGAACCCAGGAGTTATACAGAGGAAAACCCTATCAGGGCACTTGCTCCAGTGGTAAACAATTCTGAAATTGGTCAGAGGTGGGGAACCATCTCCCATACAGCCAGCAACCCACCCCCCACGCAAGGAGCGTCCTCATTGCAAAGCTGGGGGACCGTGCCGAGGCATCTGTGAGTAAACGTGAGCTGAGCCCCAGGCCACCTGCTGCTGAACTGTTCCCACCCTTTCCAGGTAAAACACCTGAATATGTACAAGGGCTTGAAAGCCTAGAGGAAGGACCGTGGAGCCACACCAGTGACAGCACGCAGGCCAACTTGGTGCCTGCAGGCCAGCCAGCATTGTCCAGGACCCTGGCGCTCTTCCAGAAGCTTTCCATTGCCCTGCCTGAGATACCCCTCCTGTCCCGGCCCCCACTGCTTTTTTCCTTCCTCACCTCTGTCCGGAGAGAAATTCCAGCGGAAGGTATGGGTGACACATCCTCTTCTTTACAGGCGGCAGCCTGGCAACTCCTGCAGAAAGGCCAGCAGAACCCCACTCACACCGGGCCACCCACAAAGCTGTGGCCCCTCACTCCCTCCCACCAGCACAGCCCCGAGACTGCTGACGGGGCAGAGAATATGGAGTCAGGCACAGCTTCAGGGGCTATTGCTGCCTGGAGCGCTGTTTATATTGACCTCAAGGAGGCACACCTGGGGAGGGCGGGCCGGCAGGGTAAGGCTGCCCAGGTCAGCTAATCCACAACCCTCAGGGAATCACATTGTTGAAAATGGACCCCGCTAAGGCAGAAGAGAAGCCAAGGGAAAAAAGGACACAATGCCATTTGCAGCACCGTAGATGAGTCTAGAAGTAATCACGTGACTTGTAGTAAGTCAGAAAGTGAAAGACACATATCATATCATATCACTTAGAGGTGTTACCTAAAAATGGATACCAGGGCAGATATTTCCACGGAGAAGGGCAATCACAGATTCATTAAACAAACTTATGGTTCACCAATGGAAAGGTGTGAGGATTGGTTTCATTACGATATCGGGGTTAACAGACATATACAAACACAGGTGACATATATAATCGCCAAAGACCTACAGAATACCAAGAGAGGACTACTCAACATTCTGTCATAACGTACATGGGAAAAGGATCCCAAGAAGAACAGTCATCTGTATATGTGTAAAAGAACCACATCTTCCACACCTACAACAAGCCAAACATTGTAATCAAACTTGCTGTAATAAAAAATAAAAACTTAAATTAAAAACACGAACAAGAAGTAGTGAGACAAACGTGAGGGGCTTTCTCCTGGTAGATTCCATTCTAAACTCCAATCTAGAACACCACTTCCACTGAGGCTCTCTTGCCCTAGTAACCAGATTTGGTAAGGGTGAACTGCTGCCACCTTGTGGCCGTTTCACACAACAGCAGCTTTAATCCCAACGCTAATGGTCAGTTGATATTCAAAATCATTGCAGGCCTGTAAATGACACCTGCCCTGAAAACAAATCCTGGGGTCACATATCGACCAAAAAATTCAAAGGACGTCCATATTTCAAAACGACCGTTTCAAAAGGCATATTTTACGCACATTAGTGTTCTGCTTCTTTTCCTTTCTTTCCTTTTTTGTTAAAAAAAACGGGAATGGTAAAAGGCATCCCTCAGGATGGGTGAAAATCGTTGCAGACGAATCAATGGACACAGGTTTAATCTCCAATATATATAAACAGCTCATGCAGCTTAATATTAAAAAAACAAACAACCCAAAAAAAAATGGGCAGAAGATCTAAAGAGACGTTTCTTCAAAGGAGACACAGAGATGGCCAAGACGCACATGAAAAGCTGCTCAACAGCACTAATTATTAGAGAAATGCAAATCAAAACTACAATGAGGTATCACCTCACACCTGTTAGAATCGGCATCGTCAGAAAATCTACAAACAACCAATTCTGGGGAGGGTGTGGACAAAAGGAGCCCTCTTCCACTATTGGTGGGAATGTAAATTGATACAGTCACTATGGAGAACAGTATGGAGTTTCCTTAAAAAAACTAGAAATAGAATTACCATCTGATCCAGCAATCCCACTTCTGGGCATATACCCAGAGAAAACCGTATTTCAAAAAGGCACATTCACCACAATGTTCGTTGCAGCACTATTAACAATAGCCAGGTAATGGAAGCAAACTAAATGCCCACAGACAGATGAATGGATAAAGATGTGGTACATATATAAAATGGAATATGACTCGGCCATAAAAAGGAATGAAACTGGGTCATTTGTTGAGACATCGATGGATCGAGAGACTGTCATACAGAATGAAGTAAGTCAGAAAGAGGAAAACAAATATTGTATATTAATGCATATATGTGGAGCCTAAAAATGGTACAGATGAACTGGTTTGCAGGGAACAAATAGAGACACAGAGGTAGAGAACAAACGTATGGACACCAAGTGTGGGAATCCATGGGGTGGTGGTGGTGGGATGAGTTGGGAGTTTGGGATTGACATGTATACATGTATATACATAAAATACATAACTAACAATAACGTGCTGTATAAAAAAATAAATAAAATTAAATTTCAAAATTTTAAAAAATAAAATTTAAAAATAAATCAGAAAAAATTCTTCCCATCACACAGATGTATTTATAGGAAAGAATTATTTCCATGCTTATGTCTATAAATACATAAAAGGGGAATAAAATCTAACTTGAACCATAAAAGAAAAAAAGAACTGAACCCAGGAGTTATACAGAGGAAAACCCTATCAGGGCACTTGCTCCAGTGGTAAACAATTCTGAAATTGGTCAGAGGTGGGGAACCATCTCCCATACAGCCAGCAACCCACCCCCCACGCAAGGAGCGTCCTCATTGCAAAGCTGGGGGACCGTGCCGAGGCATCTGTGAGTAAACGTGAGCTGAGCCCCAGGCCACATGCTGCTGAACTGTTCCCACCCTTTCCAGGTAAAACACCTGAATATGTACAAGGGCTTGAAAGCCTAGAGGAAGGACCGTGGAGCCACACCAGTGACAGCACGCAGGCCAACTTGGTGCCTGCAGGCCAGCCAGCAATGTCCAGGACCCTGGCGCTCTTCCAGAAGCTTTCCATTGCCCTGCCTGAGATACCCCTCCTGTCCCGGCCCCCACTGCTTTTTTCCTTCCTCACCTCTGTCCGGAGAGAAATTCCAGCGGAAGGTATGGGTGACACATCCTCTTCTTTACAGGCGGCAGCCTGGCAACTCCTGCAGAAAGGCCAGCAGAACCCCACTCACACCGGGCCACCCACAAAGCTGTGGCCCCTCACTCCCTCCCACCAGCACAGCCCCGAGACTGCTGACGGGGCAGAGAATATGGAGTCAGGCACAGCTTCAGGGGCTATTGCTGCCTGGAGCGCTGTTTATATTGACCTCAAGGAGGCACACCTGGGGAGGGCGGGCCGGCAGGGTAAGGCTGCCCAGGTCAGCTAATCCACAACCCTCAGGGAATCACATTGTTGAAAATGGACCCCGCTAAGGCAGAAGAGAAGCCAAGGGAAAAAAGGACACAATGCCATTTGCAGCACCGTAGATGAGTCTAGAAGTAATCACGTGACTTGTAGTAAGTCAGAAAGTGAAAGACACATATCATATCATATCACTTAGAGGTGTTACCTAAAAATGGATACCAGGGCAGATATTTCCACGGAGAAGGGCAATCACAGATTCATTAAACAAACTTATGGTTCACCAATGGAAAGGTGTGAGGATTGGTTTCATTACGATATCGGGGTTAACAGACATATACAAACACAGGTGACATATATAATCACCAAAGACCTACAGAATACCAAGAGGACTACTCAACATTCTGTCATAATGTACATGGGAAAAGGATCCCAACAAGAACAGTCATCTGTATATGTGTAAAAGAACCACATCTTCCACACCTACAACAAGCCAAACATTGTAATCAAACTTGCTGTAATAAAAAATAAAAACTTAAATTAAAAACACGAACAAGAAGTAGTGAGACAAACGTGAGGGGCTTTCTCCTGGTACATTCCATTCTAAACTCCAATCTAGAACACCACTTCCACTGAGGCTCTCTTGCCCTAGTAACCAGATTTGGTAAGGGTGAACTGCTGCCACCTTGTGGCCGTTTCACACAACAGCAGCTTTAATCCCAAAGCTAATGGTCAGTTGATATTCAAAATCATTGCAGGCCTGTAAATGACACCTGCCCTGAAAACAAATCCTGGGGTCACATATCGACCAAAAAATTCAAAGGACGTCCATATATCAAAACGACCATTTCAAAAGGCATATTTTACGCACATTAGTGTTCTGCTTCTTTTCCTTTCTTTCCCTTTTTGTTAAAAAAAACGGGAATGGTAAAAGGCATCCCTCAGGATGGGTAAAAATCGTTGCAAACGAATCAATGGACACAGGTTTAATCTCCAATATATATAAACAGCTCATGCAGCTTAATATTAAAAAAACAAACATTCCAAAAAAAATGGGCAGAAGATCTAAAGAGACGTTTCTTCAAAGGAGACACAGAGATGGTCAAGACGCACATGAAAAGCTGCTCAACAGCACTAATTATTAGAGAAATGCAAATCAAAACTACAATGAGGTATCACCTCACACCTGTTAGAATCGGCATCATCAGAAAATCTACAAACAACCAATTCTGGGGAGGGTGTGGACAAAAGGAGCCCTCTTCCACTATTGGTGGGAATGTAAATTGATACAGTCACTATGGAGAACAGTATGGAGTTTCCTTAAAAAAACTAGAAATAGAATTACCATCTGATCCAGCAATCCCACTTCTGGGCATATACCCAGAGAAAACCGTATTTCAAAAAGGCACATTCACCACAATATTTGTTGCAGCACTATTTACAATAGCCAGGTAATGGAAGCAACCTAAATGCCCACAGACAGATGAATGGATAAAGATGTGGTACATATATAAAATGGAATATGACTCGGCCATAAAAAGGAATGAAACTGAGTCATTTGTAGAGACATCGATGGATCGAGAGACTGTCATACAGAATGAAGTAAGTCAGAAAGAGGAAAACAAATATTGTATATTAATGCATATATGTGGAGCCTAAAAATGGTACAGATGAACTGGTTTGCAGGGAAGAAATAGAGACACAGAGGTAGAGAACAAACGTATGGACACCAAGTGTGGGAATCCATGGGGTGGTGGTGGTGGGATGAGTTGGGAGATTGGGATTGACCTGTATACATGTATATGCATAAAATACATAACTAATAAAAACGTGCTGTATAAAATCATAAATAAAATTAAATTTCAAAATTTTAAAAAATAAAATTTAAAAATAAAACAGAAAAAATTCTTCCCGTCACACAGATGTATTTATAGGAATGAATTATTTCCATGCTTATATTTATAAATACATAAAAGAGGAATAAAATCTAACTTGAACCAAAAAAGAAAAAAAAAATTGAACCCACGAGTTATACAGAGGAAAACCCTATCACGGCACTTGCTCCAGCGGTAAACAATTCTGAAATTGATCAGAGGTGGGGAACCATCTCCCATACAGCCAGCAACCCACCCCCCACGCAAGGAGCATCCTCATTGCAAAGCTGGGGGACCGTGCCGAGGCATCTGTGAGTAAACGTGAGCTGAGCCCCAGGCCAGCTGCTGCTGAACTGTTCCCACCCTTTCCAGGTAAAACACCTGAATATGTACAAGGTCTTGAAAGCCTAGAGGAAGGACCGTGGAGCCACACCAGTGACAGCACGCAGGCCAACTTGGTGCCTGCAGGCCAGCCAGCGTGGTCCTGGACCCTGGCGCTCTTCCAGAAGCTTTCCATTGCCCTGCCTGAGATACCCCTCCTGTCCCGGCCCCCACTGCTTTTTTCCTTCCTCACCTCTGTCCGGAGAGAAATTCCAGCGGAAGGTATGGGTGACACATCCTCTTCTTTACAGGCGGCAGCCTGGCAACTCCTGCAGAAAGGCCAGCAGAACCCCACTCACACCGGGCCACCCACAAAGCTGTGGCCCCTCACTCCCTCCCACCAGCACAGCCCCGAGACTGCTGACGGGGCAGAGAATATGGAGTCAGGCACAGCTTCAGGGGCTATTGCTGCCTGGAGCGCTGTTTATATTGACCTCAACGAGGCACACCTGGGGAGGGCGGGCCGGCAGGTTAAGGCTGCCCAGGTCAGCTAATCCACAACCCTCAGGGAATCACATTGTGGAAAATGGACCCCGCTAAGGCAGAAGAGAAGCCAAGGGAAAAAAGGACACAATGCCATTTGCAGCACCGTAGATGAGTCTAGAAGTAATCACGTGACTTGTAGTAAGTCAGAAAGTGAAAGACACATATCATATCATATCACTTAGAGGTGTTACCTAAAAATGGATACCAGGGCAGATATTTCCACGGAGAAGGGCAATCACAGATTCATTAAACAAACTTATGGTTCACCAATGGAAAGGTGTGAGGATTGGTTTCATTACGATATCGGGGTTAACAGACATATACAAACACAGGTGACATATATAATCACCAAAGACCTACAGAATACCAAGAGAGGACTACTCAACATTCTGTCATAACGTACATGGGAAAAGGATCCCAAGAAGAACAGTCATCTGTATATGTGTAAAAGAACCACATCTTCCACACCTACAACAAGCCAAACATTGTAATCAAACTTGCTGTAATAAAAAATAAAAACTTAAATTAAAAACACGAACAAGAAGTAGTGAGACAAACGTGAGGGGCTTTCTCCTGGTACATTCCATTCTAAACTCCAATCTAGAACACCACTTCCACTGAGGCTCTCTTGCCCTAGTAACCAGATTTGGTAAGGGTGAACTGCTGCCACCTTGTGGCCGTTTCACACAACAGCAGCTTTAATCCCAAAGCTAATGGTCAGTTGATATTCAAAATCATTGCAGGCCTGTAAATGACACCTGCCCTGAAAACAAATCCTGGGGTCACATATCGACCAAAAAATTCAAAGGACGTCCATATATCAAAACGACCATTTCAAAAGGCATATTTTACGCACATTAGTGTTCTGCTTCTTTTCCTTTCTTGCCTTTTTTGTTAAAAAAAACGGGAATGGTAAAAGGCATCCCTCAGGATGGGTGAAAATCGTTGCAAACGAATCAATGGACAGAGGTTTAATCTCCAATATATATAAACAGCTCATGCAGCTTAATATTAAAAAAACAAACATTCCAAAAAAAATGGGCAGAAGATCTAAAGAGACGTTTCTTCAAAGGAGACACAGAGATGGTCAAGACGCACATGAAAAGCTGCTCAACAGCACTAATTATTAGAGAAATGCAAATCAAAACTACAATGAGGTATCACTTCACACCTGTTAGAATCGGCATCATCAGAAAATCTACAAACAACCAATTCTGGGGAGGGTGTGGACAAAAGGAGCCCTCTTCCACTATTGGTGGGAATGTAAATTGATACAGTCACTATGGAGAACAGTATGGAGTTTCCTTAAAAAAACTAGAAATAGAATTACCATCTGATCCAGCAATCCCACTTCTGGGCATATACCCAGAGAAAACCGTATTTCAAAAAGGCACATTCACCACAATATTTGTTGCAGCACTATTTACAATAGCCAGGTAATGGAAGCAAACTAAATGCCCACAGACAGATGAATGGATAAAGATGTGGTACATATATAAAATGGAATATGACTCGGCCATAAAAAGGAATGAAACTGAGTCATTTGTAGAGACATCGATGGATCGAGAGACTGTCATACAGAATGAAGTAAGTCAGAAAGAGGAAACCAAATATTGTATATTAATGCATATATGTGGAGCCTAAAAATGGTACAGATGAACTGGTTTGCAGGGAAGAAATAGAGACACAGAGGTAGAGAACAAACGTATGGACACCAAGTGTGGGAATCCATGGGGTGGTGGTGGTGGGATGAGTTGGGAGATTGGGATTGACATGTATACATGTATATGCATAAAATACATAACTAATAATAACGTGCTGTATAAAATCATAAATAAAATTAAATTTCGAAATTTTAAAAAATAAAATTTAAAAATAAAACAGAAAAATTTCTTCCCGTCACACAGATGTATTTATAGGAATGAATTATTTCCATGCTTATATTTATAAATACATAAAAGAGGAATAAAATCTAACTTGAACCAAAAAAGAAAAAAAAATTGAACCCACGAGTTATACAGAGGAAAACCCTATCACGGCACTTGCTCCAGCGGTAAACAATTCTGAAATTGATCAGAGGTGGGGAACCATCTCCCATACAGCCAGCAACCCTCCCCCCACGCAAGGAGCATCCTCATTGCAAAGCTGGGGGACCGTGCCGAGGCATCTGTGAGTAAACGTGAGCTGAGCCCCAGGCCAGCTGCTGCTGAACTGTTCCCACCCTTTCCAGGTAAAACACCTGAATATGTACAAGGGCTTGAAAGCCTAGAGGAAGGACCGTGGAGCCACACCAGTGACAGCACGCAGGCCAACTTGGTGCCTGCAGGCCAGCCAGCGTGGTCCTGGCCCCGGGCGCTCTTCCAGAAGCTTTCCATTGCCCTGCCTGAGATACCCCTCCTGTCCCGGCCCCCACTGCTTTTTTCCTTCCTCACCTCTGTCCGGAGAGAAATTCCAGCGGAAGGTATGGGTGACACATCCTCTTCTTTACAGGCGGCAGCCTGGCAACTCCTGCAGAAAGGCCAGCAGAACCCCACTCACACCGGGCCACCCACAAAGCTGTGGCCCCTCACTCCCTCCCACCAGCACAGCCCCGAGACTGCTGACGGGGCAGAGAATATGGAGTCAGGCACAGCTTCAGGGGCTATTGCTGCCTGGAGCGCTGTTTATATTGACCTCAACGAGGCACACCTGGGGAGGGCGGGCCGGCAGGGTAAGGCTGCCCAGGTCAGCTAATCCACAACCCTCAGGGAATCACATTGTTGAAAATGGACCCCGCTAAGGCAGAAGAGAAGCCAAGGGAAAAAAGGACACAATGCCATTTGCAGCACCGTAGATGAGTCTAGAAGTAATCACGTGACTTGTAGTAAGTCAGAAAGTGAAAGACACATATCATATCATATCACTTAGAGGTGTTACCTAAAAATGGATACCAGGGCAGATATTTCCACGGAGAAGGGCAATCACAGATTCATTAAACAAACTTATGGTTCACCAATGGAAAGGTGTGAGGATTGGTTTCATTACGATATCGGGGTTAACAGACATATACAAACACAGGTGACATATATAATCACCAAAGACCTACAGAATACCAAGAGAGGACTACTCAACATTCTGTCATAACGTACATGGGAAAAGGATCCCAAGAAGAACAGTCATCTGTATATGTGTAAAAGAACCACATCTTCCACACCTACAACAAGCCAAACATTGTAATCAAACTTGCTGTAATAAAAAATAAAAACTTAAATTAAAAACACGAACAAGAAGTAGTGAGACAAACGTGAGGGGCTTTCTCCTGGTAGATTCCATTCTAAACTCCAATCTAGAACACCACTTCCACTGAGGCTCTCTTGCCCTAGTAACCAGATTTGGTAAGGGTGAACTGCTGCCACCTTGTGGCCGTTTCACACAACAGCACCTTTAATCCCAACGCTAATGGTCAGTTGATATTCAAAATCATTGCAGGCCTGTAAATGACACCTGCCCTGAAAACAAATCCTGGGGTCACATATCGACCAAAAAATTCAAAGGACGTCCATATTTCAAAACGACCGTTTCAAAAGGCATATTTTACGCACATTAGTGTTCTGCTTCTTTTCCTTTCTTTCCTTTTTTGTTAAAATAACGGGAATGGTAAAAGGCATCCCTCAGGATGGGTGAAAATCGTTGCAGACGAATCAATGGACACAGGTTTAATCTCCAATATATATAAACAGCTCATGCAGCTTAATATTAAAAAAACAAACAACCCCCAAAAAATGGGCAGAAGATCTAAAGAGACGTTTCTTCAAAGGAGACACAGAGATGGCCAAGACGCACATGAAAAGCTGCTCAACAGCACTAATTATTAGAGAAATGCAAATCAAAACTACAATGAGGTATCACCTCACACCTGTTAGAATCGGCATCGTCAGAAAATCTACAAACAACCAATTCTGGGGAGGGTGTGGACAAAAGGAGCCCTCTTCCACTATTGGTGGGAATGTAAATTGATACAGTCACTATGGAGAACAGTATGGAGTTTCCTTAAAAAAACTAGAAATAGAATTACCATCTGATCCAGCAATCCCACTTCTGGGCATATACCCAGAGAAAACCGTATTTCAAAAAGGCACATTCACCACAATGTTCGTTGCAGCACTATTTACAATAGCCAGGTAATGGAAGCAAACTAAATGCCCACAGACAGATGAATGGATAAAGATGTGGTACATATATAAAATGGAATATGACTCGGCCATAAAAAGGAATGAAACTGGGTCATTTGTAGAGACATCGATGGATCGAGAGACTGTCATACAGAATGAAGTAAGTCAGAAAGAGGAAAACAAATATTGTATATTAATGCATATATGTGGAGCCTAAAAATGGTACAGATGAACTGGTTTGCAGGGAACAAATAGAGACACAGAGGTAGAGAACAAACGTATGGACACCAAGTGTGGGAATCCATGGGGTGGTGGTGGTGGGATGAGTTGGGAGATTGGGATTGACATGTATACATGTATATGCATAAAATACATAACTAATAATAACGTGCTGTATAAAAACATAAATAAAATTAAATTTCAAAATTTTAAAAAATAAAATTTAAAAATAAAACTGAAAAAATTCTTCTCATCACACAGATGTATTTATAGGAAAGAATTATTTCCATGCTTATATCTATAAATACATAAAAGGGGAATAAAATCTAACTTGAACCATAAAAGAAAAAAAAAACCTGAACCCAGGAGTTATACAGAGGAAAACCCTATCAGGGCACTTGCTCCAGTGGTAAACAATTCTGAAATTGGTCAGAGGTGGGGAACCATCTCCCATACGGCCAGCAACCCACCCCCCACGCAAGGAGCATCCTCATTGCAAAGCTGGGGGACCGTGCCGAGGCATCTGTGAGTAAACGTGAGCTGAGCCCCAGGCCAGCTGCTGCTGAACTGTTCCCACCCTTTCCAGGTAAAACACCTGAATATGTACAAGGGCTTGAAAGCCTAGAGGAAGGACCGTGGAGCCACACCAGCGACAGCACGCAGGCCAACTTGGTGCCTGCAGGCCAGCCAGCGTGGTCCTGGACCCTGGCGCTCTTCCAGAAGCTTTCCATTGCCCTGCCTGAGATACCCCTCCTGTCCCGGCCCCCACTGCTTTTTTCCTTCCTCACCTCTGTCCGGAGAGAAATTCCAGCGGAAGGTATGGTTGACACATCCTCTTCTTTACAGGCGGCAGCCTGGCAACTCCTGCAGAAAGGCCAGCAGAACCCCACTCACACCGGGCCACCCACAAAGCTGTGGTCCCTCACTCCCTCCCACCAGCACAGCCCCGAGACTGCTGACGGGGCAGAGAATATGGAGTCAGGCACAGCTTCAGGGGCTATTGCTGCCTGGAGCGCTGTTTATATTGACCTCAAGGAGGCACACCTGGGGAGGGCGGGCCGGCAGGGTAAGGCTGCCCAGGTCAGCTAATCCACAACCCTCAGGGAATCACATTGTTGAAAATGGACCCCGCTAAGGCAGAAGAGAAGCCAAGGGAAAAAAGGACACAATGCCATTTGCAGCACCGTAGATGAGTCTAGAAGTAATCACGTGACTTGTAGTAAGTCAGAAAGTGAAAGACACATATCATATCATATCACTTATAGGTGTTACCTAAAAATGGATACCAGGGCAGATATTTCCACGGAGAAGGGCAATCACAGATTCATTAAACAAACTTATGGTTCACCAATGGAAAGGTGTGAGGATTGGTTTCATTACGATATCGGGGTTAACAGACATATACAAACACAGGTGACATATATAATCACCAAAGACCTACAGAATACCAAGAGAGGACTACTCAACATTCTGTCATAACGTACATGGGAAAAGGATCCCAAGAAGAACAGTCATCTGTATATGTGTAAAAGAACCACATCTTCCACACCTACAACAAGCCAAACATTGTAATCAAACTTGCTGTAATAAAAAATAAAAACTTAAATTAAAAACACGAACAAGAAGTAGTGAGACAAACGTGAGGGGCTTTCTCCTGGTACATTCCATTCTAAACTCCAATCTAGAACACCACTTCCACTGAGGCTCTCTTGCCCTAGTAACCAGATTTGGTAAGGGTGAACTGCTGCCACCTTGTGGCCGTTTCACACAACAGCACCTTTAATCCCAACGCTAATGGTCAGTTGATATTCAAAATCATTGCAGGCCTGTAAATGACACCTGCCCTGAAAACAAATCCTGGGGTCACATATCGACCAAAAAATTCAAAGGACGTCCATATTTCAAAACGACCGTTTCAAAAGGCATATTTTACGCACATTAGTGTTCTGCTTCTTTTCCTTTCTTTCCTTTTTTGTTAAAAAAAACGGGAATGGAAAAAGGCATCCCTCAGGATGGGTGAAAATCGTTGCAAACGAATCAATGGACACAGGTTTAATCTCCAATATATATAAACAGCTCATGCAGCTTAATATTAAAAAAACAAACAACCCAAAAAAAATGGGCAGAAGATCTAAAGAGACGTTTCTTCAAAGGAGACACAGAGATGGCCAAGACGCACATGAAAAGCTGCTCAACAGCACTAATTATTAGAGAAATGCAAATCAAAACTACAATGAGGTATCACCTCACACCTGTTAGAATCGGCATCATCAGAAAATCTACAAACAACCAATTCTGGGGAGGGTGTGGACAAAAGGAGCCCTCTTCCACTATTGGTGGGAATGTAAATTGATACAATCACTATGGAGAACAGTATGGAGTTTCCTTAAAAAAACTAGAAATAGAATTACCATCTGATCCAGCAATCCCACTTCTGGGCATATACCCAGAGAAAACCGTATTTCAAAAAGGCACATTCACCACAATGTTCGTTGCAGCACTATTTACAATAGCCAGGTAATGGAAGCAAACTAAATGCCCACAGACAGATGAATGGATAAAGATGTGGTACATATATAAAATGGAATATGACTCGGCCATAAAAAGGAATGAAACTGGGTCATTTGTTGAGACATCGATGGATCGAGAGACTGTCATACAGAATGAAGTAAGTCAGAATGAGGAAAACAAATATTGTATATTAATGCATATATGTGGAGCCTAAAAATGGTACAGATGAACTGGTTTGCAGGGAACAAATAGAGACACAGAGGTAGAGAACAAACGTATGGACACCAAGTGTGGGAATCCATGGGGTGGTGGTGGTGGGATGAGTTGGGAGTTTGGGATTGACATGTATACATGTATATACATAAAATACATAACTAATAATAACGTGGTGTATAAAAAAAATAAATAAAATTAAATTTCAAAATTTTAAAAAATAAAATTTAAAAATAAAACAGAAAAAATTCTTCCCATCACACAGATGTATTTATAGGAAAGAATTATTTCCATGCTTATATCTATAAATACATAAAAGGGGAATAAAATCTAACTTGAACCATAAAAGAAAAAAAAAACCTGAACCCAGGAGTTATACAGAGGAAAACCCTATCAGGGCACTTGCTCCAGTGGTAAACAATTCTGAAATTGGTCAGAGGTGGGGAACCATCTCCCATACAGCCAGCAACCCACCCCCCACGCAAGGAGCGTCCTCATTGCAAAGCTGGGGTACCGTGCCGAGGCATCTGTGAGTAAACGTGAGCTGAGCCCCAGGCCACCTGCTGCTGAACTGTTCCCACCCTTTCCAGGTAAAACACCTGAATATGTCCAAGGGCTTGAAAGCCTAGAGGAAGGACCGTGGAGCCACACCAGCGACAGCACGCAGGCCAACTTGGTGCCTGCAGGCCAGCCAGCATTGTCCTGGACCCTGGCGCTCTTCCAGAAGCTTTCCATTGCCCTGCCTGAGATACCCGTCCTGTCCCGGCCCCCACTGCTTTTTTCCTTCCTCACCTCTGTCCGGAGAGAAATTCCAGCGGAAGGTATGGGTGACACATCCTCTTCTTTACAGGCGGCAGCCTGGCAACTCCTGCAGAAAGGCCAGCAGAACCCCACTCACACCGGGCCACCCACAAAGCTGTGGCCCCTCACTCCCTCCCACCAGCACAGCCCCGAGACTGCTGACGGGGCAGAGAATATGGAGTCAAGCACAGCTTCAGGGGCTATTGCTGCCTGGAGCGCTGTTTTTATTGACCTCAATGAGGCACACCTGGGGAGGGCGGGCTGGCAGGGTAAGGCTGCCCAGGTCAGCTAATCCACAACCCTCAGGGAATCACATTGTTGAAAATGGACCCCGCTAAGGCAGAAGAGAAGCCAAGGGAAAAAAGGACACAATGCCATTTGCAGCACCGTAGATGAGTCTAGAAGTAATCACTTGACTTGTAGTAAGTCAGAAAGTGAAAGACACATATCATATCATATCACTTGTAGGTGTTACCTAAAAATGGATACCAGGGCAGATATTTCCACGGAGAAGGGCAATCACAGATTCATTAAACAAACTTATGGTTCACCAATGGAAAGGTGTGAGGATTGGTTTCATTACGATATCGGGGTTAACAGACATATACAAACACAGGTGACATATATAATCACCAAAGACCTACAGAATACCAAGAGAGGACTACTCAACATTCTGTCATAACGTACATGGGAAAAGGATCCCAGGAAGAACAGACATCTGTATATGTGTAAAAGAACCACATCTTCCACACCTACAACAAGCCAAACATTGTAATCAAACTTGCTGTAATAAAAAATAAAAACTTAAATTAAAAACACGAACAAGAAGTAGTGAGACAAACGTGAGGGGCTTTCTCCTGGTACATTCCATTCTAAACTCCAATCTAGAACACCACTTCCACTGAGGCTCTCTTGCCCTAGTAACCAGATTTGGTAAGGGTGAACTGCTGCCACCTTGTGGCCGTTTCACACAACAGCAGCTTTAATCCCAACGCTAATGGTCAGTTGATATTCAAAATCATTGCAGGCCTGTAAATGACACCTGCCCTGAAAACAAATCCTGGGGTCACATATCGACCAAAAAATTCAAAGGACGTCCATATTTCAAAACGACCGTTTCAAAAGGCATATTTTACGCACATTAGTGTTCTGCTTCTTTTCCTTTCTTTCCTTTTTTGTTAAAAAAAACGGGAATGGAAAAAGGCATCCCTCAGGATGGGTGAAAATCGTTGCAAACGAATCAATGGACACAGGTTTAATCTCCAATATATATAAACAGCTCATGCAGCTTAATATTAAAAAAACAAACAACCCCCAAAAAATGGGCAGAAGATCTAAAGAGACGTTTCTTCAAAGGAGACACAGAGAGGGCCAAGACGCACATGAAAAGCTGCTCAACAGCACTAATTATTAGAGAAATGCAAATCAAAACTACAATGAGGTATCACCTCACACCTGTTAGAATCGGCCTCATCAGAAAATCTACAAACAACCAATTCTGGGGAGGGTGTGGACAAACGGAGCCCTCTTCCACTATTGGTGGGAATGTAAATTGATACAGTCACTATGGAGAACAGTATGGAGTTTCCTTAAAAAAACTAGAAATAGAATTACCATCTGATCCAGCAATCCCACTTCTGGGCATATACCCAGAGAAAACCGTATTTCAAACAGGCACATTCACCACAATGTTCGTTGCAGCACTATTTACAATAGCCAGGTAATGGAAGCAACCTAAATGCCCACAGACAGATGAATGGATAAAGATGTGGTACATATATAAAATGGAATATGACTCGGCCATAAAAAGGAATGAAACTGGGTCATTTGTAGAGACATCGATGGATCGAGAGACTGTCATACAGAATGAAGTAAGTCAGAAAGAGGAAAACAAATATTGTATATTAATGCATATATGTGGAGCCTAAAAATGGTACAGATGAACTGGTTTGCAGGGAACAAATAGAGACACAGAGGTAGAGAACAAACGTATGGACACCAAGTGTGGGAAGCCATGGGGTGGTGGTGGTGGGATGAGTTGGGAGATTGGGATTGACCTGTATACATGTATATGCATAAAATACATAACTAATAATAACGTGCTGTATAAAAACATAAAAAAAATTAAATTTCAAAATTTTAAAAAATAAAATTTAAAAATAAAACAGAAAAAATTCTTCCCGTCACACAGATGTATTTATAGGAATGAATTATTTCCATGCTTATATTTATAAATACATAAAAGAGGAATAAAATCTAACTTGAACCAAAAAAGAAAAAAAAAATGGACCCACGAGTTTTACAGAGGAAAAACCTATCACGGCACTTGCTCCAGCGGTAAACAATTCTGAAATTGGTCAGAGGTGGGGAACCATCTCCCATACAGCCAGCCACCCACCCCCCACACAAGGAGCGTCCTCACTGAAAAGCTGGGGGACCGTGCCGAGGCATCTGTGAGTAAACGTGAGCTGAGCCCCAGGCCAGCTGCTTCTGATCTGTTCCCACCCTTTCCAGGTAAAACACCTGAATATGTACAAGGGCTTGAAAGCCTAGAGGAAGGACCGTGGAGCCACACCAGTGACAGCACGCAGGCCAACTTGGTGCCTGCAGGCCAGCCAGCGTGGTCCTGGCCCCGGGCGCTCTTCCAGAAGCTTTCCATTGCCCTGCCTGAGATACCCCTCCTGTCCCGGACCTCACTGCTTTTTTCCTTCCTCACCTCTGTCCGGAGAGAAATTCCAGCGGAAGGTATGGTTGACACATCCTCTTCTTTACAGGCGGCAGCCTGGCAACTCCTGCAGAAAGGCCAGCAGAACCCCACTCACACCGGGCCACCCACAAAGCTGTGGCCCCTCACTCCCTCCCACCAGCACAGCCCCGAGACTGCTGACGGGGCAGAGAATATGGAGTCAGGCACAGCTTCAGGGGCTATTGCTGCCTGGAGTGCTGTTTATATTGACCTCAACGAGGGACACCTGGGGAGGGCGGGCCGGCAGGGTAAGGCTGCCCAGGTCAGCTAATCCACAACCCTCAGGGAATCACATTGTTGAAAATGGACCCCGCTAAGGCAGAAGAGAAGCCAAGGGAAAAAAGGACACAATGCCATTTGCAGCACCGTAGATGAGTCTAGAAGTAATCACGTGACTTGTAGTAAGTCAGAAAGTGAAAGACACATATCATGTCATATCACTTAGAGGTGTTACCTAAAAATGGATACAAGGGCAGATATTTCCACGGAGAAGGGCAATCACAGATTCATTAAACAAACTTATGGTTCACCAATGGAAAGGTGTGAGGATTGGTTTCATTACGATATCGGGGTTAACAGACATATACAAACACAGGTGACATATATAATCACCAAAGACCTACAGAATACCAAGAGAGGGCTACTCAACATTCTGTCATAACGTACATGGGAAAAGGATCCCAAGAAGAACAGTCATCTGTATATGTGTAAAAGAACCACATCTTCCACACCTACAACAAGCCAAACATTGTAATCAAACTTGCTGTAATAAAAAATAAAAACTTAAATTAAAAACACGAACAAGAAGTAGTGAGACAAACGTGAGGGGCTTTCTCCTGGTACATTCCATTCTAAACTCCAATCTGGAACACCACTTCCACTGAGGCTCTCTTGCCCTAGTAACCAGATTTGGTAAGGTTGAACTGCTGCCACCTTGTGGCCGTTTCACACAACAGCAGCTTTAATCCCAACGCTAAAGGTCAGTTGATATTCAAAATCATTGCAGGCCTGTAAATGACACCTGCCCTGAAAACAAATCCTGGGGTCACATATCGACCAAAAAATTCAAAGGACGTCCATATTTCAAAACGACCGTTTCAAAAGGCATATTTTACGCACATTAGTGTTCTGCTTCTTTTCCTTTCTTTCCTTTTTTATTAAAAAAAACGGGAATGGAAAAAGGCATCCCTCAGGATGGGTGAAAATCGTTGCAAACGAATCAATGGACACAGGTTTAATCTCCAATATATATAAACAGCTCATGCAGCTTAATATTAAAAAAACAAACAACCCAAAAAAAATGGGCAGAAGATCTAAAGAGACGTTTCTTCAAAGGAGACACAGAGATGGCCAAGACGCACATGAAAAGCTGCTCAACAGCACTAATTATTAGAGAAATGCAAATCAAAACTACAATGAGGTATCACCTCACACCTGTTAGAATCGGCATCATCAGAAAATCTACAAACAACCAATTCTGGGGAGGGTGTGGACAAAAGGAGCCCTCTTCCACTATTGGTGGGAATGTAAATTGATACAATCACTATGGAGAACAGTATGGAGTTTCCTTAAAAAAACTAGAAATAGAATTACCATCTGATCCAGCAATCCCACTTCTGGGCATATACCCAGAGAAAACCGTATTTCAAAAAGGCACATTCACCACAATGTTCGTTGCAGCACTATTTACAATAGCCAGGTAATGGAAGCAAACTAAATGCCCACAGACAGATGAATGGATAAAGATGTGGTACATATATAAAATGGAATATGACTCGGCCATAAAAAGGAATGAAACTGGGTCATTTGTTGAGACATCGATGGATCGAGAGACTGTCATACAGAATGAAGTAAGTCAGAATGAGGAAAACAAATATTGTATATTAATGCATATATGTGGAGCCTAAAAATGGTACAGATGAACTGGTTTGCAGGGAACAAATAGAGACACAGAGGTAGAGAACAAACGTATGGACACCAAGTGTGGGAATCCATGGGGTGGTGGTGGTGGGATGAGTTGGGAGTTTGGGATTGACATGTATACATGTATATACATAAAATACATAACTAATAATAACGTGGTGTATAAAAAAAATAAATAAAATTAAATTTCAAAATTTTAAAAAATAAAATTTAAAAATAAAACAGAAAAAATTCTTCCCATCACACAGATGTATTTATAGGAAAGAATTATTTCCATGCTTATATCTATAAATACATAAAAGGGGAATAAAATCTAACTTGAACCATAAAAGAAAAAAAAAACCTGAACCCAGGAGTTATACAGAGGAAAACCCTATCAGGGCACTTGCTCCAGTGGTAAACAATTCTGAAATTGGTCAGAGGTGGGGAACCATCTCCCATACAGCCAGCAACCCACCCCCCACGCAAGGAGCGTCCTCATTGCAAAGCTGGGGTACCGTGCCGAGGCATCTGTGAGTAAACGTGAGCTGAGCCCCAGGCCACCTGCTGCTGAACTGTTCCCACCCTTTCCAGGTAAAACACCTGAATATGTCCAAGGGCTTGAAAGCCTAGAGGAAGGACCGTGGAGCCACACCAGCGACAGCACGCAGGCCAACTTGGTGCCTGCAGGCCAGCCAGCATTGTCCTGGACCCTGGCGCTCTTCCAGAAGCTTTCCATTGCCCTGCCTGAGATACCCGTCCTGTCCCGGCCCCCACTGCTTTTTTCCTTCCTCACCTCTGTCCGGAGAGAAATTCCAGCGGAAGGTATGGGTGACACATCCTCTTCTTTACAGGCGGCAGCCTGGCAACTCCTGCAGAAAGGCCAGCAGAACCCCACTCACACCGGGCCACCCACAAAGCTGTGGCCCCTCACTCCCTCCCACCAGCACAGCCCCGAGACTGCTGACGGGGCAGAGAATATGGAGTCAGGCACAGCTTCAGGGGCTATTGCTGCCTGGAGCGCTGTTTATATTGACCTCAAGGAGGCACACCTGGGGAGGGCGGGCTGGCAGGGTAAGGCTGCCCAGGTCAGCTAATCCACAACCCTCAGGGAATCACATTGTTGAAAATGGACCCCGCTAAGGCAGAAGAGAAGCCAAGGGAAAAAAGGACACAATGCCATTTGCAGCACCGTAGATGAGTCTAGAAGTAATCACTTGACTTGTAGTAAGTCAGAAAGTGAAAGACACATATCATATCATATCACTTGTAGGTGTTACCTAAAAATGGATACCAGGGCAGATATTTCCACGGAGAAGGGCAATCACAGATTCATTAAACAAACTTATGGTTCACCAATGGAAAGGTGTGAGGATTGGTTTCATTACGATATCGGGGTTAACAGACATATACAAACACAGGTGACATATATAATCACCAAAGACCTACAGAATACCAAGAGAGGACTACTCAACATTCTGTCATAACGTACATGGGAAAAGGATCCCAGGAAGAACAGACATCTGTATATGTGTAAAAGAACCACATCTTCCACACCTACAACAAGCCAAACATTGTAATCAAACTTGCTGTAATAAAAAATAAAAACTTAAATTAAAAACACGAACAAGAAGTAGTGAGACAAACGTGAGGGGCTTTCTCCTGGTACATTCCATTCTAAACTCCAATCTAGAACACCACTTCCACTGAGGCTCTCTTGCCCTAGTAACCAGATTTGGTAAGGGTGAACTGCTGCCACCTTGTGGCCGTTTCACACAACAGCAGCTTTAATCCCAACGCTAATGGTCAGTTGATATTCAAAATCATTGCAGGCCTGTAAATGACACCTGCCCTGAAAACAAATCCTGGGGTCACATATCGACCAAAAAATTCAAAGGACGTCCATATTTCAAAACGACCGTTTCAAAAGGCATATTTTACGCACATTAGTGTTCTGCTTCTTTTCCTTTCTTTCCTTTTTTGTTAAAAAAAACGGGAATGGAAAAAGGCATCCCTCAGGATGGGTGAAAATCGTTGCAAACGAATCAATGGACACAGGTTTAATCTCCAATATATATAAACAGCTCATGCAGCTTAATATTAAAAAAACAAACAACCCCCAAAAAATGGGCAGAAGATCTAAAGAGACGTTTCTTCAAAGGAGACACAGAGAGGGCCAAGACGCACATGAAAAGCTGCTCAACAGCACTAATTATTAGAGAAATGCAAATCAAAACTACAATGAGGTATCACCTCACACCTGTTAGAATCGGCCTCATCAGAAAATCTACAAACAACCAATTCTGGGGAGGGTGTGGACAAACGGAGCCCTCTTCCACTATTGGTGGGAATGTAAATTGATACAGTCACTATGGAGAACAGTATGGAGTTTCCTTAAAAAAACTAGAAATAGAATTACCATCTGATCCAGCAATCCCACTTCTGGGCATATACCCAGAGAAAACCGTATTTCAAACAGGCACATTCACCACAATGTTCGTTGCAGCACTATTTACAATAGCCAGGTAATGGAAGCAACCTAAATGCCCACAGACAGATGAATGGATAAAGATGTGGTACATATATAAAATGGAATATGACTCGGCCATAAAAAGGAATGAAACTGGGTCATTTGTAGAGACATCGATGGATCGAGAGACTGTCATACAGAATGAAGTAAGTCAGAAAGAGGAAAACAAATATTGTATATTAATGCATATATGTGGAGCCTAAAAATGGTACAGATGAACTGGTTTGCAGGGAACAAATAGAGACACAGAGGTAGAGAACAAACGTATGGACACCAAGTGTGGGAAGCCATGGGGTGGTGGTGGTGGGATGAGTTGGGAGATTGGGATTGACCTGTATACATGTATATGCATAAAATACATAACTAATAATAACGTGCTGTATAAAAACATAAAAAAAATTAAATTTCAAAATTTTAAAAAATAAAATTTAAAAATAAAACAGAAAAAATTCTTCCCGTCACACAGATGTATTTATAGGAATGAATTATTTCCATGCTTATATTTATAAATACATAAAAGAGGAATAAAATCTAACTTGAACCAAAAAAGAAAAAAAAAATGGACCCACGAGTTTTACAGAGGAAAAACCTATCACGGCACTTGCTCCAGCGGTAAACAATTCTGAAATTGGTCAGAGGTGGGGAACCATCTCCCATACAGCCAGCCACCCACCCCCCACACAAGGAGCGTCCTCACTGAAAAGCTGGGGGACCGTGCCGAGGCATCTGTGAGTAAACGTGAGCTGAGCCCCAGGCCAGCTGCTTCTGATCTGTTCCCACCCTTTCCAGGTAAAACACCTGAATATGTACAAGGGCTTGAAAGCCTAGAGGAAGGACCGTGGAGCCACACCAGTGACAGCACGCAGGCCAACTTGGTGCCTGCAGGCCAGCCAGCGTGGTCCTGGCCCCGGGCGCTCTTCCAGAAGCTTTCCATTGCCCTGCCTGAGATACCCCTCCTGTCCCGGACCTCACTGCTTTTTTCCTTCCTCACCTCTGTCCGGAGAGAAATTCCAGCGGAAGGTATGGGTGACACATCCTCTTCTTTACAGGCGGCAGCCTGGCAACTCCTGCAGAAAGGCCAGCAGAACCCCACTCACACCGGGCCACCCACAAAGCTGTGGCCCCTCACTCCCTCCCACCAGCACAGCCCCGAGACTGCTGACGGGGCAGAGAATATGGAGTCAGGCACAGCTTCAGGGGCTATTGCTGCCTGGAGTGCTGTTTATATTGACCTCAACGAGGGACACCTGGGGAGGGCGGGCCAGCAGGGTAAGGCTGCCCAGGTCAGCTAATCCACAACCCTCAGGGAATCACATTGTTGAAAATGGACCCCGCTAAGGCAGAAGAGAAGCCAAGGGAAAAAAGGACACAATGCCATTTGCAGCACCGTAGATGAGTCTAGAAGTAATCACGTGACTTGTAGTAAGTCAGAAAGTGAAAGACACATATCATGTCATATCACTTAGAGGTGTTACCTAAAAATGGATACAAGGGCAGATATTTCCACGGAGAAGGGCAATCACAGATTCATTAAACAAACTTATGGTTCACCAATGGAAAGGTGTGAGGATTGGTTTCATTACGATATCGGGGTTAACAGACATATACAAACACAGGTGACATATATAATCACCAAAGACCTACAGAATACCAAGAGAGGGCTACTCAACATTCTGTCATAACGTACATGGGAAAAGGATCCCAAGAAGAACAGTCATCTGTATATGTGTAAAAGAACCACATCTTCCACACCTACAACAAGCCAAACATTGTAATCAAACTTGCTGTAATAAAAAATAAAAACTTAAATTAAAAACACGAACAAGAAGTAGTGAGACAAACGTGAGGGGCTTTCTCCTGGTACATTCCATTCTAAACTCCAATCTGGAACACCACTTCCACTGAGGCTCTCTTGCCCTAGTAACCAGATTTGGTAAGGTTGAACTGCTGCCACCTTGTGGCCGTTTCACACAACAGCAGCTTTAATCCCAACGCTAAAGGTCAGTTGATATTCAAAATCATTGCAGGCCTGTAAATGACACCTGCCCTGAAAACAAATCCTGGGGTCACATATCGACCAAAAAATTCAAAGGACGTCCATATTTCAAAACGACCGTTTCAAAAGGCATATTTTATGCACATTAGTGTTCTGCTTCTTTTCCTTTCTTTCCTTTTTTGTTAAAAAAAGCGGGAATGGAAAAAGGCATCCCTCAGGATGGGTGAAAATCGTTGCAAACGAATCAATGGACACAGGTTTAATCTCCAATATATATAAACAGCTCATGAAGCTTAATATTAAAAAAAACAAACAACCCCCAAAAAAATGGGCAGAAGATCTAAAGAGACGTTTCTTCAAAGGAGACACAGAGAGGGCCAAGATGCACATGAAAAGCTGCTCAACAGCACTAATTATTAGAGAAATGCAAATCAAAACTACAATGAGGTATCACCTCACACCTGTTAGAATCGGCATCATCAGAAAATCTACAAACAACCAATTCTGGGGAGGGTGTGGACAAAAGGAGCCCTCTTCCACTATTGGTGGGAATGTAAATTGATACAGTCACTATGGAGAACAGTATGGAGTTTCCTTAAAAAAACTAGAAATAGAATTACCATCTGATCCAGCAATCCCACTTCTGGGCATATACCCAGAGAAAACCGTATTTCAAAAAGGCACATTCACCACAATGTTCGTTGCAGCACTATTTACAATAGCCAGGTAATGGAAGCAACCTAAATGCCCACAGACAGATGAATGGATAAAGATGTGGTACATATATAAAATGGAATATGACTCGGCCATAAAAAGGAATGAAACTGGGTCATTTGTAGAGACATCGATGGATCGAGAGACTGTCATACAGAATGAAGTAAGTCAGAAAGAGGAAAACAAATATTGTATATTAATGCATATATGTGGAGCCTAAAATTGGTACAGATGAACTGGTTTGCAGGGAAGAAATAGAGACACAGAGGTAGAGAACAAACGTATGGACACCAAGTGTGGGAAGCCATGGGGTGGTGGTGGTGGGATGAGTTGGGAGATTGGGATTGACCTGTATACATGTATATGCATAAAATACATAACTAATAATAACGTGCTGTATAAAAACATAAATAAAATTAAATTTCAAAATTTTAAAAAATAAAATTTAAAAATAAAACAGAAAAAATTCTTCCCATCACACAGATGTATTTATAGGAAAGAATTATTTCCATGCTTATATCTATAAATACATAAAAGGGGAATAAAATCTAACTTGAACCATAAAAGAAAAAATAAACCTGAACCCAGGAGTTATACAGAGGAAAACCCTATCAGGGCACTTGCTCCAGCGGTAAACAATTCTGAAATTGGTCAGAGGTGGGGAACCATCTCCCATACAGCCAGCAACCCACCCCCCACACAAGGAGCGTCCTCATTGAAAAGCTGGGGAACCGTGCCGAGGCATCTGTGAGTAAACGTGAGCTGAGCCCCAGGCCAGCTGCTTCTGATCTGTTCCCACCCTTTCCAGGTAAAACACCTGAATATGTACAAGGGCTTGAAAGCCTAGAGGAAGGACCGTGGAGCCACACCAGCGACAGCACGCAGGCCAACTTGGTGCCTGCAGGCCAGCCAGCATTGTCCTGGACCCTGGCGCTCTTCCAGAAGCTTTCCATTGCCCTGCCTGAGATACCCCTCCTGTCCCGGACCCCACTGCTTTTTTCCTTCCTCACCTCTGTCCGGAGAGAAATTCCAGCGGAAGGTATGGGTGACACATCCTCTTCTTTACAGGCGGCAGCCTGGCAACTCCTGCAGAAAGGCCAGCAGAACCCCACTCACACCGGGCCACCCACAAAGCTGTGGCCCCTCACTCCCTCCCACCAGCACAGCCCCGAGACTGCTGACGGGGCAGAGAATATGGAGTCAGGCACAGCTTCAGGGGCTATTGCTGCCTGGAGCGCTGTTTATATTGACCTCAAGGAGGCACACCTGGGGAGGGCGGGCTGGCAGGGTAAGGCTGCCCAGGTCAGCTAATCCACAACCCTCAGGGAATCACATTGTTGAAAATGGACCCCGCAAAGGCAGAAGAGAAGCCAAGGGAGAAAAGGACACAATGCCATTTGCAGCACCGTAGATGAGTCTAGAAGTAATCACGTGACTTGTAGTAAGTCAGAAAGTGAAAGACACATATCATATCATATCACTTGTAGGTGTTACCTAAAAATGGATACCAGGGCAGATATTTCCACGGAGAAGGGCAATCACAGATTCATTAAACAAACTTATGGTTCACCAATGGAAAGGTGTGAGGATTGGTTTCATTACGATATCGGGGTTAACAGACATATACAAACACAGGTGACATATATAATCACCAAAGACCTACAGAATACCAAGAGAGGACTACTCAACATTCTGTCATAACGTACATGGGAAAAGGATCCCAAGAAGAACAGTCATCTGTATATGTGTAAAAGAACCACATCTTCCACACCTACAACAAGCCAAACATTGTAATCAAACTTGCTGTAATAAAAAATAAAAACTTAAATTAAAAACACGAACAAGAAGTAGTGAGACAAACGTGAGGGGCTTTCTCCTGGTACATTCCATTCTAAACTCCAATCTAGAACACCACTTCCACTGAGGCTCTCTTGCCCTAGTAACCAGATTTGGTAAGGGTGAACTGCTGCCACCTTGTGGCCGTTTCACACAACAGCAGCTTTAATCCCAACGCTAATGGTCAGTTGATATTCAAAATCATTGCAGGCCTGTAAATGACACCTGCCCTGAAAACAAATCCTGGGGTCACATATCGACCAAAAAATTCAAAGGACGTCCATATTTCAAAACGACCGTTTCAAAAGGCATATTTTACGCACATTAGTGTTCTGCTTCTTTTCCTTTCTTTCCTTTTTTGTTAAAAAAAACGGGAATGGAAAAAAGGCATCCCTCAGGATGGGTGAAAATCGTTGCAAACGAATCAATGGACACAGGTTTAATCTCCAATATATATAAACAGCTCATGCAGCTTAATATTAAAAAAACAAACAACCCCAAAAAAATGGGCAGAAGATCTAAAGAGACGTTTCTTCAAAGGAGACACAGAGAGGGCCAAGACGCACATGAAAAGCTGCTCAACAGCACTAATTATTAGAGAAATGCAAATCAAAACTACAATGAGGTATCACCTCACACCTGTTAGAATCGGCCTCATCAGAAAATCTACAAACAACCAATTCTGGGGAGGGTGTGGACAAACGGAGCCCTCTTCCACTATTGGTGGGAATGTAAATTGATACAGTCACTATGGAGAACAGTATGGAGTTTCCTTAAAAAAACTAGAAATAGAATTACCATCTGATCCAGCAATCCCACTTCTGGGCATATACCCAGAGAAAACCGTATTTCAAAAAGGCACATTCACCACAATGTTCGTTGCAGCACTATTTACAATAGCCAGGTAATGGAAGCAACCTAAATGCCCACAGACAGATGAATGGATAAAGATGTGGTACATATATAAAATGGAATATGACTCGGCCATAAAAAGGAATGAAACTGGGTCTTTTGTAGAGACATCGATGGATCGAGAGACTGTCATACAGAATGAAGTAAGTCAGAAAGAGGAAATCAAATATTGTCTATTAACGCATATATGTGGAGCCTAAAAATGGTACAGATGAACTGGTTTGCAGGGAAGAAATAGAGACACAGAGGTAGAGAACAAACGTATGGACACCAAGTGTGGGAAGCCATGGGGTGGTGGTGGTGGGATGAGTTGGGAGTTTGGGATTGACCTGTATACATGTATATGCATAAAATACATAACTAATAATAACGTGCTCTATAAAAAAGAAAATAAATAAAATAAAATTTCAAAATTTTAAAAAATAAAATATAAAAATAAAACAGAAAAAAGTTCTTCCCGTCACACAGATGTATTTATAGGAATGAATTATTTCCATGCTTATATCTATAAATACATAAAATAGGAATAAAATCTAACTTGAACCAAAAAAGAAAAAAAAAATTGACCCACGAGTTTTACAGAGGAAAAACCTATCACGGCACTTGCTCCAGCGGTAAACAATTCTGAAATTGGTCAGAGGTGGGGAACCATCTCCCATACAGCCAGCCACCCACCCCCCACACAAGGAGCGTCCTCACTGAAAAGCTGGGAGACCGTGCCGAGGCATCTGTGAGTAAACGTGAGCTGAGCCCCAGGCCAGCTGCATCTGATCTGTTCCCAGCCTTTCCAGGTAAAACACCTGAATATGTACAAGGGCTTGAAAGCCTAGAGGAAGGACCGTGGAGCCACACCAGTGACAGCACGCAGGCCAACTTGGTGCCTGCAGGCCAGCCAGCGTGGTCCTGGCCCCGGGCGCTCTTCCAGAAGATTTCCATTGCCCTGCCTGACATACCCCTCCTGTCCCGGACCTCACTGCTTTTTTCCTTCCTCACCTCTGTCCGGAGAGAAATTCCAGCGGAAGGTATGGGTGACACATCCTCTTCTTTACAGGCGGCAGCCTGGCAACTCCTGCAGAAAGGCCAGCAGAACCCCACTCACACCGGGCCACCCACAAAGCTGTGGCCCCTCACTCCCTCCCACCAGCACAGCCCCGAGACTGCTGACGGGGCAGAGAATATGGAGTCAGGCACAGCTTCAGAGGCTACTGCTGCCTGGAACGCTGTTTATATTGACCTCAATGAGGCACACCTGGGGAGGGCAGGCCGGCAGGGTAAGGCTGCCCAGGTCAGCTAATCCACAACCCTCAGGGAATCACATTGTTGAAAATGGACCCCGCAAAGGCAGAAGAGAAGCCAAGGGAAAAAAGGACAAAATGCCATTTGCAGCCCCTAGATGAGTCTAGAAGTAATCACGTGACTTGTAGTAAGTCAGAAAGTGAAAGACACATATCATATCACTTAGAGGTGTTACCTAAAAATGGATACCAGGGCAGATATTTCCACGGAGAAGGGCAATCACAGATTCATTAAACAAACTTATGGTTCACCAATGGAAAGGTGTGAGGATTGGTTTCATTACGATATCGGGGTTAACAGACATATACAAACACAGGTGACATATATAATCACCAAAGACCTACAGAATACTAAGAGAGGACTACTCAACATTCTGTCATAACGTACATGGGAAAAGGATCCCAAGAAGAACAGTCATCTGTATATGTGTAAAAGAACCACATCTTCCACACCTACAACAAGCCAAACATTGTAATCAAACTTGCTGTAATAAAAAATAAAAACTTAAATTAAAAACACGAACAAGAAGTAGTGAGACAAACGTGAGGGGCTTTCTCCTGGTACATTCCATTCTAAACTCCAATCTAGAACACCACTTCCACTGAGGCTCTCTTGCCCTAGTAACCAGATTTGGTAAGGGTGAACTGCTGCCACCTTGTGGCCGTTTCACACAACAGCAGCTTTAATCCCAACGCTAATGGTCAGTTGATATTCAAAATCATTGCAGGCCTGTAAATGACACCTGCCCTGAAAACAAATCCTGGGGTCACATATCGACCAAAAAATTCAAAGGACGTCCATATTTCAAAACGACCGTTTCAAAAGGCATATTTTACGCACATTAGTGTTCTGCTTCTTTTCCTTTCTTTCCTTTTTTGTTAAAAAAAACGGGAATGGAAAAAGGCATCCCTCAGAATGGGCGAAAATCGTTGCAGACGAATCAATGGACACAGGTTTAATCTCCAATATATATAAACAGCTCATGCAGCTTAATATTAAAAAAACAAACAACCCAAAAAAAATGGGCAGAAGATCTAAAGAGACGTTTCTTCAAAGGAGACACAGAGATGGCCAAGACGCACATGAAAAGCTGCTCAACAGCACTAATTATTAGAGAAATGCAAATCAAAACTACAATGAGGTATCACCTCACACCTGTTAGAATCGGCATCATCAGAAAATCTACAAACAACCAATTCTGGGGAGGGTGTGGACAAAAGGAGCCCTCTTCCACTATTGGTGGGAATGTAAATTGATACAGTCACTATGGAGAACAGTATGGAGTTTCCTTAAAAAAACTAGAAATAGAATTACCATCTGATCCAGCAATCCCACTTCTGGGCATATACCCAGAGAAAACCGTATTTCAAAAAGGCACATTCACCACAATGTTCGTTGCAGCACTATTTACAATAGCCAGGTAATGGAAGCAACCTAAATGCCCACAGACAGAAGAATGGATAAAGAGGTGGTACATATATAAAATGGAATATGACTCGGCCATAAAAAGGAATGAAACTGGGTCATTTGTAGAGACATCGATGGATCGAGAGACTGTCATACAGAATGAAGTAAGTCAGAAAGAGGAAAACAAATATTGTATATTAATGCATATATGTGGAGCCTAAAAATGGTACAGATGAACTGGTTTGCAGGGAAGAAATAGAGACACAGAGGTAGAGAACAAACGTATGGACACCAAGTGTGGGAAGCCATGGGGTGGTGGTGGTGGGATGAGTTGGGAGTTTGGGATTGACCTGTATACATGTATATACATAAAATACATAACTAATAATAACGTGCTGTATAAAAAAATAAATAAAATTAAATTTCAAAATTTTAAAAAATAAAATTTAAAAATAAAACAGAAAAAATTCTTCCCATCACACAGATGTATTTATAGGAAAGTATTATTTCCATGCTTATATCTATAAACACATAAAAGGGGAATAAAATCTAACTTGAACCATAAAAGAAAAAAAAAACCTGAACCCAGGAGTTATACAGAGGAAAACCCTATCAGGGCAATTGCTCCAGTGGTAAACAATTCTGAAATTGGTCAGAGGTGGGGAACCATCTCCCATACAGCCAGCAACGCACCCCCCACGCAAGGAGCGTCCTCATTGCAAAGCTGGGGGACCGTGCCGAGGCATCTGTGAGTAAACGTGAGCTGAGCCCCAGGCCAGCTGCTGCTGAACTGTTCCCACCCTTTCCAGGTAAAACACCTGAATATGTACAAGGGCTTGAAAGCCTACAGGAAGGACCGTGGAGCCACACCAGCGACAGCACACAGGCCAACTTGGTGCCTGCAGGCCAGCCAGCGTGGTCCTGGCCCCGGCGCTCTTCCAGAAGCTTTCCATTGCCCTGCCTGAGATACGCATCCTGTCCCGGCCCCCACTGCTTTTTTCCTTCCTCACCTCTGTCCGGAGAGAAATTCCAGCGGAAGGTATGGGTGACACATCCTCTTCTTTACAGGCGGCAGCCTGGCAACTCCTGCAGAAAGGCCAGCAGAACCCCACTCACACCGGGCCACCCACAAAGCTGTGGCCCCTCACTCCCTCCCACCAGCACAGCCCCGAGACTGCTGACGGGGCAGAGAATATGGAGTCAGGCACAGCTTCAGAGGCTACTGCTGCCTGGAACGCTGTTTATATTGACCTCAATGAGGCACACCTGGGGAGGGCAGGCCGGCAGGGTAAGGCTGCCCAGGTCAGCTAATCCACAACCCTCAGGGAATCACATTGTTGAAAATGGACCCCGCAAAGGCAGAAGAGAAGCCAAGGGAAAAAAGGACAAAATGCCATTTGCAGCCCCTAGATGAGTCTAGAAGTAATCACGTGACTTGTAGTAAGTCAGAAAGTGAAAGACACATATCATATCACTTAGAGGTGTTACCTAAAAATGGATACCAGGGCAGATATTTCCACGGAGAAGGGCAATCACAGATTCATTAAACAAACTTATGGTTCACCAATGGAAAGTTGTGAGGATTGGTTTCATTACGATATCGGGGTTAACAGACATATACAAACACAGGTGACATATATAATCACCAAAGACCTACAGAATACCAAGAGAGGACTACTCAACATTCTGTCATAACGTACATGGGAAAAGGATCCCAAGAAGAACAGTCATCTGTATATGTGTAAAAGAACCACATCTTCCACACCTACAACAAGCCAAACATTGTAATCAAACTTGCTGTAATAAAAAATAAAAACTTAAATTAAAAACACGAACAAGAAGTAGTGAGACAAACGTGAGGGGCTTTCTCCTGGTACATTCCATTCTAAACTCCAATCTAGAACACCACTTCCACTGAGGCTCTCTTGCCCTAGTAACCAGATTTGGTAAGGGTGAACTGCTGCCACCTTGTGGCCGTTTCACACAACAGCAGCTTTAATCCCAACGCTAATGGTCAGTTGATATTCAAAATCATTGCAGGCCTGTAAATGACACCTGCCCTGAAAACAAATCCTGGGGTCACATATCGACCAAAAAATTCAAAGGACGTCCATATTTCAAAACGACCGTTTCAAAAGGCATATTTTACGCACATTAGTGTTCTGCTTCTTTTCCTTTCTTTTCTTTTTTGTTAAAAAACACGGGAATGGAAAAAGGCATCCCTCAGAATGGGCGAAAATCGTTGCAGACGAATCAATGGAGAGAGGTTTAATCTCCATTATATATAAACAGCTCATGCAGCTTAATATTAAAAAAACAAACAACCCAAAAAAAATGGGCAGAAGATCTAAAGAGACGTTTCTTCAAAGGAGACACAGAGATGGCCAAGACGCACATGAAAAGCTGCTCAACAGCACTAATTATTAGAGAAATGCAAATCAAAACTACAATGAGGTATCACCTCACACCTGTTAGAATCGGCATCATCAGAAAATCTACAAACAACCAATTCTGGGGAGGGTGTGGACAAAAGGAGCCCTCTTCCACTATTGGTGGGAATGTAAATTGATACAGTCACTATGGAGAACAGTATGGAGTTTCCTTAAAAAAACTAGAAATAGAATTACCATCTGATCCAGCAATCCCACTTCTGGGCATATACCCAGAGAAAACCGTATTTCAAAAAGGCACATTCACCACAATGTTCGTTGCAGCACTATTTACAATAGCCAGGTAATGGAAGCAACCTAAATGCCCACAGACAGATGAATGGATATAGATGTGGTACATATATAAAATGGAATATGACTCGGCCAGAAAAAGGAATGAAACTGGGTCATTTGTAGAGACATCGATGGATCGAGAGACTGTCATACAGAATGAAGTAAGTCAGAAAGAGGAAAACAAATATTGTATATTAATGCATATATGTGGAGCCTAAAAATGGTACAGATGAACTGGTTTGCAGGGAAGAAATAGAGACACAGAGGTAGAGAACAAACGTATGGACACCAAGTGTGGGAAGCCATGGGGTGGTGGTGGTGGGATGAGTTGGGAGTTTGGGATTGACCTGTATACATGTATATACATAAAATACATAACTAATAATAACATGCTGTATAAAAAAATAAATAAAATTAAATTTCAAAATTTTAAAAAATAAAATTTAAAAATAAAACAGAAAAAATTCTTCCCATCACACAGATGTATTTATAGGAAAGTATTATTTCCATGCTTATATCTATAAACACATAAAAGGGGAATAAAATCTAACTTGAACCATAAAAGAAAAAAAAAAACCTGAACCCAGGAGTTATACAGAGGAAAACCCTATCAGGGCACTTGCTCCAGTGGTAAACAATTCTGAAATTGGTCAGAGGTGGGGAACCATCTCCCATACAGCCAGCAACCCTCCCCCCACGCAAGGAGCGTCCTCATTGCAAAGCTGGGGGACCGTGCCAAGGCATCTGTGAGTAAACGTGAGCTGAGCCCCAGGCCAGCTGCTGCTGAACTGTTCCCACCCTTTCCAGGTAAAACACCTGAATATGTACAAGGGCTTGAAAGCCTACAGGAAGGACCGTGGAGCCACACCAGCGACAGCACACAGGCCAACTTGGTGCCTGCAGGCCAGCCAGCGTGGTCCTGGCCCCGGCGCTCTTCCAGAAGCTTTCCATTGCCCTGCCTGAGATACGCATCCTGTCCCGGCCCCCACTGCTTTTTTCCTTCCTCACCTCTGTCCGGAGAGAAATTCCAGCGGAAGGTATGGTTGACACATCCTCTTCTTTACAGGCGGCAGCCTGGCAACTCCTGCAGAAAGGCCAGCAGAACCCCACTCACACCGGGCCACCCACAAAGCTGTGGCCCCTCACTCCCTCCCACCAGCACAGCCCCGAGACTGCTGACGGGGCAGAGAATATGGAGTCAGGCACAGCTTCAGAGGCTACTGCTGCCTGGAACGCTGTTTATATTGACCTCAATAAGGCACACCTGTGGAGGGCAGGCCGGCAGGGTAAGGCTGCCCAGGTCAGCTAATCCACAACCCTCAGGGAATCACATTGTTGAAAATGGACCCCGCAAAGGCAGAAGAGAAGCCAAGGGAAAAAAGGACAAAATGCCATTTGCAGCCCCTAGATGAGTCTAGAAGTAATCACGTGACTTGTAGTAAGTCAGAAAGTGAAAGACACATATCATATCACTTAGAGGTGTTACCTAAAAATGGATACCAGGGCAGATATTTCCACGGAGAAGGGCAATCACAGATTCATTAAACAAACTTATGGTTCACCAATGGAAAGGTGTGAGGATTGGTTTCATTACGATATCGGGGTTAACAGACATATACAAACACAGGTGACATATATAATCACCAAAGACCTACAGAATACCAAGAGAGGACTACTCAACATTCTGTCATAACGTACATGGGAAAAGGATCCCAAGAAGAACAGTCATCTGTATATGTGTAAAAGAACCACATCTTCCACACCTACAACAAGCCAAACATTGTAATCAAACTTGCTGTAATAAAAAATAAAAAATTAAATTAAAAACACGAACAAGAAGTAGTGAGACAAACGTGAGGGGCTTTCTCCTGGTACATTCCATTCTAAACTCCAATCTAGAACACCACTTCCACTGAGGCTCTCTTGCCCTAGTAACCAGATTTGGTAAGGGTGAACTGCTGCCACCTTGTGGCCGTTTCACACAACAGCAGCTTTAATCCCAACGCTAATGGTCAGTTGATATTCAAAATCATTGCAGGCCTGTAAATGACACCTGCCCTGAAAACAAATCCTGGGGTCACATATCGACCAAAAAATTCAAAGGACGTCCATATTTCAAAACGACCGTTTCAAAAGGCATATTTTACGCACATTAGTGTTCTGCTTCTTTTCCTTTCTTTCCTTTTTTGTTAAAAAACACGGGAATGGTAAAAGGCATCCCTCAGAATGGGCGAAAATCGTTTCAGACGAATCAATGGACAGAGGTTTAATCTCCAATATATATAAACAGCTCATGCAGCTTAATATTAAAAAAACAAACAACCCAAAAAAATGGGCAGAAGATCTAAAGAGACGTTTCTTCAAAGGAGACACAGAGATGGCCAAGACGCACATGAAAAGCTGCTCAACAGCACTAATTATTAGAGAAATGCAAATCAAAACTACAATGAGGTATCACCTCACACCTGTTAGAATCGGCATCATCAGAAAATCTACAAACAACCAATTCTGGGGAGGGTGTGGACAAAAGGAGCCCTCTTCCACTATTGGTGGGAATGTAAATTGATACAGTCACTATGGAGAACAGTATGGAGTTTCCTTAAAAAAATTAGAAATAGAATTACCATCTGATCCAGCAATCCCACTTCTGGGCATATACCCAGAGAAAACCGTATTTCCAAAAGGCACATTCACCACAATGTTCGTTGCAGCACTATTTACAATAGCCAGGTAATGGAAGCAACCTAAATGCCCACAGACAGATGAATGGATAAAGATGTGGTACATATATAAAATGGAATATGACTCGGCCATAAAAAGGAATGAAACTGGGTCATTTGTAGAGACATCGATGGATCGAGAGACTGTCATACAGAATGAAGTAAGTCAGAAAGAGGAAAACAAATATTGTCTATTAATGCATATATGTGGAGCCTAAAAATGGTACAGATGAACTGGTTTGCAGGGAAGAAATAGAGACACAGAGGTAGAGAACAAACGTATGGACACCAAGTGTGGGAAGCCAAGGGGTGGTGGTGGTGGGATGAGTTGGGAGTTTGGGATTGACCTGTATACATGTATATGCATAAAATACATAACTAATAATAACGTGCTGTATAAAAAATAAATAAAATTTCAAAATTTTAAAAAATAAAAGTTAAAAATAAAACAGAAAAAAGTTCTTCCCGTCACACAGATGTATTTATAGGAATGAATTATTTCCATGCTTATATCTATAAATACATAAAAGAGGAATAACATCTAACTTGAAGCATAAAAGAAAAAAAAAGTGAACCCACGAGTTATACAGAGGAAAACCCTATCACGGCACTTGCTCCAGTGTTAAACAATTCTGAAATTGGTCAGAGGTGGGGAACCATCTCCCATACAGCCAGCAACCCACCCCCCACGCAAGGAGCGTCCTCATTGCAAAGCTGGGGGACCGTGCCGAGGCATCTGTGAGTAAACGTGAGCTCAGCCCCAGGCCAGCTGCTGCTGAACTGTTCCCACCCTTTCCAGGTAAAACACCTGAATATGTACAAGGGCTTGAAAGCCTAGAGGAAGGACCGTGGAGCCACACCAGCGACAGCACGCAGGCCAACTTGGTGCCTGCAGGCCAGCCAGCATGGTCCTGGACCCTGGCGCTCTTCCAGAAGCTTTCCATTGCCCTGCCTGAGATACCCCTCCTGTCCCGGCCCCCACTGCTTTTTTCCTTCCTCACCTCTGTCCGGAGAGAAATTCCAGTGGAAGGTATGGGTGACACATCCTCTTCTTTACAGGCGGCAGCCTGGCATCTCCTGCAGAAAGGCCAGCAGAACCCCACTCACAGCGGGCCACCCACAAAGCTGTGGCCCCTCACTCCCTCCCACCAGCACAGCCCCGAGACTGCTGACGGGGCAGAGAATATGGAGTCAGGCACAACTTCAGGGGCTATTGCTGCCTGGAGCGCTGTTTATATTGATCTCAACGAGGCACACCTGGGGAGGGCGGGCCGGCAGGGTAAGGCTGCCCAGGTCAGCTAATCCACAACCCTCAGGGAATCACATTGTTGAAAATGGATCCCGCTAAGGCAGAAGAGAAGCCAAGGGAAAAAAGGACACAATGCCATTTGCAGCACCGTAGATGAGTCTAGAAGTAATCACGTGACTTGTAGTAAGTCAGAAAGTGAAAGACACATATCATATCATATCACTTAGAGGTGTTACCTAAAAATGGATACCAGGGCAGATATTTCCACGGAGAAGGGCAATCACAGATTCATTAAACAAACTTATGGTTCCCCAATGGAAAGGTGTGAGGATTGGTTTCATTACGATATCGGGGTTAACAGACATATACAAACACAGGTGACATATATAATCACCAAAGACCTACAGAATACCAAGAGAGGACTACTCAACATTCTGTCATAATGTACATGGGAAAAGGATCCCAAGAAGAACAGTCATCTGTATATGTGTAAAAGAACCACATCTTCCACACCTACAACAAGCCAAACATTGTAATCAAACTTGCTGTAATAAAAAATAAAAACTTAAATTAAAAACACGAACAAGAAGTAGTGAGACAAACGTGAGGGGCTTTCTCCTGGTACATTCCATTCTAAACTCCAATCTAGAACACCACTTCCACTGAGGCTCTCTTGCCCTAGTAACCAGATTTGGTAAGGGTGAACTGCTGCCACCTTGTGGCCGTTTCACACAACAGCAGCTTTAATCCCAACGCTAATGGTCAGTTGATATTCAAAATCATTGCAGGCCTGTAAATGACACCTGCCCTGAAAACAAATCCTGGGGTCACATATCGACCAAAAAATTCAAAGGACGTCCATATTTCAAAACGACCGTTTCAAAAGGCATATTTTACGCACATTAGTGTTCTGCTTCTTTTCCTTTCTTTCCTTTTTTGTTAAAAAAAACGGGAATGGAAAAAGGCATCCCTCAGGATGGGTGAAAATCGTTGCAAACGAATCAATGGACCCAGGTTTAATCTCCAATATATATAAACAGCTCATGCAGCTTAATATTAAAAAAACAAACATCCCAAAAAAAATGGTAAGAAGATCTAAAGAGACGTTTCTTCAAAGGAGACACAGAGATGTCCAAGACGCACATGAAAAGCTGCTGAACAGCACTAATTATTAGAGAAATGCAAATCAAAACTACAATGAGGTATCACCTCACACCTGTTAGAATCGGCATCATCAGAAAATCTACAAACAATCAATTCTGTGGAGGGTGTGGACAAAAGGAGCCCTCTTCCACTATTGGTGGGAATGTAAATTGATACAGTCACTATGGAGAACAGTATGGAGTTTCCTTAAAAAAACTAGAAATAGAATTACCATCTGATCCAGCAATCCCACTTCTGGGCATATACCCAGAGAAAACCGTATTTCAAAAAGGCACATTCACCACAATGTTCGTTGCAGCACTATTTACAATAGCCAGGTAATGGAAGCAACCTAAATGCCCACAGACAGATGAATGGATAAAGATGTGGTACATATATAAAATGGAATATGACTCGGCCATAAAAAGGAATGAAACTGGGTCATTTGTAGAGACATCAATGGATCGAGAGACTGTCATACAGAATGAAGTAAGTCAGAAAGAGGAAAACAAATATTGTCTATTAATGCATATATGTGGAGCCTAAAAATGGTACAGATGAACTGGTTTGCAGGGAAGAAATAGAGACACAGAGGTAGAGAACAAACGTATGGACACCAAGTGTGGGAAGCCATGGGGTGGTGGTGGTGGGATGAGTTTGGAGTTTGGGATTGACCTGTATACATGTATATACATAAAATACATAACTAATAATAACGTGCTGTATAAAAAAATAAATAAAATTAAATTTCAAAATTTTAAAAAATAAAATTTAAAAATAAAACAGAAAAAATTCTTCCCATCACACAGATGTATTTATAGGAAAGTATTATTTCCATGCTTATATCTATAAACACATAAAAGGGGAATAAAATCTAACTTGAACCATAAAAGAAAAAAAAAACCTGAACCCAGGAGTTATACAGAGGAAAACCCTATCAGGGCACTTGCTCCAGTGGTAAACAATTCTGAAATTGGTCAGAGGTGGGGAACCATCTCCCATACAGCCAGCAACCCACCCCCCACGCAAGGAGCGTCCTCATTGCAAAGCTGGGGGACCGTGCCGAGGCATCTGTGAGTAAACGTGAGCTGAGCCCCAGGCCAGCTGCTGCTGAACTGTTCCCACCCTTTCCAGGTAAAACACCTGAATATGTACAAGGGCTTGAAAGCCTACAGGAAGGACCGTGGAGCCACACCAGCGACAGCACACAGGCCAACTTGGTGCCTGCAGGCCAGCCAGCGTGGTCCTGGCCCCGGCGCTCTTCCAGAAGCTTTCCATTGCCCTGCCTGAGATACGCATCCTGTCCCGGCCCCCACTGCTTTTTTCCTTCCTCACCTCTGTCCGGAGAGAAATTCCAGCGGAAGGTATGGGTGACACATCCTCTTCTTTACAGGCGGCAGCCTGGCAACTCCTGCAGAAAGGCCAGCAGAACCCCACTCACACCGGGCCACCCACAAAGCTGTGGCCCCTCACTCCCTCCCACCAGCACAGCCCCGAGACTGCTGACGGGGCAGAGAATATGGAGTCAGGCACAGCTTCAGAGGCTACTGCTGCCTGGAGCGCTGTTTATATTGATCTCAACGAGGCAAACCTGGGGAGGGCGGGCCGGCAGTGTAAGGCTGCCCAGGTCAGCTAATCCACAACCCTCAGGGAATCACATTGTTGAAAATGGACCCCGCTAAGGCAGAAGAGAAGCCAAGGGAAAAAAGGACACAATGCCATTTGCAGCACCGTAGATGAGTCTAGAAGTAATCACGTGACTTGTAGTAAGTCAGAAAGTGAAAGACACATATCATATCATATCACTTAGAGGTGTTACCTAAAAATGGATACCAGGGCAGATATTTCCACGGAGAAGGGCAATCACAGATTCATTAAACAAACTTATGGTTCCCCAATGGAAAGGTGTGAGGATTGGTTTCATTACGATATCGGGGTTAACAGACATATACAAACACAGGTGACATATATAATCACCAAAGACCTACAGAATACCAAGAGAGGACTACTCAACATTCTGTCATAATGTACATGGGAAAAGGATCCCAAGAAGAACAGTCATCTGTATATGTGTAAAAGAACCACATCTTCCACACCTACAACAAGCCAAACATTGTAATCAAACTTGCTGTAATAAAAAATAAAAACTTAAATTAAAAACACGAACAAGAAGTAGTGAGACAAACGTGAGGGGCTTTCTCCTGGTACATTCCATTCTAAACTCCAATCTAGAACACCACTTCCACTGAGGCTCTCTTGCCCTAGTAACCAGATTTGGTAAGGGTGAACTGCTGCCACCTTGTGGCCGTTTCACACAACAGCAGCTTTAATCCCAACGCTAATGGTCAGTTGATATTCAAAATCATTGCAGGCCTGTAAATGACACCTGCCCTGAAAACAAATCCTGGGGTCACATATCGACCAAAAAATTCAAAGGACGTCCATATTTCAAAACGACCGTTTCAAAAGGCATATTTTACGCACATTAGTGTTCTGCTTCTTTTCCTTTCTTTCCTTTTTTGTTAAAAAAAACGGGAATGGAAAAAGGCATCCCTCAGGATGGGTGAAAATCGTTGCAAACGAATCAATGGACCCAGGTTTAATCTCCAATATATATAAACAGCTCATGCAGCTTAATATTAAAAAAACAAACATCCCAAAAAAAATGGTAAGAAGATCTAAAGAGACGTTTCTTCCAAGGAGACACAGAGATGTCCAAGACGCACATGAAAAGCTGCTGAACAGCACTAATTATTAGAGAAATGCAAATCAAAACTACAATGAGGTATCACCTCACACCTGTTAGAATCGGCATCATCAGAAAATCTACAAACAATCAATTCTGTGGAGGGTGTGGACAAAAGGAGCCCTCTTCCACTATTGGTGGGAATGTAAATTGATACAGTCACTATGGAGAACAGTATGGAGTTTCCTTAAAAAAACTAGAAATAGAATTACCATCTGATCCAGCAATCCCACTTCTGGGCATATACCCAGAGAAAACCGTATTTCAAAAAGGCACATTCACCACAATGTTCGTTGCAGCACTATTTACAATAGCCAGGTAATGGAAGCAACCTAAATGCCCACAGACAGATGAATGGATAAAGATGTGGTACATATATAAAATGGAATATGACTCGGCCATAAAAAGGAATGAAACTGGGTCATTTGTAGAGACATCGATGGATCGAGAGACTGTCATACAGAATGAAGTAAGTCAGAAAGAGGAAAACAAATATTGTATATTAATGCATATATGTGGAGCCTAAAAATGGTACAGATGAACTGGTTTGCAGGGAAGAAATAGAGACACAGAGGTAGAGAACAAACGTATGGACACCAAGTGTGGGAAGCCATGGGGTGGTGGTGGTGGGATGAGTTGGGAGTTTGGGATTGACCTGTATACATGTATATACATAAAATACATAACTAATAATAACGTGCTGTATAAAAAAATAAATAAAATTAAATTTCAAAATTTTAAAAAATAAAATTTAAAAATAAAACAGAAAAAATTCTTCCCATCACACAGATGTATTTATAGGAAAGTATTATTTCCATGCTTATATCTATAAACACATAAAAGGGGAATAAAATCTAACTTGAACCATAAAAGAAAAAAAAAAACCTGAACCCAGGAGTTATACAGAGGAAAACCCTATCAGGGCACTTGCTCCAGTGGTAAACAATTCTGAAATTGGTCAGAGGTGGGGAACCATCTCCCATACAGCCAGCAACCCACCCCCCACGCAAGGAGCGTCCTCATTGCAAAGCTGGGGGACCGTGCCGAGGCATCTGTGAGTAAACGTGAGCTGAGCCCCAGGCCAGCTGCTGCTGAACTGTTCCCACCCTTTCCAGGTAAAACACCTGAATATGTACAAGGGCTTGAAAGCCTACAGGAAGGACCGTGGAGCCACACCAGCGACAGCACACAGGCCAACTTGGTGCCTGCAGGCCAGCCAGCGTGGTCCTGGCCCCGGCGCTCTTCCAGAAGCTTTCCATTGCCCTGCCTGAGATACGCATCCTGTCCCGGCCCCCACTGCTTTTTTCCTTCCTCACCTCTGTCCGGAGAGAAATTCCAGCGGAAGGTATGGGTGACACATCCTCTTCTTTACAGGCGGCAGCCTGGCAACTCCTGCAGAAAGGCCAGCAGAACCCCACTCACACCGGGCCACCCACAAAGCTGTGGCCCCTCACTCCCTCCCACCAGCACAGCCCCGAGACTGCTGACGGGGCAGAGAATATGGAGTCAGGCACAGCTTCAGAGGCTACTGCTGCCTGGAACGCTGTTTATATTGACCTCAATGAGGCACACCTGGGGAGGGCAGGCCGGCAGGGTAAGGCTGCCCAGGTCAGCTAATCCACAACCCTCAGGGAATCACATTGTTGAAAATGGACCCCGCAAAGGCAGAAGAGAAGCCAAGGGAAAAAAGGACAAAATGCCATTTGCAGCCCCTAGATGAGTCTAGAAGTAATCACGTGACTTGTAGTAAGTCAGAAAGTGAAAGACACATATCATATCACTTAGAGGTGTTACCTAAAAATGGATACCAGGGCAGATATTTCCACGGAGAAGGGCAATCACAGATTCATTAAACAAACTTATGGTTCCCCAATGGAAAGGTGTGAGGATTGGTTTCATTACGATATCGGGGTTAACAGACATATACAAACACAGGTGACATATATAATCACCAAAGACCTACAGAATACCAAGAGAGGACTACTCAACATTCTGTCATAATGTACATGGGAAAAGGATCCCAAGAAGAACAGTCATCTGTATATGTGTAAAAGAACCACATCTTCCACACCTACAACAAGCCAAACATTGTAATCAAACTTGCTGTAATAAAAAATAAAAACTTAAATTAAAAACACGAACAAGAAGTAGTGAGACAAACGTGAGGGGCTTTCTCCTGGTACATTCCATTCTAAACTCCAATCTAGAACACCACTTCCACTGAGGCTCTCTTGCCCTAGTAACCAGATTTGGTAAGGGTGAACTGCTGCCACCTTGTGGCCGTTTCACACAACAGCAGCTTTAATCCCAACGCTAATGGTCAGTTGATATTCAAAATCATTGCAGGCCTGTAAATGACACCTGCCCTGAAAACAAATCCTGGGGTCACATATCGACCAAAAAATTCAAAGGACGTCCATATTTCAAAACGACCGTTTCAAAAGGCATATTTTACGCACGTTAGTGTTCTGCTTCTTTTCCTTTCTTTCCTTTTTTGTTAAAAAAAGCGGGAATGGAAAAAGGCATCCCTCAGGATGGGTGAAAATCGTTGCAAACGAATCAATGGACACAGGTTTAATCTCCAATATATATAAACAGCTCATGCAGCTTAATATTAAAAAAACAAACATCCCAAAAAAAATGGTAAGAAGATCTAAAGAGACGTTTCTTCAAAGGAGACACAGAGATGTCCAAGACGCACATGAAAAGCTGCTGAACAGCACTAATTATTAGAGAAATGCAAATCAAAACTACAATGAGGTATCACCTCACACCTGTTAGAATCGGCATCATCAGAAAATCTACAAACAATCAATTCTGTGGAGGGTGTGGACAAAAGGAGCCCTCTTCCACTATTGGTGGGAATGTAAATTGATACAGTCACTATGGAGAACAGTATGGAGTTTCCTTAAAAAAACTAGAAATAGAATTACCATCTCATCCAGCAATCCCACTTCTGGGCATATACCCAGAGAAAACCGTATTTCAAAAAGGCACATTCACCACAATGTTCGTTGCAGCACTATTTACAATAGCCAGGTAATGGAAGCAACCTAAATGCCCACAGACAGATGAATGGATAAAGATGTGGTACATATATAAAATGGAATATGACTCGGCCATAAAAAGGAATGAAACTGGGTCATTTGTAGAGACATCGATGGATCGAGAGACTGTCATACAGAATGAAGTAAGTCAGAAAGAGGAAAACAAATATTGTATATTAATGCATATATGTGGAGCCTAAAAATGGTACAGATGAACTGGTTTGCAGGGAAGAAATAGAGACACAGAGGTAGAGAACAAACGTATGGACACCAAGTGTGGGAAGCCATGGGGTGGTGGTGGTGGGATGAGTTGGGAGTTTGGGATTGACCTGTATACATGTATATACATAAAATACATAACTAATAATAACGTGCTGTATAAAAAAATAAATAAAATTAAATTTCAAAATTTTAAAAAATAAAATTTAAAAATAAAACAGAAAAAATTCTTCCCATCACACAGATGTATTTATAGGAAAGTATTATTTCCATGCTTATATCTATAAACACATAAAAGGGGAATAAAATCTAACTTGAACCATAAAAGAAAAAAAAAACCTGAACCCAGGAGTTATACAGAGGAAAACCCTATCAGGGCACTTGCTCCAGTGGTAAACAATTCTGAAATTGGTCAGAGGTGGGGAACCATCTCCCATACAGCCAGCAACCCACCCCCCACGCAAGGAGCGTCCTCATTGCAAAGCTGGGGGACCGTGCCGAGGCATCTGTGAGTAAACGTGAGCTGAGCCCCAGGCCAGCTGCTGCTGAACTGTTCCCACCCTTTCCAGGTAAAACACCTGAATATGTACAAGGGCTTGAAAGCCTACAGGAAGGACCGTGGAGCCACACCAGCGACAGCACACAGGCCAACTTGGTGCCTGCAGGCCAGCCAGCGTGGTCCTGGCCCCGGCGCTCTTCCAGAAGCTTTCCATTGCCCTGCCTGAGATACGCATCCTGTCCCGGCCCCCACTGCTTTTTTCCTTCCTCACCTCTGTCCGGAGAGAAATTCCAGCGGAAGGTATGGGTGACACATCCTCTTCTTTACAGGCGGCAGCCTGGCAACTCCTGCAGAAAGGCCAGCAGAACCCCACTCACACCGGGCCACCCACAAAGCTGTGGCCCCTCACTCCCTCCCACCAGCACAGCCCCGAGACTGCTGACGGGGCAGAGAATATGGAGTCAGGCACAGCTTCAGAGGCTACTGCTGCCTGGAACGCTGTTTATATTGACCTCAATGAGGCACACCTGGGGAGGGCAGGCCGGCAGGGTAAGGCTGCCCAGGTCAGCTAATCCACAACCCTCAGGGAATCACATTGTTGAAAATGGACCCCGCTAAGGCAGAAGAGAAGCCAAGGGGAAAAAGGATACAATGCCATTTGCAGCACCGTAGATGAGTCTAGAAGTAATCACGTGACTTGTAGTAAGTCAGAAAGTGAAAGACACATATCATATCACTTAGAGGTGTTACCTAAAAATGGATACCAGGGCAGATATTTCCACGGAGAAGGGCAATCACAGATTCATTAAACAAACTTATGGTTCACCAATGGAAAGGTGTGAGGATTGGTTTCATTACGATATCGGGGTTAACAGACATATACAAACACAGGTGACATATATAATCACCAAAGACCTACAGAATACCAAGAGAGGACTACTCAACATTCTGTCATAACGTACATGGGAAAAGGATCCCAAGAAGAACAGTCATCTGTATATGTGTAAAAGAACCACATCTTCCACACCTACAACAAGCCAAACATTGTAATCAAACTTGCTGTAATAAAAAATAAAAACTTAAATTAAAAACACGAACAAGAAGTAGTGAGACAAACGTGAGGGGCTTTCTCCTGGTACATTCCATTCTAAACTCCAATCTAGAACACCACTTCCACTGAGGCTCTCTTGCCCTAGTAACCAGATTTGGTAAGGGTGAACTGCTGCCACCTTGTGGCCGTTTCACACAACAGCAGCTTTAATCCCAACGCTAATGGTCAGTTGATATTCAAAATCATTGCAGGCCTGTAAATGACACCTGCCCTGAAAACAAATCCTGGGGTCACATATCGACCAAAAAATTCAAAGGACGTCCATATTTCAAAACGACCATTTCAAAAGGCATATTTTACGCACATTAGTGTTCTGCTTCTTTTCCTTTCTTTCCTTTTTTGTTAAAAAACACGGGAATGGAAAAAGGCATCCCTCAGAATGGGCGAAAATCGTTGCAGACGAATCAATGGACAGAGGTTTAATCTCCAATATATATAAACAGCTCATGCAGCTTAATATTAAAAAAAACAAACAACCCAAAAAAAATGAGCAGAAGATCTAAAGAGACGTTTCTTCAAAGGAGACACAGAGATGGCCAAGACGCACATGAAAAGCTGCTCAACAGCACTAATTATTAGAGAAATGCAAATCAAAACTACAATGAGGTATCACCTCACACCTGTTAGAATCGGCATCATCAGAAAATCTACAAACAACCAATTCTGGGGAGGGTGTGGACAAAAGGAGCCCTCTTCCACTATTGGTGGGAATGTAAATTGATACAGTCACTATGGAGAACAGTATGGAGTTTCCTTAAAAAAACTAGAAATAGAATTACCATCTGATCCAGCAATCCCACTTCTGGGCATATACCCAGAGAAAACCGTATTTCCAAAAGGCACATTCACCACAATGTTCGTTGCAGCACTATTTACAATAGCCAGGTAATGGAAGCAACCTAAATGCCCACAGACAGAAGAATGGATAAAGAGGTGGTACATATATAAAATGGAATATGACTCGGCCATAAAAAGGAATGAAACTGGGTCATTTGTAGAGACATCGATGGATCGAGAGACTGTCATACAGAATGAAGTAAGTCAGAAAGAGGAAAACAAATATTGTCTATTAATGCATATATGTGGAGCCTAAAAATGGTACAGATGAACTGGTTTGCAGGGAAGAAATAGAGACACAGAGGTAGAGAACAAACGTATGGACACCAAGTGTGGGAAGCCATGGGGTGGTGGTGGTGGGATGAGTTGGGAGTTTGGGATTCACCTGTATACATGTATATGCATAAAATACATAACTAATAATAACGTGCTGTATAAAAAAATAAATAAAATTTCAAAATTTAAAAAAATAAAAGTTAAAAATAAAACAGAAAAAAGTTCTTCCCGTCACACAGATGTATTTATAGGAATGAATTATTTCCATGCTTATATCTATAAATATATAAAAGAGGAATAACATCTAACTTGAAGCATAAAAGAAAAAAAAAGTGAACCCACGAGTTATACAGAGGAAAACCCTATCACGGCACTTGCTCCAGTGTTAAACAATTCTGAAATTGGTCAGAGGTGGGGAACCATCTCCCATACAGCCAGCAACCCACCCCCCACGCAAGGAGCGTCCTCATTGCAAAGCTGGGGGACAGTGCCGAGGCATCTGTGAGTAAACGTGAGCTGAGCCCCAGGCCAGCTGCTGCTGAACTGTTCCCACCCTTTCCAGGTAAAACACCTGAATATGTACAAGGGCTTGAAAGCCTAGAGGAAGGACCGTGGAGCCACACCAGCGACAGCACGCAGGCCAACTTGGTGCCTGCAGGCCAGCCAGCGTGGTCCTGGACCCTGGCGCTCTTCCAGAAGCTTTCCATTGCCCTGCCTGAGATACCCCTCCTGTCCCGGCCCCCACTGCTTTTTTCCTTCCTCACCTCTGTCCGGAGAGAAATTCCAGTGGAAGGTATGGGTGACACATCCTCTTCTTTACAGGCGGCAGCCTGGCAACTCCTGCAGAAAGGCCAGCAGAACCCCACTCACACCGGGCCACCCACAAAGCTGTGGCCCCTCACTCCCTCCCACCAGCACAGCCCCGAGACTGCTGACGGGGCAGAGAATATGGAGTCAGGCACAACTTCAGGGGCTATTGCTGCCTGGAGCGCTGTTTATATTGATCTCAACGAGGCACACCTGGGGAGGGCGGGCCGGCAGGGTAAGGCTGCCCAGGTCAGCTAATCCACAACCCTCAGGGAATCACATTGTTGAAAATGGACCCCGCTAAGGCAGAAGAGAAGCCAAGGGGAAAAAGGATACAATGCCATTTGCAGCACCGTAGATGAGTCTAGAAGTAATCACGTGACTTGTAGTAAGTCAGAAAGTGAAAGACACATATCATATCATATCACTTAGAGGTGTTACCTAAAAATGGATACCAGGGCAGATATTTCCACGGAGAAGGGCAATCACAGATTCATTAAACAAACTTATGGTTCACCAATGGAAAGGTGTGAGGATTGGTTTCATTACGATATCGGGGTTAACAGACATATACAAACACAGGTGACATATATAATCACCAAAGACCTACAGAATACCAAGAGAGGACTACTCAACATTCTGTCATAACGTACATGGGAAAAGGATCCCAAGAAGAACAGTCATCTGTATATGTGTAAAAGAACCACATCTTCCACACCTACAACAAGCCAAACATTGTAATCAAACTTGCTGTAATAAAAAATAAAAACTTAAATTAAAAACACGAACAAGAAGTAGTGAGACAAACGTGAGGGGCTTTCTCCTGGTACATTCCATTCTAAACTCCAATCTAGAACACCACTTCCACTGAGGCTCTCTTGCCCTAGTAACCAGATTTGGTAAGGGTGAACTGCTGCCACCTTGTGGCCGTTTCACACAACAGCAGCTTTAATCCCAACGCTAATGGTCAGTTGATATTCAAAATCATTGCAGGCCTGTAAATGACACCTGCCCTGAAAACAAATCCTGGGGTCACATATCGACCAAAAAATTCAAAGGACGTCCATATTTCAAAACGACCGTTTCAAAAGGCATATTTTATGCACATTAGTGTTCTGCTTCTTTTCCTTTCTTTCCTTTTTTGTTAAAAAACACGGGAATGGAAAAAGGCATCCCTCAGAATGGGCGAAAATCGTTGCAGACGAATCAATGGAGAGAGGTTTAATCTCCAATATATATAAACAGCTCATGCAGCTTAATATTAAAAAAACAAACAACCCAAAAAAAATGGGCAGAAGATCTAAAGAGACGTTTCTTCAAAGGAGACACAGAGATGGCCAAGACGCACATGAAAAGCTGCTCAAAAGCACTAATTATTAGAGAAATGCAAATCAAAACTACAATGAGGTATAACCTCACACCTGTTAGAATCGGCATCATCAGAAAATCTACAAACAACCAATTCTGGGGAGGGTGTGGACAAAAGGAGCCCTCTTCCACTATTGGTGGGAATGTAAATTGATACAGTCACTATGGAGAACAGTATGGAGTTTCCTTAAAAAAATTAGAAATAGAATTACCATCTGATCCAGCAATCCCACTTCTGGGCATATACCCAGAGAAAACCGTATTTCAAAAAGGCACATTCACCACAATGTTCGTTGCAGCACTATTTACAATAGCCAGGTAAAGGAAGCAACCTAAATGCCCACAGACAGATGAATGGATAAAGATGTGGTACATATATAAAATGGAATATTACTCGGCCATAAAAAGGAATGAAACTGGGTCATTTGTAGAGACATCGATGGATCGAGAGACTGTCATACAGAATGAAGTAAGTCAGAAAGAGGAAAACAAATATTGTCTATTAATGCATATATGTGAAGCCTAAAAATGGTACAGATGAACTGGTTTGCAGGGAAGAAATAGAGACACAGAGGTAGAGAACAAACGTATGGACACCAAGTGTGGGAAGCCAAGGGGTGGTGGTGGTGGGATGAGTTGGGAGTTTGGGATTCACCTGTATACATGTATATGCATAAAATACATAACTAATAATAACGTGCTGTATAAAAAAATAAATAAAATTTCAAAATTTTAAAAAATAAAATTTAAAAATATAACAGAAAAAAGTTCTTCCCGTCACACAGATGTATTTATAGGAATGAATTATTTCCATGCTTATATCTATAAATACATAAAAGAGGAATAACATCTAACTTGAAGCATAAAAGAAAAAAAAAGTGAACCCACGAGTTATACAGAGGAAAACCCTATCACGGCACTTGCTCCAGTGTTAAACAATTCTGAAATTGGTCAGAGGTGGGGAACCATCTCCCATACAGCCAGCAACCCAACCCCCACGCAAGGAGCGTCCTCATTGCAAAGCTGGGGGACCGTGCCGAGGCATCTGTGAGTAAACGTGAGCTGAGCCCCAGGCCAGCTGCTGCTGAACTGTTCCCACCCTTTCCAGGTAAAACACCTGAATATGTACAAGGGCTTGAAAGCCTAGAGGAAGGACCGTGGAGCCACACCAGCGACAGCACGCAGGCCAACTTGGTGCCTGGAGGCCAGCCAGCGTGGTCCTGGACCCTGGCGCTCTTCCAGAAGCTTTCCATTGCCCTGCCTGAGATACCCCTCCTGTCCCGGCCCCCACTGCTTTTTTCCTTCCTCACCTCTGTCCGGAGAGAAATTCCAGCGGAAGGTATGTGTGACACATCCTCTTCTTTACAGGCGGCAGCCTGGCAACTCCTGCAGAAAGGCCAGCAGAACCCCACTCACACCGGGCCACCCACAAAGCTGTGGCCCCTCACTCCCTCCCACCAGCACAGCCCCGAGACTGCTGACGGGGCAGAGAATATGGAGTCAGGCACAACTTCAGGGGCTATTGCTGCCTGGAACGCTGTTTATATTGATCTCAACGAGGCACACCTGGGGAGGGCGGGCCGGCAGGGTAAGGCTGCCCAGGTCAGCTAATCCACAACCCTCAGGGAATCACATTGTTGAAAATGGACCCCGCTAAGGCAGAAGAGAAGCCAAGGGAAAAAAGGATACAATGCCATTTGCAGCACCGTAGATGAGTCTAGAAGTAATCACGTGACTTGTAGTAAGTCAGAAAGTGAAAGACACATATCATATCATATCACTTAGAGGTGTTACCTAAAAATGGATACCAGGGCAGATATTTCCACGGAGAAGGGCAATCACAGATTCATTAAACAAACTTATGGTTCACCAATGGAAAGGTGTGAGGATTGGTTTCATTACGATATCGGGGTTAACAGACATATACAAACACAGGTGACATATATAATCACCAAAGACCTACAGAATACCAAGAGAGGACTACTCAACATTCTGTCATAACGTACATGGGAAAAGGATCCCAAGAAGAGCAGTCATCTGTATATGTGTAAAAGAACCACATCTTCCACACCTACAACAAGCCAAACATTGTAATCAAACTTGCTGTAATAAAAAATAAAAACTTAAATTAAAAACACGAACAAGAAGTAGTGAGACAAACGTGAGGGGCTTTCTCCTGGTACATTCCATTCTAAACTCCAATCTAGAACACCACTTCCACTGAGGCTCTCTTGCCCTAGTAACCAGATTTGGTAAGGGTGAACTGCTGCCACCTTGTGGCCGTTTCACACAACAGCAGCTTTAATCCCAACGCTAATGGTCAGTTGATATTCAAAATCATTGCAGGCCTGTAAATGACACCTGCCCTGAAAACAAATCCTGGGGTCACATATCGACCAAAAAATTCAAAGGACGTCCATATTTCAAAACGACCGTTTCAAAAGGCATATTTTATGCACATTAGTGTTCTGCTTCTTTTCCTTTCTTTCCTTTTTTGTTAAAAAACACGGGAATGGAAAAAGGCATCCCTAAGAATGGGCGAAAATCGTTGCAGACGAATAAATGGAGAGAGGTTTAATCTCCAATATATATAAACAGCTCATGCAGCTTAATATTAAAAAAACAAACAACCCAAAATAAATGGGCAGAAGATCTAAAGAGACGTTTCTTCAAAGGAGACACAGAGATGGCCAAGACGCACATGAAAAGCTGCTCAACAGCACTAATTATTAGAGAAATGCAAATCAAAACTACAATGAGGTATCACCTCACACCTGTTAGAATCGGCATCATCAGAAAATCTACAAACAACCAATTCTGGGGAGGGTGTGGACAAAAGGAGCCCTCTTCCACTATTGGTGGGAATGTAAATTGATACAGTCACTATGGAGAACAGTATGGAGTTTCCTTAAAAAAATTAGAAATAGAATTACCATCTGATCCAGCAATCCCACTTCTGGGCATATAACCAGAGAAAACCGTATTTCAAAAAGGCACATTCACCACAATGTTCGTTGCAGCACTATTTACAATAGCCAGGTAAAGGAAGCAACCTAAATGCCCACAGACAGATGAATGGATAAAGATGTGGTACATATATAAAATGGAATATTACTCGGCCATAAAAAGGAATGAAACTGGGTCATTTGTAGAGACATCGATGGATCGAGAGACTGTCATACAGAATGAAGTAAGTCAGAAAGAGGAAAACAAATATTGTCGATTAATGCATATATGTGAAGCCTAAAAATGGTACAGATGAACTGGTTTGCAGGGAAGAAATAGAGACACAGAGGTAGAGAACAAACGTATGGACACCAAGTGTGGGAAGCCAAGGGGTGGTGGTAGTGGGATGAGTTGGGAGTTTGGGATTCACCTGTATACATGTATATGCATAAAATACATAACTAATAATAACGTGCTGTATAAAAAAATAAAGAAAATTTCAAAATTTTAAAAAATAAAATTTAAAAATAAAACAGAAAAAAGTTCTTCCCGTCACACAGATGTATTTATAGGAATGAATTATTTCCATGCTTATATCTATAAATACATAAAAGAGGAATAACATCTAACTTGAAGCATAAAAGAAAAAAAAAGTGAACCCACGAGTTATACAGAGGAAAACCCTATCACGGCACTTGCTCCAGTGTTAAACAATTCTGAAATTGGTCAGAGGTGGGGAACCATCTCCCATACAGCCAGCAACCCACCCCCCACGCAAGGAGCGTCCTCATTGCAAAGCTGGGGGACCGTGCCGAGGCATCTGTGAGTAAACGTAAGCTGAGCCCCAGGCCAGCTGCTGCTGAACTGTTCCCACCCTTTCCAGGTAAAACACCTGAATATGTACAAGGGCTTGAAAGCCTAGAGGAAGGACCGTGGAGCCACACCAGCGACAGCACGCAGGCCAACTTGGTGCCTGCAGGCCAGCCAGCGTGGTCCTGGACCCTGGCGCTCTTCCAGAAGCTTTCCATTGCCCTGCCTGAGATACCCCTCCTGTCCCGGCCCCCACTGCTTTTTTCCTTCCTCACCTCTGTCCGGAGAGAAATTCCAGCGGAAGGTATGTGTGACACATCCTCTTCTTTACAGGCGGCAGCCTGGCAACTCCTGCAGAAAGGCCAGCAGAACCCCACTCACACCGGGCCACCCACAAAGCTGTGGCCCCTCACTCCCTCCCACCAGCACAGCCCCGAGACTGCTGACGGGGCAGAGAATATGGAGTCAGGCACAACTTCAGGGGCTATTGCTGCCTGGAGCGCTGTTTATATTGATCTCAACAAGGCACACCTGGGGAGGGCGGGCCGGCAGGGTAAGGCTGCCCAGGTCAGCTAATCCACAACCCTCAGGGAATCACATTGTTGAAAATGGACCCCGCTAAGGCAGAAGAGAAGCCAAGGGAAAAAAGGATACAATGCCATTTGCAGCACCGTAGATGAGTCTAGAAGTAATCACGTGACTTGTAGTAAGTCAGAAAGTGAAAGACACATATCATATCATATCACTTAGAGGTGTTACCTAAAAATGGATACCAGGGCAGATATTTCCACGGAGAAGGGCAATCACAGATTCATTAAACAAACTTATGGTTCACCAATGGAAAGGTGTGAGGATTGGTTTCATTACGATATCGGGGTTAACAGACATATACAAACACAGGTGACATATATAATCACCAAAGACCTACAGAATACCAAGAGAGGACTACTCAACATTCTGTCATAACGTACATGGGAAAAGGATCCCAAGAAGAGCAGTCATCTGTATATGTGTAAAAGAACCACATCTTCCACACCTACAACAAGCCAAACATTGTAATCAAACTTGCTGTAATAAAAAATAAAAACTTAAATTAAAAACACGAACAAGAAGTAGTGAGACAAACGTGAGGGGCTTTCTCCTGGTACATTCCATTCTAAACTCCAATCTAGAACACCACTTCCACTGAGGCTCTCTTGCCCTAGTAACCAGATTTGGTAAGGGTGAACTGCTGCCACCTTGTGGCCGTTTCACACAACAGCAGCTTTAATCCCAACGCTAATGGTCAGTTGATATTCAAAATCATTGCAGGCCTGTAAATGACACCTGCCCTGAAAACAAACCCTGGGGTCACATATCGACCAAAAAATTCAAAGGACGTCCATATTTCAAAACGACCGTTTCAAAAGGCATATTTTATGCACATTAGTGTTCTGCTTCTTTTCCTTTCTTTCCTTTTTTGTTAAAAAACACGGGAATGGAAAAAGGCATCCCTCAGAATGGGCGAAAATCGTTGCAGACGAATCAATGGAGAGAGGTTTAATCTCCAATATATATAAACAGCTCATGCAGCTTAATATTAAAAAAACAAACAACCCAATATAAATGGGCAGAAGATCTAAAGAGACGTTTCTTCAAAGGAGACACAGAGATGGCCAAGACGCACATGAAAAGCTGCTCAACAGCACTAATTATTAGAGAAATGCAAATCAAAACTACAATGAGGTATCACCTCACACCTGTTAGAATCGGCATCATCAGAAAATCTACAAACAACCAATTCTGGGGAGGGTGTGGACAAAAGGAGCCCTCTTCCACTACTGGTGGGAATGTAAATTGATACAGTCACTATGGAGAACAGTATGGAGTTTCCTTAAAAAAACTAGAAATAGAATTACCATCTGATCCAGCAATCCCACTTCTGGGCATATACCCAGAGAAAACCGTATTTCAAAAAGGCACATTCACCACAATGTTCGTTGCAGCACTATTTACAATAGCCAGGTAAAGGAAGCAACCTAAATGCCCACAGACAGATGAATGGATAAAGATGTGGTACATATATAAAATGGAATATTACTCGGCCATAAAAAGGAATGAAACTGGGTCATTTGTAGAGACATCGATGGATCGAGAGACTGTCATACAGAATGAAGTAAGTCAGAAAGAGGAAAACAAATATTGTCTATTAATGCATATATGTGAAGCCTAAAAATGGTACAGATGAACTGGTTTGCAGGGAAGAAATAGAGACACAGAGGTAGAGAACAAACGTATGTACACCAAGTGTGGGAAGCCAAGGGGTGGTGGTGGTGGGATGAGTTGGGAGTTTGGGATTCACCTGTATACATGTATATGCATAAAATACATAACTAATAATAACGTGCTGTATAAAAAAATAAATAAAATTTCAAAATTTTAAAAAATAAAATTTAAAAATAAAACAGAAAAAAGTTCTTCCCGTCACACAGATGTATTTATAGGAATGAATTATTTCCATGCTTATATCTATAAATACATAAAAGAGGAATAACATCTAACTTGAAGCATAAAAGAAAAAAAAAGTGAACCCACGAGTTATACAGAGGAAAACCCTATCACGGCACTTGCTCCAGTGTTAAACAATTCTGAAATTGGTCAGAGGTGGGGAACCATCTCCCATACAGCCATCAACCCACCCCCCACGCAAGGAGCGTCCTCATTGCAAAGCTGGGGGACCGTGCCGAGGCACCTGTCAGTAAACGTGAGCTGAGCCCCAGGCCAGCTGCTGCTGAACTGTTCCCACCCTTCCCAGGTAAAACACCTGAATATGTACAAGGGCTTGAAAGCCTAGAGGAAGGGCTGTCGAGCCACACCAGCGACAGCACGCAGGCCAACTTGGTGCCTGCAGGCCACCCAGGGTGGTCTTGGCCCCGGGCGCTCTTCCAGAAGCTTTCCATTGCCCTGCCTGAGATACCCCTCCTGTCCCGGCCCCCACTGCTTTTTTCCTTCCTCACCTCTGTCCGGAGAGAAATTCCAGCGGAAGTATGGGTGACACATCCTCTTCTATACAGTTGGCAGCCTGGCAACTCCTGCAGAAAGGCCAGCAGAGTCCCACTCACACCGGGCCACTCACAAAGCTGTGGCCCCTCACTCCATCCCACCAGCACAGCCACGAGACTGCTGAAGGGGCAGAGAATATGTAGTCAGACACAGCTTCAGGGGCTATTGCTGCCTGGAGCGCTGTATATATTGACCTTAACGAGGCACACCTGGGGAGGGCAGGCCGGCAGGATAAGGCTGCCCAGGTCAGCTAATCCACAACCCTCAGGGAATCACATTGTTGAAAATGGACCTCACTAAGGCAGAATAGAAGCCAAGGAAAAAAATGACACAATGCCATTTGCAGCACCGTAGATGAGTCTAGAAGTAATCACGTGACATGTAGTAAGTCAGAAAGTGAAAGACACATATCATATCATATCACTAATAGGTGTTACCTAAAAATGGATACCAGGGCAGATATTTCCACGGAGAAGGGCAATCACAGATTCATTAAACAAACTTATTTTTCACCAATGGAAAGGTGTGAGGATTGGTTTCATTACGATATCGGGGTTAACAGACATATACAAACACAGGTGACATATATAATCACCAAAGACCTACAGAATACCAAGAGAGGACTACTCAACATTCTGTCATAACGTACATGGGAAAAGGATCACAGGAAGAACAGACATCTGTATATGTGTAAAAGAACCACATCTTCCACACCTACAACAAGCCAAACATTGTAATCAAACTTGCTGTAATAAAAAATAAAAAAAAATATTAAATTAAAAACACGAACAAGAAGTAGTGAGACAAACTTGAGGGGATTTCTCCTGGCACATTCCATTCTAAATTACAATCTAGAACGCGACTTCCATTGAGGCTCTGTTGCCCTACTAACCAGATTTGGTAAGGGAGAACTGCTGCCACCTTGTGGCCGTTTCACACAACAGCAGCTTTAATCCCAGCCCTAATGGTCCATTAATATTCAAAATCATTGCAGGCGTGTAAATGACACCTGCCCTGAAAACAAATCCTGGGGTCACATATCGACCAAAAAATTCAAAGGACGTCCATATTTCAAAACGAACATTTCAAAAGGCATATTTTACGCACATTAGTGTTCTGCTTCTTTTCCTTTCTTTCCTTTTTTGTTAAAAAAACGGGAATTGAAAAAGGCATCCCTTTGAATGGGCAAAAATCGTTGCAAACGAATCAATGGACAGAGGTTTAATCTCCAATATATATAAACAGCTCATGCAGCTTAATATTAAAAAAACAAACAACCCAATACAAAAATGGGCAGAAGATCTAAAGAGATGTTTCTTCAAAGAAGACACAGAGATGGCCAAAACGCACATGAAAAGCTTCTTAACAGCACTAATTATTAGAGAAATGCAAATCAAAACTACAATGAGGTATCACCTCACACCTGTTAGAATCGGCATCATCAGAAAATCTACAAACAACAAATTCTGGGGAGGGTGTGGACAAAACGAGCCCTCTTCCACTATTGGTGGGAATGTAAATTGATACAGTCATTATGGAGAACAGTATGGAGTTTCCTTAAAAAAAGTAGAAATTTAATTACCATCTGATCCAGCAATCCCACTTCTGGGCATATACCCAGAGAAAACCGTAAATCAAAAAGGCACATTCACCACAATATTCATTGCAGCACTATTTACAATAGCCAGGTAATGGAAGCAACCTAAATGCCCACAGACAGATGAATGGATAAAGATGTGGTACATATATAAAATGGAATATTACTCAGCCATAAAAAGGAATGATACTGGGTCATTTGTAGAGACATCGATGGATCGAGAGACTGTCATACAGAGTGAAGTAAGTCAGAAAGAGGAAAACAAATATTGTATATTAATGCATATACGTGGAACCTAAAAAATGGTACAGATGAAGTGGTTTGCAGGGAAGAAATAGAGACACAGAGGTAGAGAACAAACGTATGGACACCAAGTGTGGGAAGCCATGGGGTGGTGGTGGTGGGATGAGTTGGGAGATTGGGATTGACCTGTATACATGTATATGCATAAAATACATAACTAATTATAACCTGCTGTATAAAAAAAATAAATAAAATTAAATTTCAAAATTTTAAAAACTAAAATTTAAAAATAAAACAGAAAAATGTTCTTCCCTTCACACAGATGTATTTATAGGAATGAATAATTTCCATGCTTATATCTATAAATACATAAAAGAGGAAAAAAATCTAACTTGAACCATAAAAGAAAAAAAAACCTGAACCCACCAGTTATACAGGGGAAAACCCTATCAGGCACTTGCTCAAGTGGTAAACAATTCTGAAATTGGTCAGAGGTGGGGAACCATCTCCCATAAAGCCAGCAAGCAAACCCCCACGCAAGGAGTGCCCTCATTGCAAAGCTGGGGGAACGTGCCGAGGCATCTGTGAGTAAACATGAGTTGAGCCCTAGTACAGCTCCTGCTGAACTGTTCCCACCTTTCCCAGGTAAGACACCTGAATATGTACAAGGGCTTGAAAGCCTAGAGGAAGGGCCTTGGAGACACACCAGCGACAGCACGCAGGGCAACTTGGTGCCTGCAGGCCAGCCATGGTGCTCCTGGCCTTGGGCCCTCTTCCAGAAGCTTTCCATTGCCCTACCCGATATACCCCTCCTGTCCTGGCCCCCAATGCTTTTTTCGTTCCTCACCTCTGTCCGGAGAGAATTTCCAGTGGAAGGTATGGGTGACACATCCTCTTCTTTACAGGTGGCAGCATGGCAACACCTGCAGAAAGGCCAGCAGAGCCCCACTCACACCGGGACACCCACAAAGCTGTGGCCCCTCACACCCTCCCACCAGCACAGCCCCGAGACTGCTGATGGGGCAGAGAATATGGAGTCAGGCACAGCTTCAGGGGCTATTGCTGCCTGGATCTCTCTTTATATTGACCTCAACGAGGCACACCTGGGGAGGGCGGGCCGGCAGGGTAAGGCTGCCCAGGTCAGCTAATCCACAACCCTCAGGGAATCACATTGTTGAAAATGGACCCCACTAAGGCAGAAGAGAAGCCAAGGGAAAAAAGGACACAATGCCATTTGCAGCACCGTAGATGAGTCTAGAAGTAATCACGTGACTTGTAGTAAGTCAGAAAGTGAAAGACACATATCATATCATATCACTTATAGGTGTTACCTAGAAATGGATACCAGGGCAGATATTTCCACGGAGAAGGGCAATCACAGATTCATGAAACAAACTTATGGTTCACCAATGGAAAGGTGTGAGGATTGGTTTCATTACGATATCGGGGTTAAGAGACATATACAAACACAGGTGACATATATAATCACCAAAGACCTACGGAATACCAAGAGAGGACTACTCAACATTCTGTCATAACGTACATGGGAAAAGGATCCCAGGAAGAACAGACATCTGTATATGTGTAAAAGAACCACATCTTCCACACCTACAACAAGCCAAACATTGTAATCAAACTTGCTGTAATAATAAATAAAAAAATTAAATTAAAAACACGAACAAGAAGTAGTGAGACAAACGTGAGGGGCTTTCTCCTGGCACATTCCATTCTAAACTCCAATCTAGAACACCACTTCCACTGAGGCTCTCTTGCCCTAGTAACCAGATTTGGTAAGGGTGAACTGCTGCCACCTTGTGGCCGTTTCACACAACAGCAGCTTTAATCCCAACGCTAATGGTCAGTTGATATTCAAAATCATTGCAGGCCTGTAAATGACACCTGCCCTGAAAACAAATCCTGGGGTCACATATCGACCAAAAAATTCAAAGGACGTCCATATTTCAAAACGATCATTTCAAAAGGCATATTTTATGCACATTAGTGTTCTGCTTCTTTTCCTTTCTTTCCTTTTTTGTTAAAAATCACGGGAATGGAAAAAGGCATCCCTCAGAATGGGCGAAAATCGTTGCAAACGAATCAATGGACAAATGTTTAATCTCCAATATATATAAACAGCACATGCAGCTTAATATTACTAAAACAAACAACCCAATACAAAAATGGGCAGAAGATCTAAATAGACGTTTCTTCAAAGAAGACACAGAGATGGCCAAGACGCACATGAAAAGCTGCTCAACATCACTAATTGTTAGAGAAATGCAAATCAAAACTACAATAAGGTATGACGTCACACCCATTAGAGTCGGCATCATCAGAAAATCTACAAACAAAAATTCTGGGGAGGGTGTGGACAAAAGGAACCCTCTTCCACTATTGGTGGGAATGTAAATTGATACAGTCACTATGGAGAACAGTATGTAGGTTCCTTTAAAAAACTAAAAAGAGGAGAACCATCTGATCCAGCAATCCCACTTCTGAGCATATACCCATAGAAAAACAAAAATCAAAGAGACGCATTCACCACAATGTTCATTGCAGCACTATTTACAAAAGCCAGGTAATGGAAGCAACCTAAATGCCCACAGACAGAAGAACGGATAAAGATGTGGTACATATATAAAATGGAGTATTACTCAACCATATAAAGGAATGAAACTGGGTCATTTGTAGAGAACTCGATGTATCTAGAGACTGTCATACAGAGTGGAGTAAGTCAGAAACAGAAAAACAAATATTGTATATCAATGCCTATATTTGGAACCTAGAAAAGTGGTACAGATGAACTTGTTTGCAGGGCAGAAATAGAGACACACTGGTAGAGAACAAACGTATGGACACAAATAGGGGGAAGCCATGGGGTGGTGGTGGTGGTGGGATGAGTTGGGAGATTGGGATTGACCTGTATACATGTAAATGCATAAAATACATAACTAATAATAACCTGCTGTATAAGAAAATAAATTTAAATTTCAAAATTTTTAAAAATAAAACAGAAAAATGTTCTTCCATTCACACAGATGTATTTATATGAATGACTTATTTCCACGCTTATATCTATAAATACATAAAAGAGGAATGAAATTTAACTTGAAACGATGGAGAAAAAATAAAAACCTGAACCCAACAGTTATACAGAGGAAAACCCTATCAAGGCACTTACTCCAGCGGTAAACAATTCTGAAATTGGTCAGATGTGGAGAATCATCTCCCATACAGCCAGCAGCCCCACCCCACGCAAGGAGGGTCCTCATTGCAAAGCTGTGGGACCGTGCCGAGGCGTCTGTGAGTAAACGTGAGCTGAGCCCCAGGCCAGCTGCTGCTGAACTGTTCCCACCCTTCCCAGGTAAAACACCTGAATATGTACAAGGGCTTGAAAGCCTAGAGGAAGGGCAGTGGAGTCACACCAGCGACAGCACACAGGCCCACTTGGTGCCTGCAGGCCAGCCAGGATGGTCCTGGCCACAGGCGCTCTTCTGGAAGCTTTCCATTTTCCTGTCTGAGATACCCCTCCTATCCCGGCCCCCACTCATTTTTTTCCTTCCTCACCTCAGCCCGGAGAGAAATTTCAGCAGACGTTATGGGTGACGCATCCTCTTCTTTACAGGTGGCAGCCTGGCAACTCCTAAGCCTTGCCGTTCCCTAACCCTAACCCTAGCCCGGAACGGAAACCCACCACCAGCCCTATACCTTTCCCTACACCGTAGCCTATTCCTGGCCCGTACGCAGGCACTGAACCTTTCATCATCACGTATCCTGACCCTGCCATTTTGCCGTACCATCACCTGTGCCCTAAGCCTTGCAGTTCCCTAACCCGAACCCTAGCCCGGAAAGGAAACCCACCACAAGCACTACACCTTACCCCCAAGCCGTAGCCTATTCCTGGCCCGTACGCTGGCACTGACCCGTGCGTCAGCACGTAGCCTGACCCTCCCAAGTTTCCGTACCCTCACCTGTGCCCTAAGCCTTGCTGTTCCCTAACACTAACCCTAGCCCGGAACGGAAACCCACCACCAGCCCTACACCTAACCCCCAACCCGTGGCCTACTCCTGGCCGGTACGCTGGCATTGACCCGTGCGTCAGCACGTAGCCTGACCCTCCCAATTTTCCGTACCCTCACCTGTTCCCAAAGCCTTGTCGTTCCCTAACCCTAACCCTAGCCCGGAACGGAAACCCACCACCAGCCCTACACCTAACCCCGAAGCCGTAGCCTACTCCTGGCCGGTATGCTGGCACTGACACGTGCGTCAGCACGTAACCTGACCCTCGCACGTTTCTGTACCCTCACCTGTGCCCTAAGCCTTGCCGTTCCCTAACCCTAACCCTAGCCCCCAACGGAAACGCCCCACCAGCCCTACAACTTACCACCAAGCCGTAGCCTACTCCTGGCCCGTATTCTGGCACTAACACGTGCGTCAGCACCTAGCCTGACCCTCCCACGTTTCCGTATCCTCACCTGTGCCCTAAGCCTTGCCTTTCACTAACCCTAAACATAGCCCGGAATGGAAACCAACCACCAACCCTACACCTTACCCTACGCCGTAGCCTACTCCATGCCCGTACGCTGGCACTGACCCGTGTGTCAGCACGTAGCCTGACCTTTCCACATTTCCGTACCCTCACCTGTGCCCTATGCCTTGCCGCTCCCTAACCCTAACCATAGTACGGAACGGAAACACACCACCAGCCCTACACCTAACACCCAAGCCATAGCCTAATCCTGGCCTGTACGCTGGCACTGACCCATGCGTCAGCACGTAGCCTGACACTCCCACGTTTCCGTACCCTCACCTGTGCCCTATGCCTTGCCGATCCCTAACCCTAACCCTAGCACAGAACGGAAACCCACCTCCAGCCCTACACCTTACCCTATGCTGTAGCCTACACCTGGCGCGTACGTTGGCACTGACCCGTGTGTCAGCACGTAGCCTGACCCGCCCACGTTTCCGTACCCTCACCTGTGCCCTAAGCCTTGACGTTCCCTTACCCTAACCCTAGCCCGGAACGGAAACCCACCACCTGCCCTACAACTTACCCCCAAGCTGTAGCCTACTCCTGGCCCATATGCTGGCAATGACCCGTGCGTCAGCACGTAGCCTGACCCTCCCACGTTTCCGTACCCTCACCTGTGCCCTATGCCTTGCCATTCCCTAACCCTAACCCTAGCACAGAACGGAAACCCACCTCCAGCCCTATACCTTACCCTACGCTGTAGCCTACTGCTGGCCCGTATGCTGGCACTGACCCATGCGTAAGCACGTAGCCTGACCCTCCCAGGTTTCCGTACCCTCACCTGTGCCCTAAGCCTTGACGTTCCCTAATCATAACCCTAGCCCAGAACGGAAAACCACCACCAGCCCTAGACATTACCCTACGGCGTAGCCTACTCCTGGACTGTACGCTGACACTGACACGTGCGTCAGCATGTAGCCTGACCCTCCCACGTTTCCGTACCCTCACCTGTGCCCTAAGATTTGCCGATCCCTAACCCTAACCCTAGCCCGGAACGGAAACCCACCACCAGCCCTAAACCTTTCCCTACGCCGTAGCCTACTCCTGGCCCGTACGCTGTCACTGACACGTGCGTCAGCATGTAGACTGACACCCCACGTTTCCATACCCTCACCAGGTCCCTAAACCTTGCCGTTCCCTAACACTAACCCTAGCCCGGAATGGAAACCCACCACCAGCCCTAAAACTTACCCCCATGCCATAGTCTACTCCTGGCCCGTACACAGGCACTGACCCGTGCGTCAGCACGTAGCCTGACCCTCCCACTTTTCCGTACCCTCAGCTAAGCCCTAAGCCTTGGTCTTCCCTAACTCTAACCCAAGCCCGGAATGGAAAGCCACCACCAGCCCTACACCTTAACGTATGCCGTAGCCTATTCCTGGCCCGTACGCTGGCACTGACACGTGCGTCAGCACGTAGCCTGACCCTCCCACGTTTCCGTACCCTCACCTGTGCCCTAAGCCTTGCCGTTCCCTAACCCTAACCCTAGCCAGGAACGGAAACCCACCAGAAGCCCTAAACCTTACCATATGCCGTAGCCCAATCCTGGCCCGTACGCTGGCACTGACCCGTGAGTCAGCACGTAGCCTGACCCTCCAACGTTTCCGTACCCTCACCTGTGCCCTAAGCCTTGCCGTTCCCTCACCATAACCCTAGCCAGGAACGGAAATCCACCAGCAGCCCTACACCTTACCCTACGCCGTAGCCTACTCCTGGACCGTACACTGGCACTGACCCGTGCGTCAGCACGTAGCCTGACCCTCACACATTTCCGTACCCTCACCTGTGCCCTAAGCCTTGCCGTTCCCTAACCCTAACCCTAGTCCGGAACAGAAACCCACCACCAGCCCTACAGCTTACCCCCAAGCCATAGACTATTCCTGGCCCGTACGCTGGCACTGACCCGTGCTTAAGCATGTAGCCTGACCGTCCCACGTTTCCGTACCCTCACCTGTGCCCTAAGCCTTGCCGTACCCTAACGTTAACCCAAGCCCGGAACGGAAACACACCACCAGCCCTACAGCTTACCACCAAGCCATAGCCTACTCCTGGCCGGTACGCTGGCACTGACCCGTGCATCAGCACGTAGCCTGACCCTCCCACGTTTCCGTACCCTCACCTGTGCCCTAAGCCTTGCCGTTCCCTAACCCTAACCCTAGCCCGGAACGGAAACCCACCACCAGCTCTAAACCTTTCCCTACGGGGTAGCCTATGCCTCGCCCGTACGCTCGCACTGACCCGTGCGTCAGCATGTAGTTTAACACTCCCACGTTTCCGTACCCTCACCTGGGCCCTAAGCATTGCCGTTCCCTAACACTAACCCTATCCCGGAACGGAAACCCACCACCAGCCCTACACCTTACCCTACGCCGTAGCCTACTCCTGGCACGAACTCTGGCACTGACCCGTGCGTCAGCACGTAGCCTCACCCTCCCACGTTCCCTTACCCTCACCTGTGCCCTAAGCCTTGCCTTTGCCTAACCATAACCCTAGCCCGAAACGGAAAATCACCACCAGCCCTACACCTTACCCTACGCCGTTGCCTACTCCTGGCCCGTACACTGGCACTGACACGTGCGTCAGCACGTAGCCTGACCTTCCCACATTTCCGTACCCTCACCTGTGCCCTAAGGCTTGCCGTTCCGTAACCCTAACCCTAGTACGGAACGGAAACCCACCACCAGCCCTAAACATAACGCCCAAATCATAGCCTACTCCTGGCCCATACGCTGGCACTGACCCGTGCGTCAGCATGTAGCATGACCCTCCCACGTTTCCGTACCCTCACCTGTGCCCTAAGCCTTGCCGTTCCCTAACCCTAACCCTAGCCCGGAACGAAAACCCACCACCAGCCCTAAACCTTACCCTATGCCATAGCCTACACATGGCCCATACGTGGGTAATGACCTGTGCTTCAGCACGTAGCCTAACGCTCCCATGTTACCGTACCCTCACCGGTGCCCTAAGCCTTGCCGTTCCCTCACCCTAACCCTAGCCAGGAACGGAAACCCACCAGCAGCCCTACACCTAACCCTACGTCGTAGCCTACTCCTGGCCCGTACACTGGCACTGACCCGTGCGTCAGCACGTAGCCTGACCCTCCCACGTTTCCGTACCCTCACCTGTGCCCTAAGACTTGCCGTTCCCTAACCCTAAACCTAGCCCGGAACGGAAACCCACAACCAGCCCTACACCTTACCCCCAAGCCGTAGCCTACTCCTGGCCCGTACGCTGGAACTGACCCGTGCGTCAGCACGTAGCCTGACCCTCCCACGTTTCCGTACCCTCACCTGGGCCCTAAGCCTTGCCGTTCCCTAACACTAACCCTAGCCCGGAACGGAAACCCACCACCAGCCCTACACCTTACTGTACGCCGTAACCTACTCCTGGCCCGAACGCTGGCACTGACCCGTGCGTCAGCACGTAGCCTGAATCTCCCACGTTTCCGTACCCTCACCTATGCCCTAAGCCTTGCCGTTCCCTAACACTAACCCTAGCCCGGAACGGAAACCCACCACAAGCCCTACACCTTACACTCCGCCGTCGCCTACTCCTGGCCCGTACACTGGCACTGACACATGCGTCACAACGTAGCCTGACCTTCCCACATTTCCGTACCCTCACCTGTGCCCTAAGGCTTGCCGTTCCCTAACCCTAACCCTAGTACGGAACGGAAACACACCACCAGCCCTACACCTAACGCCCAAACCATAGCCTACTCCTGGCCCATACGCTGTCACTGACCCATGCGTCAGCACGTAGCCTGAACCTCCCACGTTTCCGTACCCTCAACTGTGCCCTAAGCCTTGCCGTTCCCTAACACTAACCCTAGCCCGGAACGGAAACCCACCACCAGCCATACACCTTTCTCTATGACGTAGCCTACTCCTGGCCCGTACGCTGGCACTGACCCGTGCATTAACACGTAGCCTGAACCTCCAACTTTTCTGTACCCTCACCTGTGCCCTAAGCCTTGCCGTTCCCTAACACTAACCCTAGCCCGGAACGGAAAAACACCACCAGCCCTACACCTTACCCTACCCCGTAGCCTACTCCTTGCCCATACACTGGCACTGACCCGTGCGTCAGCACGTAGCCTGACCCTCCCACGTTTCCGTACCATCACCTGTGCCCTAAGCCTTGCCGTTCCCTAACCCTAACCCTAGGCTGGAATGGAAACCCACCACCAGCCCTACATCTAACCCCCAAGCAGTAGCCTACTCCTGGCCAGTACGCTGGCACTGACACGTGCGTCAGCACGTAGCCTGACCCTCCCACGTTTCCGTACCCTCACCTGTTCCCTAAGCTTTGCCATTCCCTAACCCAAACCCTAGCCCGGAACAGAATCCCAGCACCAGCCCTACACTCTACCCTATGCCGTAGCCTATTCCTGGCCCGTACGCTGGCACTGACCAGTGCGTCAGCACGTAGGCTGACCCTCCCACGTTTCCGTACCCTCACCTGTGCCCTAAGCCTTGACGTTTGGCTAACCCTAACCCTAGCCCGGAACAGAAACCCACCACCAGCCCTACAACTTACCACCACGCTGTAGCCTACTCCTGGCCCATATGCTGGCAGTGACACGTGCGTCAGCACGTAGCCTGACCCCCCCAAGTTTCCGTAACTTCACCTGTGCCCTAAGATTTGCCGTTCCCTAACCCTAACCCTAGCCCTGAACGGAAACCCACCACCAGCCCTACACCTTACCCTACGCTGTAGCCTACTCCTGACCCGTATGCTGGCACTGACCCATGCGTCAGCACGTAGCCAGACCCTCCCACGTTTACGTACCCTCACCTGTGCCCTAAGCCTTGACGTTCCCTAGCCCTAACCCTAGCCCGTAACGGAAACCCACCACCAGCCCTACACATTTCCCTATGACGTAGCTTACTCCTGGCCCGTACGCTGGCACTGACCCGTGCATCAGCACGTAGCATGAACCTCCAACTTTTCTGTACCCTCACCTGTGCCCTAAGCCTTGCCGTTCCCTAACACTAACCCTAGCCGGGAACGGAAACCCACCGCCAGCCCTACACCTTACCCTAAGCCGTAGCCTACACCTGGCCCATACGTGGGCACTGACCCGTGTGTCAGCACGTAGCCTAACTCTCCCACGTTTCCGTACCCTCACATCTGCCCTAAGCCTTGCCGTTCCCTAACCCTAACCCTAGCCCGGAACGGAAACCCACCACCAGCCCTACAACTAACGCACAACCCATAGCTTAGTCCTGGCCCGTACGCTGGCACTGACCCATGCGGCAGCACGTAGCCTGACCCTCCCACGTTTCCGTACCCTCACCTGTGCCCTAAGCCTTGCCGTTGCCTAACCCTAACCCTAGCCCGAAACGGAAACCCACCACGAGCCCTACAACTTACCCCCAAACCGTAGCCTACTCCTGGTCCGTACACTGGCACTGACGCGTGCGTCAGCACGTAGCCTGACCCTCCCACCTTTCCGTACCCTCACCTGTGCCCTAAACATTGCATTTCCCTAACCCTAACCCTAGCCCGGAACGGAAACCCACCACCAGCCCTAGACCATTCCCTACGCCGTACCCTACTCCTGGCCCGTACGCTGGCACTGACCCATGCGTCAGCACGTAGCCTGACCCTCCCACGTTTCTGTACCCTCAGCTGTGCCCTATGCCTTGCCGTTCCCTAACCCTAACCCTAGCACAGAACGGAAACCCACATCCAGCCCTACAGCTTACCCTATGCCGTAGCCTACACCTGGCCCGTACGTTGGCACTTACCCTTGTGTCAGCACGTAGCCTGACCCTCCCACGTTTCCGTACCCTCACCTGTGCCCTAAGCCTTGACGTTCCCTAACCATAACCCTAGCCAAGTACGGAAAACCACCACCAGCCCTAGACTTTACCCTACGGCGTAGCCTACTCCTGTCCTGTACGCTGACACTGACACGTGCGTCAGCACGTAGCCTGACCCTCCCACGTTTCCGTACCCTCACCTGTGCCCTAAGCTATGCCGTTCCCTAACCCTAACCCTAGCCCGGAATGGAAACCCACCACCAGCCCTAAACCTTTCCCTACGCCGTAGCCTACTCCAGGCCCGTACGCTGGCACTGACCCGTGCGTCAGCATGTAGACTGACACCCCAAATTTTCATACCCTCACCTGGGCCCTAAACCTTGCCGTTCCCTAACACTAACCCTAGCCCGAAGTGGAAACCCACCAACAGCCCTAAAACTTACCCCCATGCCATAGCCTACTCCTGGCCCGTACACAGGCACTGACCCGTGCATCAGCACGTAGCCTGACCCTCTCACTTTTCTGTACCCTAAGCTAAGCCCTAAGCCTTGGCCTTCCCTAACTCTAACCCAAGCCCGGAACGGAATCCCACCACCATCCCTACACCTTAACGTATGCCGCAGCCTATTCCTAGCCCGTATGCTGGCACTGACACGTGCGTCAGCACGTAGCCTGACTCTCCCACGTTTCCGTACCCTCACATGTGCCCTAAGCCTTGCCGTTCCCTAACCCTAACCCTAGACAGGAACGGAAACCCACCAGAAGCCCTAAACCTTACCATACGCCGTAGCCCAATCCTGGCCCGTACGCTGGCACTGACCCGTGAGTCAGCACGTAGCCTGACCCTCCCACGTTTCCGTACCCTCACCTGTGCCCTAAGCCTTGCCGTTCCCTCACCATAACCCTAGCCAGGAACGGAAATCCACCAGCAGCCCTACACCTTACCCTACGCCGTAGCCTACTCCTGGCCCGTACGCTGGCACTGACCCGTGCGTCAGCACGTAGCCTGACCCTCACACATTTCCGTACCCGCACCTGTGCCCTAAGACTTGCCGTTCCCTAAACCTAACCCTAGTCCGGAAGGGAAACCCACCACCAGCCCTACACCTAACACCCAAGCCGTAGCCTACTCCTACCCGGTACGCTGGCACTGACCCATGCATCAGCACATAGCCTGACCCTCCCAAGTTTCTGTACCCTCACCTGTGCCCTAAGCCTTGCCGTTCCCTTACCCTAATCCTAGCCAGGAACGGAAACCCACCACCAGCCCTACAACTTACCCCCAATCCGTAGGCTACTCCTGGACCTTACGCTGCCACTGACCTGTGCGTCAGCACGTAGCCTGACCCTCCCACGTTTGTGGACCCTCACATGTGCCCTAAGCCTTGCCATTCCCTAACCCTAACCCTAGCCCGGAACGGAAACCCACCACCAGCCCTACACCTTTCCCTACGCCGTAGCCTATTCCTGGCCCGTACGCAGGCACTGACCCTTTCATCAGCACGTAGCCTGACCCTCCCACGTTTCCGTACCCTCACCTGTGCCCTAAGCCTTGCCGTTCCCTAACTCTAACCCTAGTATGGAACGGAAACACACCACCAGCCCTACAACTAACCCCCAAGCCATAGCCTACTCCTGGCCCGTACGCTGGCACTGACCCGTGCGTCAGCACGTAGCCTGACCCTCCCACATTTCCGTACCCTCACCTGTGCCCTAAGCCTTGCCGTTCCCTAACCCTAACCCTAGTACGGAACGGAAACACACCACAAGCCCTACACCTAACCCCCAAGCCATAGCGTAATGCTGGCCCGTACGCTGGCACTGACACGTGCGTCAGCACGTAGCCTGCCCCTCCCACGTTTCCGTACCCTCACCTGTGCCCTAAGCCTTGCTGTTCCCTAACACTAAACCTAGCCTGGAACGGAAAACCACCACCAGCCCTACACCTAACCACAAAGCCGTAGCCTACTCCTGGCCCGTACGCTGGCACTGACCCGTGCGTCAGCACGTAGCCTGACCCTCCCACGTTTCCGTATCCTCACCTGTGCCCTAAGCCTTGCCGTTCCCTAACCCTAACCCTAGCCCGGAACGGAAACCCACCGCGAGCCCTAGACCTTAGCCTACACCGTAGCCTATTGCTGGCCTGTACGCTGGCACTGACCCATGCTTCAGCAGGTAGCCTGACACTCCCACGTTTCTGTACCCTCACCTGTGCCCTAAGACTTGCCGTTCAGTAACCCTAACCCTAGCCCTGAACGGAAACCCACCAACAGCCCTACACCTTACCCTACGCCGTAGCCTACTCCTGGCCCGAACGCTGGCACTGACCCATGCGTCAGCACGTAGCCTGACCCTCCCACGTTTCTGTAACCTCACCAGTTCCCTAAGCCTTGCCGTTCCCTAACCCTAACCCTAGCCCGAAACGGAATCCCACCACCAGCCCTATACCTTACCCTACGCCGTAGCCTACTCCTGTCCCGTACGCTGGCACTGACCCGTGCGTCAGCACGTAGCCTGACCTTCCCACATTTCCGTACCCTCACCTGTTCCCTAAGCCTTGCTGTTCCCTAACCCTATCCCTAGTACGGAACGGAAAACCTGCACCAGCCCTACAGCTAACGCCCAAGCCATAGCCTACTCCTGGTCCGTACGCTGGCACTGACCCGTGCGGCAGCACGCAGCCTGACCCTCCCACGTTTCCGTACCCTCACCTATGCCCTAAGCCTTACCGTTCCCTAACCCTAAACCTAGCCCGGAATGGAAACCCACCATCAGCCCTACACCTAACCCCGAAGCCTTAGCCTACTCCTGGCTGGTATGCTGGCACTGACACGTGCGTCAGCACGTAGCCTGACCCTCACACTTTTCCTTACCCTCACCTGTGCCCTAAGCCTTGCCGTTCCCTAACACTAACCCTAGCCCAGAACAGAAACCCACCACCAGCCCTAAACTCTACCCTACGCCGTAGCCTATTCCTGGCCCGTACGCTAGCACTGACCCATTCGTCAGCACGTAGCCTGACCCTCCCACGTTTCCGTACCCTCACCTGTGCCCTAAGCCTTGACGTTCGTTAACCCTAACCCTAGCCTTGAACAGAAACACACCACCAGCCCTACACCTTACCACAACGCCGTAGCCAGCTCCTGGACCATATGCTGGCACTGAGCCGTGTGTCAGCACGTAGCCTGACCCTCCCACGATTCCGTAACCTCACCTCTGCCCTAAGCCTTGCCGTTCCCTAATCCTAATCCTAGCCCGGAACGGAAACCCACCCCCAGCCCTACACCTTACCCTATGCCGTAGCCTACACCTGGACCGTACGCGGGCACTGACCTGTGCTTCAGCATGTAGCCTGACCCTCCCATGTTACCGTACCCTCACCTGTGCCCTAAGCCTTGCCGTTCCCTAACTCTAACCCTAGCCTTAAACGGAAACCCACCACCAGCCCTAATCCTAACCCACAAGCCGTGGCTTACTCCTGGCCCGTACGTTGGCACTGACCGTGCGTCAGCACGTAGCCTGACCCTCCCACGTTTCCGTACCATCACCTGTGCCCTAAGCCTTGCCGTTCCCTAACCCTAACCCTAGCCCGGCACAGAAACCCACCACCAGCCCTACACTTTACCCTACGCCGTAGCCTACTCCTGGCCCGAACACTGGCACTGACCCGTGCGTCAGCACGTAGCCTGACCCTCCCACGTTTCTGTACCCTCACCTGTGCCCTAATCCATGCTGTTCCCTAACCATAACCCTAGCCCGGAACGGAAACCCACCACCTGCCCTAAACCTTACCCACAAGCCGTAGCCTACACCTGGCCCGTACACTGGCACTGACCCGTGCGTCAGCACGTAGCCTGACCCTCCCACTTTCCTGTACCCTTACCTGAGCCCTAAGACTTGACGTTCCCTAACCCTAGCCCTAGACCGGAACGGAATCCCACCACCAGCCCTACACCTTATCATATGCCGTAGCCTAATCCTGGCCGGTACGCTGCCACTGAGCCGTGCATCAGCACGTAGCCTGACGCTCCCAAGTTTCCGTACCCTCAGCTGTGCCCTAAGCCTTGCCGTTCCCTAACCCTAACCCTAGCTTGGAACGGAAACCCACCACCAGCCCTACACCTTACCCCCAAGACGTAGCCTACTCCTGGCCCGTACGCTGGCACTGACCCGTGCGTCAGCACGTAGACTGACCCTCCCACGTTTCCGTACCCTCACATGTGCCCTAAGCCTTGCTGTTCCCTAACACTAACCCTAGCCTGGAATGGAAACCCACCACCATCCCTACACCTAACCACCAAACCGTAGCCTACTCCTGGCCCGAACGCTGGCACTGACCCGTGCGTCAGCACGTAGCCTGACCTTCCCACATTTCCGTACCTTCACCTGTGCCGTAAGCCTTGCTGTTCCCTAACCCTAACCCTAGTACGGAACGGAAAACCACCACCAGCCCTACAACTAACCTCCAAGCCATAGCCTACTTATGGCCCGTACGCTGGCACTGACCCGTGCATCAGCACGTAGCCTGACCCTCCCACGTTTCCGTACCATCACCTTTGCCCTAAGCCTTGACGTTCCCTAACCCTAACCCTAGCCCGGTACAGAAAACCACCACCAGCCCTACACCTAAACCCCAAGCCGTAGCCTACTACTGGCCGGTACGCTTGCACTGACCCGTGCGTCAGCACGTAGCCTGACCCTCCCACGTTTCTGTATCCTCACCTGTGCCCTAAGCCTTGCCGTTCCCTAACCCTAACCCTAGCCCAGAACGGAAACACACCACCAGCCCTACAACTTACCCCCAAGCAGTAGCGTACTCCTGACCCGTATGCTGGCTCTGACACATGCGTCAGCACGTAGCCTGACCCTCCCACGTTTCCGTACCCTCACCTGTGCCCTAAGCCTTGCCGTTCCATAACCCTAACCCTAGCCCGGAACGGAAACCCACCACAAACCCTACAACTAACCCCCAAGCCGTAGCCTACTCCTGGCCGGTACGCTGGCACTGACCCGTGCGTCAGCACATAGCCTGACCCTCCCACGTTTCCGTAACCTCACCTGTGCCCTAAGCCTTGCCGTACCCTAACGCTAACCCTAGCCCGGAACGGAAACACACCACCAGCCCTACAGCTTACCCCCAAGCCATAGCCTACGCCTGGCCGGTACGCTGGCACCTACCCGTGCATCAGCACGTAGCCTGACCCTCCCACGTTTCCGTACCCTCACCTGTGCCCTAAGCTTTGCCGTTGCCTAACCCTAACCGTAGCCTGAAATGGAAACCCACCACCAGCCCTACACCTTAACCTACGCCGTAGCCTACTCCTGGCCCATACGCTAGCAGTGAACCGTGCGTCAGCACGTAGCCTGACCCTCCCACGTTTCCTTACCCTCACCTTTGCCCTAAGCCTTGCCGTTCCCTAACCCTAACCCTAGCCCGGAACGGAAACCCACCACCAGCTCTAAACCTTTCCCTACTGGGTAGCCTATGCCTCGCCCGTACGCTCGTACTGACCCGTGCGTCAGCATGTAGTTTAACACTCCCACGTTTCCGTACACTCACCTGGGCCCTAAGCATTGCCGTTCCCTAACATTAACCCTATCCCGGAACGGTAACCCACCACCAGCCCTACACCTTACCCTACGCCGTAGCCTACTCCTGGCACGAACTCTGGCACTGACTCGTGCGTCAGCACGTAGCCTCACCCTCCCACGTTCCCTTACCCTCACCTGTGCCTTAAGCCTTGCCTTTGCCTAACCATAACCCTAGCCCGAAACGGAAACCCACCACCAGCCCTACAGCTTACCCCCAAGCCATAGCCTACTCCTGGCCGGTACGCTGGCACTGACCCATGCATCAGCACGTAGCCTGACCCTCCCACGTTTCCGTACCCGCACCTGTGCCCTAAGCCTTGCCGTTCCCTAACCCTAACCCTAGCCCGGAACGGAAACCCACCACCAGCTCTAAACCTTTCCCTACGGGGTAGCTTATGGCTCGCCCGTACGCTCGCACTGACCCGTGCGTCAGCATGTAGTTTAACACTCCAACGTTTCGGTACCCTCACCTGGGCCGTAAGCATTGCCGTTCCCTAACACTAACCCTATCCCGGAACGGAAACCCACCACCAGCCCTACACCTTACCCTACGCTGTTGCCTACTCCTGGCCCGTACACTGGCACTGACACGTGCGTCAGCATGTAGCCTGACCCTCCCACGTTTCTGTACCCTCACCTGTGCCCTAAACCTTGCCATTCCCTAACCCTAACCCTAGTTCGGAACGGAAACCCACCACAAGCCCTACACCTTACCCCCAAGCCATAGCCTACTCGTGGTCCATACACTGGCACTGACCTCTGCGTCAGCATGTAGCCTGAACTTCCCACGTTACCGTAACGTCACCTGTGCCCTAAGCCTTGCCGTTCCCTAACCCTAACCCTAGTACGGGACAGAAACACACCACAATCCCTACACCTAACCCACAAGCCATAGCCTACTCCTGGCCCGTACGCTGGCACTGACCCGTGCGTCAGCATGTAATCTGACCCGCACAAGTTTCCGTACCCTCACCTGGGCCCTAAGCCTTGCCGTTCCCTAACCCTAACCCTAGCCTGGAACGGAAACCCACCACAAGCCCTACACCTTACCCTATGCCGTAGCCTACTCCTGGCCCGAACGCTGGCACTGACCCGTGCGTCAGCACGTAGCCTGACCTTCCCACATTTCCGTACCTTCACCTGTGCCGTAAGCCTTGCTGTTCCCTAACCCTAACCCTAGTACGGAACGGAAAACCACCACCAGCCCTACAACTAACCTCCAAACCATAGCCTACTTATGGCCCGTACGCTGGCACTGACCCGTGCATCAGCACGTAGCCTGACCCTCCCACGTTTCCGTACCATCATCTTTGCCCTAAGCCTTGCCGTTCCCTAACCCTAACCCTAGCCCGGTACAGAAAACCACCACCAGCCCTACACCTAAACCCCAAACCGTAGCCTACTCCTGTCCGGTACGCTTGCACTGACCCGTGCGTCAGCACGTAGCCTGACACTCCCACTTTTCCGTACCCTCACCTGTGCCCTAAGCCTTGCCGTTCCCTAACCCTAACCCTAGCCCAGAACGGAAACCCACCACCAGCCCTACAACTTACCCCCAAGCAGTAGCCTACTCCTGGCCCGTATGCTGGCTCTGACACATGCGTCAGCACGTAGCCTGACCCTCCCACGTTTCCGTACACTCACCTGTGCCCTAAGCCTTGCCGATCCATAACCCTAACCCTAGCCCGGAACGGAAACCCACCACAAACCCTACAACTAACCCCCAAGCAGTAGCCTACTCCTGGCCGGTACGCTGGCACTGACCCGTGCGTCAGCACATAGCCTGACCCTCCCACGTTTCTGTAACCTCACCTGTGCCCTAAGCCTTGCCGTACCCTAACGCTAACCCTAGCCCTGAACGGAAACACACCACCAGCCCTACAGCTTACCCGCAAGCCATAGCCTACTCCTGGCCGGTACGCTGGCACTGACCCGTGCATCAGCACGTAGCCTGACCCTCCCACGTTTCTGTACCCTCACCTGTGCCCTAAGCTTTGCCGTTCCCTAACCCTAACCCTAGCCTGGAACGGAAACCCACCACCAGCCCTACACCTTAACCTATGCCGTAGCCTACTCCTGGCCCATACGCTAGCACTGACACGTGCGTCAGCATGTAGCCTGACCCTCCCACGTTTCCGTACCCTCACCTGTGCCCTAAGCCTTGCCGTTCCCTAACCCTAACCCTAGCCCTGAACGGAAACCCACCACCAGCTCTAAACCTTTCCCTACTGGGTAGCCTATGCCTCGCCCGTACGCTCGCACTGACCCGTGCGTCAGCATGTAGTTTAACACTCCCACGTTTCCTTACCCTCACCTGTGCCCTAAGCATTGCCGTTCCCTAACACTAACCCTATCCCGGAACGGAAACCCACCACCAGCCCAACACCTTACCCTAAGCCGTAGCCTACTCCTGGCACGAACTCTGGCACTGACCCGTGCGTCAGCATGTAGCCTCACCCTCCCACGTTCCCTTACCCTCACCTGTGCCCTAAGCCTTGCCTTTGCCTAACCATAACCCTAGCCCGAAACGGAAACCCACCACCAGCCCTACACCTTACCCTACGCCGTTGCCTACTCCTGGCCCGTACACTGGCACTGACATGTGCGTCAGCACGTAGCCTGACCTTCCCACATTTCCGTACCCTCACCTGTGCCCTAAGGCTTGCCGTTCCGTAACCCTAACCCTAGTACGGAACGGAAACCCACCGCCAGCCCTAAACATAACGCCCAAATCATAGCCTACTCCTGGCCCGTACGCTGGCACTGACACGTGCGTCAGCATGTAGCCTGACCCTCCCACGTTTCTGTACCCTCACCTGTGCCCTAAGCCTTGCCGTTCCCTAACCCAAACCCTAGCCTGGAATGGAAACCCACCACCAGCCCTACACCTAACCCCCAAGCCATAGCCTACTCCTGGCCGGTATGCTGGCCCTGACACGTGCGTCAGCACGTAGCCTGACCCTCCCACGTTTCCGTACCCTCACCTGTGCCCTAAGCTTTGCCGTTCCCTAACCCTAACCCTAGCCCGGAACAGAATCCCACCACCAGCCATACACTCTTCCCTACGCCGTACCCTATTCCTGGCCCATACGCTGGCACTGACCCTTGCGTCAGCACGTAGCCTGACCCTCCCACGTTTCCGTACCCTCACCTGTGCCCTAAGCCTTGACGTTCGTTAACCCTAACCCTAGACTTGAACAGAAACACACCACCAGCCCTACAACTTACCACCACGCCGTAGCCTACTCCTGGCCTTTATGCCGGCACTGACCCGTGCGTCAGCACGTACCCTGACCCTCCCACGTTTCCGTAACCTCACCTGTGCCCTAAGCCTTGCCGTTCCCTAACCCTAACCCTAGCCCGGAACGAAAACCCACCACCAGCCCTACACCTTACCCTATGCCGTAGCCTACACCTGGCCCATACGTGGGTAATGACCTGTGCTTCAGCACGTAGCCTAACGCTCCCATGTTACCGTACCCTCACCGGTGCCCTAAGCCTTGCCGTTCCCTCACCCTAACCCTAGCCAGGAACGGAAACCCACCACCAGCCCTACACCTAACCGTACGTCGTAGCCTACTCCTGGCCCGTACACTGGCACTGACCCGTGCGTCAGCACGTAGCCTGACCCTCCCACGTTTCCGTACCCTCACCTGTGCCCTAAGACTTGCCGTTCCCTAACCCTAAACCTAGCCCGGAACGGAAACCCACAACCAGCCCTACAGCTTACCCCCAAGCCGTAGCCTACTCCTGGCCCTTACGCTGGAACTGACCCGTGCGTCAGCACGTAGACTGACCCTCCCACGTTTGCGGAACCTCACCTGAGCCCTAAGCCTTGCCGTTCCCTAACCCTAACCCTAGCCCTGAACGGAAACCCACCACCAGCCCTACACCTTTCCCTACACCGTAGCCTATTCCTGGCTCGTACGCAGGCACTGACCCTTTCATCAGCACGTAGCCTGACACTCCCACGTTTCCGTAACCTCACCTGTGGCCTAAGCCTTTTCCGTTCACTAACCCTAACCCTAGCCCAGAACAGAAAACCACCACCAGCCCTACAACTTACCCACAAGCCGTAGCCTACTCCTGGTCCATACGCTGGCAGTGACCCGTGCGTCAGAACATATCCTGACCCTGCCACGTTGCCGTACCCTCACCTGTGCCCTAAGCCTTGCCGTTCCCTAACCCTAACCCTAGCCCGGAACGGAAAAGCACCACAATCCCTACACCTTACCCCCAAGCCATAGCCTACTCCTGGTCCATACGCTGGCACTGACCTGTGCGTCAGCACGTAGCTTGACCTTCCAACATTACCGTACCCTCACCTGTGCCCTAAGCCTTGCCGTTCCCTAACACTAACCCTAGCCTGAAACGGAACCCCACCACCAGCCCTACACCTAACCAACAAGCCGTAGCCTACTCATGGTCGGTACGCTGGCAGTGACCCATGCGTCATCACGTAGCCTGACCCTCCCACAATTCCGTACCCTCACCAGTGCCCTAAGCTTTGCCTTTCCCTAACCCTAACCGTAGCCCGGAACAGAAACCCACCACCAGCCCTACACCTTAACCCACGCCGTAGCCTACTCCTGGCCCATATGCTGGCACTGACCCGTGCGTCAGCACATAGCCTAACCCTCCCACGTTTCCGTACCCTCACCTGTGCCCTAAGCCTTGACGTTCCCTAACCCTAAACCTAGCCCGGAACAGAAACCCACCACCAGCCCTAAACCTTTCCCTACTGGGTAGCCTACTCCTCGCCCGTACGCTCGCACTGACCCGTGCGTCAGCACGTAGCCTGACCCTCCCACGTTTCCGTACCCTCACCTGTGCCCTAAGACTTGCCGATCCCTAACCCTAACCCTAGCCCGGAACGGAAACCCACCACCAGCCCTAAACCTTTCCCTACTGGGTAGCCTACTCCTCGCCCGTACGCTCGCACTGACCCGTGCGTCAGCATGTAGTTTAACACTCTCACGTTTCCGTACCCTCAACTGGGCCCTAAGCATTCCCTTGCCTAACACTAACCCTAGCCCGGGACGGAAACCCACCACCAGCCCTACACCTTACCCTACGCCTTAGCCTACTCATGGCCTGAACTCTGGCACTGACCCGTGCGTCAGCATGTAGCCTGACCCTCCCACGTTTCCGTACCCTCACTTGTGCCCTAAGCCTTGCCGTTCCCTAATCCTAACCCTAGCTTGGAATGGAAAACCACCAGCAGCCCTACATCTAACCCCCAAGCTGTAGCCTACTCCAGGCCGGTACGCTGGCACTGACATGTGCGTCAGCACGTAGCCTGACCCTCCCACGTTTCCGTACCCTCACTTGTGCCCTAATCCTTGCTGTTCCCTAACCATAACCCTAGCCCGGAACGGAAACCCACCACCTACCCTAAACCTTACCCACAAGCCGTAGCCTACACCTGGCGCGTACACTGGCACTGACCCGTGCGTCAGCACGTAGCCTGACCCTCCCACTTTCCTGTACCCTTACCTGAGCCCTAAGACTTGACGTTCCCTAACCCTAGCCCTAGACCTGAACGGAATCCCACCACCAGCCCTACACCTTATCATATGCCGTAGCCTACTCCTGGCCGGTACGCTGCCACTGAGCCGTGCATCAGCACGTAGCCTGACCCTCCCAAGTTTCCGTACCCTCAGCTGTGCCCTAAGCCTTGCCGTTCCCTAACCCTAACCCTAGCCCGGAACGGAAACACACCACCAGCCCTACACCTTACCCCCAAGACGTAGCCTACTCCTGGCCCGTACGCTGGCACTGACCTGTGCGTCAGCACGTAGCATGACCCTCCCACGTTTCCGTACCCTCACCTGTGCCCTAAGCCTTGCTGTTCCCTAACACTAACCCTAGCCTGTAATGGAAACCCACCACCATCCCTACACCTAACCACCAAACCGTAGCCTACTCCTGGCCGGTACGCTGGCACTGACACGTGCGTCATCACGTAGCCTGAACCTCTCTCGTTTCCGTACCCTCACGTGTGCCCTAAGCTTTGCCGTTCCCTAACCCTAACTGTAGCCCGGAACGGAAACCCACCAACAGCCCTACACCTTACCCCCAACTGTAGCCTACTCCTGCTCCATACGCTGGCACTGACCCGTGCGTCAGAACGTATCCTGAACCTGCCACGTTGCTGTACCCTCACCTGTGCCCTAAACCTTGCCATTCCCTAACCCTAACCCTAGTTTGGAACGGAAACCCACCACAAGCCCTACACCTTACCCCCAAGCCATAGCCTACTCGTGGTCCATACGCTGGCACTGACCTCTGCGTCAGCATGTAGCCTGAACTTCCCACGTTACCGTAACGTCACCTGTGCCCTAAGCCTTGCCGTTCCCTAACCCTAACCCTAGTATGGGACAGAAACACACCACAAGCCCTACACCTAACCCACAAGCCATAGCCTACTCCTGGCCCGTACGCTGGCACTGACCCGTGCGTCAGCATGTAATCTGACCTGCACACGTTTCCGTACCCTCACCTGGGCCCTAAGCCTTGCCGTTCCCTAACCCTAACCCTAGCCCGGAACGGAAAACCACCACAAGCCCTACACATTACCCTATGCCGTAGCCTACTCCTGGCCCGAACGCTGGCACTGACCCGTGCGTCAGCACGTAGCCTGACCTTCCCACATTTCCGTACCTTCACCTGTGCCGTAAGCCTTGCTGTTCCCTAACCCTAACCCTAGTACGGAACGGAAAACCACCACCAGCCCTACAACTAACCTCCAAGCCATAGCCTACTTATGGCCCGTACGCTGGCACTGACCCATGCATCAGCACGTAGCCTGACCCTCCCACGTTTCCGTACCATCACCTTTGCCCTAAGCCTTGCCGTTCCCTAACCCTAACCCTAGCCCGGTACAGAAAACCACCACCAGCCCTACACCTAAACCCCAAGCCGTAGCCTACTCCTGTCCGGTACGCTTGCACTGACCCGTGCGTCAGCACGTAGCCTGACCCTACCACGTTTCTGTATCCTCACCTGTGCCCTAAGCCTTGCCGTTCCCTAACCCTAACCCTAGCCCTGAATGGAAAACCACCACCAGCCCTACACTTTACCCTACGCCGTAGCCTACTCCTGGCCCGTACGCTGGCACTGACACGTGCGTCTGCAAGTAGCCTGACCCTCCCACTTTTCCGTACCCTCACATGTGCCCTAAGCCTTGCCGTTCCCTAACCCTAACCCTAGCCCAGAACGGAAACCCACCACCAGCCCTACAACTTACCCCCAAGCAGTAGCCTACTCCTGGCCCCTATGCTGGCTCTGACACATGCGTCAGCACGTAGCCTGACCCTCACACGTTTCCGTACCCTCACCTGTGCCCTAAGCCTTGCCGTTCCATAACCCTAACCCTAGCCCGGAACGGAAACCCACCACAAACCCTACAACTAACCCCCAAGCCGTAGCCTACTCCTGGCTGATACGCTGGCACTGACCCGTGCGTCAGCACATAGCCTGACCCTCCCACGTTTCCGTAACCTCACCTGTGCCCTAAGCCTTGCCGTACCCTAACGCTAACCCTAGCCCGGAATGGAAACACACCACCAGCCCTACAGCTTACCACCAAGCCATAGCCTACTCCTGGCCGGTACGCTGGCACTGACCCGTGCATCAGCACGTAGCCTGACCCTCCCACGTTTCCGTACCCTCACCTGTGCCCTAAGCCTTGCCGTTCCCTAACCCTAACCCTAGCCCTGAACGGAAACCCACCACCAGCTCTAAACCTTTCCCTACGGGGTAGCCTATGCCTCGCCCGTACGCTCGCACTGACCCGTGCTTCAGCATGTAGTTTAACACTCCCACGTTTCCGTACCCTCACCTGGGCCCTAAGCATTGCCGTTCCCTAACACTAACCCTATCCCGGAACGGAAACCCACCACCAGCCCTACACCTTACCCTACGCCGTAGCCTACTCCTGGCACGAACTCTGGCACTGACCCATGCGTCAGCACGTAGCCTCACCCTCCCACGTTCCCTTACCCTCACCTGTGCCCTAAGCCTTGCCTTTGCCTAACCATAACCCTAGCCCGAAACGGAAACCCACCACCAGCCCTACACCTTACCCTACGCCGTTGCCTACTCCTGGCCCGTACACTGGCACTGACACGTGCGTCAGCACGTAGCCTGACCTTCCCACATTTCCGTACCCTCACCTGTGCCCTAAGGCTTGCCGTTCCGTAACCCTAACCCTAGTACGGAACGGAAACCCACCACCAGCCCTAAACATAACGCCCAAATCATAGCCTACTCCTGGCCCGTACGCTAGCACTGACCCGTGCGTCAGCATGTAGCATGACCCTCCCACGTTTCCGTACCCTCACCTGTGCCCTAAGCCTTGCCGTTCCCTAACACTAACCCTAGCGTGGAATGGAAACCCACCACCAGCCCTACACCTAACCCCCAAGCCATAGCCTACTCCTGGCCGGTACGCTGGCACTGACACTTGCCTCAGCACGTAGCCTGACCCTCCCACGTTTCCGTACCCTCACCTATGCCCTAAGCTTTGCCGTTCCCTAACCCTAACCCTAGCCCGGAACAGAATCCCACCACCAGCCATACACTCTTCCCTACGCCGTAGCCTATTCCTGGCCCATACGCTGGCACTGACCCTTGCGTCAGCACGTAGCCTGACCCTCCCACGTTTCCGTACCCTCACCTGTGCCCTAAGCCTTGACGTTCGTTAACCCTAACCCTAGCCTTGAACAGAAACACACCACCAGCCCTACACCTTACCACCACGCCGTAGCCTACTCCTGGCCTTTATGCCGGCACTGACCCGTGCGTCAGCACGTAGCCTGACCCTCCCACGTTTCCGTAACCTCACCTGTGCCCTAAGCCTTGCCGTTCCCTAACCCTAACCCTAGCCCGGAATGAAAACCCACCACCAGCCCTACACCTTACCCTACGCCGTTGCCTACTCCTGGCCCGTACACTGGCATGACACGTGCGTCAGCACGTAGCCTGACCTTCCCACATTTCCGTACCCTCACCTGTGCCCTAAGGCTTGCCGTTCCGTAACCCTAACCCTAGTACGGAACGGAAACCCACCGCCAGCCCTAAACATAACGCCCAAATCATAGCCTACTCCTGGCCCGTACGCTGGCACTGACCCGTGCGTCAGCATGTAGCCTGACCCTCCCACGTTTCTGTACCCTCACCTGTGCCCTAAGCCTTGCCGTTCCCTAACCCAAACCCTAGCCTGGAATGGAAACCCACCACCAGCCCTACACCTAACCCCCAAGACACAGCCTACTCCTGGCCGGTATGCTGGCCCTGACACGTGCATCAGCACGTAGCCTGACCCTCCCACGTTTCCGTACCCTCACCTGTGCCCTAAGCTTTGCCGTTCCCTAACCCTAACCCTAGCCCGGAACAGAATCCCAACACCAGCCATACACTCTTCCCTACGCCGTACCCTATTCCTGGCCCATACGCTGGCACTGACCCTTGCGTCAGCACGTAGCCTGACCCTCCCACGTTTCCGTACCCTCACCTGTGCCCTAAGCCTTGACGTTCGTTAACCCTAACCCTAGCCTTGAACAGAAACACACCACCAGCCCTACAACTTACCACCATGCCGTAGCCTACTCCTGGCCTTTATGCCGGCACTGACCCGTGCTTCAGCACGTACCCTGACCCTCCCACGTTTCCGTAACCTCACCTGTGCCCTAAGCCTTGCCGTTCCCTAACCCTAACCCTAGCCCGGAACGAAAACCCACCACCAGCCCTATACCTTACACTATGCCGTAGCCTACACCTGGCCCGTACATGGTTAATGACCTGTGCTTCAGCACGTAGCCTGACCCTCCCATGTTACCATACCCTCACCTGTGTCCTAAGCCTTGCCGTTCCCTAACCCTAACCCTAGCCAGGAACGGAAACCCACCAGCAGCCCTACACCTAACCCTACGTCGTAGCCTAATCCTGGCCCGTACACTGGCACTGACCCGTGCGTCAGCACGTAGCCTGACCCTCCCACGTTTCCGTACCCTCACCTGTGCCCTAAGACTTGCCGTTCCCTAACCCTAAACCTAGCCCGGAACGGAAACCCACAACCAGCCCTACACCTTACCCCCAAGCCGTAGCCTACTCCTGGCCCGTACGCTGGAACTGACCCGTGCGTCAGCACGTAGCCTGACCCTCCCACGTTTGCGGAACCTCACCTGAGCCCTAAGCCTTGCCGTTCCCTAACCCTAACCCTAGCCCAGAACGGAAACCCACCACCAGCCCTACACCTTTCCCTACACCGTAGCCTATTCCTGGCTCGTACGTAGGCACTGACCCTTTCATCAGCACGTATCCTGACACTCCCACGTTTCCGTAACCTCACCTGTGGCCTAAGCTTTGCCGTTCCCTAACCCTAACCCTAGCCCGGAACAGAATCCCACCACCAGCCATACACTCTTCCCTACGCCGTAGCCTATTCCTGGCCCATACGCTGGCACTGACCCGTGCATCAGCACGTAGCCTGACCCTCCCACGTTTCCATACCATCACCTTTGCCCTAAGCCTTGCCGTTCCCTAACCCTAACCCTAGCCCAGTACAGAAAACCACCACCAGCCCTACACCTAAACCCCAAGCCGTAGCCTACTCCTGTCCGGTACGCTTGCACTGACCCATGCGTCAGCACGTAGCCTGACCCTCCCACGTTTCTGTATCCTCACCTGTGCCCTAAGCCTTGCCGTTCCCTAACCCTAACCCTAGCCCTGAATGGAAAACCACCACCAGCCCTACACTTTACCCTACGCCGTAGCCTACTCCTGGCCCGTACGCTGGCACTGACACGTGCGTCAGCAAGTAGCCTGACCCTCCCACTTTTCCGTACCCTCACCTGTGCCCTAAGCCTTGCCGTTCCCTAACCCTAACCCTAGTCCAGAACGGAAACCCACCACCAGCCCTACAACTTACCCGCAAGCAGTAGCCTACTCCTGGCCCGTATGCTGGCTCTGACACATGCGTCAGCACGTAGCCTGACCCTCCCACGTTTCCGTACACTCACCTGTGCCCTAAGCCTTGCCGTTCCATAACCCTAACCCTAGCCCGGAACGGAAACCCACCACAAACCCTACAACTAACCCCCAAGCAGTAGCCTACTCCTGGCCGGTACGCTGGCACTGACCCGTGCGTCAGCACATAGCCTGACCCTCCCACGTTTCCGTAACCTCACCTGTGCCCTAAGCCTTGCCGTACCCTAACGCTAACCCTAGCCCGGAACGGAAACACACCACCAGCCCTACAGCTTACCCCCAAGCCATAGCCTACTCCTGGCCGGTACGCTGGCACTGACCCGTGCATCAGCACGTAGCCTGACCCTCCCACGTTTCTGTACCCTCACCTGTGCCCTAAGCTTTGCCGTTCCCTAACCCTAACCCTAGCCTGGAACGGAAACCCACCACCAGTCCTACACCTTAACCTACGCCGTAGCCTACTCCTGGCCCATACGCTAGCACTGACCCGTGCGTCAGCACGTAGCCTGACCCTCCCACGTTTCCGTACCCTCACCTGTGCCCTAAGCCTTGCCGTTCCCTAACCCTAACCCTAGCCCGGAACGGAAACCCACCACCTGCCCTACACCTTACCCTATGCCGTAGCCTACACCTGGCCCATACGTGGGTAATGACCTGTGCTTCAGCACGTAGCCTAACGCTCCCATGTTACCGTACCCTCACCGGTGCCCTAAGCCTTGCCGTTCCCTCACCCTAACCCTAGCCAGGAACGGAAACCCACCAGCAGCCCTACACCTAACCGTACGTCGTAGCCTACTCCTGGCCCGTACACTGGCACTGACCCGTGCGTCAGCACGTAGCCTGACCCTCCCACGTTTCCTTACCCTCACCTGTGCCCTAAGACTTGCCGTTCCCTAACCCTAAACCTAACCCGGAATGGAAACCCACAACCAGCCCTACACCTTACCCCCAAGCCGTAGCCTACTCCTGGCCCGTACGCTGGAACTGACCCGTGCGTCAGCACGTACCCTGACCCACCCACGTTTGCGGAACCTCACCTGAGCCCTAAGCCTTGCCGTTCCCTAACCCTAACCCTAGCCCTGAACGGAAACCCACCACCAGCCCTACACCTTTCCCTACACCTTAGCCTATTCCAGGCTCGTACGCAGGCACTGACCCTTTCATCAGCACGTAGCCTGACACTCCCACGTTTCCGTAACCTCACCTGTGGCCTAAGCCTTGCCGTTCACTAACCCTAACCCTAGCCCAGAACAGAAAACCACCACCAGCCCTACACCTTACCCACAAGCCGTAGCCTACTCCTGGTCCATACGCTGGCAGTGACCCGTGCGTCAGAACATATCCTGACCCTGCCACGTTGCCGTACCCTCACCTGTGCCCTAAGCCTTGCCGTTCCCTAACCCTAACCCTAGCCCGGAACGGAAAAGCACCACAATCCCTACACCTTACCCCCAAGCCGTAGCCTACTCCTGGTCCATACGCTGGCACTGACCTGTGCGTCAGCACGTAGCTTGACCTTCCAACATTACCGTACCCTCACCTGTGCCCTAAGCCTTGCCGTTCCCTAACACTAACCCTAGCCTGAAACGGAAACCCACCACCAGCCCTACACCTAACCAACAAGCCGTAGCCTACTCATGGTCGGTACGCTGGCAGTGACCCGTGCGTCATCACGTAGCCTGACCCTCCCACGATTCCGTACCCTCACCAGTGCCCTAAGCTTTGCCTTTCCCTAACCCTAACCGTAGCCCGGAACAGAAACCCACCACCAGCCCTACACCTTAACCTACGCCATAGCCTACTCCTGGCCCATATGCTGGCACTGACCCGTGCGTCAGCACATAGCCTAACCCTCCCACGTTTCCCTACCCTCACCTGTGCCCTAAGCCTTGACGTTCCCTAACCCTAAACCTAGACCGGAACCGAAACCCACCACCAGCCCTAAACCTTTCCCTACTGGGTAGCCTACTCTTCGCCCGTACGCTCGCACTGACCCGTGCGTCAGCACGTAGCCTGACCCTCCCACGTTTCCGTACCCTCACCTGTGCCCTAAGACTTGCCGTTCCCTAACCCTAACCCTAGCCCGGAACGGAAACCCACCACCAGCCCTAAACCTTTCCCTACTGGGTAGCCTACTCCTCGCCCGTACGCTCGCACTGACCCGTGCGTCAGCATGTAGTTTAACACTCTCACGTTTCCGTACCCTCAACTGGGCCCTAAGCATTGCCGTTCCCTAACACTAACCCTAGCCCGGAACGGAAACCCACCACCAGCCCTACACCTTACCCTACGCCTTAGCCTACTCATGGCCCGAACTCTGGCACTGACCCGTGCGTCAGCACGTAGCCTGACCTTCCCATATTTCCGTACCCTCACCTGTGCCCTAAGGCTTGCCGTTCACTAACCCTAACCCTAGTACGGAACGGAAACCCACCACCAGCCCTAAACCTAACGCCCAAACCGTAGCCTACTCCTGGCCCGTACGCTGGCACTGACCCGTGCGTCAGCATGTAGCCTGACCCTCCCACGTTTCCGTACCCTCACCTGTGCCCTAAGCCTTGCCGTTCCCTAATCCTAACCCTAGCTTGGAATGGAAACCCACCAGCAGCCCTACATCTAACCCCCAAGCTGTAGCCTAATGCAGGCCGGTACGCTGGCACTGACATGTGCGTCAGCACGTAGCCTGACCCTCCCACGTTTCCGTACCCTCACCTGTGCCCTAATCCTTGCTGTTCCCTAACCATAACCCTAGCCCGGAACGGAAACCCACCACCTGCCCTAAACCTTACCCACAAGCCGTAGCCTACACCTGGCCCGTACACTGGCACTGACCCGTGCGTCAGCACGTAGCCTGACCCTCCCACTTTCCTGTACCCTTACCTGAGCCCTAAGACTTGATGTTCCCTAACCCTAGCCCTAGACCAGAACGGAATCCCACCACCAGCCCTACACCTTATCATATGCCGTAGCCTACTCCTGGCCGGTACGCTGCCACTGAGCCGTGCATCAGCACGTAGCCTGACCCTCCCAAGTTTCCGTACCCTCAGCTGTGCCCTAAGCCTTGCCGTTCCCTAACCCTAACCCTAGTATGGGACAGAAACACACCACAAGCCCTACACCTAACCCACAAGCCATAGCCTACTCCTGGCCCGTACGCTGGCACTGACCCGTGCGTCAGCATGTAAACTGACCCGCACACGTTTCCGTACCCTCACCTGGGACCTAAGCCTTGCCGTTCCCTAACCCTAACCCTAGCCCGGAACGGAAACCCACCACAAGCCCTACACATTACCCTATGCCGTAGCCTATTCCTGGCCCGAACGCTGGCACTGACCCGTGCGTCAGCACGTAGCCTGACCTTACCACATTTCCGTACCTTCACCTGTGCCATAAGCCTTGCTGTTCCCTAACCCTAACCCTAGTACGGAACGGAAAACCACCACCAGCCCTACAACTAACCTCCAAGCCATAGCCTACTTATGGCCCGTACGCTGGCACTGACCCGTGCATCAGCACGTAGCCTGACCCTCCCACGTTTCCGTACCATCACCTTTGCCCTAAGCCTTGCCGTTCCCTAACCCTAACCCTAGCCCGGTACAGAAAACCACCACCAGCCCTACACCTAAACCCCAAGCCGTAGCCTACTCCTGTCCGGTACGCTTGCACTGACCCGTGCGTCAGCACGTAGCCTGACCCTCCCACGTTTCTGTATCCTAACCTGTGCCCTAAGCCTTGCCGTTCCCTAACCCTAACCCTAGCCCTGAATGGAAAACCACCACCAGCCCTACACTTTACCCTACGCCGTAGCCTACTCCTGGCCCGTACGCTGGCACTGACATGTGCGTCAGCAAGTAGCCTGACCCTCCCACTTTTCCGTACCCTCACATGTGCCCTAAGCCTTGCCGTTCCCTCACCCTAACCCTAGCCCAGAACGGAAACCCACCACCAGCCCTACAACTTACCCCCAAGCAGTAGCCTACTCCTGGCCCGTATACTGGCTCTGACACATGCGTCAGCACGTAGCCTGACCCTCCCACGTTTCCGTACCCTCACCTGTGCCCTAAGCCTTGCCGTTCCATAACCCTAACCCTAGCCCGGAACGGAAACCCACCACAATCCCTACAACTAACCCCCAAGCCGTAGCCTACTCCTGGCCGGTACGCTGGCACTGACCCGTGCGTCAGCACATAGCCTGACCCTCCCACGTTTCCGTAACCTCACCTGTGCCCTAAGCCTTGCCGTACCATAACGCTAACCCTAGCCCGGAACGGAAACACACCACCAGCCCTACAGCTTACCCCCAAGCCATAGCCTACTCCTGGCCGGTACGCTGGCACTGACCCATGCATCAGCACGTAGCCTGACCCTCCCACGTTTCCGTACCCTCACCTGTGCCCTAAGCCTTGCCGTTCCCTAACCCTAACCCTAGCCCGGAACGGAAACCCACCACCAGCTCTAAACCTTTCCCTACGGGGTAGCCTATGCCTCGCCCGTACGCTCACACTGACCCGTGCGTCAGCATGTAGTTTAACACTCCCACGTTTCCGTACCCTCACCTGGGCCCTAAGCATTGCCGTTCCCTAACACTAACCCTATCCCGGAACGGAAACCCACCACCAGCCCTACACCTTACCCTACGCCGTAGCCTACTCCTGGCACGAACTCTGGCACTGACCCGTGCGTCAGCACGTAGCCTCACCCTCCCACGTTCCCTTACCCTCACCTGTGCCCTAAGCCTTGCCTTTGCCTAACCATAACCCTAGCCCGAAACGGAAACCCACCACCAGCCCTACACCTTACCCTACGCCGTTGCCTACTCCTGGCCCGTACACTGGCACTGACACGTGCGTCAGCACGTAGCCTGACCTTCCCACATTTCCGTACCCTCACCTGTGCCCTAAGGCTTGCCGTTCCGTAACCCTAACCCTAGTACGGAACGGAAACCCACCACCAGCCCTAAACATAACGCCCAAATCATAGCCTACTCCTGGCCCGTACGCTGGCACTGACCCGTGCGTCAGCATGTAGCCTGACCCTCCGACGTTTCCGTACCCTCACCTGTGCCCTAAGCCTTGCCGTTCCCTAACTCTAACCCTAGCCTGGAATGGAAACCCACCACCAGCACTACACCTAACCCCCAAGCCATAGCCTACTCCTGACCGGTACGCTGGCACTGACACGTGCGTCAGCACGTAGCCTGACCCTCCCACGTTTCCGTACCCTCACCTGTGCCCTAAGCTTTGCCGTTCCCTAACCCTAACCCTAGCCCGGAACAGAATACCACCACCAGCCATACACTCTTCCCTAGGCCGTAACCTATTCCTGGCCCATACGCTGGCACTGACCCTTGCGTCAGCACGTAGCCTGACCCTCCCACGTTTCCGTACCCTCACCTGTGCCCTAAGCCTTGACGTTCGTTAACCCTAACCCTAGCCTTGAACAGAAACACACCACCAGCCCTACACCTTACCACCACGCCGTAGCCTACTCCTGGCCTTTATGCCGGCACTGACCCGTGCGTCAGCACGTAGCCTGACCCTACCACGTTTCCGTAACCTCACCTGTGCCCTAAGCCTTGGCGTTCCCTAACCCTAACCCTAGCCCGGAACGAAAACCCACCACCAGCCCTATACCTTATACTATGCCGTAGCCTACACCTGGCCCATACGTGGTTAATGATCTGTGCTTCAGCACGTAGCCTGACCCTCCCATGTTACCATACCCTCACCTGTGTCCTAAGCCTTGCCGTTCCCTTACCCTAACCCTAGCCCGGAACGGAAACCCACCACCAGCCCTACACCTTACCCCCAAGACTTAGCCTACTCCTGGCCCGTACGCTGGCAGTGACTCGTGCGTCAGCACGTAGCCAGACCCTCCCACGTTTCCGTACCCTCACCTGTGCCCTAAGCCTTGCCGTTCCCTAACCCTAACCCTAGCCCGGAATGGAAAACAACCACCAGCCCTACACTCTATCCTACGCAGTAGCCTATTCCTGGCCCATACGCTGGCACTGACCCGTGTGTCAGCACGTAGCCTGACCCTCCCACGTTTCCGTACCCTCACCTGTGCCGTAAGCATTAACGTTTGCTAACCCTAACCCTAGCCCGGAACAGAAACACACCAGCAGCCCTACACCTTACCACCACACCGTAGCCTTCTCCTGGCCCATATGCTGGCACTGACCCATACGTCAGCACGTAGCCTGACCCTCCCACGTTTCCGTAACCTCACCTGTGCCCTAAGCCTTGCCGTTCCCTAACCCTAACCCTAGCCCGGAACGAAAACCCACCACCAGCCCTACACCTTACCCTATGCCGTAGCCTACACCTGGCCCATACGTGGGTAATGACCTGTGCTTCAGCACGTAGCCTAACGCTCCCATGTTACCGTACCCTCACCGGTGCCCTAAGCCTTGCCGTTCCCTCACCCTAACCCTACCAGGAACGGAAACCCACCAGCAGCCCTACACCTAACCCTACGTCGTAGCCTACTCCTGGCCCGTACACTGGCACTGACCCGTGCGTCAGCATGTAGCCTGACCCTCCCACGTTTCCGTACCCTCACCTGTGCCCTAAGACTTGCCGTTCCCTAACCCTAAACCTAGCCCGGAACGGAAAACCACAACCAGCCCTACACCTTACCCCCAAGCCGTAGCCTACTCCTGGCCCGTACGCTGGAACTGACCCGTGCGTCAGCACGTAGCCTGACCCTCCCACGTTTGCGGAACCTCACCTGAGCCCTAAGCCTTGCCGTTCCCTAACCCAAACCCTAGCCCTGAACGGAAACCCACCACCAGCCCTACACCTTTCCCTACACCGTAGCCTATTCCTGGCTCGTACGCAGGCACTGACCCTTTCATCAGCACGTAGCCTGACACTCCCACGTTTCCGTAACCTCACCTGTGGCCTAAGCCTTGCCGTTCACTAACCCTAACCCTAGCCCAGAACAGAAAACCACCACCAGCTCTACACCTTACCCACAAGCCGTAGCCTACTCCTGGTCCATACGCTGGCAGTGACCCGTGCGTCAGAACATATCCTGACCCTGCCACGTTGCCGTACCCTCACCTGTGCCCTAAGCCTTGCCGTTCCCTAACCCTAACCCTAGCCCGGAACGGAAAAGCACCACAATCCCTACACCTTACCCCCAATCCGTAGCCTACTCCTGGTCCATACGCTGGCACTGACCTGTGCGTCAGCACGTAGCTTGACCTTCCAACATTACCATACCCTCACCTGTGCCCTAAGCCTTGCCGTTCCCTAACACTAACCCTAGCCTGAAACGGAAACCCACCACCAGCCCTACACCTAAGCAACAAGCGTAGCCTACTCACGGTCGGTACGCCGGCAGTGACCCGTGCGTCATCACGTAGCCTGACCCTCCCACGATTCCGTACCCTCACCAGTGCCCTAAGCTTTGCCTTTCCCTAACCCTAACCGTAGCCCGGAACAGAAACCCACCACCAGCCCTACACCTTAACCTACGCCGTAGCCTACTCCTGGCCCATATGCTGGCACTGACCCGTGCGTCAGCACATAGCCTAACCCTCCCACGTTTCCGTACCCTCACCTGTGCCCTAAGCCTTGACGTTCCCTAACCCTAAACCTAGCCCGGAACAGAAACCCACCACCAGCCCTAAACCTTTCCCTACTGGGTAGCCTACTCCTCGCCCGTACGCTCGCACTGACCCGTGCGTCAGCACGTAGCCTGACCCTCCCACGTTTCCGTACCCTCACCTGTGCTCTAAGACTTGCCGTTCCCTAACCCTAACCCTAACCCGGAACGGAAACCCACCACCAGCCCTAAACCTTTCCCTACTCGGTAGCCCACTCCTCGCCCATACGCTCGCACTGACCCTTGCGTCAGCATGTAGTTTAACACTCTCACGTTTCCGTACCCTCACCTGTGCCCTAAGCCTTGCCGTTCCCTAACCCTAACCCTAGTACGGGACAGAAACACACCACAATCCCTACACCTAACCCACAAGCCATAGCCTACTCCTGGCCCGTACGCTGGCACTGACCCGTGCGTCAGCATGTAATCTGACCCGCACAAGTTTCCGTACCCTCACCTGGGCCCTAAGCCTTGCCGTTCCCTAACCCTAACCCTAGCCTGGAACGGAAACCCACCACAAGCCCTACACCTTACCCTATGCCGTAGCCTACTCCTGGCCCGAACGCTGGCACTGACCCGTGCGTCAGCACGTAGCCTGACCTTCCCACATTTCCGTACCTTCACCTGTGCCGTAAGCCTTGCTGTTCCCTAACCCTAACCCTAGTACGGAACGGAAAACCACCACCAGCCCTACAACTAACCTCCAAACCATAGCCTACTTATGGCCCGTACGCTGGCACTGACCCGTGCATCAGCACGTAGCCTGACCCTCCCACGTTTCCGTACCATCACCTTTGCCCTAAGCCTTGCCGTTCCCTAACCCTAACCCTAGCCCGGTACAGAAAACCACCACCAGCCCTACACCTAAACCCCAAACCGTAGCCTACTCCTGTCCGGTACGCTTGCACTGACCCGTGCGTCAGCACGTAGCCTGACACTCCCACTTTTCCGTACCCTCACCTGTGCCCTAAGCCTTGCCGTTCCCTAACCCTAACCCTAGCCCAGAACGGAAACCCACCACCAGCCCTACAACTTACCCCCAAGCAGTAGCCTACTCCTGGCCCGTATGCTGGCTCTGACACATGCGTCAGCACGTAGCCTGACCCTCCCACGTTTCCGTACACTCACCTGTGCCCTAAGCCTTGCCGATCCATAACCCTAACCCTAGCCCGGAACGGAAACCCACCACAAACCCTACAACTAACCCCCAAGCAGTAGCCTACTCCTGGCCGGTACGCTGGCACTGACCCGTGCGTCAGCACATAGCCTGACCCTCCCACGTTTCTGTAACCTCACCTGTGCCCTAAGCCTTGCCGTACCCTAACGCTAACCCTAGCCCTGAACGGAAACACACCACCAGCCCTACAGCTTACCCGCAAGCCATAGCCTACTCCTGGCCGGTACGCTGGCACTGACCCGTGCATCAGCACGTAGCCTGACCCTCCCACGTTTCTGTACCCTCACCTGTGCCCTAAGCTTTGCCGTTCCCTAACCCTAACCCTAGCCTGGAACGGAAACCCACCACCAGCCCTACACCTTAACCTATGCCGTAGCCTACTCCTGGCCCATACGCTAGCACTGACACGTGCGTCAGCATGTAGCCTGACCCTCCCACGTTTCCGTACCCTCACCTGTGCCCTAAGCCTTGCCGTTCCCTAACCCTAACCCTAGCCCTGAACGGAAACCCACCACCAGCTCTAAACCTTTCCCTACTGGGTAGCCTATGCCTCGCCCGTACGCTCGCACTGACCCGTGCGTCAGCATGTAGTTTAACACTCCCACGTTTCCTTACCCTCACCTGTGCCCTAAGCATTGCCGTTCCCTAACACTAACCCTATCCCGGAACGGAAACCCACCACCAGCCCAACACCTTACCCTAAGCCGTAGCCTACTCCTGGCACGAACTCTGGCACTGACCCGTGCGTCAGCATGTAGCCTCACCCTCCCACGTTCCCTTACCCTCACCTGTGCCCTAAGCCTTGCCTTTGCCTAACCATAACCCTAGCCCGAAACGGAAACCCACCACCAGCCCTACACCTTACCCTACGCCGTTGCCTACTCCTGGCCCGTACACTGGCACTGACATGTGCGTCAGCACGTAGCCTGACCTTCCCACATTTCCGTACCCTCACCTGTGCCCTAAGGCTTGCCGTTCCGTAACCCTAACCCTAGTACGGAACGGAAACCCACCGCCAGCCCTAAACATAACGCCCAAATCATAGCCTACTCCTGGCCCGTACGCTGGCACTGACACGTGCGTCAGCATGTAGCCTGACCCTCCCACGTTTCTGTACCCTCACCTGTGCCCTAAGCCTTGCCGTTCCCTAACCCAAACCCTAGCCTGGAATGGAAACCCACCACCAGCCCTACACCTAACCCCCAAGCCATAGCCTACTCCTGGCCGGTATGCTGGCCCTGACACGTGCGTCAGCACGTAGCCTGACCCTCCCACGTTTCCGTACCCTCACCTGTGCCCTAAGCTTTGCCGTTCCCTAACCCTAACCCTAGCCCGGAACAGAATCCCACCACCAGCCATACACTCTTCCCTACGCCGTACCCTATTCCTGGCCCATACGCTGGCACTGACCCTTGCGTCAGCACGTAGCCTGACCCTCCCACGTTTCCGTACCCTCACCTGTGCCCTAAGCCTTGACGTTCGTTAACCCTAACCCTAGACTTGAACAGAAACACACCACCAGCCCTACAACTTACCACCACGCCGTAGCCTACTCCTGGCCTTTATGCCGGCACTGACCCGTGCGTCAGCACGTACCCTGACCCTCCCACGTTTCCGTAACCTCACCTGTGCCCTAAGCCTTGCCGTTCCCTAACCCTAACCCTAGCCCGGAACGAAAACCCACCACCAGCCCTACACCTTACCCTATGCCGTAGCCTACACCTGGCCCATACGTGGGTAATGACCTGTGCTTCAGCACGTAGCCTAACGCTCCCATGTTACCGTACCCTCACCGGTGCCCTAAGCCTTGCCGTTCCCTCACCCTAACCCTAGCCAGGAACGGAAACCCACCACCAGCCCTACACCTAACCGTACGTCGTAGCCTACTCCTGGCCCGTACACTGGCACTGACCCGTGCGTCAGCACGTAGCCTGACCCTCCCACGTTTCCGTACCCTCACCTGTGCCCTAAGACTTGCCGTTCCCTAACCCTAAACCTAGCCCGGAACGGAAACCCACAACCAGCCCTACAGCTTACCCCCAAGCCGTAGCCTACTCCTGGCCCTTACGCTGGAACTGACCCGTGCGTCAGCACGTAGACTGACCCTCCCACGTTTGCGGAACCTCACCTGAGCCCTAAGCCTTGCCGTTCCCTAACCCTAACCCTAGCCCTGAACGGAAACCCACCACCAGCCCTACACCTTTCCCTACACCGTAGCCTATTCCTGGCTCGTACGCAGGCACTGACCCTTTCATCAGCACGTAGCCTGACACTCCCACGTTTCCGTAACCTCACCTGTGGCCTAAGCCTTTTCCGTTCACTAACCCTAACCCTAGCCCAGAACAGAAAACCACCACCAGCCCTACAACTTACCCACAAGCCGTAGCCTACTCCTGGTCCATACGCTGGCAGTGACCCGTGCGTCAGAACATATCCTGACCCTGCCACGTTGCCGTACCCTCACCTGTGCCCTAAGCCTTGCCGTTCCCTAACCCTAACCCTAGCCCGGAACGGAAAAGCACCACAATCCCTACACCTTACCCCCAAGCCATAGCCTACTCCTGGTCCATACGCTGGCACTGACCTGTGCGTCAGCACGTAGCTTGACCTTCCAACATTACCGTACCCTCACCTGTGCCCTAAGCCTTGCCGTTCCCTAACACTAACCCTAGCCTGAAACGGAACCCCACCACCAGCCCTACACCTAACCAACAAGCCGTAGCCTACTCATGGTCGGTACGCTGGCAGTGACCCATGCGTCATCACGTAGCCTGACCCTCCCACAATTCCGTACCCTCACCAGTGCCCTAAGCTTTGCCTTTCCCTAACCCTAACCGTAGCCCGGAACAGAAACCCACCACCAGCCCTACACCTTAACCCACGCCGTAGCCTACTCCTGGCCCATATGCTGGCACTGACCCGTGCGTCAGCACATAGCCTAACCCTCCCACGTTTCCGTACCCTCACCTGTGCCCTAAGCCTTGACGTTCCCTAACCCTAAACCTAGCCCGGAACAGAAACCCACCACCAGCCCTAAACCTTTCCCTACTGGGTAGCCTACTCCTCGCCCGTACGCTCGCACTGACCCGTGCGTCAGCACGTAGCCTGACCCTCCCACGTTTCCGTACCCTCACCTGTGCCCTAAGACTTGCCGATCCCTAACCCTAACCCTAGCCCGGAACGGAAACCCACCACCAGCCCTAAACCTTTCCCTACTGGGTAGCCTACTCCTCGCCCGTACGCTCGCACTGACCCGTGCGTCAGCATGTAGTTTAACACTCTCACGTTTCCGTACCCTCAACTGGGCCCTAAGCATTCCCTTGCCTAACACTAACCCTAGCCCGGGACGGAAACCCACCACCAGCCCTACACCTTACCCTACGCCTTAGCCTACTCATGGCCTGAACTCTGGCACTGACCCGTGCGTCAGCATGTAGCCTGACCCTCCCACGTTTCCGTACCCTCACTTGTGCCCTAAGCCTTGCCGTTCCCTAATCCTAACCCTAGCTTGGAATGGAAAACCACCAGCAGCCCTACATCTAACCCCCAAGCTGTAGCCTACTCCAGGCCGGTACGCTGGCACTGACATGTGCGTCAGCACGTAGCCTGACCCTCCCACGTTTCCGTACCCTCACTTGTGCCCTAATCCTTGCTGTTCCCTAACCATAACCCTAGCCCGGAACGGAAACCCACCACCTACCCTAAACCTTACCCACAAGCCGTAGCCTACACCTGGCGCGTACACTGGCACTGACCCGTGCGTCAGCACGTAGCCTGACCCTCCCACTTTCCTGTACCCTTACCTGAGCCCTAAGACTTGACGTTCCCTAACCCTAGCCCTAGACCTGAACGGAATCCCACCACCAGCCCTACACCTTATCATATGCCGTAGCCTACTCCTGGCCGGTACGCTGCCACTGAGCCGTGCATCAGCACGTAGCCTGACCCTCCCAAGTTTCCGTACCCTCAGCTGTGCCCTAAGCCTTGCCGTTCCCTAACCCTAACCCTAGCCCGGAACGGAAACACACCACCAGCCCTACACCTTACCCCCAAGACGTAGCCTACTCCTGGCCCGTACGCTGGCACTGACCTGTGCGTCAGCACGTAGCATGACCCTCCCACGTTTCCGTACCCTCACCTGTGCCCTAAGCCTTGCTGTTCCCTAACACTAACCCTAGCCTGTAATGGAAACCCACCACCATCCCTACACCTAACCACCAAACCGTAGCCTACTCCTGGCCGGTACGCTGGCACTGACACGTGCGTCATCACGTAGCCTGAACCTCTCTCGTTTCCGTACCCTCACGTGTGCCCTAAGCTTTGCCGTTCCCTAACCCTAACTGTAGCCCGGAACGGAAACCCACCAACAGCCCTACACCTTACCCCCAACTGTAGCCTACTCCTGCTCCATACGCTGGCACTGACCCGTGCGTCAGAACGTATCCTGAACCTGCCACGTTGCTGTACCCTCACCTGTGCCCTAAACCTTGCCATTCCCTAACCCTAACCCTAGTTTGGAACGGAAACCCACCACAAGCCCTACACCTTACCCCCAAGCCATAGCCTACTCGTGGTCCATACGCTGGCACTGACCTCTGCGTCAGCATGTAGCCTGAACTTCCCACGTTACCGTAACGTCACCTGTGCCCTAAGCCTTGCCGTTCCCTAACCCTAACCCTAGTATGGGACAGAAACACACCACAAGCCCTACACCTAACCCACAAGCCATAGCCTACTCCTGGCCCGTACGCTGGCACTGACCCGTGCGTCAGCATGTAATCTGACCTGCACACGTTTCCGTACCCTCACCTGGGCCCTAAGCCTTGCCGTTCCCTAACCCTAACCCTAGCCCGGAACGGAAAACCACCACAAGCCCTACACATTACCCTATGCCGTAGCCTACTCCTGGCCCGAACGCTGGCACTGACCCGTGCGTCAGCACGTAGCCTGACCTTCCCACATTTCCGTACCTTCACCTGTGCCGTAAGCCTTGCTGTTCCCTAACCCTAACCCTAGTACGGAACGGAAAACCACCACCAGCCCTACAACTAACCTCCAAGCCATAGCCTACTTATGGCCCGTACGCTGGCACTGACCCATGCATCAGCACGTAGCCTGACCCTCCCACGTTTCCGTACCATCACCTTTGCCCTAAGCCTTGCCGTTCCCTAACCCTAACCCTAGCCCGGTACAGAAAACCACCACCAGCCCTACACCTAAACCCCAAGCCGTAGCCTACTCCTGTCCGGTACGCTTGCACTGACCCGTGCGTCAGCACGTAGCCTGACCCTACCACGTTTCTGTATCCTCACCTGTGCCCTAAGCCTTGCCGTTCCCTAACCCTAACCCTAGCCCTGAATGGAAAACCACCACCAGCCCTACACTTTACCCTACGCCGTAGCCTACTCCTGGCCCGTACGCTGGCACTGACACGTGCGTCTGCAAGTAGCCTGACCCTCCCACTTTTCCGTACCCTCACATGTGCCCTAAGCCTTGCCGTTCCCTAACCCTAACCCTAGCCCAGAACGGAAACCCACCACCAGCCCTACAACTTACCCCCAAGCAGTAGCCTACTCCTGGCCCCTATGCTGGCTCTGACACATGCGTCAGCACGTAGCCTGACCCTCACACGTTTCCGTACCCTCACCTGTGCCCTAAGCCTTGCCGTTCCATAACCCTAACCCTAGCCCGGAACGGAAACCCACCACAAACCCTACAACTAACCCCCAAGCCGTAGCCTACTCCTGGCTGATACGCTGGCACTGACCCGTGCGTCAGCACATAGCCTGACCCTCCCACGTTTCCGTAACCTCACCTGTGCCCTAAGCCTTGCCGTACCCTAACGCTAACCCTAGCCCGGAATGGAAACACACCACCAGCCCTACAGCTTACCACCAAGCCATAGCCTACTCCTGGCCGGTACGCTGGCACTGACCCGTGCATCAGCACGTAGCCTGACCCTCCCACGTTTCCGTACCCTCACCTGTGCCCTAAGCCTTGCCGTTCCCTAACCCTAACCCTAGCCCTGAACGGAAACCCACCACCAGCTCTAAACCTTTCCCTACGGGGTAGCCTATGCCTCGCCCGTACGCTCGCACTGACCCGTGCTTCAGCATGTAGTTTAACACTCCCACGTTTCCGTACCCTCACCTGGGCCCTAAGCATTGCCGTTCCCTAACACTAACCCTATCCCGGAACGGAAACCCACCACCAGCCCTACACCTTACCCTACGCCGTAGCCTACTCCTGGCACGAACTCTGGCACTGACCCATGCGTCAGCACGTAGCCTCACCCTCCCACGTTCCCTTACCCTCACCTGTGCCCTAAGCCTTGCCTTTGCCTAACCATAACCCTAGCCCGAAACGGAAACCCACCACCAGCCCTACACCTTACCCTACGCCGTTGCCTACTCCTGGCCCGTACACTGGCACTGACACGTGCGTCAGCACGTAGCCTGACCTTCCCACATTTCCGTACCCTCACCTGTGCCCTAAGGCTTGCCGTTCCGTAACCCTAACCCTAGTACGGAACGGAAACCCACCACCAGCCCTAAACATAACGCCCAAATCATAGCCTACTCCTGGCCCGTACGCTAGCACTGACCCGTGCGTCAGCATGTAGCATGACCCTCCCACGTTTCCGTACCCTCACCTGTGCCCTAAGCCTTGCCGTTCCCTAACACTAACCCTAGCGTGGAATGGAAACCCACCACCAGCCCTACACCTAACCCCCAAGCCATAGCCTACTCCTGGCCGGTACGCTGGCACTGACACTTGCCTCAGCACGTAGCCTGACCCTCCCACGTTTCCGTACCCTCACCTATGCCCTAAGCTTTGCCGTTCCCTAACCCTAACCCTAGCCCGGAACAGAATCCCACCACCAGCCATACACTCTTCCCTACGCCGTAGCCTATTCCTGGCCCATACGCTGGCACTGACCCTTGCGTCAGCACGTAGCCTGACCCTCCCACGTTTCCGTACCCTCACCTGTGCCCTAAGCCTTGACGTTCGTTAACCCTAACCCTAGCCTTGAACAGAAACACACCACCAGCCCTACACCTTACCACCACGCCGTAGCCTACTCCTGGCCTTTATGCCGGCACTGACCCGTGCGTCAGCACGTAGCCTGACCCTCCCACGTTTCCGTAACCTCACCTGTGCCCTAAGCCTTGCCGTTCCCTAACCCTAACCCTAGCCCGGAATGAAAACCCACCACCAGCCCTACACCTTACCCTACGCCGTTGCCTACTCCTGGCCCGTACACTGGCATGACACGTGCGTCAGCACGTAGCCTGACCTTCCCACATTTCCGTACCCTCACCTGTGCCCTAAGGCTTGCCGTTCCGTAACCCTAACCCTAGTACGGAACGGAAACCCACCGCCAGCCCTAAACATAACGCCCAAATCATAGCCTACTCCTGGCCCGTACGCTGGCACTGACCCGTGCGTCAGCATGTAGCCTGACCCTCCCACGTTTCTGTACCCTCACCTGTGCCCTAAGCCTTGCCGTTCCCTAACCCAAACCCTAGCCTGGAATGGAAACCCACCACCAGCCCTACACCTAACCCCCAAGACACAGCCTACTCCTGGCCGGTATGCTGGCCCTGACACGTGCATCAGCACGTAGCCTGACCCTCCCACGTTTCCGTACCCTCACCTGTGCCCTAAGCTTTGCCGTTCCCTAACCCTAACCCTAGCCCGGAACAGAATCCCAACACCAGCCATACACTCTTCCCTACGCCGTACCCTATTCCTGGCCCATACGCTGGCACTGACCCTTGCGTCAGCACGTAGCCTGACCCTCCCACGTTTCCGTACCCTCACCTGTGCCCTAAGCCTTGACGTTCGTTAACCCTAACCCTAGCCTTGAACAGAAACACACCACCAGCCCTACAACTTACCACCATGCCGTAGCCTACTCCTGGCCTTTATGCCGGCACTGACCCGTGCTTCAGCACGTACCCTGACCCTCCCACGTTTCCGTAACCTCACCTGTGCCCTAAGCCTTGCCGTTCCCTAACCCTAACCCTAGCCCGGAACGAAAACCCACCACCAGCCCTATACCTTACACTATGCCGTAGCCTACACCTGGCCCGTACGTGGTTAATGACCTGTGCTTCAGCACGTAGCCTGACCCTCCCATGTTACCATACCCTCACCTGTGTCCTAAGCCTTGCCGTTCCCTAACCCTAACCCTAGCCAGGAACGGAAACCCACCAGCAGCCCTACACCTAACCCTACGTCGTAGCCTAATCCTGGCCCGTACACTGGCACTGACCCGTGCGTCAGCACGTAGCCTGACCCTCCCACGTTTCCGTACCCTCACCTGTGCCCTAAGACTTGCCGTTCCCTAACCCTAAACCTAGCCCGGAACGGAAACCCACAACCAGCCCTACACCTTACCCCCAAGCCGTAGCCTACTCCTGGCCCGTACGCTGGAACTGACCCGTGCGTCAGCACGTAGCCTGACCCTCCCACGTTTGCGGAACCTCACCTGAGCCCTAAGCCTTGCCGTTCCCTAACCCTAACCCTAGCCCAGAACGGAAACCCACCACCAGCCCTACACCTTTCCCTACACCGTAGCCTATTCCTGGCTCGTACGTAGGCACTGACCCTTTCATCAGCACGTATCCTGACACTCCCACGTTTCCGTAACCTCACCTGTGGCCTAAGCTTTGCCGTTCCCTAACCCTAACCCTAGCCCGGAACAGAATCCCACCACCAGCCATACACTCTTCCCTACGCCGTAGCCTATTCCTGGCCCATACGCTGGCACTGACCCGTGCATCAGCACGTAGCCTGACCCTCCCACGTTTCCATACCATCACCTTTGCCCTAAGCCTTGCCGTTCCCTAACCCTAACCCTAGCCCAGTACAGAAAACCACCACCAGCCCTACACCTAAACCCCAAGCCGTAGCCTACTCCTGTCCGGTACGCTTGCACTGACCCATGCGTCAGCACGTAGCCTGACCCTCCCACGTTTCTGTATCCTCACCTGTGCCCTAAGCCTTGCCGTTCCCTAACCCTAACCCTAGCCCTGAATGGAAAACCACCACCAGCCCTACACTTTACCCTACGCCGTAGCCTACTCCTGGCCCGTACGCTGGCACTGACACGTGCGTCAGCAAGTAGCCTGACCCTCCCACTTTTCCGTACCCTCACCTGTGCCCTAAGCCTTGCCGTTCCCTAACCCTAACCCTAGTCCAGAACGGAAACCCACCACCAGCCCTACAACTTACCCGCAAGCAGTAGCCTACTCCTGGCCCGTATGCTGGCTCTGACACATGCGTCAGCACGTAGCCTGACCCTCCCACGTTTCCGTACACTCACCTGTGCCCTAAGCCTTGCCGTTCCATAACCCTAACCCTAGCCCGGAACGGAAACCCACCACAAACCCTACAACTAACCCCCAAGCAGTAGCCTACTCCTGGCCGGTACGCTGGCACTGACCCGTGCGTCAGCACATAGCCTGACCCTCCCACGTTTCCGTAACCTCACCTGTGCCCTAAGCCTTGCCGTACCCTAACGCTAACCCTAGCCCGGAACGGAAACACACCACCAGCCCTACAGCTTACCCCCAAGCCATAGCCTACTCCTGGCCGGTACGCTGGCACTGACCCGTGCATCAGCACGTAGCCTGACCCTCCCACGTTTCTGTACCCTCACCTGTGCCCTAAGCTTTGCCGTTCCCTAACCCTAACCCTAGCCTGGAACGGAAACCCACCACCAGTCCTACACCTTAACCTACGCCGTAGCCTACTCCTGGCCCATACGCTAGCACTGACCCGTGCGTCAGCACGTAGCCTGACCCTCCCACGTTTCCGTACCCTCACCTGTGCCCTAAGCCTTGCCGTTCCCTAACCCTAACCCTAGCCCGGAACGGAAACCCACCACCTGCCCTACACCTTACCCTATGCCGTAGCCTACACCTGGCCCATACGTGGGTAATGACCTGTGCTTCAGCACGTAGCCTAACGCTCCCATGTTACCGTACCCTCACCGGTGCCCTAAGCCTTGCCGTTCCCTCACCCTAACCCTAGCCAGGAACGGAAACCCACCAGCAGCCCTACACCTAACCGTACGTCGTAGCCTACTCCTGGCCCGTACACTGGCACTGACCCGTGCGTCAGCACGTAGCCTGACCCTCCCACGTTTCCTTACCCTCACCTGTGCCCTAAGACTTGCCGTTCCCTAACCCTAAACCTAACCCGGAATGGAAACCCACAACCAGCCCTACACCTTACCCCCAAGCCGTAGCCTACTCCTGGCCCGTACGCTGGAACTGACCCGTGCGTCAGCACGTACCCTGACCCACCCACGTTTGCGGAACCTCACCTGAGCCCTAAGCCTTGCCGTTCCCTAACCCTAACCCTAGCCCTGAACGGAAACCCACCACCAGCCCTACACCTTTCCCTACACCTTAGCCTATTCCAGGCTCGTACGCAGGCACTGACCCTTTCATCAGCACGTAGCCTGACACTCCCACGTTTCCGTAACCTCACCTGTGGCCTAAGCCTTGCCGTTCACTAACCCTAACCCTAGCCCAGAACAGAAAACCACCACCAGCCCTACACCTTACCCACAAGCCGTAGCCTACTCCTGGTCCATACGCTGGCAGTGACCCGTGCGTCAGAACATATCCTGACCCTGCCACGTTGCCGTACCCTCACCTGTGCCCTAAGCCTTGCCGTTCCCTAACCCTAACCCTAGCCCGGAACGGAAAAGCACCACAATCCCTACACCTTACCCCCAAGCCGTAGCCTACTCCTGGTCCATACGCTGGCACTGACCTGTGCGTCAGCACGTAGCTTGACCTTCCAACATTACCGTACCCTCACCTGTGCCCTAAGCCTTGCCGTTCCCTAACACTAACCCTAGCCTGAAACGGAAACCCACCACCAGCCCTACACCTAACCAACAAGCCGTAGCCTACTCATGGTCGGTACGCTGGCAGTGACCCGTGCGTCATCACGTAGCCTGACCCTCCCACGATTCCGTACCCTCACCAGTGCCCTAAGCTTTGCCTTTCCCTAACCCTAACCGTAGCCCGGAACAGAAACCCACCACCAGCCCTACACCTTAACCTACGCCATAGCCTACTCCTGGCCCATATGCTGGCACTGACCCGTGCGTCAGCACATAGCCTAACCCTCCCACGTTTCCCTACCCTCACCTGTGCCCTAAGCCTTGACGTTCCCTAACCCTAAACCTAGACCGGAACCGAAACCCACCACCAGCCCTAAACCTTTCCCTACTGGGTAGCCTACTCTTCGCCCGTACGCTCGCACTGACCCGTGCGTCAGCACGTAGCCTGACCCTCCCACGTTTCCGTACCCTCACCTGTGCCCTAAGACTTGCCGTTCCCTAACCCTAACCCTAGCCCGGAACGGAAACCCACCACCAGCCCTAAACCTTTCCCTACTGGGTAGCCTACTCCTCGCCCGTACGCTCGCACTGACCCGTGCGTCAGCATGTAGTTTAACACTCTCACGTTTCCGTACCCTCAACTGGGCCCTAAGCATTGCCGTTCCCTAACACTAACCCTAGCCCGGAACGGAAACCCACCACCAGCCCTACACCTTACCCTACGCCTTAGCCTACTCATGGCCCGAACTCTGGCACTGACCCGTGCGTCAGCACGTAGCCTGACCTTCCCATATTTCCGTACCCTCACCTGTGCCCTAAGGCTTGCCGTTCACTAACCCTAACCCTAGTACGGAACGGAAACCCACCACCAGCCCTAAACCTAACGCCCAAACCGTAGCCTACTCCTGGCCCGTACGCTGGCACTGACCCGTGCGTCAGCATGTAGCCTGACCCTCCCACGTTTCCGTACCCTCACCTGTGCCCTAAGCCTTGCCGTTCCCTAATCCTAACCCTAGCTTGGAATGGAAACCCACCAGCAGCCCTACATCTAACCCCCAAGCTGTAGCCTAATGCAGGCCGGTACGCTGGCACTGACATGTGCGTCAGCACGTAGCCTGACCCTCCCACGTTTCCGTACCCTCACCTGTGCCCTAATCCTTGCTGTTCCCTAACCATAACCCTAGCCCGGAACGGAAACCCACCACCTGCCCTAAACCTTACCCACAAGCCGTAGCCTACACCTGGCCCGTACACTGGCACTGACCCGTGCGTCAGCACGTAGCCTGACCCTCCCACTTTCCTGTACCCTTACCTGAGCCCTAAGACTTGATGTTCCCTAACCCTAGCCCTAGACCAGAACGGAATCCCACCACCAGCCCTACACCTTATCATATGCCGTAGCCTACTCCTGGCCGGTACGCTGCCACTGAGCCGTGCATCAGCACGTAGCCTGACCCTCCCAAGTTTCCGTACCCTCAGCTGTGCCCTAAGCCTTGCCGTTCCCTAACCCTAACCCTAGTATGGGACAGAAACACACCACAAGCCCTACACCTAACCCACAAGCCATAGCCTACTCCTGGCCCGTACGCTGGCACTGACCCGTGCGTCAGCATGTAAACTGACCCGCACACGTTTCCGTACCCTCACCTGGGACCTAAGCCTTGCCGTTCCCTAACCCTAACCCTAGCCCGGAACGGAAACCCACCACAAGCCCTACACATTACCCTATGCCGTAGCCTATTCCTGGCCCGAACGCTGGCACTGACCCGTGCGTCAGCACGTAGCCTGACCTTACCACATTTCCGTACCTTCACCTGTGCCATAAGCCTTGCTGTTCCCTAACCCTAACCCTAGTACGGAACGGAAAACCACCACCAGCCCTACAACTAACCTCCAAGCCATAGCCTACTTATGGCCCGTACGCTGGCACTGACCCGTGCATCAGCACGTAGCCTGACCCTCCCACGTTTCCGTACCATCACCTTTGCCCTAAGCCTTGCCGTTCCCTAACCCTAACCCTAGCCCGGTACAGAAAACCACCACCAGCCCTACACCTAAACCCCAAGCCGTAGCCTACTCCTGTCCGGTACGCTTGCACTGACCCGTGCGTCAGCACGTAGCCTGACCCTCCCACGTTTCTGTATCCTAACCTGTGCCCTAAGCCTTGCCGTTCCCTAACCCTAACCCTAGCCCTGAATGGAAAACCACCACCAGCCCTACACTTTACCCTACGCCGTAGCCTACTCCTGGCCCGTACGCTGGCACTGACATGTGCGTCAGCAAGTAGCCTGACCCTCCCACTTTTCCGTACCCTCACATGTGCCCTAAGCCTTGCCGTTCCCTCACCCTAACCCTAGCCCAGAACGGAAACCCACCACCAGCCCTACAACTTACCCCCAAGCAGTAGCCTACTCCTGGCCCGTATACTGGCTCTGACACATGCGTCAGCACGTAGCCTGACCCTCCCACGTTTCCGTACCCTCACCTGTGCCCTAAGCCTTGCCGTTCCATAACCCTAACCCTAGCCCGGAACGGAAACCCACCACAATCCCTACAACTAACCCCCAAGCCGTAGCCTACTCCTGGCCGGTACGCTGGCACTGACCCGTGCGTCAGCACATAGCCTGACCCTCCCACGTTTCCGTAACCTCACCTGTGCCCTAAGCCTTGCCGTACCATAACGCTAACCCTAGCCCGGAACGGAAACACACCACCAGCCCTACAGCTTACCCCCAAGCCATAGCCTACTCCTGGCCGGTACGCTGGCACTGACCCATGCATCAGCACGTAGCCTGACCCTCCCACGTTTCCGTACCCTCACCTGTGCCCTAAGCCTTGCCGTTCCCTAACCCTAACCCTAGCCCGGAACGGAAACCCACCACCAGCTCTAAACCTTTCCCTACGGGGTAGCCTATGCCTCGCCCGTACGCTCACACTGACCCGTGCGTCAGCATGTAGTTTAACACTCCCACGTTTCCGTACCCTCACCTGGGCCCTAAGCATTGCCGTTCCCTAACACTAACCCTATCCCGGAACGGAAACCCACCACCAGCCCTACACCTTACCCTACGCCGTAGCCTACTCCTGGCACGAACTCTGGCACTGACCCGTGCGTCAGCACGTAGCCTCACCCTCCCACGTTCCCTTACCCTCACCTGTGCCCTAAGCCTTGCCTTTGCCTAACCATAACCCTAGCCCGAAACGGAAACCCACCACCAGCCCTACACCTTACCCTACGCCGTTGCCTACTCCTGGCCCGTACACTGGCACTGACACGTGCGTCAGCACGTAGCCTGACCTTCCCACATTTCCGTACCCTCACCTGTGCCCTAAGGCTTGCCGTTCCGTAACCCTAACCCTAGTACGGAACGGAAACCCACCACCAGCCCTAAACATAACGCCCAAATCATAGCCTACTCCTGGCCCGTACGCTGGCACTGACCCGTGCGTCAGCATGTAGCCTGACCCTCCGACGTTTCCGTACCCTCACCTGTGCCCTAAGCCTTGCCGTTCCCTAACTCTAACCCTAGCCTGGAATGGAAACCCACCACCAGCACTACACCTAACCCCCAAGCCATAGCCTACTCCTGACCGGTACGCTGGCACTGACACGTGCGTCAGCACGTAGCCTGACCCTCCCACGTTTCCGTACCCTCACCTGTGCCCTAAGCTTTGCCGTTCCCTAACCCTAACCCTAGCCCGGAACAGAATACCACCACCAGCCATACACTCTTCCCTAGGCCGTAACCTATTCCTGGCCCATACGCTGGCACTGACCCTTGCGTCAGCACGTAGCCTGACCCTCCCACGTTTCCGTACCCTCACCTGTGCCCTAAGCCTTGACGTTCGTTAACCCTAACCCTAGCCTTGAACAGAAACACACCACCAGCCCTACACCTTACCACCACGCCGTAGCCTACTCCTGGCCTTTATGCCGGCACTGACCCGTGCGTCAGCACGTAGCCTGACCCTACCACGTTTCCGTAACCTCACCTGTGCCCTAAGCCTTGGCGTTCCCTAACCCTAACCCTAGCCCGGAACGAAAACCCACCACCAGCCCTATACCTTATACTATGCCGTAGCCTACACCTGGCCCATACGTGGTTAATGATCTGTGCTTCAGCACGTAGCCTGACCCTCCCATGTTACCATACCCTCACCTGTGTCCTAAGCCTTGCCGTTCCCTTACCCTAACCCTAGCCCGGAACGGAAACCCACCACCAGCCCTACACCTTACCCCCAAGACTTAGCCTACTCCTGGCCCGTACGCTGGCAGTGACTCGTGCGTCAGCACGTAGCCAGACCCTCCCACGTTTCCGTACCCTCACCTGTGCCCTAAGCCTTGCCGTTCCCTAACCCTAACCCTAGCCCGGAATGGAAAACAACCACCAGCCCTACACTCTATCCTACGCAGTAGCCTATTCCTGGCCCATACGCTGGCACTGACCCGTGTGTCAGCACGTAGCCTGACCCTCCCACGTTTCCGTACCCTCACCTGTGCCGTAAGCATTAACGTTTGCTAACCCTAACCCTAGCCCGGAACAGAAACACACCAGCAGCCCTACACCTTACCACCACACCGTAGCCTTCTCCTGGCCCATATGCTGGCACTGACCCATACGTCAGCACGTAGCCTGACCCTCCCACGTTTCCGTAACCTCACCTGTGCCCTAAGCCTTGCCGTTCCCTAACCCTAACCCTAGCCCGGAACGAAAACCCACCACCAGCCCTACACCTTACCCTATGCCGTAGCCTACACCTGGCCCATACGTGGGTAATGACCTGTGCTTCAGCACGTAGCCTAACGCTCCCATGTTACCGTACCCTCACCGGTGCCCTAAGCCTTGCCGTTCCCTCACCCTAACCCTACCAGGAACGGAAACCCACCAGCAGCCCTACACCTAACCCTACGTCGTAGCCTACTCCTGGCCCGTACACTGGCACTGACCCGTGCGTCAGCATGTAGCCTGACCCTCCCACGTTTCCGTACCCTCACCTGTGCCCTAAGACTTGCCGTTCCCTAACCCTAAACCTAGCCCGGAACGGAAAACCACAACCAGCCCTACACCTTACCCCCAAGCCGTAGCCTACTCCTGGCCCGTACGCTGGAACTGACCCGTGCGTCAGCACGTAGCCTGACCCTCCCACGTTTGCGGAACCTCACCTGAGCCCTAAGCCTTGCCGTTCCCTAACCCAAACCCTAGCCCTGAACGGAAACCCACCACCAGCCCTACACCTTTCCCTACACCGTAGCCTATTCCTGGCTCGTACGCAGGCACTGACCCTTTCATCAGCACGTAGCCTGACACTCCCACGTTTCCGTAACCTCACCTGTGGCCTAAGCCTTGCCGTTCACTAACCCTAACCCTAGCCCAGAACAGAAAACCACCACCAGCTCTACACCTTACCCACAAGCCGTAGCCTACTCCTGGTCCATACGCTGGCAGTGACCCGTGCGTCAGAACATATCCTGACCCTGCCACGTTGCCGTACCCTCACCTGTGCCCTAAGCCTTGCCGTTCCCTAACCCTAACCCTAGCCCGGAACGGAAAAGCACCACAATCCCTACACCTTACCCCCAATCCGTAGCCTACTCCTGGTCCATACGCTGGCACTGACCTGTGCGTCAGCACGTAGCTTGACCTTCCAACATTACCATACCCTCACCTGTGCCCTAAGCCTTGCCGTTCCCTAACACTAACCCTAGCCTGAAACGGAAACCCACCACCAGCCCTACACCTAAGCAACAAGCGTAGCCTACTCACGGTCGGTACGCCGGCAGTGACCCGTGCGTCATCACGTAGCCTGACCCTCCCACGATTCCGTACCCTCACCAGTGCCCTAAGCTTTGCCTTTCCCTAACCCTAACCGTAGCCCGGAACAGAAACCCACCACCAGCCCTACACCTTAACCTACGCCGTAGCCTACTCCTGGCCCATATGCTGGCACTGACCCGTGCGTCAGCACATAGCCTAACCCTCCCACGTTTCCGTACCCTCACCTGTGCCCTAAGCCTTGACGTTCCCTAACCCTAAACCTAGCCCGGAACAGAAACCCACCACCAGCCCTAAACCTTTCCCTACTGGGTAGCCTACTCCTCGCCCGTACGCTCGCACTGACCCGTGCGTCAGCACGTAGCCTGACCCTCCCACGTTTCCGTACCCTCACCTGTGCTCTAAGACTTGCCGTTCCCTAACCCTAACCCTAACCCGGAACGGAAACCCACCACCAGCCCTAAACCTTTCCCTACTCGGTAGCCCACTCCTCGCCCATACGCTCGCACTGACCCTTGCGTCAGCATGTAGTTTAACACTCTCACGTTTCCGTACCCTCACCTGGGCCCTAAGCATTGCCGTTCCCTAACACTAACCGTAGCCCGGAACGGAAACCCACCACCAGCCCTACACCTTACCCTACGCCTTAGCCTACTCATGGCCCGAACTCTGGCACTGACCCGTGCGTCAGCACGTAGCCTGACCTTTCCATATTTCCGTACCCTCACCTGTGCCCTAAGGCTTGCCATTCACTAACCCTAACCCTAGTACGGAACGGAAACACACCACCAGCCCTAAAACTAACGCCCAAACCGTAGCCTACTCCTGGCCCGTACGCTGGCACTGACCCGTGCGTCAGCATGTATCCTGACCCTCCCACGTTTCCGTACCCTCACCTGTGCCCTAAGCCTTGCCGTTCCCTAATCCTAACCCTAGCTTGGAATGGAAACCCACCAGCAGCCCTACATCTAACCCCCAAGCTGTAGCCTACTCCAGGCCGGTACGCTGGCACTGACACGTGCGTCAGCACGTAGCCTGACCCTCCCACGTTTCCGTACCCTCACCTGTGCCCTAAGCTTTGCCGTTCCCTTACCCTAACCCTAGCCCGTAACAGAATCCCACCACCAGCTCTACACTCTACCCTACGCCGTAGCCTATTCCTGGCCCATACGCTGGCCATGACCCTTGCGTCAGCACGTAGCCTGACCCTCCCACGTTTCGTACCCTCACCTGTGCCCTAAGCCTTGACGTTCGCTAACCCTAACCCTAGCCCGGAACAGAAACACACCACCAGACCTACAACTTACCACCACGCCATAGCCTACTCCTGGCCCATATGCTGGCACTGACCCGTGCGTCAGCACATAGCCTGAACCTCCCACGTTTCCATAACCTCATCTGTGCCCTAAGCCTTGCCATTCCCTTACCCTAACCCTAGCCCGGAACGGAAACCCACCAACAGCCCTAAAACTTACCCACTAGCCGTAGCCTACTCCTGGCCCGTACGCTGGCACTGACCCGTGCGTCAGCACGTAGCCTTACCCTCCCACGTTTCCGTACCATCACCTGTGCCCTAAGCCTTGCCGTTCCCTAACCCTAACCCTAGCCCAGAACGGAAACCCACCACCAGCCCTACACCTTACCCTACGCCGTAGCCTACTCCTGGCCCGTACGCTGGCACTGACCCGTGCGTCAGCATGTAGACTGACCCTCCCACATTTCCGTACCCTCACCTGTGCCCTAAGCTTTGCCGTTCCCTAACCCTAACCCTAGCCCGGAACGGAAACCCACCACCAGTCCTACACTCTATCCTACGCCGTAGCCTATTACTGGCCTGTACGCTGGCACTGACCCATGCGTCAGCACGTAGCCTGACCCTCCCACGTTTCCGTTCCCTCACCTGTGCCCTAAGCATTGACGTTCGCTAACCCTAACCCTAGCCCGGAACAGAAACCCACCACCAGCCCTACACCTTACCACCACGCCGTAGCTTACTCCTGGCCCATATGCTGGCACTGACCCATGCGTCAGCATGTAGCCTGACCCTCCCACGTTTCCGTAACCTCAACTGTGCCCTAAGCCTTGCCGTTCCCTAACCCTAACCCTAGCCCGAAGCGAAAACCCACCACCAGCCCTACACCTTACCCTATGCCGTACCCTACACCTGGCCCATAGGCGGGTAATGACCTGTGCTTCAGCACGTAGCCTAACCCTCCCATGTTACCGTACCCTCACCTGTGCCCTAAGCCTTGCCGTTCCCTAACCCTAACCCTAGCCCGGAACCGAAACCCACCACCAGCCCTAAACCTTACCCACAAGCAGTAGCCTACTCCTGGCCCGTACGCTGGCACTGACACGTGCGTCAGCACGTAGCCTGACCCTCCCACGTTTCCGTACCCTCACCTGTGCCCTAAGACTTGCCGTTCCATAACCCTAACCCTAGCACGGAACGAAAACCCACCACCAGCCTTACACCTTACCCTACGCTGTAGCCTACTCCTGGCCCATACGCTGGCAGTGAACTGTACGTCACCACGTAGCCTGAAGCTCCCACGTTTCCGTACCCTCACCTGTGCCCTAAGCCTTGCCGTTCCCTAACCCTATCCCTAGCCCGGAATGGAAAACCACCACCAGCCCTACACCTTACCCCCAAGCCGTAGCCTACTCCTGGCCCGTACGCTGGAACTGACCCGTGCGTCAGCACGTAGCCTGACCCTCCCACGTTTGCGGAACCTCACCTGAGCCCTAAGCCTTGCCGTTCCCTAACCCTAACCCTAGCCCTGAACGGAAACACACCACCAGCCCTACACCTTTCCCTACACCGTAGTCTATTCCTGGCTCGTACGCAGGCACTGACACTTTCATCAGCACGTAGCCTGACACTCCCACGTTTCCGTACCCTCACCTGTGCCCGAAGCCTTGTCGTTCACTAACCCTAACCCTAGCCCAGAACAGAAACCCACCACAAGCCCTACACCTTACCCCCAAGCCGTAGCCTACTCCTGATCCATACGCTGGCACTGACCCGTGCGTCAGAATGTATCCTGTCCCTACCACGTTGCCGTACCCTCACCTGTGCCCTAAGCCTTGCCGTTCCCTAAACCTAACCCTAGCCCGGAACGTAAAAGCACCACAAGCCCTACACCTTAACCCCAATTCGTAGCCTACTCCTGGTCCATACGCTGGCACTGAACTGTGTGTCATCACGTAGCCTGACCTTCCAACATTACCGTACCCTCACCTGTGCCCTAAGCCTTGCTGTTCCCTAACACTAACCCTAGCCTGGAACTGAAACCCACCACCAGCCCTACACCTTATCCTACGCCGTAGCCTTCTCCTGGCCCATATGCTGGCACTGACCCATGCATAAGCACGTAGCCTAAACCTCCCAGGTTTCCGTACCCTCACCTGTGCCCTAAGCCTTGACGTTCCCTAACCCTAACCCTAGCCCGGAACAGAAACCCACCACCAGCCCTAAACATTTCCCCACTGGGTAGCCTACTCCTCGCCCGTAAGCTCGCACTGACCCGTGCGTCAGCATGTAGTTTGACCCTCCCACGTTTCCGCACACTCACCTGGGCCCTAAGCCTTGCCGTTACCTAACACTAACCCTAGCCCGGAACGGGAACACACCACCAGCCCTACACCTTACCGTACACCGTAGCCTACTCCTGGCCCGAACGCTGGCAATGAACCGTGCGTCAGCACGTAGCCTGAACCTCCCACGTTTCCGTACCCTCACCTATGCCCTAAGCCTTGCCGTTCCCTAACACTAACCATAGCCCAGAACGGAAACCCACCACCAGCCCTAAACCTTACCCTCCGCCGTCGCCTACTCCTGGCCCGTACACTGGTACTGACACGTGCGTCAGCACGTAGCCTGACCTTCCCACATTTCCGTACCCACACCTGTGCCCTAAGGCTTGCCGTTCCCTAACCCTAACCCTAGTACGGAACGGAAACACACCACCAGCCCTACAACTAACGCCCCAACCATAGCCTACTCCAGGCCCATACGCTGGCACTGACCCATACGTCAGCACGTAGCCTGACCCTCCCACGTTTCCGTACCCTCAACTGTGCCCTAAGCCTTGCCGTTCCCTAACACTAACCCTAGCCCGGACCGGAAACCCACCACCAGCCATACACCTTTCTCTACGACGTAGCCTACTCCTGGCCCGTACGCTGGCACTGACCCGTGCATTAACACGTATCCTGAACCTCCAACTTTTCTGTACCCTCACCTGTGCCCTAAGCCTTGCCGTTCCCTAACACTAACCCTAGCCCGGAACGGAAACCCACCACCAGCCCTACACCTTACCCTACCCCGTAGCCTACTCCTTGCCCATACACTGGCACTGACCCGTGCGTCAGCACGTAGCCTGACCCTCCCACGTTTCTGTACCATCACCTGTGCCCTAAGCCTTGCTGTTCCCTAACCCTAACCCTAGCCTTGAATGAAAACCCACCACCAGCCCTACATCTAACCCCCAAGCCGTAGCCTATTCCTGGCCGGTACGCTGGCACTGACACGTGCATCAGCACGTAGCCTGACCCTCCCACGTTTCCGTACCCTCACCTGTGCCCTAAGCTTTGCCGTTCCCTAACCCTAACACTAGACTGGAAAAGAATCCCAGCACCAGCCCTACACTCTACCGTACGTCGTAGCCTATTCCTGGCCCGTACGCTGGCACTGACCAGTGCGTCAGCATGTAGCCTGACGCTCCCACGTTTCCGTACCCTCAACTGTGCCCTAAGCCTTGACGTTCGCTAACCCAAACCCTAGCTCGGAACAGAAACCCACCACCAGCCCTAAAACTTACCACCACGCCGTAGCCTACTACTAGCCCATATGCTGGCAGTGACACGTGCGTCAGCACGTAGCCTGACCCTCCCACGTTTCCGTAACCTCACCTGTGCCCAAACCTTGCCGTTCCCTAACCCTAACCCTAGCCCGGAACGGAAACCCACCACCAGCCCTACACTTTACCCTACGCCGTAGCCTACTCCTGGCCCGTATGCTGGCACTGACCCGTGCGTCAGCACGTAGCCAGACCCTCCCACGTTTCCGTACCCTCACCTGTGCCCTAAGCCTTGACGTTCCCTAGCCCTAACCCTAGCCCGGAACGGAAACCCACCACCAGCCCTACACATTTCCCTATGACGTTGCCTACTCCTGGCCCGTACGCTGGCACTGACCCGCGCATCAGCACGTAGCATGAACCTCCAACTTTTCTGTACCCTCACCTGTGCCCTAAGCCTTGCCGTTCCTTAACACTAACCCTAGCCCGGAACGGAAACCCACCGCCAGCCCTACACCTTACCCTACGCCGTAGCCTACACCAGTCCCGTACGTGGGCAGTGACCCATGTGTCAGCACGTAGCCTAACTCTCCCACGTTTCCGTACACTCACATCTGCCATAAGCCTTGCCGTTCCCTAACCCTAACCCTAGCCCGGAACGGAAAGCCACCACCATCCCTAAACATTACCCACAATCCGTAGCATACACCTGGCCCGTATGCTGGCACTGACCCGTGCGTCAACACGTAGCCTGACCCTTCCACCTTTACGTATCCTCACCTGTGCCCTAAGCCTTGCCGTTCCCTAACACTAACCCTAGCCCGAAACGGAAACCCACCACCAGCCCTATACCTTACCCTACACCGTAGCCTACTCCTGGCCCGTACGCTGGCACTGACCCATGTGTCAGCACGTAGCCTGACCCTCCCAGGTTTCCGTACCCTCACCTGTGCCCTAAGCCTTGCCGTTCCCTAACCCTAACCCTAGCCCGGAACGGAATCCCACCACCAGACCTAGACCTTACCCTACGGCGTAGACTACTCCTGGCCTGTACGCTGACAATGAACCGTGCGTCAGCACGTAGCCTGACCCTCCCACGTTTCCGTACCCTCACCTCTTCCCTAAGCCTTGCCGTTCCCTTACCCGAACCCTAGCCCGGAACGGAAACCCACCACCAGCCCTACACCTTACCCTACGCCGTAGCCTACTTCTTGCCCGTACGCTGGCACAGACCCGTGGGTCAGCACGTAGCCTGACCCTCCCACGTTTCCGTACCCTCACCTGTGCCCTAAGCCTTGCCGTTCCGTAACCCTAACCCTAGCCCGGAACGGAAACGGACCACCAGCCCTACATCTTACCCCCAAGCCGTAGACTACTCCTGGCCCATACGCTGGCACTGACCCGTGCGGCAGCACGTAGCCTGACCCTCCCACATTTCCGTACCCTCACCTGTGCCCTAAGCCTTGCCGTTGCCTAACCCTAACCCTAGCCCGAAACGGAAACTCACCACCAGCCCTACACTTTACCTCCAAGCCGTAGCCTACTCCTGTTCCGTACACTGGCACTGACCCGTGCATCAGTACGTAGCCTGACCCTCTCACCTTTCCGTACCCTCACCTGTGCCATAAGCCTTTCCGTTGCCTAACCCTAACCCTAGCCCGAAACGGAATCTCACCAACAGCCCTACACCTGACCCCCAAGCTGTAGCCTATTCCTGGTCCGTCCACTGACACTGACCCGTGCGTCAGGACGTAGCCTGAACCTCCAAAGTTTCCGTACCCTCACCTGTGCCCTAAGACTTGAAGTTCCCTAACCCTAACGCTAGCCCGGAACGGAAACCCACCACCAGCCCTAAACCTTTCCCTACGCCGTAGCCTACTCCTGGCCCGTACGCTGGCACTAATGCGTGCGTCAGCATGTAGACAGACACCCCCAAGTTTCCATACCCTCACCTGGGCCCTAAACCTTGCCGTTCCCTAACCCTAACCCTAGCCAGGAACGGAAACCCACCACCAGACCTACAACTAACGCACAAGCCATAGCCTAGTACTGGCCCGTACGCTGGCACTGACCCATGCGGCAGCACGTAGCCTGACCCTCCCATGTTTCCGTACCCTCACATGTGCCCTAAGCCTTGCCGTTGCCTAACCCAAACCCTAGCCCGAAACGGAAACCCACCACCAGCCCTACAACTTACCCCCAAGCCGTAGCCTAGTCCTGGTCCGTACACTGGCACTGACTCGTGCGTCAGCACGTAGCCTGACCCTCCCACCTTTCCGTACCATCACCTGTGCCCTAAACCTTGCCTTTGCCTAACCGTAACCCTAGCCCGGAACGGAAACCCACCACCAGCCCTAGACCATTCCCTACGCCGTAGCCTACTCCTGGCCCGTACGCTGGCACTGACCCATGCGTCACCACGTAGCCTGACCCTCCCACGTTTCTGTACCCTCACCTGTGCGCTATGACTTGCCGTTCCCTAACCCTAACCCTAGCACAGAACAGAAACCCACCTCCAGCCCTACACCTTACCCACAAGCTGTAGCCTACTCCTGGTCCATACGCTGGCAGTGACCCGTGCGTCAGAACATATCCTGACCCTGCCACGTTGCCGTACTCTCACCTGTGCCCTAAGCCTTGCCGTTCCCTAACCCTAACCCTAGCCCGGAACGGAAAAGCACCACAATCCCTACACCTTACCCCCAATCCGTAGCCTACTCCTGGTCCATACGCTGGCACTGACCTGTGCGTCAGCACGTAGCTTGACCTTCCAACATTACCGTACCCTCACCTGTGCCCTAAGCCTTGCCGTTCCCTAACACTAACCCTAGCCTGAAACGGAAACCCACCACCAGCCCTACACCTAAGCAACAAGCCGTAGCCTACTCACGGTCGGTACGCTGGCAGTGACCCGTGCGTCATCACGTAGCCTGACCCTCCCACGATTCCGTACCCTCACCAGTGCCCTAAGCTTTGCCTTTCCCTAACCCTAACCGTAGCCCGGAACAAAAACCCACCACCAGCCCTACACCTTAACCTACGCCGTAGCCTACTCCTGGCCCATATGCTGGCACTGACCCGTGCATCAGCACATAGCCTAACCCTCCCACGTTTCCGTACCCTCACCTGTGCCCTAAGCCTTGACGTTCCCTAACCCTAAACCTAGCCCGGAACAGAAACCCACCACCAGCCCTAAACCTTTCCCTACTGGGTAGCCTACTCCTCGCCCGTACGCTCGCACTGACCCGTGCGTCAGCACGTAGCCTGACCCTCCCACGTTTCCGTACCCTCACCTGTGCCCTAAGACTTGCCGTTCCCTAACCCTAACCCTAGCCCGGAACGGAAACCCACCACCAGCCCTAAACCTTTCCCTACTGGGTAGCCTACTCCTCGCCCGTACGCTCGCACTGACACGTGCGTCAGCATGTAGTTTAACACTCTCACGTTTCCGTACCCTCAACTGGGCCCTAAGCATTGCCGTTCCCTAACACTAACCCTAGCCCGGAACGGAAACCCACCACCAGCCCTACACCTTACCCTACGCCTTAGCCTACTCATGGCCCGAACTCAGGCACTGACCCGTGCGTCAGCACGTAGCCTGACCTTCCCATATTTCCGTACCCTCACCTGTGCCCTAAGGCTTGCCGTTCACTAACCCTAACCCTAGTACGGAACGGAAACCCACCACCAGCCCTAAACCTAACGCCCAAACCGTAGCCTACTCCTGGCCCGTACGCTGGCACTGACCCGTGCGTCAGCATGTAGCCTGACCCTCCCACGTTTCCGTACCCTCACCTGTGCCCTAAGCCTTGCCGTTCCCTAATCCTAACCCTAGCTTGGAATGGAAACCCACCAGCAGCCCAACATCTAACCCCCAAGCTGTAGCCTACTCCAGGCCGGTACGCTGGAACTGACATGTGCGTCAGCACGTAGCCTGACCCTCCCACGTTTCCGTACCCTCACCTGTGCCCTAATCCTGGCTGTTCCCTAACCATAACCCTAGCCCGGAACGGAAAACCACCACCTGCCCTAAACCTTACCCACAAGCCGTAGCCTACACCTGGCCCGTACACTGGCACTGACCCGTGCGTCAGCACGTAGCCTGACCCTCCCACTTTCCTGTACCCTTACCTGAGCCCTAAGACTTGACGTTCCCTAACCCTAGCCCTAGACCGGAACGGAATCCCACCACCAGCCCTACACCTTACCCTACGCCGTAGCCTACTCCTGGCACGAACTCTGGCACTGACCCGTGCGTCAGCACGTAGCCTCACCCTCCCACGTTCCCTTACCCTCACCTGTGCCCTAAGCCTTGCCTTTGCCTAACCATAACCCTAGCCCGAAACGGAAACCCACCACCAGCCCTACACCATACCCTACGCCGTTGCCTACTCCTGGCCCGTACACTGGCACTGACACGTGCGTCAGCACGTAGCCTGACCTTCCCACATTTCCGTACCCTCACCTGTGCCCTAAGGCTTGCCGTTCCGTAACCCTAACCCTAGTACGGAACGGAAACCCACCACCAGCCCTAAACATAACGCCCAAATCATAGCCTACTCCTGGCCCGTACGCTGGCACTGACCCGTGCGTCAGCATGTAGCCTGACCCTCCGACGTTTCCGTACCCTCACCTGTGCCCTAAGCCTTGCCGTTCCCTAACCCTAACACTAGCCTGGAATGGAAACCCACCACCAGCCCTACACCTAACCCCCAAGCCATAGCCTACTCCTGGCCGGTACGCTGGCACTGACACGTGCGTCAGCACGTAGCCTGACCCTCCCACGTTCCCGTACCCTCACCTATGCCCTAAGCTTTGCCGTTCCCTAACCCTAACCCTAGACCGGAACAGAATCCCACAACCAGCCATACACTCTTCCCTACGCCGTAGCCTATTCCTGGCCCATACGCTGGCACTGACCCTTGCGTCAGCACGTAGCCTGACCCTCCCACGTTTCCGTACCCTCACCTGTGCCCTAATCCTTGCTGTTCCCTAACCATAACCCTAGCCCGGAACGGAAACCCACCACCTGCCCTAAACCTTACCCAGAAGCCGTAGCCTACACCTGGCCCGTACACTGGCACTGACCCGTGCGTCAGCACGTAGCCTGACCCTCCCACTTTCCTGTACCCTTACCTGAGCCCTAAGTCTTGACGTTCCCTCACCCTAGCCCTAGACCGGAACGGAATCCCACCACCAGCCCTACACCTTATCGTATGCCGTAGCCTACTCCTGGCCGGTACACTGCCACTGAGCCGTGCATCAGCACGTAGCCTGACCCTCCCAAGTTTCCGTACCCTCAGCTGTGCCCTAAGCCTTGCCGTTCCCTAATCCTAACCCTAGCCCAGAACGGAAACCCACCACCAGCCCTACACCTTTCCCTACTGGGTATCCCACTCCTCGCCCGTACGCTCGCACTAACCCTTGCATCAGCATGTAGTTTAACACTCTCACGTTTCCGTACCCTCACCTGGGCCCTAAGCATTGCCGTTCCCTAACACTAACCCTAGCCCGGAACGGAAACCCACCACCAGCCCTACACCTTACCCTACGCCTTAGCCTACTCATGGCCCGAACTCTGGCACTGACCCGTGCGTCAGCACGTAGCCTGACCTTCCCATATTTCCGTACCCTCACCTGTGCCCTAAGCCTTGCCGTTCACTAACCCTAACCCTAGTACGGAACGTAAACACACCACCAGCCCTAAACCTAACGCCCAAACCGTAGCCTACTCCTGGCCTGTACGCTGGCACTGACCCGTGCGTCAGCATGTAGCCTGACCCTCCCACGTTTCCGTACCCTCACCTGTGCCCTAAACCTTGCCGTTCCCTAATCCTAACCCTAGCTTGGAATGGAAACCCACCAGCAGCCCTACATCTAACCCCCAAGCTGTAGCCTACTCCAGGCCGGTACGCTGGCACTGACACGTGCGTCAGCACGTAGCCTGACCCTCCCACGTTTCCGTACCCTCACCTGTGCCCTAAGCTTTGCCGTTCCCTAACCCTAACCCTAGCCCGGAACAGAATCCCACCACCAGCTCTACACTCTACCCTACGCCGTAGCCTATTCCTGGCCCATACGCTGGCCATGACCCTTGAGTCAGCACGTAGCCTGACCCTCCCACGTTTCGTACCCTCACCTGTGCCCTAAGCCTTGATGTTCGCTAACCCTAACCCTAGCCCGGAACAGAAACACACTACCAGCCCTACAACTTACCACCACGCCGTAGCCTACTCCTGGCGCATATGCTGGCACTGACCCGTGCGTCAGCACGTAGCCTGACCCTCCCACGTTTCCATAACCTCACCTGTGCCCTAAGCCTTGCCATTCCCTTACCCTAACCCTAGCCCGGAACGGAAACCCACCAACAGCCCTAAAACTTATCCACTAGCCTTAGCCTACTCCTGGCCCGTACGCTGGCACTGACCCATGCGTCAGCACGTAGCCTGACCCTCCCACGTTTCCGTACCATCACCTGTGCCCTAAGCCTTGCCGTTCCCTAACCCTAACCCTAGCCCAGAACGGAAACCCACCACCAGCCCTACACCTTACCCTACGCCGTAGCCTACTCCTGGCCCGTACGCTGGCACTGACCCGTGCGTCAGCATGTAGCCTGACCCTCCCACATTTCCGTACCCTCACCTGTGCCCTAAGCTTTGCCGTTCCCTAACCCTAACCCTAGACAGGAACGGAAACCCACCACCAGTCCTACACTCTATCCTACGCCGTAGCCTATTCCTGGCCTGTACGCTGGCACTGACCCGTGCGTCAGCACGTAGCCTGACCCTCCCACGTTTCCGTACCCTCACCTGTGCCCTAAGCATTGACGTTCGCTAACCCTAACCCTAGCCCGGAACAGAAACCCACCACCAGCCCTACACCTTACCACCACGCCGTAGCCTACTCCTGGCCCATAGGCGGGTAATGACCTGTGCTTCAGCACGTAGCCTAACCCTCCCATGTTACCGTACCCTCACCTGTGCCTTAAGCCTTGCCGTTCCCTAACCCTAACCCTAGCCCGGAACGAAAACCCACCACCAGCCTTACACCTTACCCTACGCCGTAGCCTACTCCTGGCCCATACGCTGGCAGTGAACCGTACGTCAGCACGTAGCCTGAAGCTCCCACGTTTCCGTACCCTCACCTGTGCCCTAAGCCTTGCCGTTCCCTAACCCTATCCCTAGCCCGGAATGGAAAACCACCACCAGCCCTACACCTTACCCCCAAGCCGTAGCCTACTCCTGGCCCGTACGCTGGAACTGACCCATGCGTCAGCACGTAGCCTGACCCTCCCACGTTTGCGGAACCTCACCTGAGCCCTAAGCCTTGCCGTTCCCTAACCCTAACCCTAGCCCTGAATGGAAACACACCACCAGCCCTACACCTTTCCCTACACCGTAGTCTATTCCTGGCTCGTACGCAGGCACTGACACTTTCATCAGCACGTAGCCTGACACTCCCACGTTTCCGTACCCTCACCTGTGCCCGAAGCCTTGCAGTTCACTAACCCTAACCCTAGCCCAGAACAGAAACCCACCACAAGCCCTACAACTTACCCCCAAGCCGTAGCCTACTCCTGATCCATACGCTGGCACTGACCCGTGCGTCAGAATGTATCCTGTCCCTACCACGTTGCCGTACACTCACCTGTGCCCTAAGCCTTGCCGTTCCCTAAACCTAACCCTAGCCCGGAACGGAAAAGCACCACAAGCCCTAACCTTAACCCCAATTTGTAGCCTACTCCTGGTCCATACGCTGGCACTGAACTGTGTGTCATCACGTAGCCTGACCTTCCAACATTACCGTACCCTCACCTGTGCCCTAAGCCTTGCCGTTCCATAACCCTAACCCTAGACCGGAACGGAAACCCAACACCAGACCTAGACCTTACCCTACGGCATAGACTACTCCTGGACTGTACGCTGACAATGAACCGTGCGTCAGCATGTAGCCTGACCCTCCCACGTTTCCATACCCTCACCTCTGCCCTAAGCCTTGCCGTTCCCTTACCCGAACCCTGGCCCGGAACGGAAACCCACCACCAGCCCTACACCTTACCCTACACCGTAGCCTACTTCTTGCCCGTACGCTGGCACTGACCCGTGCATCAGTTCGTAGCCTGAACCTCCAACGTTTCCGTAACCTCACCTGTGCCCTAAACCTTGCCGTTCCCTAACCCTAACCCTAGCCCTGAACGGAAACCCACCACCAGCCCTACACCTTACCCTACGGCGTAGCCTACTCCTGGCCCGTACGCTGGCACTGACCCGTGCGTCAGTTCGTAGCCTGACCCTCCAACGTTTCCGTAACCTCACCTGTGCCCTAAACCTTGCCGTTCCCTAACCCTAACCCTAGCCCTGAACGGAAACCCACCACCAGCCCTACACCTTACCCTAAGGCGTAGCCTACTCCTGGCCCGTATGCTGGCACTGACCCGTGCATCAGTTCGTAGCCTAACCCTCCAACGTTTCCGTAACCACACCTGTGCCCTAAACCTTGCCGTTCCCTAACCCTAACCCTAGCCCTGAACGGAAACCCACCACTAGCCCTACACCTTACCCTACGGCGTAGCCTACTCCTGGCCTGTACGCTGGCACTGAACCGTGCGTCAGCATGTAGCCTGACCCTCCCACGTATCCGTACCCTCACCAGTGCCCTAAGCCTTGCCGTTCCGTAACCCTAACCCTAGCCCGGAACGGAAACGGACCACCAGCCCTACATCTTACCCCCAAGCCGTAGACTACTCCTGGCCCATACGCTGGCACTGACCCGTGGGTCAGCAAGTAGCCTGACCCTCCCACGTTTCCGTACCCTCACCTGTGCCCTTAGATTTGCCGTTCCCTAACCGTAACCCTAGCCCAGAACGGAAACCCACCACCTGCCCTACACCTTACCCTACGCCGTGGCCTATTCCTGGCCCTTACGCTGGCACTGACCCAGGCGTCAGCACGTAGCCTGATACTCACACGTTTCCGTACCCTCACCTGTGCCCTAAGCCTTGCCGTTCCGTAACCCTAACCCTAGCCAGGAACGGAAATCCACCACCAGGCCTACACCTTAGCCTACGCCGTAGCCTACTCCTGGCCCGTACGCTGACACTGACCCGTGCGTCAGCACGTAGCCTGACACTCCCACGTTTCCATACCCTCACCTGTGCCCAAAGCTTTGCCGTTCCCTAACAATAACCCTAGCCCGGAATGGAAACCCACCACCAGCCCTATACCTTTCCCTACGCCGTAGCCTACTCCTGGCCCGTACGCTGGCACTGACCCGTGCGTCAGCATGTACACTGACCCCCCCACGTTTCCATACGCTCACCTGGGCCCTAGAACTTGCCGTTCCCTAACCCTAACCCTAGCCCTGAACGTAAACCCACCACCAGCCCTACACATTACCCTACGCCGTAGCCTACTCCTGGCCCAAACGCTGGCTTTGACACGTGTGTAAGCACGTAGCCTGACCCTCCCGCGTTTCCGTACCCTCAACTGTGCCCTAAGCCTTGCCGTTCCCTAACCCTAACCCTAGCCCGGAACGGAAACCCACCACCAGCCCTACACTTTACCCTACGCTGTAGCCTACTCCCGGCCCATACGGTGGCACTGACCCGTGACTCAGCACGTAGCCTGACCTTCCCACATTTCCGTACCCTCACCTTTGCCCTAAGCCTTGCCGTTCCCTAACCCTAACCCTAGTATGGAACGGAAACCCAACACCAGCCCTACAACTAACGCCCAAGCCATAGCGTAGTCCTGGCCCGTACGCTGGCACTGACCCGTGCGGCAGCACGTAGCCTGACCCTCCCACATTTCCGTACCCTCACCTGTGCCCTAAGCCTTGCCGTTGCCTAACCCTAACCCTAGCCCGAAACGGAAACTCACCACCAGCCCTACAACTTACCCCCAAGCCGTAGCCTACTCCTGGTCCGTACACTGGCACTGACCCATGCATCAGCACGTAGCCTGACCCTCTCACCTTTCCGTACCCTCACCTGTGCCATAAGCCTTGCCGTTGCCTAACCCTAACCCTAGCCCGAAACGGAATCTCACCAACAGCCCTACACCTTACCCCCAAGCCGTAGCCTACTCCTGGTCCGTCCACTGGCACTGACTCGTGCGTCAGCACGTAGCCTGAACCTCCCACGTTTCCGTACCCTCACCTGTGCCCTAAGACTTGACGTTCCCTAACCCTAACGCTAGCCCGGAACGGAAACCCACCACCAGCCCTAAACCTTTCCCTATGCCGTAGCCTACTCCTGGCCCGTACGCTGGCACTGACCTGTGCGTCAGCATGTAGACAGACACCCCCAAGTTTCCATACCCTCACCTGGGCCATAAAGCTTGCCGTTCCCTAACCCTAACCCTAGCCCGGAACGGAAACCCACCACCAGACCTACAACTAACGCACAAGCCAATGCCTAGTCCTGGCCCGTACGCTGGCACTGACCCATGCGGCAGCACGTAGCCTGACCCTCCCAAGTTTCCGTACCCTCACCAGTGCCCTAAGCCTTGCCGTTGCCTAACCCAAACCCTAGCCCGAAACGGAAACCCACCACCAGCCCTACAACTTACCCCCAAGCCGTAGCCTACTCCTGGTCCGTACACTGGCACTGACCCGTGCTTCAGAACGTATCCTGACCCTGCCAAGTTGCCGTACCCTCACCTGTGCCCTAAACCTTGCCTTTCCCTAACCGTAACCCTAGCCCGGAACGGAAACCCACCACCAGCCCTAGACCATTCCCTACGCCGTAGCCTACTCCTGGCCCGTACGCTGGCACTGACCCATGCGTCAGCACGTAGCCTGACCCTCCCACGTTTCTGTACCCTCACCTGTGCCCTATGCTTGCCGTTCCCTAACCCTAACCCTAGCACAGAACGGAAACCCACCTCCAGCCCTACACCTTACCCTATGCCGTAGCCTACACCTGGCCCGTACGTTGGCACTGACACTTTTGTCAGCACATAGCCTGCCTCGTCCACGTTTCCGTACCCTCACCTGTGCCCTAAGCCTTGACGTTCCCTTACCCTAACCCTATCCCGGAACGGAAAGCCACCACCAGCCCTACACCTTACCCCCAAGCTGTAGCCTACTCCTGGCCCGTATGCTGGCACTGACCCGTGCGTCAGCACGTAGCCTGACCCTCCCACGTTTCCGTACCCTCACCTGTGCCCTATGCCTTGCCGTTCCCTAACCCTAACCCTAGCACACAACGGAAACCCACCTCCAGCCCTATACCTTACCCTACGCTGTAGTCTACTGCTAGCCCGTATGCTAGCACTGACCCATGCGTAAGCACGTAGCCTGACCCTCCCACGTTTCCGTACCCTCAACTGTGCCCTAAGCCTTGACGTTCCCTAACCATAACCCTAGCCCAGAAAGGAAAACCACCACCAGCCCTAGACCTTACCCTACGGCGTAGCCTACTCCTGGCCTGTACGCTGACACTGACATATGCGTCAGCACGTAGCCTGACCCTCCCACGTTTCCGTACCGTCACCTGTGCCCTAAGCTTTGCCGTTCCCTAACCCTAACCCTAGCCCGGAACGGAAACCCACCACCAGCCCTAAACCTTTCCCTACGCCGTAGCCTACTCCTGGCCCTTACGCTGGCACTGACCCGTGCGTCAGCATGTAGACTGACACCCCAGGTTTCCATACCCTCACCTGGGCCCTAAACCTTGCCGTTCCCTAACACTAACCCTAGCCCGGAATGGAAACCCACCACCAGCCCTAAAACTTACCCCCATGCCATAGCATACTCCTGGCCCGTACGCTGGCACTGACCCGTGCGTCAGCACGTAGCCTGACCTTCCCACATTTCCGTACCCTCACCTGTTCCCTAAGCCTTGCTGTTCCCTAACCCTATCCCTAGAACGGAACGGAAACCCTCCACCAGCCCTGCACCTCACGTCCAAGCCATAGCCTAATCCTGGCCCGTACGCTGGCACTGACCCGTGCGGCAGCACGTAGCCTGACCCTCCCACGTTTCCGTACCCTCACCTGTGCCCTAAGCCTTACCGTTCCCTAACCCTAACCCTAGCCCGGAATGTAAACCCACCATCAGCCCTACACTTAACCCCGAAGCCTTAGCCTACTCCTGGCTGGTATGCTGGCACTGACACGTGCGTCAGCACGTAGCCTGACCCTCACACTTTTCCTTACCCTCACCTGTGCCCTAAGCCTTGCCGTTCCCTAACACTAACCCTAGCCCAGAACAGAAACCCACCACCAGCCCTAAACTCTACCCTACGCAGTAGCCTATTCCTGGCCCGTACGCTGGCACTGACACATTCGTCAGCACGTAGCCTGACCCTCCCACGTTTCCGTACCCTCACCTGTGCCCTAAGCCTTGACGTTCCCTAACCCTAACCCTAGCCCGGAACAGAGACCCATCACCAGCCCTACACCTTACCACCACGCCGTAGCCTGCTCCTGGCCCATATGCTGGCACTGAGCCGTGTGTCAGCACGTAGCCTGACCCTCCCACGATTCCATAACCTCACCTATGCCCTAAGACTTGCCATTCCCTAATCCTAATCCTAGCCCGGAACGGAAAACCACCCCCAGCCCTACACCTTACCCTATGCCGTAGCCTACACCTGGACCGCACGCGGGCACTGACCTGTGCTTCAGCATGTAGCCTGACCCTCCCATGTTACCGTACCCTCACCTGTGCCCTAAGCCTTGCCGTTCCCTAACTCTAACCCTAGCCCGGAACGGAAACCCACCACCAGCCCTAATGCTAACCCACAAGCCGTGGCTTACTCCTGGCCCGTACGCTGGCACTGACCGTGCGTCAGCACGTAGCCTGACCCTCCCACGTTTCCATACCATCACCTGTGCCCTAAGCCCTGCCGTTCCCTAACCCTAACCCTAGCCCTGCACAGAAACCCACCACCAGCCCTGCACTTTACCCTACGCCGTAGCCTACTCCTGGCCCGAACGCTGGCACTGACCCGTGTGTCAGCACGTAGCCTGACCCTCCCACGTTTCCGTACCCTCACCTGTGCCCTAAGCCTTGCTGTTCCCTAACCATAACCCTAGCCCGGAACGGAAACCCACCACCAGCCCTAAACCTTACCCACAAGCCGTAGCCTACACCTGGCCCGTACACTGGCACTGACCCGTGCGTCAGCACGTAGCCTGACCCTCCCACTTTCCGGTACCCTTACCTGAGCCCTAAGACTTGCCGTTCCCTAACCCTAACCCTAGACCGGAACGGAAACCCACCACCAGCCCTAGACCATTCGCTACGCCGTAGCCTACTCCTGGCCCGTACGCTGGCACTGACCCATGCGTCAGCACGTAGCCTGACCCTCCCACGTTTCCGTACCCTCACCTGTGCCCTATGCTTGCCGTTCCCTAACCCTAACCCTAGCACAGAACGGAAACCCACCTCCAGCCCTACACCTTACCCTATGCCGTAGCCTACACCTGGCCCGTACGTTGGCACTGACACTTTTGTCAGCACATAGCCTGCCTCGTCCACGTTTCCGTACCCTCACCTGTGCCCTAAGCCTTGACGTTCCCTTACCCTAACCCTATCCCGGAACGGAAAGCCACCACCAGCCCTACACCTTACCCCCAAGCTGTAGCCTACTCCTGGCCCGTATGCTGGCAGTGACCCGTGCGTCAGCACGTAGCCATACACTCCCACGTGTCTGTACCCTCACATGTGCCCTGAGCCTTGCCATTCCCTAACCGTAACCGTAGCCCGGAACGAAAACCCACCACCAGCCCTACACCTTACCCTATGCCGTAGCCTACACCTGGCCCATACGCGGGCAGTGACCTGTGTTTCAGCACGTAGCCTGGCCCTCCCACGTTTGCGGACCCTCACCTGTGCCCTAAGACTTGCCGTTCCCTAACCCTAACCCTAGCCCGGAACGGAAACCCACCACCAGCCCTACACATTTCCCTACGCCGTAGCCTATTCCTGGCTCATACGCAGGCACTGGCACTTTCATCAGCACTTAGCCTGACCCTCCCACGTTTCTGTACCCTCACCTGTGCCCTAAGCCTTGCCGTTCACTAACCCTAACCCTACACCGGAACGGAAAACGACCACCAGCCCTACAACTTACCCCCAAGCCGTAGCCTACTCCTGGCCGGAACGCTGGCACTGACACGTGCGTCAGCACGTAGCCTGACCCTCACACGTTTCCGTACCCTCACCTGTGCCCTAAGCCTTGCCGTTTCCTAACCCTAACCCTAGCCCGGAACGGAAACCCACCATCAGCCCTACACTTTACCCTACGCCGTAGCCTACTCCTGGCCCGTACGCTGGCACTGACCCGTGTGTCAGCACGTAGCGTGACCCTCCCACGTTTTCGTACCCTCTCCTTAGCACTAAGCCTTGCCGTTCCGTAACCCTAACCCTAGCCCGGAACGGAAACCCACCACCAGCCCTACACCTTTCCCAACGCTGTAGCCTATTCCTGGCTCGTACGCCGGCACTCACCGTTTCATCAGCACTTAGCCTGACCCTCCCACGTTTCCGTACCATCACCTGTGCCCTAAGCCTTGCCGTTCACTATCCCTAACCCTAGCCCGGAACGGAAACCCACCACCAGCCCTACACCTTACCCCCAAGCCATAGCCTACTCCTGGCCCGTTCGCTGGCACTGACCCGTGCGTCAGCACGTAGCCTGACCCTCCCACCTTTCCGTACCATCACCTGTGCCCTAAGCCTTGCCGTTCCCTCACCCTCACCCTAGCCGGGAACAGAAACCCATCAGCAGCCCTATACCTTGCCCTACGCCGTAGCCTACTCCTGGCACGTACGCTGGCACTGACACATGCGTCAGCACGTAGCCTGACCCTCACACGTTTCCGTACCCTCACCTCTGCCCTAAACCTTGCCGTTACCTAACCCTAAACCTAGTCCGGAAATGAAACCCACCACCAGCTATACAGCTTACCCCCAAGCCTTAGCCTATTCGTGGCCCGTACGATGGCACTGACACATGCGTCAGCATGTAGCCTGACCCTCCCACGTTTCCTTACCCTCACCTGTGCCCTAAGCCTTGCCGTTCCCTAACCCTAGCCCTAGCCCTGAACGGAAACCCACCACCAGCCCTACACCTAATCCCCAAGCCGTAGCTTACTACTGGCCAGTATGCTGGCACTGACCCGTGCATCATCACGTAGCCTGACCCTCCCACGTTTCCGTACCCTCACCTGTGCCCTAAGCCTTGCCGTTCCCTAACGCTAACCGTAGCCCGGAACGGAAAACCACCACCAGCCCTACAACTTACCCCCAAGCCGTAGCCTACTCCTGGCCCGTACGCTGGCACAGACCCGTGCGTCAGCACGAATCCTGACCGTCCCACTTTTCCGTACCCTCACCTGTGCCCTAAGCCTTGCCGTTCCCTTACCCTAACCCTAGCCCGGAACGGAAACCCACCACACGCCCTACACCTTACCCTATGCCGTAGCCTACTCCTTGCCCGTACCCTGGCACTGACCCTTGCTTCAGCACGTAGCCATACCCTCCCACGTTTCCGTACCCTCACATGTGCCCTAAGCCTTGCCATTCCCTAACCGTAACCGTAGCCCGGAATGAAAACCCACCACCAGCCCTAAACCTTACACTACGCCGTAGCCTACTCCTGGCCCGTACGCTGGAACTGACCCGTGCGTCAGCACGTAACCTGACCCTCCCACGTTTCCGTACCCTCACCTGTGCCCTAAGCCTTGCCGTTCCCTAACCCTAACCCTAACCCGGAACGGAAACCCACCACCATCCCTAAACCTTTCCCTACTGGGTAGCCTATTCCTCGCCCGTACCCTCGCACTGACCCGTGCGTCAGCATGTAGTTTGACCCTCCCACGTTTCCGTAACCTCACGTGGGCCCTAAGCCTTGCCATTCCCTGACACTAACCTTAGCCCGGAAGGGAAACCCACCACCAGCCCTACACCTTACCCTACGCCGTAGCCTACACCTGGCCCATACGCGGGCACTGACCTGTGCTTCAGCACGTAGCCTGACCCTCCCACGTTTGCAGACCCTCACCTGTGCCCTAAGCCTTGCCTTTCCCTAACCCTAACCCTAGCCCGGAACGGAAACACACCACCAGCCCTACACCTTTCCCAACGCCGTAGCCTATTCCTGGCTCGTACGCCGGCACTCACCGTTTCATCAGCACGTAGCCTGACCCTCCCACGTTTCCGTACTGTCACCTGTGCCCTAAGCCTTGCCATTCCCTAACCCTAACCCTAGCCCGGAACGGAAACCCACCACCAGCCCTACACCTAACCCCCAAGCCGTAGCTTACTCCTGGCCAGTACGCTGGCACTGACCCGTGCATCATCACGTAGCCTGACCCTCCCACGTTTCTGTACCCTCACCTGTGCCCTAAGCCATGCCGTTCCCTAACCCTAAACGTAAGCCGGAACGGAAACCCACCACCAGCCCTACACCTTACCCCCAAGCCGTAGCCTACTCCTGGCCCGTACGCTGGCACAGACCCGTGCGTCAGCACGAATCCTGACCCTCCCACGTTTCCGGACCCTCACCTGTGCCCTAAGCCTTGCCGTTCCCTAACCCTAACCCTAGCCCGGAACCGAAACCCACCACCAGCCCTACACCTTTCCCTACGCCGTAGCCTATTCCTGGCTCATACGCAGTCACTGACCCTTTCATCAGCAAGTAGACTGACCCTCCCACGTTTCCGTACCCTCACCTGTGCCCTAAGCCTTGCCGTTCACTAACCCTAACCCTAGCCCGGAACGGAAACCCACCACCAGCCCTACACCATACTCTATGCCGTAGCTTACACCTGGCCCGTACGCGGGCACTGACCTGTGCTTCAGCACGTAGCCTGACCCTCCCATGTTACCGTACGCTCACCTGTGCCCTAAGCCTTGCCGTTCCCTAACCCTAAACCTAGCCCGGCACGGAATCCCACCACCAGCTCTACACCTTATCGTATGCCGTAGCCTAGTCCTAGCCCGTACGCTGGCACTGACCCGTGCGTCAGCATGTAGCCTGACCCTCTCACGTTTCCGTAACCTCACCTGTGCCCTAAGCCTTGCCGTTCCCTAACCCTAACCCTAGCCCGGAACAGAAACCCACCACCAGCCCTACACCTTACCCCAAGCCGTAGCCTATTCCTGGCCCGTACGCAGGCACTGACCCTTTCATCAGCACGTAGCCTGACCCTCCCACGTTTCTGTACCCTCATCTGTGCCCTAAGCCTTGCCGTTCCGTAAACCTAAACCTAGCTCGGAACGGAAACCCACCACCAGCCCTACAACTTACCCCCAAGCCGTAGCCTACTCCTGGCCCGTTCGGTGGCACTAACCCTAGCATCAGGAAGTAGCCTGACCCTCCCACGTTTCTGTACCCTCACCCATGCCCTAAGCCTTGCCGTTCCATAACCCTAACCCTAGCCCGGAACGGAAACCCACCAACAGCCCTACAACTTACCCCCAAGCCGTAGCCTACTCCTGGCCCATATGCTGTCACTGACCCGTGCGTCAGCACGTAGCGTGACCCTCCCACGTTTCCGTACCCTCACCTGTGCCCTAAGCCTTGCCGTTCCCTAACCCTAACCCTAGCCCGGAAAGGAAACCCACCACAAGCCCTACACCTTTCCCTACGCCGTAGCCTATTCTTGGCTCATACTCAGGCACTGACACTTTCATCAGCACGTAGCCTGACCCTCCCATGTTGACGTACCCTCACCTGTGCCCTAAGCCTTGCCGTTCACTAACCCTAACACTAGCCCGGAACGGAAACCCACCTCCAGCCCTACACCTTAACCCCAAGCCGTAGCCTACTCCTGGCCGGTACGCTGGCACTGACACGTGCGTCAGCACGTAGCCTGACCCTCACACGTTTCTGTACCCTCACCTGTGCCCTAAGCCTTGCCGTTCCCTAACCCTAACCCTAGCCCGGAACAGAAACCCACCAACAGCCCTACACCTTACCACCACGCCGTAGCCTACTCCTGGCCCATATGCTGGCAGTGACCCGTGCGTCAGCACGTAGCCTGACCCTTCCACCTTTCCGTAACCTTACATGTGCCCTAAGCCTTGCCATTCCCTATCCCTAACCCTAGCCCTGATCGGAAACCCACCACCAGCCCTACACCTTATCGTATGCCGTAGCCTAGTCCTGGCCAGTACGTTGGCACTGACCCATGCGTCAGCATGTAGCCTGACCCTCCCACGTTTCCGTACCCTCGCCTGTGCCCTAAGCCTTGCGGTTCCCTAACCCTAACCCTAGCCCGGAACGGAAACCCACCACAATCCCTACACCTTACCATACGCCGTAGCCTACTCCTGGCCCGAACGCTGGCACTGACCCATGAGTCAGCATGTAGACTGACCCTCCCACGTTTCTGTACCCTCACCGGTGCCCTAAGCCTTGCCGTTCCCTCACCCTAACCCTAGCCAAGAAGGGAAACCCACCAGCAGCCCTAAACCTTACCCTACACCATAGCCTACTCCTGGCCGGTACGCTGGCACTGACTGGTGCGTCAGCACGTAGGCTGACCCTCCCACGTTTCTCTACCCTCACATGTGCCCTAAGCCTTGCCGTTCCCTAACCCTTACCCTAGCCCGGAACGGAAACCCACCACCAGGCCTACACGTTACCCCCAAGCCCTAGCCTATTCCGGGCCCGTACGCTGGCACTGACACGTGCGTCAGCACGTAGCCTGACCCTCCCACGATTCCGTACCCTCACCTGTGCCCTAAGCCTTTCCGTTCCCTAACCCTAAACCTAGACCGGTACGGAAACCCACCACCAGCCCTACACCTTACCACCAAGCCGTAGCCTACTCCTGGCCCATACGCTGGCACTGACCCGTGCGTCAGCAAGTAGCCTGACCCTCTCACGTTTCTGTACCCTCACCTGTGCCGTAAGCCTTCCGGTTCCCTAACCCTAACCAAGCCGGGAACGGAAACCCACCACCAGCCCTCCACCTTACCCTACGCCGTAGCCTACACCTGGCCCGTACGCAGGCACTGACCCGTGCGTCAGCACGTAGCCTGACCCTACCACGTTTCCGTACCCTCACCTGTGCCCTAAGCCTTGCGTTCCATAACCCTAACCCTAGCCCGGAACGGAAACCCACCACCAGCCCTAAACCTTTCCCTACGCCGTAGCCTACTCCTGGCCCGTACGCTGGCACTGACCCATGCGTCAGCACGTAGTCTGACCCACCCACGTTTCCGTACCCTCACCTGTGCCCTAATCCTTGCCGTTCCCTAAGCCTAACCCTAGCACAGAACGGAAACCCACCACGAGCCCTAAACCTTACCCTACGCTGTAGCCTACTCCTGGCCCGTACACTGGCACTGACGACTGCGTCAGCACGTAGCATGACCCCCCCACGTTTCCGCACCCTCACCTGTGCCCTAAGTCTTGCCGTTCCCTCACCCTAACCCTAGCCAGGAACGGAAACCCACCACCAGCCCTACACCTTACCCTACGCCGTAGCCTACTCCTGGCCCGTACGCTGGCACTGACCCGTGCGTCAGCATGTAGCCTGACCCTCCCACATTTCCGTACCCTCACCTGTGCCCTAAGCTTTGCCGTTCCCTAACCCTAACCCTAGACAGGAACGGAAACCCACCACCAGTCCTACACTCTATCCTACGCCGTAGCCTATTCCTGGCCTGTACGCTGGCACTGACCCGTGCGTCAGCACGTAGCCTGACCCTCCCACGTTTCCGTACCCTCACCTGTGCCCTAAGCATTGACGTTCGCTAACCCTAACCCTAGCCCGGAACAGAAACCCACCACCAGCCCTACACCTTACCACCACGCCGTAGCCTACTCCTGGCCCATAGGCGGGTAATGACCTGTGCTTCAGCACGTAGCCTAACCCTCCCATGTTACCGTACCCTCACCTGTGCCTTAAGCCTTGCCGTTCCCTAACCCTAACCCTAGCCCGGAACGAAAACCCACCACCAGCCTTACACCTTACCCTACGCCGTAGCCTACTCCTGGCCCATACGCTGGCAGTGAACCGTACGTCAGCACGTAGCCTGAAGCTCCCACGTTTCCGTACCCTCACCTGTGCCCTAAGCCTTGCCGTTCCCTAACCCTATCCCTAGCCCGGAATGGAAAACCACCACCAGCCCTACACCTTACCCCCAAGCCGTAGCCTACTCCTGGCCCGTACGCTGGAACTGACCCATGCGTCAGCACGTAGCCTGACCCTCCCACGTTTGCGGAACCTCACCTGAGCCCTAAGCCTTGCCGTTCCCTAACCCTAACCCTAGCCCTGAATGGAAACACACCACCAGCCCTACACCTTTCCCTACACCGTAGTCTATTCCTGGCTCGTACGCAGGCACTGACACTTTCATCAGCACGTAGCCTGACACTCCCACGTTTCCGTACCCTCACCTGTGCCCGAAGCCTTGCAGTTCACTAACCCTAACCCTAGCCCAGAACAGAAACCCACCACAAGCCCTACAACTTACCCCCAAGCCGTAGCCTACTCCTGATCCATACGCTGGCACTGACCCGTGCGTCAGAATGTATCCTGTCCCTACCACGTTGCCGTACACTCACCTGTGCCCTAAGCCTTGCCGTTCCCTAAACCTAACCCTAGCCCGGAACAGAAAAGCACCACAAGCCCTAACCTTAACCCCAATTTGTAGCCTACTCCTGGTCCATACGCTGGCACTGAACTGTGTGTCATCACGTAGCCTGACCTTCCAACATTACCGTACCCTCACCTGTGCCCTAAGCCTTGCCGTTCCATAACCCTAACCCTAGACCGGAACGGAAACCCAACACCAGACCTAGACCTTACCCTACGGCATAGACTACTCCTGGACTGTACGCTGACAATGAACCGTGCGTCAGCATGTAGCCTGACCCTCCCACGTTTCCATACCCTCACCTCTGCCCTAAGCCTTGCCGTTCCCTTACCCGAACCCTGGCCCGGAACGGAAACCCACCACCAGCCCTACACCTTACCCTACACCGTAGCCTACTTCTTGCCCGTACGCTGGCACTGACCCGTGCATCAGTTCGTAGCCTGAACCTCCAACGTTTCCGTAACCTCACCTGTGCCCTAAACCTTGCCGTTCCCTAACCCTAACCCTAGCCCTGAACGGAAACCCACCACCAGCCCTACACCTTACCCTACGGCGTAGCCTACTCCTGGCCCGTACGCTGGCACTGACCCGTGCGTCAGTTCGTAGCCTGACCCTCCAACGTTTCCGTAACCTCACCTGTGCCCTAAACCTTGCCGTTCCCTAACCCTAACCCTAGCCCTGAACGGAAACCCACCACCAGCCCTACACCTTACCCTAAGGCGTAGCCTACTCCTGGCCCGTATGCTGGCACTGACCCGTGCATCAGTTCGTAGCCTAACCCTCCAACGTTTCCGTAACCTCACCTGTGCCCTAAACCTTGCCGTTCCCTAACCCTAACCCTAGCCCTGAACGGAAACCCACCACTAGCCCTACACCTTACCCTACGGCGTAGCCTACTCCTGGCCTGTACGCTGGCACTGAACCGTGCGTCAGCATGTAGCCTGACCCTCCCACGTATCCGTACCCTCACCAGTGCCCTAAGCCTTGCCGTTCCGTAACCCTAACCCTAGCCCGGAACGGAAACGGACCACCAGCCCTACATCTTACCCCCAAGCCGTAGACTACTCCTGGCCCATACGCTGGCACTGACCCGTGGGTCAGCAAGTAGCCTGACCCTCCCACGTTTCCGTACCCTCACCTGTGCCCTTAGATTTGCCGTTCCCTAACCGTAACCCTAGCCCAGAACGGAAACCCACCACCTGCCCTACACCTTACCCTACGCCGTGGCCTATTCCTGGCCCTTACGCTGGCACTGACCCAGGCGTCAGCACGTAGCCTGATACTCACACGTTTCCGTACCCTCACCTGTGCCCTAAGCCTTGCCGTTCCGTAACCCTAACCCTAGCCAGGAACGGAAATCCACCACCAGGCCTACACCTTAGCCTACGCCGTAGCCTACTCCTGGCCCGTACGCTGACACTGACCCGTGCGTCAGCACGTAGCCTGACACTCCCACGTTTCCATACCCTCACCTGTGCCCAAAGCTTTGCCGTTCCCTAACAATAACCCTAGCCCGGAATGGAAACCCACCACCAGCCCTATACCTTTCCCTACGCCGTAGCCTACTCCTGGCCCGTACGCTGGCACTGACCCGTGCGTCAGCATGTACACTGACCCCCCCACGTTTCCATACGCTCACCTGGGCCCTAGAACTTGCCGTTCCCTAACCCTAACCCTAGCCCTGAACGTAAACCCACCACCAGCCCTACACATTACCCTACGCCGTAGCCTACTCCTGGCCCAAACGCTGGCTTTGACACGTGTGTAAGCACGTAGCCTGACCCTCCCGCGTTTCCGTACCCTCAACTGTGCCCTAAGCCTTGCCGTTCCCTAACCCTAACCCTAGCCCGGAACGGAAACCCACCACCAGCCCTACACTTTACCCTACGCTGTAGCCTACTCCCGGCCCATACGGTGGCACTGACCCGTGACTCAGCACGTAGCCTGACCTTCCCACATTTCCGTACCCTCACCTTTGCCCTAAGCCTTGCCGTTCCCTAACCCTAACCCTAGTATGGAACGGAAACCCAACACCAGCCCTACAACTAACGCCCAAGCCATAGCGTAGTCCTGGCCCGTACGCTGGCACTGACCCGTGCGGCAGCACGTAGCCTGACCCTCCCACATTTCCGTACCCTCACCTGTGCCCTAAGCCTTGCCGTTGCCTAACCCTAACCCTAGCCCGAAACGGAAACTCACCACCAGCCCTACAACTTACCCCCAAGCCGTAGCCTACTCCTGGTCCGTACACTGGCACTGACCCATGCATCAGCACGTAGCCTGACCCTCTCACCTTTCCGTACCCTCACCTGTGCCATAAGCCTTGCCGTTGCCTAACCCTAACCCTAGCCCGAAACGGAATCTCACCAACAGCCCTACACCTTACCCCCAAGCCGTAGCCTACTCCTGGTCCGTCCACTGGCACTGACTCGTGCGTCAGCACGTAGCCTGAACCTCCCACGTTTCCGTACCCTCACCTGTGCCCTAAGACTTGACGTTCCCTAACCCTAACGCTAGCCCGGAACGGAAACCCACCACCAGCCCTAAACCTTTCCCTATGCCGTAGCCTACTCCTGGCCCGTACGCTGGCACTGACCTGTGCGTCAGCATGTAGACAGACACCCCCAAGTTTCCATACCCTCACCTGGGCCATAAAGCTTGCCGTTCCCTAACCCTAACCCTAGCCCGGAACGGAAACCCACCACCAGACCTACAACTAACGCACAAGCCAATGCCTAGTCCTGGCCCGTACGCTGGCACTGACCCATGCGGCAGCACGTAGCCTGACCCTCCCAAGTTTCCGTACCCTCACCAGTGCCCTAAGCCTTGCCGTTGCCTAACCCAAACCCTAGCCCGAAACGGAAACCCACCACCAGCCCTACAACTTACCCCCAAGCCGTAGCCTACTCCTGGTCCGTACACTGGCACTGACCCGTGCTTCAGAACGTATCCTGACCCTGCCAAGTTGCCGTACCCTCACCTGTGCCCTAAACCTTGCCTTTCCCTAACCGTAACCCTAGCCCGGAACGGAAACCCACCACCAGCCCTAGACCATTCCCTACGCCGTAGCCTACTCCTGGCCCGTACGCTGGCACTGACCCATGCGTCAGCACGTAGCCTGACCCTCCCACGTTTCTGTACCCTCACCTGTGCCCTATGCTTGCCGTTCCCTAACCCTAACCCTAGCACAGAACGGAAACCCACCTCCAGCCCTACACCTTACCCTATGCCGTAGCCTACACCTGGCCCGTACGTTGGCACTGACACTTTTGTCAGCACATAGCCTGCCTCGTCCACGTTTCCGTACCCTCACCTGTGCCCTAAGCCTTGACGTTCCCTTACCCTAACCCTATCCTGGAACGGAAAGCCACCACCAGCCCTACACCTTACCCCCAAGCTGTAGCCTACTCCTGGCCCGTATGCTGGCACTGACCCGTGCGTCAGCACGTAGCCTGACCCTCCCACGTTTCCGTACCCTCACCTGTGCCCTATGCCTTGCCGTTCCCTAACCCTAACCCTAGCACACAACGGAAACCCACCTCCAGCCCTATACCTTACCCTACGCTGTAGTCTACTGCTAGCCCGTATGCTAGCACTGACCCATGCGTAAGCACGTAGCCTGACCCTCCCACGTTTCCGTACCCTCAACTGTGCCCTAAGCCTTGACGTTCCCTAACCATAACCCTAGCCCAGAAAGGAAAACCACCACCAGCCCTAGACCTTACCCTACGGCGTAGCCTACTCCTGGCCTGTACGCTGACACTGACATATGCGTCAGCACGTAGCCTGACCCTCCCACGTTTCCGTACCGTCACCTGTGCCCTAAGCTTTGCCGTTCCCTAACCCTAACCCTAGCCCGGAACGGAAACCCACCACCAGCCCTAAACCTTTCCCTACGCCGTAGCCTACTCCTGGCCCTTACGCTGGCACTGACCCGTGCGTCAGCATGTAGACTGACACCCCAGGTTTCCATACCCTCACCTGGGCCCTAAACCTTGCCGTTCCCTAACACTAACCCTAGCCCGGAATGGAAACCCACCACCAGCCCTAAAACTTACCCCCATGCCATAGCATACTCCTGGCCCGTACGCTGGCACTGACCCGTGCGTCAGCACGTAGCCTGACCTTCCCACATTTCCGTACCCTCACCTGTTCCCTAAGCCTTGCTGTTCCCTAACCCTATCCCTAGAACGGAACGGAAACCCTCCACCAGCCCTGCACCTCACGTCCAAGCCATAGCCTAATCCTGGCCCGTACGCTGGCACTGACCCGTGCGGCAGCACGTAGCCTGACCCTCCCACGTTTCCGTACCCTCACCTGTGCCCTAAGCCTTACCGTTCCCTAACCCTAACCCTAGCCCGGAATGTAAACCCACCATCAGCCCTACACTTAACCCCGAAGCCTTAGCCTACTCCTGGCTGGTATGCTGGCACTGACACGTGCGTCAGCACGTAGCCTGACCCTCACACTTTTCCTTACCCTCACCTGTGCCCTAAGCCTTGCCGTTCCCTAACACTAACCCTAGCCCAGAACAGAAACCCACCACCAGCCCTAAACTCTACCCTACGCAGTAGCCTATTCCTGGCCCGTACGCTGGCACTGACACATTCGTCAGCACGTAGCCTGACCCTCCCACGTTTCCGTACCCTCACCTGTGCCCTAAGCCTTGACGTTCCCTAACCCTAACCCTAGCCCGGAACAGAGACCCATCACCAGCCCTACACCTTACCACCACGCCGTAGCCTGCTCCTGGCCCATATGCTGGCACTGAGCCGTGTGTCAGCACGTAGCCTGACCCTCCCACGATTCCATAACCTCACCTATGCCCTAAGACTTGCCATTCCCTAATCCTAATCCTAGCCCGGAACGGAAAACCACCCCCAGCCCTACACCTTACCCTATGCCGTAGCCTACACCTGGACCGCACGCGGGCACTGACCTGTGCTTCAGCATGTAGCCTGACCCTCCCATGTTACCGTACCCTCACCTGTGCCCTAAGCCTTGCCGTTCCCTAACTCTAACCCTAGCCCGGAACGGAAACCCACCACCAGCCCTAATCCTAACCCACAAGCCGTGGCTTACTCCTGGCCCGTACGCTGGCACTGACCGTGCGTCAGCACGTAGCCTGACCCTCCCACGTTTCCATACCATCACCTGTGCCCTAAGCCCTGCCGTTCCCTAACCCTAACCCTAGCCCTGCACAGAAACCCACCACCAGCCCTGCACTTTACCCTACGCCGTAGCCTACTCCTGGCCCGAACGCTGGCACTGACCCGTGTGTCAGCACGTAGCCTGACCCTCCCACGTTTCCGTACCCTCACCTGTGCCCTAAGCCTTGCTGTTCCCTAACCATAACCCTAGCCCGGAACGGAAACCCACCACCAGCCCTAAACCTTACCCACAAGCCGTAGCCTACACCTGGCCCGTACACTGGCACTGACCCGTGCGTCAGCACGTAGCCTGACCCTCCCACTTTCCGGTACCCTTACCTGAGCCCTAAGACTTGCCGTTCCCTAACCCTAACCCTAGACCGGAACGGAAACCCACCACCAGCCCTAGACCATTCCCTACGCCGTAGCCTACTCCTGGCCCGTACGCTGGCACTGACCCATGCGTCAGCACGTAGCCTGACCCTCCCACGTTTCCGTACCCTCACCTGTGCCCTATGCTTGCCGTTCCCTAACCCTAACCCTAGCACAGAACGGAAACCCACCTCCAGCCCTACACCTTACCCTATGCCGTAGCCTACACCTGGCCCGTACGTTGGCACTGACACTTTTGTCAGCACATAGCCTGCCTCGTCCACGTTTCCGTACCCTCACCTGTGCCCTAAGCCTTGACGTTCCCTTACCCTAACCCTATCCCGGAACGGAAAGCCACCACCAGCCCTACACCTTACCCCCAAGCTGTAGCCTACTCCTGGCCCGTATGCTGGCAGTGACCCGTGCGTCAGCACGTAGCCATACACTCCCACGTGTCTGTACCCTCACATGTGCCCTGAGCCTTGCCATTCCCTAACCGTAACCGTAGCCCGGAACGAAAACACACCACCAGCCCTACACCTTACCCTATGCCGTAGCCTACACCTGGCCCATACGCGGGCAGTGACCTGTGTTTCAGCACGTAGCCTGGCCCTCCCACGTTTGCGGACCCTCACCTGTGCCCTAAGACTTGCCGTTCCCTAACCCTAACCCTAGCCCGGAACGGAAACCCACCACCAGCCCTACACATTTCCCTACGCCGTAGCCTATTCCTGGCTCATACGCAGGCACTGGCACTTTCATCAGCACTTAGCCTGACCCTCCCACGTTTCTGTACCCTCACCTGTGCCCTAAGCCTTGCCGTTCACTAACCCTAACCCTACACCGGAACGGAAAACGACCACCAGCCCTACAACTTACCCCCAAGCCGTAGCCTACTCCTGGCCGGAACGCTGGCACTGACACGTGCGTCAGCACGTAGCCTGACCCTCACACGTTTCCGTACCCTCACCTGTGCCCTAAGCCTTGCCGTTTCCTAACCCTAACCCTAGCCCGGAACGGAAACCCACCATCAGCCCTACACTTTACCCTACGCCGTAGCCTACTCCTGGCCCGTACGCTGGCACTGACCCGTGTGTCAGCACGTAGCGTGACCCTCCCACGTTTTCGTACCCTCTCCTTAGCACTAAGCCTTGCCGTTCCGTAACCCTAACCCTAGCCCGGAACGGAAACCCACCACCAGCCCTACACCTTTCCCAACGCTGTAGCCTATTCCTGGCTCGTACGCCGGCACTCACCGTTTCATCAGCACTTAGCCTGACCCTCCCACGTTTCCGTACCATCACCTGTGCCCTAAGCCTTGCCGTTCACTATCCCTAACCCTAGCCCGGAACGGAAACCCACCACCAGCCCTACACCTTACCCCCAAGCCATAGCCTACTCCTGGCCCGTTCGCTGGCACTGACCCGTGCGTCAGCACGTAGCCTGACCCTCCCACCTTTCCGTACCATCACCTGTGCCCTAAGCCTTGCCGTTCCCTCACCCTCACCCTAGCCGGGAACAGAAACCCATCAGCAGCCCTATACCTTGCCCTACGCCGTAGCCTACTCCTGGCACGTACGCTGGCACTGACACATGCGTCAGCACGTAGCCTGACCCTCACACGTTTCCGTACCCTCACCTCTGCCCTAAACCTTGCCGTTACCTAACCCTAAACCTAGTCCGGAAATGAAACCCACCACCAGCTATACAGCTTACCCCCAAGCCTTAGCCTATTCGTGGCCCGTACGATGGCACTGACACATGCGTCAGCATGTAGCCTGACCCTCCCACGTTTCCTTACCCTCACCTGTGCCCTAAGCCTTGCCGTTCCCTAACCCTAACCCTAGCCCGGAACGGAAACCCACCACCAGCCCTACACCTAATCCCCAAGCCGTAGCTTACTACTGGCCAGTATGCTGGCACTGACCCGTGCATCATCACGTAGCCTGACCCTCCCACGTTTCCGTACCCTCACCTGTGCCCTAAGCCTTGCCGTTCCCTAACGCTAACCGTAGCCCGGAACGGAAAACCACCACCAGCCCTACAACTTACCCCCAAGCCGTAGCCTACTCCTGGCCCGTACGCTGGCACAGACCCGTGCGTCAGCACGAATCCTGACCGTCCCACTTTTCCGTACCCTCACCCGTGCCCTAAGCCTTGCCGTTCCCTTACCCTAACCCTAGCCCGGAACGGAAACCCACCACACGCCCTACACCTTACCCTATGCCGTAGCCTACTCCTTGCCCGTACCCTGGCACTGACCCTTGCTTCAGCACGTAGCCATACCCTCCCACGTTTCCGTACCCTCACATGTGCCCTAAGCCTTGCCATTCCCTAACCGTAACCGTAGCCCGGAATGAAAACCCACCACCAGCCCTAAACCTTACACTACGCCGTAGCCTACTCCTGGCCCGTACGCTGGAACTGACCCGTGCGTCAGCACGTAACCTGACCCTCCCACGTTTCCGTACCCTCACCTGTGCCCTAAGCCTTGCCGTTCCCTAACCCTAACCCTAACCCGGAACGGAAACCCACCACCATCCCTAAACCTTTCCCTACTGGGTAGCCTATTCCTCGCCCGTACCCTCGCACTGACCCGTGCGTCAGCATGTAGTTTGACCCTCCCACGTTTCCGTAACCTCACGTGGGCCCTAAGCCTTGCCATTCCCTGACACTAACCTTAGCCCGGAAGGGAAACCCACCACCAGCCCTACACCTTACCCTACGCCGTAGCCTACACCTGGCCCATACGCGGGCACTGACCTGTGCTTCAGCACGTAGCCTGACCCTCCCACGTTTGCAGACCCTCACCTGTGCCCTAAGCCTTGCCTTTCCCTAACCCTAACCCTAGCCCGGAACGGAAACACACCACCAGCCCTACACCTTTCCCAACGCCGTAGCCTATTCCTGGCTCGTACGCCGGCACTCACCGTTTCATCAGCACGTAGCCTGACCCTCCCACGTTTCCGTACTGTCACCTGTGCCCTAAGCCTTGCCATTCCCTAACCCTAACCCTAGCCCGGAACGGAAACCCACCACCAGCCCTACACCTAACCCCCAAGCCGTAGCTTACTCCTGGCCAGTACGCTGGCACTGACCCGTGCATCATCACGTAGCCTGACCCTCCCACGTTTCTGTACCCTCACCTGTGCCCTAAGCCATGCCGTTCCCTAACCCTAAACGTAAGCCGGAACGGAAACCCACCACCAGCCCTACACCTTACCCCCAAGCCGTAGCCTACTCCTGGCCCGTACGCTGGCACAGACCCGTGCGTCAGCACGAATCCTGACCCTCCCACGTTTCCGGACCCTCACCTGTGCCCTAAGCCTTGCCGTTCCCTAACCCTAACCCTAGCCCGGAACCGAAACCCACCACCAGCCCTACACCTTTCCCTACGCCGTAGCCTATTCCTGGCTCATACGCAGTCACTGACCCTTCCATCAGCAAGTAGACTGACCCTCCCACGTTTCCGTACCCTCACCTGTGCCCTAAGCCTTGCCGTTCACTAACCCTAACCCTAGCCCGGAACGGAAACCCACCACCAGCCCTACACCATACTCTATGCCGTAGCTTACACCTGGCCCGTACGCGGGCACTGACCTGTGCTTCAGCACGTAGCCTGACCCTCCCATGTTACCGTACGCTCACCTGTGCCCTAAGCCTTGCCGTTCCCTAACCCTAAACCTAGCCCGGCACGGAATCCCACCACCAGCTCTACACCTTATCGTATGCCGTAGCCTAGTCCTAGCCCGTACGCTGGCACTGACCCGTGCGTCAGCATGTAGCCTGACCCTCTCACGTTTCCGTAACCTCACCTGTGCCCTAAGCCTTGCCGTTCCCTAACCCTAACCCTAGCCCGGAACAGAAACCCACCACCAGCCCTACACCTTACCCCAAGCCGTAGCCTATTCCTGGCCCGTACGCAGGCACTGACCCTTTCATCAGCACGTAGCCTGACCCTCCCACGTTTCTGTACCCTCATCTGTGCCCTAAGCCTTGCCGTTCCGTAAACCTAAACCTAGCTCGGAACGGAAACCCACCACCAGCCCTACAACTTACCCCCAAGCCGTAGCCTACTCCTGGCCCGTTCGGTGGCACTAACCCTAGCATCAGGAAGTAGCCTGACCCTCCCACGTTTCTGTACCCTCACCCATGCCCTAAGCCTTGCCGTTCCATAACCCTAACCCTAGCCCGGAACGGAAACCCACCAACAGCCCTACAACTTACCCCCAAGCCGTAGCCTACTCCTGGCCCATATGCTGTCACTGACCCGTGCGTCAGCACGTAGCGTGACCCTCCCACGTTTCCGTACCCTCACCTGTGCCCTAAGCCTTGCCGTTCCCTAACCCTAACCCTAGCCCGGAAAGGAAACCCACCACAAGCCCTACACCTTTCCCTACGCCGTAGCCTATTCTTGGCTCATACTCAGGCACTGACACTTTCATCAGCACGTAGCCTGACCCTCCCATGTTGACGTACCCTCACCTGTGCCCTAAGCCTTGCCGTTCACTAACCCTAACACTAGCCCGGAACGGAAACCCACCTCCAGCCCTACACCTTAACCCCAAGCCGTAGCCTACTCCTGGCCGGTACGCTGGCACTGACACGTGCGTCAGCACGTAGCCTGACCCTCACACGTTTCTGTACCCTCACCTGTGCCCTAAGCCTTGCCGTTCCCTAACCCTAACCCTAGCCCGGAACAGAAACCCACCAACAGCCCTACACCTTACCACCACGCCGTAGCCTACTCCTGGCCCATATGCTGGCAGTGACCCGTGCGTCAGCACGTAGCCTGACCCTTCCACCTTTCCGTAACCTTACATGTGCCCTAAGCCTTGCCATTCCCTATCCCTAACCCTAGCCCTGATCGGAAACCCACCACCAGCCCTACACCTTATCGTATGCCGTAGCCTAGTCCTGGCCAGTACGTTGGCACTGACCCATGCGTCAGCATGTAGCCTGACCCTCCCACGTTTCCGTACCCTCGCCTGTGCCCTAAGCCTTGCGGTTCCCTAACCCTAACCCTAGCCCGGAACGGAAACCCACCACAATCCCTACACCTTACCATACGCCGTAGCCTACTCCTGGCCCGAACGCTGGCACTGACCCATGAGTCAGCATGTAGACTGACCCTCCCACGTTTCTGTACCCTCACCGGTGCCCTAAGCCTTGCCGTTCCCTCACCCTAACCCTAGCCAAGAAGGGAAACCCACCAGCAGCCCTAAACCTTACCCTACACCATAGCCTACTCCTGGCCGGTACGCTGGCACTGACTGGTGCGTCAGCACGTAGGCTGACCCTCCCACGTTTCTCTACCCTCACATGTGCCCTAAGCCTTGCCGTTCCCTAACCCTTACCCTAGCCCGGAACGGAAACCCACCACCAGGCCTACACGTTACCCCCAAGCCCTAGCCTATTCCGGGCCCGTACGCTGGCACTGACACGTGCGTCAGCACGTAGCCTGACCCTCCCACGATTCCGTACCCTCACCTGTGCCCTAAGCCTTTCCGTTCCCTAACCCTAAACCTAGACCGGTACGGAAACCCACCACCAGCCCTACACCTTACCACCAAGCCGTAGCCTACTCCTGGCCCATACGCTGGCACTGACCCGTGCGTCAGCAAGTAGCCTGACCCTCTCACGTTTCTGTACCCTCACCTGTGCCGTAAGCCTTCCGGTTCCCTAACCCTAACCAAGCCGGGAACGGAAACCCACCACCAGCCCTCCACCTTACCCTACGCCGTAGCCTACACCTGGCCCGTACGCAGGCACTGACCCGTGCGTCAGCACGTAGCCTGACCCTACCACGTTTCCGTACCCTCACCTGTGCCCTAAGCCTTGCGTTCCATAACCCTAACCCTAGCCCGGAACGGAAACCCACCACCAGCCCTAAACCTTTCCCTACGCCGTAGCCTACTCCTGGCCCGTACGCTGGCACTGACCCATGCGTCAGCACGTAGTCTGACCCACCCACGTTTCCGTACCCTCACCTGTGCCCTAATCCTTGCCGTTCCCTAAGCCTAACCCTAGCACAGAACGGAAACCCACCACGAGCCCTAAACCTTACCCTACGCTGTAGCCTACTCCTGGCCCGTACACTGGCACTGACGACTGCGTCAGCACGTAGCATGACCCCCCCACGTTTCCGCACCCTCACCTGTGCCCTAAGTCTTGCCGTTCCCTCACCCTAACCCTAGCCAGGAACGGAAACCCACCACCAGCCCTACACCTTACCCTACGCCATAGCTTACTCCTGGCTCGTACGCTGGAACTGACGCGTGCGTCAGCACATAGCCTGACCCTCCCACGTTTCCGTACCTTCACCTGTTCCCTAAGCCTTGCCGTTCCCTAACCCTAACTCTAGCCCGGAACGGAAACCCACCACCAGCCCTACAACTTACCCACAAGCCGTAGCCTACTCCTGGCCCGTACGCTGGCACTGACCCATGCGTCAGCACGTAGCCTGACACTCCCACGTTTCTGTACCCTCACCTGTGCCCTAAGCCTTGCGGTTCCCTAAACCTAACCCTAGCCCGGAACGGAAACCCTCCACCAACCCTACAACTTACCCCCAAGCCGTAGCATACTCCTGGTCCGTATCCTGGCACTGACCCATGCGTCAGCACGTAGCCTCAACCTCCACCCTTTCCGTACCCTCACCTGTGCCCTAAGCCTTGCTGTTCCCTAACCTTAACCCTAGAATGCACCGGAAACCCACCATCAGCCCTACACCTTACCCTACGCCGTAGCCTACTCCTGGCCCGTACGCTGGCACTGACACGTGCGTCAGCACGTAGCCTGACCCTCCCACGTTTCTGTACCCTCACCTGTGCCCTAAGCCTTGCCGTTCCCTAACCCTAACTCTAGCCCGGAACGGAAAACCACCACCAGCCCTACACATTTTCCTACGCCGTAGCCTACTCCTGGTCCGTACGCTGACACTGTCCCGTGTGTCAGCACGTAGCCTGACACTCCCACGTTTCCGTACCCTCACCTGTTCCCTAAGACTTGCCGTTCACTAACCCTAACCCTAGCCCGGAACGGAAACCCAACGCCAGCCCTACACCTTACCGTATGCCGTAGCCTACTGCTGGCCAGTACGCTGGCACTGACACATGCGTCAGCATGTAGCCTGACACTCCCCCCTTTCCGTACCCTCACCTGTGCCCTAAGCCTTGCTGTTCCCTACCCCTAACCCTAGCCTGGAACGGAAACCCACCACCAGCCCTACACCTTACCCTACACCGTAGCCTACTTCTGGCCCGTACACTGGCACTGACCCGTGAGTCAGCACGTAGCCGAACATCACACGTTTCCGTTCCCTCATCTGTGCCCTATGCCTTGCAGTACCCTCACCCTAACTCTAGCCAGAAAAGGAAACTCACCACCAGCCCTACACATTACCCTACGCTGTGGCCTACGCCTGGGGCGTACGCTGGCAATGAGCCGTGCGTCAGCACGTAGCCTGATCCTCACACGTTTCCGTACCCTCACCAGTGAACTAAGCCTTGCCGTTCCCTAACCCTAACCCTAGCCCGGAACGGAAACCCACCACCAGCCCTACAACTAACCCCCAAGCCGTAGCCTCCTCCTGACCGGTACGCTGGCACTGACCCGTGCATCAGCACGTAGCCTGACCCTCCCACGTTTCCGTACTCTCACCTGTGCCCTAAGCCTTGCCGTTCCCTAACCCTAACCCTATCACGGAACAGAAACCCACCACCAGCCCTACACCTTAACCCCAAGCCGTAGCCTAATCCTGGCCCGTACGCTGGCACTGACCCATGCGTCAGCACGTAGCCTGACCCTCCCACGTTTCCGTACCCTCACCAGTGTCCTAAGCCTTGCCGTTCCCTATCACTAACCCTAGCTCGCAACAGAAACCCACCACTAGCCCTACACCTAACCCACAAGCCGTAGCCTACACCTGGCCGGTACGCTGGCACTGACCGGTGCGTCAGCACGTAGGCTGATCCTCCCACGTTTCTGTACCCTCACATGTGCCCTAAGCCTTGCCGTTCCCTAACCCTAACCCTAGCCCTGAACCTAAACCCACCAACAGACCTACACCTTAACCCCAAGCCGTAGCCTAATCCTGGCCCGTATGCTGGCACTGACCCGTGCGTCAGCACGTAGCCTGACCCTCCCACGTTTCCGTACCCTCACCTGTGCCCTACGCCTTGCCGTTCCCTAACCGTAACCCTAGCCCCGAACAGAAACCCACCACCAGCCCTACACGTTACCCCCAAGCCCTAGCCTATTCCAGGCCCGTACGCTGGCACTGACCCGTGCGTCAGCATGTAGCGTGACCCTGCCACGTTTCCGTACCCTCACCTGTGCCCTAAGCCTTGCCGTTCCCTAACCCTAATCCTAGCCCGAAACGGAAACCCACCACCAGCCCTACAACTTACCCACAAGCCGAAGCCTACTCCTGGTCCGTACGCTGGCACTGACCCTTGCATCAGCACGTAGACTGACCCTCCCACGTTTCCATACCCTCACCTGTGCCCTAAGCCTTGCCGTTCCCTAACCCTAACTCTAGCCCGGAATGGAAAACCACCACCAGCACTACACAATACCCTACGCCGTAGCCTACTCCTTGCCCGTACGCAGGCACTGACCCGTGAGTCAGCACGTAGCCTGACCCTCCCACGTTTCCGTACCCTCACCTGTGCCCTAAGCCTTGCCGTTCCCTAACACTAAACCTAGCCTGGAATGGAAACACACCACCAGCCCTACACCTAACCCCCAAGCCGTAGCCTACTCCTGGCGGTACGCTGGCACTGACCCGTGTGTCAGCACGTAGCCTGACCCTCCCACGTTTCCATACCCTCACCTGTGCCCTAAGCTTTGACGTTCCCTAACCCTAATCCTCGCCCGGAACGGAAACCAACCACAAGCCCTACACCTAACCCCCTAGCCGTAGCCTACTCTTGGCCGGTAAGCTGGCACTGACCCATGCATCAGCACGTAGCCTGACCCTCCCACGTTTCCGTACCCTCACAAGTGCCCTAAGCCTTGCCGTTCCCTATCCCTAACCCTAGCCCGGAACAGAAACCCACCACTAGCCATACACCTTACCCTACGACGAAGGCTACTACTGGCCTGTACGCTGGCAATGACCCTTGCATCAGCACGTAGCCTGACCCTCCCACGTTTCCGTACCCTCACCTGTGCCCTAAGCCTTGCGGTTCCCTAACCATAACCCTAGCCCGGAATGGAAATCCACCACCAGCCCTACACCATACCCTACGCCGAAGCCTACTCCTGGCCCGTACGCTGGCACTGACCCGTGAGTCAGCACGTAGCCTGACACTCCCACATTTCTGTACCCTCACCTGTGCCCTAAGCCTTGCCGTTCCCTAACCCTAAACCTAGTACGGAACGGAAACCCACCACCAGCCCTAAACCTAACCCCCAAGCCATAGCCTACTCCTGGCCCGTACGCTGGCACTGACCCGTGCGTCAGCCAGTAGCTTGACCCTCCCACGATTCCGTACCCTCACCTGTGCCCTAAGCCTTGCCGTTCTCTAACACTAACCCTAGCCCGGAACGGAAACCCACCACCAGCCCTACACCTAACCACCAAGCCGTAGCCTACTCCTGGCCCGTACGCTGGCACTGACCTGTGCGTCAGCACGTAGCCTGACCTTCCCACGTTACCGTAACGTCACCTGTGCCCTAAGCCTTGCCGTTCCCTAACCCTAACCCTAGTACGGGACGGAAACACACCACAAGCCCTACACCTAACCCCCAAGCCATAGCATACTCCTGGCCCGTACACTGGCACTGAACCGTGCGTCAGCATGTAGCCTGCACCTCCCAGGTTTCCGTAACCTCACCTATGCCCTAAGCCTTCCTGTTCCCAAACACTAACCCTAGCCCCGATCGGAAACCCACCACCAGCCCTACACCTAACCCCCAAGCCGTAGCCTAATCCTGGCCGGTACGCTGGCACTGACTTGTGCGTCAGCACGTAGCCTGACCCTCCCACGTTTCCGTAACCTCACCACTGCCCTAAGCCTTGCCGTTCCCTAACCCTAACCCTCGCCCGGAACGGAAACCCAGCAGCAGCCCTACAGCTTAACCCCAAGCCATAGCCTACTCCTGGCCGGTACGCTGGCACTGACCCGTGCGTCAGCATGTATCCTGACCATCCCACGTTTCCGTACCCTCACCTGTGCCCTAAGCCTTGCCGTTCCCTAACCCTAACCCTACCCCTGAACAGAAACACACCACCAGCCCTACAACTTACCCCAAAGCTGTAGCCTACTCCTGGCCCGTATGCTGGCACTGACCCGTGCGTCAGCACGTAGCCTGACCCTCCCACGTTTCCGTACCCTCACCTGTGCCCTAAGCCTTGCCGTTCCCTAACACTAACCCTAGCCCGGAACGAAAACCCACCACCAGCCCTACACCTTACCGTATGCCGTAGCCTACTCCTGGCTCGTACGCTGGCAATGACACGTGCGTCAGCATGTAGCCTGACCCTCCCACGTTTCCGTACACTCACCTGTGCCATAAGCCTTGCCGTTCCCTAACCCTAAGCCTAGCCCGGAACGGAAAACCACCACCAGCCCTACACCATACCCTACGCCGTAGCCTACTCCTGGCCCGTACGCTGGCACTGACCCGTGAATCAGCACGTAGCCTGACCCTCCCATGTTTCCGTTCCCTCACCTGTGCCCTGAGCCTTGCAGTTCCCTCACACTAACCCTAGCATGGAACGGAAACCCACCACCATCCATACACCTTACTCTACGCCGTAGCCTACTCCTGGCCCGTGACTGGCACTGACCTGTGCGTCAGCACGTAGCCTGACCTTTCCACATTTCCGTACCCTCACCTGTGCCCTAAGCCTTGCCGTTCCATAACCCTAAACCTAGTAAGGAAGGGAAACCCACCACCAGCCCTACACCTAATCTTCCCAAGCCATAGCCTACTCCTAGCCCGTACGCTGGCACTGACCCGTGTGTCAGCACGTAGCCTGACCCTCCCACGTTTCCGTACCCTCACATGTGCCCTAAGCCTTGCCGTTCCCTAACACTAACCCTAGCCCGGAACAGGAACCCACCACCAGCCCTACAGCTAACCCCCAAGCCGTAGCCTACTCCTGGCCGGTACGCTAGCACTGACCCGTGTGTCAGCACGTAGCCTGACCCTCCCACGTTTCCGAACCCTCACTTGTGCCCTAAACCTTGCCGTTCCCTAACCCTAACCCTAGCCCGGAACGGAAACCCACCACCAGCCCTAAACTTTACCGTATGCCGTCGCCTACTCCTGGTCCTTACGCTGGCACTGACACGTGCGCCAGCACTTAGCCTGACCCTCCCACGTTTCTCTACCCTCACCTGTGCCCTAAGCCATGCCGTTCCCTAACCCTAACCCTAGCCCGGAAGAGAAACACATCACCAGCCCTACAACTTACACACAAGCTGTAGCCTACTCCTGGTGCATACGCTGGCACTGACCCGTGCGTCAGCACGTAGCCTGACCCTCCCACGTTTCCGTACCCTCACGTGGGCCCTAAGTCTTGCGGTTCCATAACCCTAACCCTAGACCGGAACGGAAACCCACCATCAGCCCTACACCTTACCCCCAAGCCGTAGCCTACACCTGGTCCGTACGCTGGCACGGACCCGTGCGTCAGCACGTAGCCTGACCCTCCCACGTTTCCGTACCCTCACCTGTGCCCTAAGCCTTGCCGTTCCCTAACCCTAACCCTAGCCCGGAACGAAAAACCACCACAAGCCCTACACCTTACCCTACGCCGTAGCCTACTCCTGGCCCGTACGCTGGCACTGACCCGTGAATCAGCATGTAGCCTGACCCTCCCACGTTTCCGTTCCCTCACCTGTTCCCTAAGCCTTGCAGTTCCCTCACCCTAACCCTAGCCCGAACGGAAACCCACCACCAGCCCTACACCTTACCCTACGCCGTAGCCTACTCCTGGCCCGTTACTGGCACGGACTTGTGCGTCAGCACTTAGCCTGACCTTTCCACATTTCCGTACACTCACCTGTTCCCTAAGCCTTGCCGTTCCCTAACCCTAAACCTAGTACGGAATGGAAACCCACCACCAGCCCTACACCTAAATTTCACAAGCCATAGCCTACTCCTGCCCCGTACGCTGGCACTGACACGTGCGTCAGCATGTAGCATAACCCTCCCACGTTTCCATACACTCACATCTGCCCTAAGACTTGCCGTTCCCTAACCCTAGACCGGAACGTAAACCCACCACCAGCCCTACACCTTACCCTACACCTTAGCCTACTCCTGGCCCGTATGCTGGAACTGACCCGTGAGTCAGCACGTAGCCTGACCATCCCACGTTTCCGTACCCTCACCTGTGCCCTAAGCCTAGCCGTTCCCTCACCCTAACACAAGCCAGGAACGGAAACCCACCACCAGCCCTACACTTTACCCTACGCCGTAGCCTACTCCTGGCCCATACGCTGGCACTGACTCATGCATCAACACGTACCCTGACCCTCACACGTTTCCGTACCCTCACCTGTGCCCTAAGCCTTGCGGTTCCCTAACCATAACCCTAGCCCGGAATGGAAAACCACCACCAGCCCTACACCATACCCTACGCCGAAGCCTACTCCTGGCCCGTACGCTGGCACTGACCCGTGCGTCAGCCAGTAGCTTGACCCTCCCACGATTCCGTACCCTCACCTGTGCCCTAAGCCTTGCCGTTCTCTAACACTAACCCTAGCCCGGAACGGAAACCCACCACCAGCCCTACACCTAACCACCAAGCCGTAGCCTACTCCTGGCCCGTACGCTGGCACTGACCTGTGCGTCAGCACGTAGCCTGACCTTCCCACGTTACCGTAACGTCACCTGTGCCCTAAGCCTTGCCGTTCCCTAACCCTAACCCTAGTACGGGACGGAAACACACCACAAGCCCTACACCTAACCCCCAAGCCATAGCATACTCCTGGCCCGTACACTGGCACTGAACCGTGCGTCAGCATGTAGCCTGCACCTCCCAGGTTTCCGTAACCTCCCCTATGCCCTAAGCCTTCCTGTTCCCAAACACTAACCCTAGCCCCGATCGGAAACCCACCACCAGCCCTACACCTAACCCCCAAGCCGTAGCCTAATCCTGGCCGGTACGCTGGCACTGACTTGTGCGTCAGCACGTAGCCTGACCCTCCCACGTTTCCGTAACCTCACCACTGCCCTAAGCCTTGCCGTTCCCTAACCCTAACCCTCGCCCGGAACGGAAACCCAGCAGCAGCCCTACAGCTTAACCCCAAGCCATAGCCTACTCCTGGCCGGTACGCTGGCACTGACCCGTGCGTCAGCATGTATCCTGACCATCCCACGTTTCCGTACCCTCACCTGTGCCCTAAGCCTTGCCGTTCCCTAACCCTAACCCTACCCCTGAACAGAAACACACCACCAGCCCTACAACTTACCCCAAAGCTGTAGCCTACTCCTGGCCCGTATGCTGGCACTGACCCGTGCGTCAGCACGTAGCCTGACCCTCCCACGTTTCCGTACCCTCACCTGTGCCCTAAGCCTTACCGTTCCCTAACACTAACCCTAGCCCGGAACGAAAACCCACCACCAGCCCTACACCTTACCGTATGCCGTAGCCTACTCCTGGCTCGTACGCTGGCAATGACACGTGCGTCAGCATGTAGCCTGACCCTCCCACGTTTCCGTACACTCACCTGTGCCATAAGCCTTGCCGTTCCCTAACCCTAAGCCTAGCCCGGAACGGAAAACCACCACCAGCCCTACACCATACCCTACGCCGTAGCCTACTCCTGGCCCGTACGCTGGCACTGACCCGTGAATCAGCACGTAGCCTGACCCTCCCATGTTTCCGTTCCCTCACCTGTGCCCTGAGCCTTGCAGTTCCCTCACACTAACCCTAGCATGGAACGGAAACCCACCACCATCCATACACCTTACTCTACGCCGTAGCCTACTCCTGGCCCGTGACTGGCACTGACCTGTGCGTCAGCACGTAGCCTGACCTTTCCACATTTCCGTACCCTCACCTGTGCCCTAAGCCTTGCCGTTCCATAACCCTAAACCTAGTAAGGAAGGGAAACCCACCACCAGCCCTACACCTAATCTTCCCAAGCCATAGCCTACTCCTAGCCCGTACGCTGGCACTGACCCGTGTGTCAGCACGTAGCCTGACCCTCCCACGTTTCCGTACCCTCACATGTGCCCTAAGCCTTGCCGTTCCCTAACACTAACCCTAGCCCGGAACAGGAACCCACCACCAGCCCTACAGCTAACCCCCAAGCCGTAGCCTACTCCTGGCCGGTACGCTAGCACTGACCCGTGTGTCAGCACGTAGCCTGACCCTCCCACGTTTCCGAACCCTCACTTGTGCCCTAAGCCTTGCCGTTCCCTAACCCTAACCCTAGCCCGGAACAGAAACCCACCACCAGCCCTAAACTTTACCGTATGCCGTCGCCTACTCCTGGTCCTTACGCTGGCACTGACACGTGCGCCAGCACTTAGCCTGACCCTCCCACGTTTCTCTACCCTCACCTGTGCCCTAAGCCATGCCGTTCCCTAACCCTAACCCTAGCCCGGAAGAGAAACACATCACCAGCCCTACAACTTACACACAAGCTGTAGCCTACTCCTGGTGCATACGCTGGCACTGACCCGTGCGTCAGCACGTAGCCTGACCCTCCCACGTTTCCGTACCCTCACGTGGGCCCTAAGTCTTGCGGTTCCATAACCCTAACCCTAGACCGGAACGGAAACCCACCATCAGCCCTACACCTTACCCCCAAGCCATAGCCTACACCTGGTCCGTACGCTGGCACGGACCCGTGCGTCAGCACGTAGCCTGACCCTCCCACGTTTCCGTACCCTCACCTGTGCCCTAAGCCTTGCCGTTCCCTAACCCTAACCCTAGCCCGGAACGAAAAACCACCACAAGCCCTACACCATACCCTACGCCGTAGCCTACTCCTGGCCCGTACGCTGGCACTGACCCGTGAATCAGCATGTAGCCTGACCCTCCCACGTTTCCGTTCCCTCACCTGTTCCCTAAGCCTTGCAGTTCCCTCACCCTAACCCTAGCCCGAACGGAAACCCACCACCAGCCCTACACCTTACCCTACGCCGTAGCCTACTCCTGGCCCGTTACTGGCACGGACTTGGGCGTCAGCACTTAGCCTGACCTTTCCACATTTCCGTACACTCACCTGTTCCCTAAGCCTTGCCGTTCCCTAACCCTAAACCTAGTACGGAATGGAAACCCACCACCAGCCCTACACCTAAATTTCCCAAGCCATAGCCTACTCCTGCCCCGTACGCTGGCACTGACACGTGCGTCAGCATGTAGCATAACCCTCCCACGTTTCCATACACTCACATCTGCCCTAAGACTTGCCGTTCCCTAACCCTAGACCGGAACGTAAACCCACCACCAGCCCTACACCTTACCCTACACCTTAGCCTACTCCTGGCCCGTATGCTGGAACTGACCCGTGAGTCAGCACGTAGCCTGACCATCCCACGTTTCCGTACCCTCACCTGTGCCCTAAGCCTAGCCGTTCCCTCACCCTAACACAAGCCAGGAACGGAAACCCACCACCAGCCCTACACTTTACCCTACGCCGTAGCCTACTCCTGGCCCATACGCTGGCACTGACTCATGCATCAACACGTACCCTGACCCTCACACGTTTCCGTACCCTCACCTGTGCCCTAAGCCTTGCCGTTCCCTAACCCTAACCCTAGCCCGGAACGGAAACCCACCACCAGCCCTACACTTTACCCTACGCCATAGCCTACTCCTGGCCCATACGCTGGCACTAACCCGTGCGTCAGCACGTAGCCTGACCGTCCAACGTTTCTGTACCCTCACCTGTGCCCTAAGCCTTGCCGTTACCTAACCCTAACCCTAGCCCGAAATGGAAACCCACCACCAGCCCTAAACCATACCCTACGCCGTATCCTACTCCTGGTCCATACGCTGACACTGACCCTTGCGTCAGCACGAAGCCTGACCCTCCCACGTTTCGTATCGTCACCTGTGCCCTAAGCCTTGCTGTTCCCTAACCCTAACCCTAGCCCGGAACGGAAACCCACCACCAGCCCTAAACCTTACCGTATGCCATAGCCTACTCCTGACCCGTACGCTGGCACTGACACGTGCGTCAGCATGTAGCCTTACCCTCCCACGTTTCTGTACACTCACCTGTGCCCTAAGCCTTGCCGTTCCCTATCCCTAACCCTAGCCCGAGACGGAAATCCACCACCAGCCCTACACCTTACCCTACGCCGAAACCTACTCCTGGCCCGTATGCTGGCACTGACCCGTGCGTCATCACGTAGCCTGAACCTCCCACGTTTCCGTACTCTCACCTGTGCCCTAAGCCTTGCAGTTCCCTAACCCTAACCCTAGACCGGAACGGAAACTCACCACCAGCCCTAAACCTTACCCCCAAGCTGAAGCCTACTGCTGGCCCGTACGCTGGCACTGACACGTGCGTCAGCACGTAGCCTGAACCTCGCAGGTTTCCGTACCCTCACCTGTGCCCTAAGACTTGCCGTTCCCTAACACTAACCCTAGCCCGGAACGGAAACACACCACCAGCCCTACACCATATCCCTTAGCCGTAGCCTATTCCTGGCCCGTACGCTGGCACTGACCCGTGCGTCAGCACGTAGCCTGACCATCCCACTTTTCCGTACCCTCACCTGTGCCCTAAGCCTTGCCGTTCCCTCACCCTAACGCTAACCCCGAAAGGAAACCCACCACCAGCCCTCAACCTTACCCTACGCCGTATCCTACTCCTGGCCCGTACGCTGTCACTGACCCGTGCGTCAGCACGTAGCTTGACCCTCACACGTTTCCGTACCCTGACCTGTGCCCTAAGCCATGCCGTTCCGTAACCCTAACCCTAGCCCGGAACGGAAACACACCACCAGCCCTACACCTTAACCCCAAGCTGAAGCCTAATCCTGGCCCGTACGCTGGCAATGACCCGTACGTCAGCATGTAGCCTGACCCTCCCACGTTTCCGTAACCTCACCTGTGCCCTAAGCCTTGCGGTTCCCTAACCCTAATCCCAGCCCGGAATGGAAACCCACCACAAGCCCTATACCTTACCCTATGCCACAGCCTACTCCTGGCCCGTACGCGGGCACTGACCCCTGCGTCAGCACGTAGCCTGACCCTCCCACGTTTCCGTACCCTCACCTGTGCACTAAGCCTTGCCGTTCCCTAACCCTAACCCTAGCCCGAAACGGAAACCCACCACCAGCCCTACAACTTACGCACAACCCGTAGCCTACTCCTGGCCCGTACGCTGGCACTGACCAGTGAGTCAGCACGTAGCCTGACCCTCCCACGTTTCCGTACCCTCACCTTGGCCCTAAGCCTTGCCATTCCCTATCCCTAAACCTAGCCCGGAACGGAAACCCACCACCAGCCCTACAACTTATCCCCAAGCCGTAGGCTACTCCTGGTCCGTACGCTGGCACTGACCCGTGAGTCAGCACGTAGCCTGACCCTCCCACCTTTCCGTACCATCACCTGGGCAATAAGCCTTGCAGTTCCCTCACCCTAACCCTAGCCGGGTACGGAAACCCACCACCAGCCCTACACCTTACCGTATGACGTAGCCTACTCCTGGCCCATACGCTGGCACTGACACGTGTGTCAGCATGTAGCCTGACGCTCCCACGTTTCCCTTTACTCACCTGTGCCCTAAGCCTTGCTGTTCTCTAACCCTAACCGTAGCCCAGAACAGAAACCCACCCCCAGCCCTACACCTTACCCTACACCGTAGACTACTCCTGGCCCGTACGCTGGCACTGACCCGTGAGTCAGCACGTAGCCAGAACCTCACACGTGTCCGTACACTCACCTGGGCCCTAAGCCTTGCCGTTCCCTAACCCGAACCCTAGTCCTGAACGGAAACCCACCACCAGCCCTACAGCTTACCCCAATGCCATAGCCTACTCCTGGCCGGTACGCTGGCAATGACCCGTGTGTCAGCACGTAGCCTGACCCTCCCACGTTTCCGTACCCTCACCTCTGCCCTAAGCCTTGTCGTTCCCTAACACTAACCCTAGCCCTGAACGGAAAGCCACCACCAGCGCTACACCTTACTCCCAAGCAGTAGCCTACTCCTGTCCCGTACGCTGGCACTGGCCCGTGCGTCAGCACGTTGCCTGAACATCCCACGTTTCAGTACACTCACCTGTGCCCTAAGCCTTGGGGTACCCTCACCCTAACCCTAACCCGGAACAGAAACCCACCACCAGCCCTACACCTTACCCTACGCCGTAGCCTACTCCTGGCCCGTACGCTGGCACTGACCCGTGCGTCAACACGTACCCTGACCCTCACACGTTTCCGTACCCTCACCTGTGCCCTAAGCCTTGCCGTTCCCTAACACTAACCCTAGCCCGGAACGGAAACCCACCACCAGCCCTACACCATACCATACGCCATAGCCTACTCCTGGCCCGTACGCGGGCACTGACCTGTGCTTCAGCACATAGCCTGACCCTCCCATGTTACTCTACCCTCACCTGTGCCCTAAGCCTTGCCGTTCCCTAAACCTAACCCTAGCGCCGTACGGAAACCCACCACCAGCCCTACACTCTACCCTACGCTGTAGCCTACTCCTGGCCCGTACGCTGGCACTGAGCCGTGCGTCAGCACGTAGCCTAACCCTCCCACGTTTCCGTACCATCACCTGTGCCCTAAGCCTTGCCGTTCCCTAACCCTAACCCTAGCCCGTCACGGAAACCCACCACCAGCCCTACACCTTACCCTACGCCGTAGCCTACTCCTGGCCCATACGCTGGCACTGACCCGTGCGTCAGCACGTAGCCGGACCCTCACACGTTTCCGTACCCTCACCTGTGCCCTAAGCCTTGCCGTTCCCTAACCCTAACCCTAGTCCGAAACGGAAAACCACCACCAGCCCTACAGCTTACCCCCAAACCATAGCCTACTCCTGGCCCATACGCTGGCAGTGACCGGTGTGTCAGCATACAGCCTGACGAGGCCCACCAGGGGAGGGCGGGCCGGCAGGGTAAGGCTGCCCAGGTCAGCTAATCCACAACCCTCAGGGAATCACATTGTTGAAAATAGTCCCCACTAAGGCAGAAGAGAAGCCAAGGGAAAAAAGGACACAATGCCATTTGCAGCACTGTAGATGAGTCTAGAAGTAATCACGTGACTTGTAGTAAGTCAGAAAGTGAAAGACACATATCATATCATATCACTTATAGGTGTTACCTAAAAATGGATACCAGGGCAGATATTTCCACTGAGAAGGGCAATCACAGATTCATTAAACAAACTTATCGTTCACCAATGGAAAGGTGTGAGGATTGTTTTCATTACGATATCGGGGTTAACACACATATACAAACACAGGTGACATATATAATCACCAAAGACCTACAGAATAGCAAGAGAGGACTACTCAACATTCTGTCATAACGTACATGGGAAAAGGATCCCAGGAAGAACAGACATCTGTATATGTGTAAAAGAACCACATCTTCCACACCTACAACAAGCCAAACATTGTAATCAAACTTGCTGTAATAAAAAAATAAAAAAATTAAATTAAAAACACAAACAAAAAGTAGTGAGACAAAATTGAGGGGCTTTCTCCTGGCACATTCCATTCTAAATTCCAATCTAGAACATCACTTCCACTGAGGCTCTCTTGCCCTAGTAACCAGATTTGGTAAGGGAGAACTGCTGCCACCTTGTGGCCGTTTCACACAACACCAGCTTTAATCCCAACGCTAATGGTCAGTTGATATTCAAAATCATTGCAGGCCTGTAAATGACACCTGCCCTGAAAACAAATCCTGGGGTCACATATCGACCAAAAAATTCAAAGGACGTCCATATTTCAAAACGACCGTTTCAAAAGGCATATTTTACGCACAGTAGTGTTCTGCTTCTTTTCCTTTCTTTCCTTTTTTGTTAAAAAAAAACGGGAATGGAAAAAGGCATCCCTCAGAATGGGCGAAAATCGTTGCAAACGAATCAATGGACAGAGGTTTAATCTCCAATATATATAAACAGCTCATGCAGCTTAATATTAAAAAAACAAACAACCCAATACAAAAATGGGCAGAAGATCTAAAGAGACGTTTCTTCAAAGGAGACACAGAGATGGCCAAGACGCACATGAAAAGCTGCTCAACAGCACTAATTATTAGAGAAATGCAAATCAAAACTACAATGAGGTATCACCTCACACCTGTTAGAATCGGCATCATCAGAAAATCTACAAACAACAAATTCTGGGGAGGGTGTGGACAAAAGGAGCCCTCTTCCACTATTGGTGGGAATGTAAATTGATACAGTCACTATGGAGAACAGTATGGAGTTTCCTTAAAAAAACTAGAAATAGAATTACCATCTGATCCAGCAATCCCACTTCTGGGCATATACCCAGAGAAAACCGTAAATCTAAAAGGCACATTCACCACAATGTTCATTGCAGCACTATTTACAATAGCCAGGTAATGGAAGCAACCTAAATGCCCACAGACAGATGAATGGATAAAGATGTGGTACATATATAATATGGAATATTACTTGGCCATAAAAAGGAATGAAACTGGGTCATTTGTAGAGACATCGATGGATCGAGAGACTGTCATACAGAATGAAGTAATTCAGAAAGAGGAAAACAAATATTGTATATTAATGCATATATGTGGAGCCTAAAAAATGGTACAGATGAACTGGTTTGCAGGGAAGAAATAGAGACACAGAGGTAGAGAACAAACGTATGGACACCAAGTGTGGGAAGCCAAGGGGTGGTGATTTTGGGATGAGTTGGGAGTTTGGGATTGACCTGTATACATGTATATGCATAAAATACATAACTAATAATAACGTGCTGTATAAAAAAAATAAATAAAATAAAATTTCAAAATTTTAAAAAATAAAATTTAAAAATAAAACAAAAAAAGTACTTCCCGTCACACAGATGTATTTATAGGAATGAATTATTTCCATGCTTCTATCTATAAATACATAAAAGAGGAATAAAATCTATCTTGAACCATAAAAGAAAAAAAATACCTGAACCCACGAGTTATACAGAGGAAAACCCTATCACGGCACTTGCTCCAGCGGTAAATAATTCTGAAATTGGTCAAAGGTGGGGAACCATCTCCCATACAGCCAGCAACCCAACCCCCACGCAAGGAGCGTCCTCATTGCAAAGCTGGGGGACCGTGCCGAGGCATCTGTGAGTAAACGTGAGCTGAGCCCCAGGCCAGCTTCTGCTGAACTGTTCCCACCCTTTCCAGGTAAAACACCTGAATATGTACAAGGGCTTGAAAGCCTAGAGGAAGGACCGTGGAGCCACACCAGCGACAGCACGCAGGCCAACTTGGTGCCTGCAGGCCAGCCAGCGTGGTCCTGGACCCTGGCGCTCTTCCAGAAACTTTCCATTGCCCTGCCTGAGATACCCCTCCTGTCCCGGCCCCCACTGCTTTTTTCCTTCCTCACCTCTGTCCGGAGAGAAATTCCAGCGGAAGGTATGTGTGACACATCCTCTTCTTTACAGGCGGCAGTCTGGCAACTCCTGCAGAAAGGCCAGCAGAACCCCACTCACACCGGGACACCCACAAAGCTGTGGCCCCTCACTCCCTCCCACCAGCACAGCCCCGAGACTGCTGACGGGGCAGAGAATATGGAGTCAGGCAAAGCTTCAGAGGTTATTGCTGCCTGGAGCTCTGTTTATATTGACCTCAAAGAGGCACACCTGGGGAGGGCGGGCCGGCAGGGTAAGGCTGCCCAGGTCAGCTAATCCACAACCCTCAGGGAATCACATTGTTGAAAATGGACCCCGCTAAGGCAGAAGAGAAGCCAAGGGAAAAAAGGACACAATGCCATTTGCAGCACCGTAGATGAGTCTAGAAGTAATCACGTGACTTGTAGTAAGTCAGAAAGTGAAATACACATATCATATCATAGCACTTATAGGTGTTACCTAAAAATGGATACCAGGGCAGATATTTCCACGGAGAAGGGCAATCACAGATTCATTAAACAAACTTATGGTTCACCAATGGAAAGGTGTGAGGATTGGTTTCATTACGATATCGGAGTTAACAGACATATACAAACACAGGTGACATATATAATCACCAAAGACCTACAGAATACCAAGAGAGGACTACTCAACATTCTGTCATAACGTACATGGGAAAAGGATCCCAGGAAGAACAGTCATCTGTATATGTGTAAAAGAACCACATCTTCCACACCTACAACAAGCCAAACATTGTAATCAAACTTGCTGTAATAAAAAATAAAAAATTAAATTAAAAACACGAACAAGAAGTAGTGAGACAAACGTGAGGGGCTTTCTCCTGGCACATTCCATTCTAAACTCCAATCTAGAACACCACTTCCACTGAGGCTCTCTTGCCCTAGTAACCAGATTTGGTAAGGGTGAACTGCTGCCACCTTGTGGCCGTTTCACACAACAGCAGCTTTAATCCCAACGCTAATGGTCAGTTGATATTCAAAATCATTGCAGGCCTGTAAATGACACCTGCCCTGAAAACAAATCCTGGGGTCACATATCGACCAAAAAATTCAAAGGACGTCCATATTTCAAAACGACCGTTTCAAAAGGCATATTTTACGCACATTAGTGTTCTGCTTCTTTTCCTTTCTTTCCTTTTTTGTTAAAAAAACGGGAATGGAAAAAGGCCTACCTCAGAATGGGTGAAAATCGTGGCAGACGAATCAATGGACAGAGGTTTAATCTCCAATATATATAAACAGCTCATGCAGCTTAATATTAAAAAAACAAACAACCCCCCAAAAAAATGGGCAGAAGATCTAAAGAGACGTTTCTTCAAAGGAGACACAGAGATGGCCAAGACGCACATGAAAAGCTGCTCAACAGCACTAATTATTAGAGAAATGCAAATCAAAACTACAATGAGGTATCACCTCACACCTGTTAGAATCGGCATCATCAGAAAATCTACAAACAACCAATTCTGGGGTGTGGACAAAAGGAGCCCTCTTCCACTATTGGTGGGAATGTAAATTGATACAGTCACTATGGAGAACAGTATGGAGTTTCCTTAAAAAAACTAGAAATAGAATTACCATCTGATCCAGCAATCCCACTTCTGGGCATATACCCAGAGAAAACCGTATTTCCAAAAGGCACATTCACCACAATGTTCGTTGCAGCACTATTTACAATAGGCAGGTAATGGAAGCAACCTAAATGCCCACAGACAGATGAATGGATAAAGATGTGGTACATATATAAAATGGAATATGACTCGGCCATAAAAAGGAATGAAACTGGGTCATTTGTAGAGACATCGATGGATCGAGAGACTGTCATACAGAATGAAGTAAGTCAGAAAGAGGAAAACAAGTATTGTCTATTAACTCATATAAGTGGAGCCTAAAAATGGTACAGATGAACTGGTTTGCAGGGAAGAAATAGAGACACAGAGGTAGAGAACAAACGTATGGACACCAAGTGTGGGAAGCCAAGGGGTGGTGATTTTGGGATGAGTTGGGAGTTTGGGATTGACCTGTATACATGTATATGCATAAAATACATAACTAATAATAACGTGCTGTATAAAAAAAAATAAATAAAATAAAATTTCAAAATTTTAAAAAATAAAATTTAAAAATAAAACAAAAAAAGTACTTCCCGTCACACAGATGTATTTATAGGAATGAATTATTTCCATGCTTCTATCTATAAATACATAAAAGAGGAATAACATCTAACTTGAAACATAAAAGAAAATAAAAGTGAACCCACGAGTTATACAGAGGAAAACCCTATCACGGCACTTGCTCCAGTGGTAAACAATTCTGAAATTGGTCAGAGGTGGGGAACCATCTCCCATACAGCCAGCAACCCAACCCCCACGCAAGGAGCGTCCTCATTGCAAAGCTGGGGGACCGTGCCGAGGCATCTGTGAGTAAATGTGAGCTGAGCCCCAGGCCAGCTGCTGCTGAACTGTTCCCACCCTTTCCAGGTAAAACACCTGAATATGTACAAGGGCTTGAAAGCCTAGAGGAAGGACCGTGGAGCCACACCAGCGACAGCAGGCAGGCCAACTTGGTGCCTGCAGGCCAGCCAGGGTGGTCCTGGGCCCTGGCGCTCTTCCAGAAGCTTTCCATTGCCCTGCCTGAGATACCCCTCCTGTCCCGGCCCCCACTGCTTTTTTCCTTCCTCACCTCTGTCCGGAGAGAAATTCCAGCGAAGGTATGGGTGACACATCCTCTTCTTTACAGGCGGCAGCCTGGCAACTCCTGCAGAAAGGCCAGCAGAACCCCAGTCACACCGGGCCACCAACAAAGCTGTGGCCCCTCACTCCCTCCCACCAGCACAGCCCCAAGACTGCTGACGGGGCAGAGAATATGGAGTCAGGCACAGCTTCAGGAGCTATTGCTGCCTGGAGCTCTGTTTATATTGACCTCAACGAGGCACACCTGGGGAGGGCGGGCCGGCAGGGTAAGGCTGCCCAGGTCAGCTAATCCACAACCCTCAGGGAATCACATTGTTGAAAATGGACCCCGCTAAGGCAGAAGAGAAGCCAAGGGAAAAAAGGACACAATGCCATTTGCAGCACCGTAGATGAGTCTAGAAGTAATCACGTGACTTGTAGTAAGTCAGAAAGTGAAAGACACATATCATATCATATCACTTATAGGTGTTACCTAAAAATGGATACCAGGGCAGATATTTCCACGGAGAAGGGCAATCACAGATTCAATAAACAAACTTATGGTTCACCAATGGAAAGGTGTGAGTATTGGTTTCATTATGATATCAGGGTTAACAGACATATACAAACACAGGTGACATATATAATCACCAAAGACCTACAGAATACCAAGAGAGGACTACTCAACATTCTGTCATAACGTACATGGGAAAAGGATCCCAAGAAGAACAGTCATTTGTATATGTGTAAAAGAACAACATCTTCCACACCTACAACAAGCCAAACATTGTAAGCAAACTTGCTTTAATAAAAAATAAAAAATTAAATTAAAAACACGAACAAGAAATAGTGAGACAAACGTGAGGGGCTTTCTCCTGGCACATTCCATTCTAAACTCCAATCTAGAACACCACTTCCACTGAGGCTCTCTTGCCCTAGTAACCAGATTTGGTAAGGGTGAACTGCTGCCACCTTGTGGCCGTTTCACACAACAGCAGCTTTAATCCCAACACTAATGGTCAGTTGATATTCAAAATCATTGCAGGCCTGTAAATGACACCTGCCCTGAAAACAAATCCTGGGGTCACATATCGACCAAAAAATTCAAAGCACGTCCATATTTCAAAACGACCGTTTCAAAAGGCATATTTTACGCACATTAGTGTTCTGCTTCTTTTCCTTTCTTTCCTTTTTTGTTAAAAAAAACGGGAATGGAAAAAGGCCTCCCTCAGAATGGGTGAAAATCGTGGCAAACGAATCAATGGACAGAGGTTAAATCTCCAATATATATAAACAGGTCATGCAGCTTAATATTAAAAAAACAAACAACCCCCCAAAAAATGGGCAGAAGATCTAAAGAGACGTTTCTTCAAAGGAGACACAGAGATGGCCAAGACGCACATGAAAAGCTGCTCAACAGCACTAATTATTAGAGAAATGCAAATCAAAACTACAATGAGGTATCACCTCACACCTGTTAGAATCGGCATCATCAGAAAATCTACAAACAACCAATTCTGGGGAGGGTGTGGACAAAAGGAGCCCTCTTCCACTATTGGTGGGAATGTAAATTGATACAGGCACTATGGAGAACAGTATGGAGTTTCCTTAAAAAAACTAGAAATAGAATTATCATCTGATCCAGCAATCCCACTTCTGGGCATATACCCAGAGAAAACCGGATTTCAAAAAGGCACATTCACCACAATGTTCGTTGCAGCACTATTTACAATAGCCAGGTAATGGAAGCAACCTAAATGCCCACAGACAGATGAATGGATAAAGATGTGGTACATATATGAAATGGAATATGACTCGGCCATAAAAAGGAATGAAACTGGGTCATTTGTAGAGACATCGATGGATCGAGAGACTGTCATACAGAATGAAGTAAGTCAGAAAGAGGAAAACAAGTATTGTCTATTAACTCATATAAGTGGAGCCTAAAAATGGTACAGATGAACTGGTTTGCAGGGAAGAAATAGAGACACAGAGGTAGAGAACAAACGTATGGACACCAAGTGTGGGAAGCCAAGGGGTGTGATTTTGGGATGAGTTGGGAGTTTGGGATTGACCTGTATACATGTATATGCATAAAATACATAACTAATAATAACGTGCTGTATAAAAAAAATAAATAAAATAAAATTTCAAAATTTTAAAAAATAAAATTTAAAAATAAAACAAAAAAAGTACTTCCCGTCACACAGATGTATTTATAGGAATGAATTATTTCCATGCTTCTATCTATAAATACATAAAAGAGGAATAAAATCTATCTTGAACCATAAAAGAAAAAAAATACCTGAACCCACGAGTTATACAGAGGAAAACCCTATCACGGCACTTGCTCCAGCGGTAAATAATTCTGAAATTGGTCAAAGGTGGGGAACCATCTCCCATACAGCCAGCAACCCAACCCCCACGCAAGGAGCGTCCTCATTGCAAAGCTGGGGGACCGTGCCGAGGCATCTGTGAGTAAACGTGAGCTGAGCCCCAGGCCAGCTTCTGCTGAACTGTTCCCACCCTTTCCAGGTAAAACACCTGAATATGTACAAGGGCTTGAAAGCCTAGAGGAAGGACCGTGGAGCCACACCAGCGACAGCACGCAGACCAACTTGGTGCCTGCAGGCCAGCCAGCGTGGTCCTGGACCCTGGCGCTCTTCCAGAAACTTTCCATTGCCCTGCCTGAGATACCCCTCCTGTCCCGGCCCCCACTGCTTTTTTCCTTCCTCACCTCTGTCCGGAGAGAAATTCCAGCGGAAGGTATGTGTGACACATCCTCTTCTTTACAGGCGGCAGTCTGGCAACTCCTGCAGAAAGGCCAGCAGAACCCCACTCACACCGGGACACCCACAAAGCTGTGGCCCCTCACTCCCTCCCACCAGCACAGCCCCGAGACTGCTGACGGGGCAGAGAATATGGAGTCAGGCAAAGCTTCAGAGGTTATTGCTGCCTGGAGCTCTGTTTATATTGACCTCAAAGAGGCACACCTGGGGAGGGCGGGCCGGCAGGGTAAGGCTGCCCAGGTCAGCTAATCCACAACCCTCAGGGAATCACATTGTTGAAAATGGACCCCGCTAAGGCAGAAGAGAAGCCAAGGGAAAAAAGGACACAATGCCATTTGCAGCACCGTAGATGAGTCTAGAAGTAATCACGTGACTTGTAGTAAGTCAGAAAGTGAAATACACATATCATATCATATCACTTATAGGTGTTACCTAAAAATGGATACCAGGGCAGATATTTCCACGGAGAAGGGCAATCACAGATTCATTAAACAAACTTATGGTTCACCAATGGAAAGGTGTGAGGATTGGTTTCATTACGATATCGGAGTTAACAGACATATACAAACACAGGTGACATATATAATCACCAAAGACCTACAGAATACCAAGAGAGGACTACTCAACATTCTGTCATAACGTACATGGGAAAAGGATCCCAGGAAGAACAGTCATCTGTATATGTGTAAAAGAACCACATCTTCCACACCTACAACAAGCCAAACATTGTAATCAAACTTGCTGTAATAAAAAATAAACAATTAAATTAAAAACACGAACAAGAAGTAGTGAGACAAACGTGAGGGGCTTTCTCCTGGCACATTCCATTCTAAACTCCAATCTAGAACACCACTTCCACTGAGGCTCTCTTGCCCTAGTAACCAGATTTGGTAAGGGTGAACTGCTGCCACCTTGTGGCCGTTTCACACAACAGCAGCTTTAATCCCAACGCTAATGGTCAGTTGATATTCAAAATCATTGCAGGCCTGTAAATGACACCTGCCCTGAAAACAAATCCTGGGGTCACATATCGACCAAAAAATTCAAAGGACGTCCATATTTCAAAACGACCGTTTCAAAAGGCATATTTTACGCACATTAGTGTTCTGCTTCTTTTCCTTTCTTTCCTTTTTTGTTAAAAAAACGGGAATGGAAAAAGGCCTACCTCAGAATGGGTGAAAATCGTGGCAGACGAATCAATGGACAGAGGTTTAATCTCCAATATATATAAACAGCTCATGCAGCTTAATATTAAAAAAACAAACAACCCCCCAAAAAAATGGGCAGAAGATCTAAAGAGACGTTTCTTCAAAGGAGACACAGAGATGGCCAAGACGCACATGAAAAGCTGCTCAACAGCACTAATTATTAGAGAAATGCAAATCAAAACTACAATGAGGTATCACCTCACACCTGTTAGAATCGGCATCATCAGAAAATCTACAAACAACCAATTCTGGGGAGGGTGTGGACAAAAGGAGCCCTCTTCCACTATTGGTGGGAATGTAAATTGATACAGTCACTATGGAGAACAGTATGGAGTTTCCTTAAAAAAACTAGAAATAGAATTACCATCTGATCCAGCAATCCCACTTCTGGGCATATACCCAGAGAAAACCGTATTTCAAAAAGGCACATTCACCACAATGTTCGTTGCAGCACTATTTACAATAGCCAGGTAATGGAAGCAACCTAAATGCCCACAGACAGATGAATGGATAAAGATGTGGTACATATATAAAATGGAATATGACTCGGCCATAAAAAGGAATGAAACTGGGTCATTTGTAGAGACATCGATGGATCGAGAGACTGTCATACAGAATGAAGTAAGTCAGAAAGAGGAAAACAAATATTGTATATTAATGCATATATGTGGAGCCTAAAAATGGTACAGATGAACTGGTTTGCAGGGAAGAAATAGAGACACAGAGGTAGAGAACAAACGTATGGACACCAAGTGTGGGAAGCCATGGGGTGGTGGTGGTGGGATGAGTTGGGAGTTTGGGATTGACCTGTATACATGTATATGCATAAAATACATAACTAGTAATAATGTGCTGTATAAAAAAATAAATAAAATTTCAAAATTTTAAAAAATAAAATTTAAAAATAAAACAGAAAAAAGTTCTTCCCGTCACACAGATGTATTTATAGGAATGAATTATTTCCATGCTTCTATCTATAAATACATAAAAGAGGAATAACATCTAACTTGAAACATAAAAGAAAATAAAAGTGAACCCACGAGTTATACAGAGGAAAACCCTATCACGGCACTTGCTCCAGTGGTAAAGAATTCTGAAATTGGTCAGAGGTGGGGAACCATCTCCCATACAGCCAGCAACCCAACCCCCACGCAAGGAGCGTCCTCATTGCAAAGCTGGGGGACCGTGCCGAGGCATCTGTGAGTAAACGTGAGCTGAGCCCCAGGCCAGCTGCTGCTGAACTGTTCCCACCCTTTCCAGGTAAAACACCTGAATATGTACAAGGGCTTGAAAGCCTAGAGGAAGGACCGTGGAGCCACACCAGCGACAGCAGGCAGGCCAACTTGGTGCCTGCAGGCCAGCCAGGGTGGTCCTGGGCCCTGGCGCTCTTCCAGAAGCTTTCCATTGCCCTGCCTGAGATACCCCTCCTGTCCCGGCCCCCACTGCTTTTTTCCTTCCTCACCTCTGTCCGGAGAGAAATTCCAGCGAAGGTATGGGTGACACATCCTCTTCTTTACAGGCGGCAGCCTGGCAACTCCTGCAGAAAGGCCAGCAGAACCCCAGTCACACCGGGCCACCAACAAAGCTGTGGCCCCTCACTCCCTCCCACCAGCACAGCCCCGAGACTGCTGACGGGGCAGAGAATATGGAGTCAGGCACAGATTCAGGAGCTATTGCTGCCTGGAGCTCTGTTTATATTGACCTCAACGAGGCACACCTGGGGAGGGCGGGCCGGCAGGGTAAGGCTGCCCAGGTCAGCTAATCCACAACCCTCAGGGAATCACATTGTTGAAAATGGACCCCGCTAAGGCAGAAGAGAAGCCAAGGGAAAAAAGGACACAATGCCATTTGCAGCACCGTAGATGAGTCTAGAAGTAATCACGTGACTTGTAGTAAGTCAGAAAGTGAAAGACACATATCATATCATATCACTTATAGATGTTACCTAAAAATGGATACCAGGGCAGATATTTCCACGGAGAAGGGCAATCACAGATTCAATAAACAAACTTAGGGTTCACCAATGGAAAGGTGTGAGGATTGGTTTCATTATGATATCGGGGTTAACAGACATATACAAACACAGGTGACATATATAATCACCAAAGACCTACAGAATACCAAGAGAGGACTACTCAACATTCTGTCATAACGTACATGGGAAAAGGATCCCAAGAAGAACAGTCATCTGTATATGTGTAAAAGAACAACATCTTCCACACCTACAACAAGCCAAACATTGTAAGCAAACTTGCTTTAATAAAAAATAAAAAATTAAATTAAAAACACGAACAAGAAATAGTGAGACAAACGTGAGGGGCTTTCTCCTGGCACATTCCATTCTAAACTCCAATCTAGAACACCACTTCCACTGAGGCTCTCTTGCCCTAGTAACCAGATTTGGTAAGGGTGAACTGCTGCCACCTTGTGGCCGTTTCACACAACAGCAGCTTTAATCCCAACACTAATGGTCAGTTGATATTCAAAATCATTGCAGGCCTGTAAATGACACCTGCCCTGAAAACAAATCCTGGGGTCACATATCGACCAAAAAATTCAAAGCACGTCCATATTTCAAAACGACCGTTTCAAAAGGCATATTTTACGCACATTAGTGTTCTGCTTCTTTTCCTTTCTTTCCTTTTTTGTTAAAAAAAACGGGAATGGAAAAAGGCCTCCCTCAGAATGGGTGAAAATCGTGGCAAACGAATCAATGGACAGAGGTTAAATCTCCAATATATATAAACAGCTCATGCAGCTTAATATTAAAAAAACAAACAACCCCCCAAAAAATGGGCAGAAGATCTAAAGAGACGTTTCTTCAAAGGAGACACAGAGATGGCCAAGACGCACATGAAAAGCTGCTCAACAGCACTAATTATTAGAGAAATGCAAATCAAAACTACAATGAGGTATCACCTCACACCTGTTAGAATCGGCATCATCAGAAAATCTACAAACAACCAATTCTGGGGAGGGTGTGGACAAAAGGAGCCCTCTTCCACTATTGGTGGGAATGTAAATTGATACAGGCACTATGGAGAACAGTATGGAGTTTCCTTAAAAAAACTAGAAATAGAATTATCATCTGATCCAGCAATCCCACTTCTGGGCATATACCCAGAGAAAACCGGATTTCAAAAAGGCACATTCACCACAATGTTCGTTGCAGCACTATTTACAATAGCCAGGTAATGGAAGCAACCTAAATGCCCACAGACAGATGAATGGATAAAGATGTGGTACATATATAAAATGGAATATGACTCGGCCATAAAAAGGAATGAAACTGGGTCATTTGTAGAGACATCGATGGATCGAGAGACTGTCATACAGAATGAAGTAAGTCAGAAAGAGGAAAACAAATATTGTATATTAATGCATATATGTGGAGCCTAAAAATGGTACAGATGAACTGGTTTGCAGGGAAGAAATAGAGACACAGAGGTAGAGAACAAACGTATGGACACCAAGTGTGGGAAGCCATGGGGTGGTGGTGGTGGGATGAGTTGGGAGTTTGGGATTGACCTGTATACATGTATATGCATAAAATACATAACTAATTATAACCTGCTGTATAAAAAAATAAATAAAATTTCAAAATTTTAAAAAATAAAATTTAAAAATAAAACAGAAAATAGTTCTTCCCGTCACACAGATGTATTTATAGGAATGAATTATTTCCATGCTTATATCTATAAATACATAAAAGAGGAATAACATCTAACTTGAAACATAAAAGAAAAAAAAGTGAACCCACGAGTTATACAGAGGAAAACCCTATCACGGCACTTGCTCCAGTGGTAAACAATTCTGAAATTGGTCAGAGGTGGGGAACCATCTCCCATACAGCCAGCAACCCAACCCCCACGCAAGGAGCGTCCTCATTGCAAAGCTGGGGGACCGTGCCGAGGCATCTGTGAGTAAACGTGAGCTGAGCCCCAGGCCAGCTGCTGCTGAACTGTTCCCACCCTTTCCAGGTAAAACACCTGAATATGTACAAGGGCTTGAAAGCCTAGAGGAAGGACCGTGGAGCCACACCAGCGACAGCACGCAGGCCAACTTGGTGCCTGCAGGCCAGCCAGCGTGGTCCTGGACCCTGGCGCTCTTCCAGAAGCTTTCCATTGCCCTGCCTGAGATACCCCTCCTGTCCCGGCCCCCACTGCTTTTTTCCTTCCTCACCTCTGTCCGGAGAGAAATTCCAGCGGAAGGTATGGGTGACACATCCTCTTCTTTACAGGCGGCAGCCTGGCAACTCCTGCAGAAAGGCCAGCAGAACCCCACTCACACCGGGCCACCCACAAAGCTGTGGCCCCTCACTCCCTCCCACCAGCACAGCCCCGAGACTGCTGATGGGGCAGAGAATATGGAGTCAGGCACAGCTTCAGGGGCTATTGCTGCCTGGAGCTCTGTTTATATTGACCTCAACGAGGCACACCTGGGGAGGGCGGGCCGGCAGAGTAAGGCTGCCCAGGTCAGCTAATCCACAACCCTCAGGGAATCACATTGTTGAAAATGGACCCCGCTAAGGCAGAAGAGAAGCCAAGGGAAAAAAGGACACAATGCCTTTTGCAGCACCTTAGATGAGTCTAGAAGTAATCACGTGACTTGTAGTAAGTCAGAAAGTGAAAGACACATATCATATCATATCACTTATAGGTGTTACCTAAAAATGGATACCAGGGCAGATATTTCCACGGAGAAGGGCAATCACAGATTCATGAAACAAACTTATGGTTCACCAATGGAAAGGTGTGAGGATTGGTTTCATTACGATATCGGGGTTAACAGACATCTACAAACATAGGTGACATATATAATCACCAAAGACCTACAGAATACCAAGAGAGGACTACTCAACATTCTGTCATAACGTACATGGGAAAAGGATCCCAGGAAGAACAGACATCTGTATATGTGTAAAAGAACCACATCTTCCACACCTACAGCAAGCCAAACATTGTAATCAAACTTGCTGTAATAAAAAATAAAAAATTAAATTAAAAACACGAACAAGAAGTAGTGAGACAAACGTAAGGGGCTTTCTCCTGGCACATTCCATTCTAAACTCCGATCTAGAACACCATTTCCACTGAGGCTCTCTTGCCCTAGTAACCAGATTTGGTAAGGGTGAACTGCTGCCACCTTGTGGCCGTTTCACACAACAGCAGCTTTAATCCCAACGCTAATGGTCAGTTGATATTCAAAATCATTGCAGGCCTGTAAATGACACCTGCCCTGAAAACAAATCCTGGGGTCACATATCGACCAAAAAATTCAAAGGACGTCCATATTTCAAAACGACCGTTTCAAAAGGCATATTTTACGCACATTAGTGTTCTGCTTCTTTTCCTTTCTTTCCTTTTTTGTTAAAAAAACGGGAATGGAAAAAGGCCTCCCTAAGAATGGGTGAAAATGGTGGCAAACGAATCAATGGACAGAGGTTTAATCTCCAATATATATAAAAAGCTCATGCAGCTTAATATTAAAAAAACAAACAACCCCCCAAAAAATGGGCAGAAGATCTAAAGAGACGTTTCTTCAAAGGAGACACAGAGATGGCCAAGACGCACATGAAAAGCTGCTCAACAGCACTAATTATTAGAGAAATGCAAATCAAAACTACAATGAGGTATCACCTCACACCTGTTAGAATCGGCATCATCAGAAAATCTACAAACAACCAATTCTGGGGAGGGTGTGGACAAAAGGAGCCCTCTTCCACTATTGGTGGGAATGTAAATTGATACAGTCACTATGGAGAACAGTATGGAGTTTCCTTAAAAAAAACTAGAAATAGAATTACCATCTGATCCAGCAATCCCACTTCTGGGCATATACCCAGAGAAAACCGTATTTTCAAAAGGCACATTCACCACAATGTTCGTTGCAGCACTATTTACAATAGCCAGGTAATGGAAGCAACCTAAATGCCCACAGACAGATGAATGGATAAAGATGTGGTACATATATAAAATGGAATATGACTCGGCCATAAAAAGGAATGAAACTGGGTCATTTGTAGAGACATCGATGGATCGAGAGACTGTCATACAGAATGAAGTAAGTCAGAAAGAGGAAAACAAGTATTGTCTATTAACTCATATAAGTGGAGCCTAAAAATGGTACAGATGAACTGGTTTGCAGGGAAGAAATAGAGACACAGAGGTAGAGAACAAACGTATGGACACCAAGTGTGGGAAGACATGGGGTGGTGATTTTGGGATGAGTTGGGTGTTTGGGATTAACCTGTATACATGTATATGCATAAAATACATAACTAATAATAACGTGCTGTATAAAAAAAATAAATAAAATAAAATTTCAAAATTTTAAAAAATAAAATTTAAAAATAAAACAAAAAAAGTACTTCCCGTCACACAGATGTATTTATAGGAATGAATTATTTCCATGCTTCTATCTATAAATACATAAAAGAGGAATAAAATCTAACTTGAACCATAAAAGAAAAAAAAATACCTGAACCCACGAGTTATACAGAGGAAAACCCTATCACGGCACTTGCTCCAGCGGTAAATAATTCTGAAATTGGTCAGAGGTGGGGAACCATCTCCCATACAGCCAGCAACCCAACCCCCATGCAAGGAGCGTCCTCATTGCAAAGCTGGGGGACCGTGCCGAGGCATCTGTGAGTAAACGTGAGATGAGCCCCAGGCCAGCTGCTGCTGAACTGTTCCCACCCTTTCCAGGTAAAACACCTGAATATGTACAAGGGCTTGAAAGCCTAGAGGAAGGACCGTGGAGCCACACCAGCGACAGCACGCAGGCCAACTTGGGCATGCAGGCCAGCCAGCGTCGTCCTGGACCCTGGCGCTCTTCCAGAAGCTTTCCATTGCCCTGCCTGAGATACCCCTCCTGTCCCGGCCCCCACTGCTTTTTTCCTTCCTCACCTCTGTCCGGAGAGATATTCCAGCGGAAGGTATGGGTGACACATCCTCTTCTTTACAGGCGGCAGTCTGGCAACTCCTGCAGAAAGGCCAGCAGAACCCCACTCACACCGGGACACCCACAAAGCTGTGGCCCCTCACTCCCTCCCACCAGCACAGCCCCGAGACTGCTGACGGGGCAGAGAATATGGAGTCAGGCAAAGCTTCAGGGGTTATTGCTGCCTGGAGCTCTGTTTATATTGACCTCAAAGAGGCACACCTGGGGAGGGCGGGCCGGCAGGGTAAGGCTGCCCAGGTCAGCTAATCCACAACCCTCAGGGAATCACATTGTTGAAAATGGACCCCGCTAAGGCAGAAGAGAAGCCAAGGGAAAAAAGGACACAATGCCATTTGCAGCACCGTAGATGAGTCTAGAAGTAATCACGTGACTTGTAGTAAGTCAGAAAGTGAAATACACATATCATATCATATCACTTATAGGTGTTACCTAAAAATGGATACCAGGGCAGATATTTCCACGGAGAAGGGCAATCACAGATTCATTAAACAAACTTATGGTTCACCAATGGAAAGGTGTGAGGATTGGTTTCATTACGATATCGGAGTTAACAGACATATACAAACACAGGTGACATATATAATCACCAAAGACCTACAGAATACCAAGAGAGGACTACTCAACATTCTGTCATAACGTACATGGGAAAAGGATCCCAGGAAGAACAGTCATCTGTATATGTGTAAAAGAACCACATCTTCCACACCTACAACAAGCCAAACATTGTAATCAAACTTGCTGTAATAAAAAATAAAAAATTAAATTAAAAACACGAACAAGAAGTAGTGAGACAAACGTGAGGGGCTTTCTCCTGGCACATTCCATTCTAAACTCCAATCTAGAACACCACTTCCACTGAGGCTCTCTTGCCCTAGTAACCAGATTTGGTAAGGGTGAACTGCTGCCACCTTGTGGCCGTTTCACACAACAGCAGCTTTAATCCCAACGCTAATGGTCAGTTGATATTCAAAATCATTGCAGGCCTGTAAATGACACCTGCCCTGAAAACAAATCCTGGGGTCACATATCGACCAAAAAATTCAAAGGACGTCCATATTTCAAAACGACCGTTTCAAAAGGCATATTTTACGCACATTAGTGTTCTGCTTCTTTTCCTTTCTTTCCTTTTTTGTTAAAAAAACGGGAATGGAAAAAGGCCTACCTCAGAATGGGTGAAAATCGTGGCAGACGAATCAATGGACAGAGGTTTAATCTCCAATATATATAAACAGCTCATGCAGCTTAATATTAAAAAAACAAACAACCCCCCAAAAAAATGGGCAGAAGATCTAAAGAGACGTTTCTTCAAAGGAGACACAGAGATGGCCAAGACGCACATGAAAAGCTGCTCAACAGCACTAATTATTAGAGAAATGCAAATCAAAACTACAATGAGGTATCACCTCACACCTGTTAGAATCGGCATCATCAGAAAATCTACAAACAACCAATTCTGGGGTGTGGACAAAAGGAGCCCTCTTCCACTATTGGTGGGAATGTAAATTGATACAGTCACTATGGAGAACACTATGGAGTTTCCTTAAAAAAACTAGAAATAGAATTACCATCTGATCCAGCAATCCCACTTCTGGGCATATACCCAGAGAAAACCGTATTTCAAAAAGGCACATTCACCACAATGTTCGTTGCAGCACTATTTACAATAGCCAGGTAATGGAAGCAACCTAAATGCCCACAGACAGATGAATGGATAAAGATGTGGTACATATATAAAATGGAATATGACTCGGCCATAAAAAGGAATGAAACTGGGTCATTTGTAGAGACATCGATGGATCGAGAGACTGTCATACAGAATGAAGTAAGTCAGAAAGAGGAAAACAAATATTGTATATTAATGCATATATGTGGAGCCTAAAAATGGTACAGATGAACTGGTTTGCAGGGAAGAAATAGAGACACAGAGGTAGAGAACAAACGTATGGACACCAAGTGTGGGAAGCCATGGGGTGGTGGTGGTGGGATGAGTTGGGAGTTTGGGATTGACCTGTATACATGTATATGCATAAAATACATAACTAGTAATAATGTGCTGTATAAAAAAATAAATAAAATTTCAAAATTTTAAAAAATAAAATTTAAAAATAAAACAGAAAAAAGTTCTTCCCGTCACACAGATGTATTTATAGGAATGAATTATTTCCATGCTTCTATCTATAAATACATAAAAGAGGAATAACATCTAACTTGAAACATAAAAGAAAATAAAAGTGAACCCACGAGTTATACAGAGGAAAACCCTATCACGGCACTTGCTCCAGTGGTAAAGAATTCTGAAATTGGTCAGAGGTGGGGAACCATCTCCCATACAGCCAGCAACCCAACCCCCACGCAAGGAGCGTCCTCATTGCAAAGCTGGGGGACCGTGCCGAGGCATCTGTGAGTAAACGTGAGCTGAGCCCCAGGCCAGCTGCTGCTGAACTGTTCCCACCCTTTCCAGGTAAAACACCTGAATATGTACAAGGGCTTGAAAGCCTAGAGGAAGGACCGTGGAGCCACACCAGCGACAGCAGGCAGGCCAACTTGGTGCCTGCAGGCCAGCCAGGGTGGTCCTGGGCCCTGGCGCTCTTCCAGAAGCTTTCCATTGCCCTGCCTGAGATACCCCTCCTGTCCCGGCCCCCACTGCTTTTTTCCTTCCTCACCTCTGTCCGGAGAGAAATTCCAGCGAAGGTATGGGTGACACATCCTCTTCTTTACAGGCGGCAGCCTGGCAACTCCTGCAGAAAGGCCAGCAGAACCCCAGTCACACCGGGCCACCAACAAAGCTGTGGCCCCTCACTCCCTCCCACCAGCACAGCCCCGAGACTGCTGACGGGGCAGAGAATATGGAGTCAGGCACAGATTCAGGAGCTATTGCTGCCTGGAGCTCTGTTTATATTGACCTCAACGAGGCACACCTGGGGAGGGCGGGCCGGCAGGGTAAGGCTGCCCAGGTCAGCTAATCCACAACCCTCAGGGAATCACATTGTTGAAAATGGACCCCGCTAAGGCAGAAGAGAAGCCAAGGGAAAAAAGGACACAATGCCATTTGCAGCACCGTAGATGAGTCTAGAAGTAATCACGTGACTTGTAGTAAGTCAGAAAGTGAAAGACACATATCATATCATATCACTTATAGGTGTTACCTAAAAATGGATACCAGGGCAGATATTTCCACGGAGAAGGGCAATCACAGATTCAATAAACAAACTTAGGGTTCACCAATGGAAAGGTGTGAGGATTGGTTTCATTATGATATCGGGGTTAACAGACATATACAAACACAGGTGACATATATAATCACCAAAGACCTACAGAATACCAAGAGAGGACTACTCAACATTCTCTCATAACGTACATGGGAAAAGGATCCCAAGAAGAACAGTCATCTGTATATGTGTAAAAGAACAACATCTTCCACACCTACAACAAGCCAAACATTGTAAGCAAACTTGCTTTAATAAAAAATAAAAAATTAAATTAAAAACACGAACAAGAAATAGTGAGACAAACGTGAGGGGCTTTCTCCTGGCACATTCCATTCTAAACTCCAATCTAGAACACCACTTCCACTGAGGCTCTCTTGCCCTAGTAACCAGATTTGGTAAGGGTGAACTGCTGCCACCTTGTGGCCGTTTCACACAACAGCAGCTTTAATCCCAACACTAATGGTCAGTTGATATTCAAAATCATTGCAGGCCTGTAAATGACACCTGCCCTGAAAACAAATCCTGGGGTCACATATCGACCAAAAAATTCAAAGCACGTCCATATTTCAAAACGACCGTTTCAAAAGGCATATTTTACGCACATTAGTGTTCTGCTTCTTTTCCTTTCTTTCCTTTTTTGTTAAAAAAAACGGGAATGGAAAAAGGCCTCCCTCAGAATGGGTGAAAATCGTGGCAAACGAATCAATGGACAGAGGTTAAATCTCCAATATATATAAACAGCTCATGCAGCTTAATATTAAAAAAACAAACAACCCCCCAAAAAATGGGCAGAAGATCTAAAGAGACGTTTCTTCAAAGGAGACACAGAGATGGCCAAGACGCACATGAAAAGCTGCTCAACAGCACTAATTATTAGAGAAATGCAAATCAAAACTACAATGAGGTATCACCTCACACCTGTTAGAATCGGCATCATCAGAAAATCTACAAACAACCAATTCTGGGGAGGGTGTGGACAAAAGGAGCCCTCTTCCACTATTGGTGGGAATGTAAATTGATACAGGCACTATGGAGAACAGTATGGAGTTTCCTTAAAAAAACTAGAAATAGAATTATCATCTGATCCAGCAATCCCACTTCTGGGCATATACCCAGAGAAAACCGGATTTCAAAAAGGCACATTCACCACAATGTTCGTTGCAGCACTATTTACAATAGCCAGGTAATGGAAGCAACCTAAATGCCCACAGACAGATGAATGGATAAAGATGTGGTACATATATAAAATGGAATATGACTCGGCCATAAAAAGGAATGAAACTGGGTCATTTGTAGAGACATCGATGGATCGAGAGACTGTCATACAGAATGAAGTAAGTCAGAAAGAGGAAAACAAATATTGTATATTAATGCATATATGTGGAGCCTAAAAATGGTACAGATGAACTGGTTTGCAGGGAAGAAATAGAGACACAGAGGTAGAGAACAAACGTATGGACACCAAGTGTGGGAAGCCATGGGGTGGTGGTGGTGGGATGAGTTGGGAGTTTGGGATTGACCTGTATACATGTATATGCATAAAATACATAACTAATTATAACCTGCTGTATAAAAAAATAAATAAAATTTCAAAATTTTAAAAAATAAAATTTAAAAATAAAACAGAAAATAGTTCTTCCCGTCACACAGATGTATTTATAGGAATGAATTATTTCCATGCTTATATCTATAAATACATAAAAGAGGAATAACATCTAACTTGAAACATAAAAGAAAAAAAAGTGAACCCACGAGTTATACAGAGGAAAACCCTATCACGGCACTTGCTCCAGTGGTAAACAATTCTGAAATTGGTCAGAGGTGGGGAACCATCTCCCATACAGCCAGCAACCCAACCCCCACGCAAGGAGCGTCCTCATTGCAAAGCTGGGGGACCGTGCCGAGGCATCTGTGAGTAAACGTGAGCTGAGCCCCAGGCCAGCTGCTGCTGAACTGTTCCCACCCTTTCCAGGTAAAACACCTGAATATGTACAAGGGCTTGAAAGCCTAGAGGAAGGACCGTGGAGCCACACCAGCGACAGCACGCAGGCCAACTTGGTGCCTGCAGGCCAGCCAGCGTGGTCCTGGACCCTGGCGCTCTTCCAGAAGCTTTCCATTGCCCTGCCTGAGATACCCCTCCTGTCCCGGCCCCCACTGCTTTTTTCCTTCCTCACCTCTGTCCGGAGAGAAATTCCAGCGGAAGGTATGGGTGACACATCCTCTTCTTTACAGGCGGCAGCCTGGCAACTCCTGCAGAAAGGCCAGCAGAACCCCACTCACACCGGGCCACCCACAAAGCTGTGGCCCCTCACTCCCTCCCACCAGCACAGCCCCGAGACTGCTGATGGGGCAGAGAATATGGAGTCAGGCACAGCTTCAGGGGCTATTGCTGCCTGGAGCTCTGTTTATATTGACCTCAACGAGGCACACCTGGGGAGGGCGGGCCGGCAGAGTAAGGCTGCCCAGGTCAGCTAATCCACAACCCTCAGGGAATCACATTGTTGAAAATGGACCCCGCTAAGGCAGAAGAGAAGCCAAGGGAAAAAAGGACACAATGCCTTTTGCAGCACCTTAGATGAGTCTAGAAGTAATCACGTGACTTGTAGTAAGTCAGAAAGTGAAAGACACATATCATATCATATCACTTATAGGTGTTACCTAAAAATGGATACCAGGGCAGATATTTCCACGGAGAAGGGCAATCACAGATTCATGAAACAAACTTATGGTTCACCAATGGAAAGGTGTGAGGATTGGTTTCATTACGATATCGGGGTTAACAGACATCTACAAACATAGGTGACATATATAATCACCAAAGACCTACAGAATACCAAGAGAGGACTACTCAACATTCTGTCATAACGTACATGGGAAAAGGATCCCAGGAAGAACAGACATCTGTATATGTGTAAAAGAACCACATCTTCCACACCTACAGCAAGCCAAACATTGTAATCAAACTTGCTGTAATAAAAAATAAAAAATTAAATTAAAAACACGAACAAGAAGTAGTGAGACAAACGTGAGGGGCTTTCTCCTGGCACATTCCATTCTAAACTCCGATCTAGAACACCATTTCCACTGAGGCTCTCTTGCCCTAGTAACCAGATTTGGTAAGGGTGAACTGCTGCCACCTTGTGGCCGTTTCACACAACAGCAGCTTTAATCCCAACGCTAATGGTCAGTTGATATTCAAAATCATTGCAGGCCTGTAAATGACACCTGCCCTGAAAACAAATCCTGGGGTCACATATCGACCAAAAAATTCAAAGGACGTCCATATTTCAAAACGACCGTTTCAAAAGGCATATTTTACGCACATTAGTGTTCTGCTTCTTTTCCTTTCTTTCCTTTTTTGTTAAAAAAACGGGAATGGAAAAAGGCCTCCCTAAGAATGGGTGAAAATGGTGGCAAACGAATCAATGGACAGAGGTTTAATCTCCAATATATATAAAAAGCTCATGCAGCTTAATATTAAAAAAACAAACAACCCCCCAAAAAATGGGCAGAAGATCTAAAGAGACGTTTCTTCAAAGGAGACACAGAGATGGCCAAGACGCACATGAAAAGCTGCTCAACAGCACTAATTATTAGAGAAATGCAAATCAAAACTACAATGAGGTATCACCTCACACCTGTTAGAATCGGCATCATCAGAAAATCTACAAACAACCAATTCTGGGGAGGGTGTGGACAAAAGGAGCCCTCTTCCACTATTGGTGGGAATGTAAATTGATACAGTCACTATGGAGAACAGTATGGAGTTTCCTTAAAAAAAACTAGAAATAGAATTACCATCTGATCCAGCAATCCCACTTCTGGGCATATACCCAGAGAAAACCGTATTTTCAAAAGGCACATTCACCACAATGTTCGTTGCAGCACTATTTACAATAGCCAGGTAATGGAAGCAACCTAAATGCCCACAGACAGATGAATGGATAAAGATGTGGTACATATATAAAATGGAATATGACTCGGCCATAAAAAGGAATGAAACTGGGTCATTTGTAGAGACATCGATGGATCGAGAGACTGTCATACAGAATGAAGTAAGTCAGAAAGAGGAAAACAAGTATTGTCTATTAACTCATATAAGTGGAGCCTAAAAATGGTACAGATGAACTGGTTTGCAGGGAAGAAATAGAGACACAGAGGTAGAGAACAAACGTATGGACACCAAGTGTGGGAAGACATGGGGTGGTGATTTTGGGATGAGTTGGGTGTTTGGGATTAACCTGTATACATGTATATGCATAAAATACATAACTAATAATAACGTGCTGTATAAAAAAAATAAATAAAATAAAATTTCAAAATTTTAAAAAATAAAATTTAAAAATAAAACAAAAAAAGTACTTCCCGTCACACAGATGTATTTATAGGAATGAATTATTTCCATGCTTCTATCTATAAATACATAAAAGAGGAATAAAATCTAACTTGAACCATAAAAGAAAAAAAAATACCTGAACCCACGAGTTATACAGAGGAAAACCCTATCACGGCACTTGCTCCAGCGGTAAATAATTCTGAAATTGGTCAGAGGTGGGGAACCATCTCCCATACAGCCAGCAACCCAACCCCCATGCAAGGAGCGTCCTCATTGCAAAGCTGGGGGACCGTGCCGAGGCATCTGTGAGTAAACGTGAGATGAGCCCCAGGCCAGCTGCTGCTGAACTGTTCCCACCCTTTCCAGGTAAAACACCTGAATATGTACAAGGGCTTGAAAGCCTAGAGGAAGGACCGTGGAGCCACACCAGCGACAGCACGCAGGCCAACTTGGGCATGCAGGCCAGCCAGCGTCGTCCTGGACCCTGGCGCTCTTCCAGAAGCTTTCCATTGCCCTGCCTGAGATACCCCTCCTGTCCCGGCCCCCACTGCTTTTTTCCTTCCTCACCTCTGTCCGGAGAGATATTCCAGCGGAAGGTATGGGTGACACATCCTCTTCTTTACAGGCGGCAGTCTGGCAACTCCTGCAGAAAGGCCAGCAGAACCCCACTCACACCGGGACACCCACAAAGCTGTGGCCCCTCACTCCCTCCCACCAGCACAGCCCCGAGACTGCTGACGGGGCAGAGAATATGGAGTCAGGCAAAGCTTCAGGGGTTATTGCTGCCTGGAGCTCTGTTTATATTGACCTCAAAGAGGCACACCTGGGGAGGGCGGGCCGGCAGTGTAAGGCTGCCCAGGTCAGCTAATCCACAACCCTCAGGGAATCACATTGTTGAAAATGGACCCCGCTAAGGCAGAAGAGAAGCCAAGGGAAAAAAGGACACAATGCCATTTGCAGCACCGTAGATGAGTCTAGAAGTAATCACGTGACTTGTAGTAAGTCAGAAAGTGAAATACACATATCATATCATATCACTTATAGGTGTTACCTAAAAATGGATACCAGGGCAGATATTTCCACGGAGAAGGGCAATCACAGATTCATTAAACAAACTTATGGTTCACCAATGGAAAGGTGTGAGGATTGGTTTCATTACGATATCGGAGTTAACAGACATATACAAACACAGGTGACATATATAATCACCAAAGACCTACAGAATACCAAGAGAGGACTACTCAACATTCTGTCATAACGTACATGGGAAAAGGATCCCAGGAAGAACAGTCATCTGTATATGTGTAAAAGAACCACATCTTCCACACCTACAACAAGCCAAACATTGTAATCAAACTTGCTGTAATAAAAAATAAAAAATTAAATTAAAAACACGAACAAGAAGTAGTGAGACAAACGTGAGGGGCTTTCTCCTGGCACATTCCATTCTAAACTCCAATCTAGAACACCACTTCCACTGAGGCTCTCTTGCCCTAGTAACCAGATTTGGTAAGGGTGAACTGCTGCCACCTTGTGGCCGTTTCACACAACAGCAGCTTTAATCCCAACGCTAATGGTCAGTTGATATTCAAAATCATTGCAGGCCTGTAAATGACACCTGCCCTGAAAACAAATCCTGGGGTCACATATCGACCAAAAAATTCAAAGGACGTCCATATTTCAAAACGACCGTTTCAAAAGGCATATTTTACGCACATTAGTGTTCTGCTTCTTTTCCTTTCTTTCCTTTTTTGTTAAAAAAAACGGGAATGGAAAAAGGCCTCCCTCAGAATGGGTGAAAATCGTGGCAGACGAAACAATGGACAGAGGTTTAATCTCCAATATATATAAACAGCTCATGCAGCTTAATATTAAAAAATCAAACAACCCAAAAAAATGGGCAGAAGATCTAAAGAGACGTTTCTTCAAAGGAGACACAGAGATGGCCAAGACGCACATGAAAAGCTGCTCAACAGCACTAATTATTAGAGAAATGCAAATCAAAACTACAATGAGGTATCACCTCACACCTGTTAGAATCGGCATCATCAGAAAATCTACAAACAACCAATTCTGGGGAGGGTGTGGACAAAAGGAGCCCTCTTCCACTATTGGTGGGAATGTAAATTGATACAGGCACTATGGAGAACAGTATGGAGTTTCCTTAAAAAAACTAGAAATAGAATTACCATCTGATCCAGCAATCCCACTTCTGGGCATATACCCAGAGAAAACCGTATTTCAAAAAGGCACATTCACCACAATGTTCGTTGCAGCACTATTTACAATAGCCAGGTAATGGAAGCAACCTAAATGCCCACAGACAGATGAATGGATAAAGATGTGGTACATATATAAAATGGAATATGACTCGGCCATAAAAAGGAATGAAACTGGGTCATTTGTAGAGACATCGATGGATCGAGAGACTGTCATACAGAATGAAGTAAGTCAGAAAGAGGAAAACAAATATTGTATATTAATGCATATATGTGGAGCCTAAAAATGGTACAGATGAACTGGTTTGCAGGGAAGAAATAGAGACACAGAGGTAGAGAACAAACGTATGGACACCAAGTGTGGGAAGCCATGGGGTGGTGGTGGTGGGATGAGTTGGGAGTTTGGGATTGACCTGTATACATGTATATGCATAAAATACATAACTAGTAATAACGTGCTGTATAAAAAAATAAATAAAATTTGAAAATTTTAAAAAATAAAATTTAAAAATAAAACAGAAAAAAGTTCTTCCCGTCACACAGATGTATTTATAAGAATGAATTATTTCCATGCTTATATCTATAAATACATAAAGGAGGAATAAAATCTAACTTGAAACATAAAAGAAAATAAAAGTGAACCCACGAGTTATACAGAGGAAAACCCTATCACGGCACTTGCTCCAGTGGTAAACAATTCTGAAATTGGTCAGAGGTGGGGAACCATCTCCCATACAGCCAGCAACCCAACACCCACGCAAGGAGCGTCCTCATTGCAAAGCTGGGGGACCATGCCGAGGCATCTGTGAGTAAACGTGAGATGAGCCCCAGGCCAGCTGCTGCTGAACTGTTCCCACCCTTTCCAGGTAAAACACCTGAATATGTACAAGGGCTTGAAAGCCTAGAGGAAGGACCGTGGAGCCACACCAGCGACAGCACGCAGGCCAACTTGGTGCCTGCAGGCCAGCCAGCGTGGTCCTGGACCCTGGCGCTCTTCCAGAAGATTTCTATTGCCCTGCCTGAGATACCCCTCCTGTCCCGGCCCCCACTGCTTTTTTCCTTCCTCACCTCTGTCCGGAGAGAAATTCCAGCGGAAGGTATGGGTGACACATCCTCTTCTTTACAGGCGGCAGCCTGGCAACTCCTGCAGAAAGGCCAGCAGAACCCCACTCACACCGGGCCACCCACAAAGCTGTGGCCCCTCACTCCCTCCCACCAGCACAGCCCCGAGACTGCTGACGGGGCAGAGAATATGGAGTCAGGCACAGCTTCAGGGGCTATTGCTGCCTGGAGCTCTGTTTATATTGACCTCAACGAGGCACACCTGGGGAGGGCGGGCCGGCAGGGTAAGGCTGCCCAGGTCAGCTAATCCACAACCCTCAGGAAATCACATTGTTTAAAATGGACCCCGCTAAGGCAGAAGAGAAGCCAAGGGAAAAAAGGACACAATGCCATTTGCAGCACCGTAGATGAGTCTAGAAGTAATCACGTGACTTGTAGTAAGTCAGAAAGTGAAAGACACATATCATATCATATCACTTATAGGTGTTACCTAAAAATGGATACCAGGGCAGATATTTCCACGGAGAAGGGCAATCACAGATTCATTAAACAAACTTATGGTTCACCAATGGAAAGGTGTGAGGATTGGTTTCATTACGATATCGGGGTTAACAGACATATACAAACACAGGTGACATATATAATCACCAAAGACCTACAGAATACCAAGAGAGGACTACTCAACATTCTCTCATAACGTACATTGGAAAAGAATCCCAAGAAGAACAGTCATCTGTATATGTGTAAAAGAACCACATCTTCCACACCTACAACAAGCCAAACATTGTAATCAAACTTGCTGTAATAAAAAATAAAAACTTAAATTAAAAACACGAACAAGAAGTAGTGAGACAAACGTGAGGGGCTTTCTCCTGGTACATTCCATTCTAAACTCCAATCTAGAACACCACTTCCACTGAGGCTCTCTTGCCTTAGTAACCAGATTTGGTAAGGGTGAACTGCTGCCACCTTGTGGCCGTTTCACACAACAGCAGCTTTAATCCCAACGCTAATGGTCAGTTGATATTCAAAATCATTGCAGGCCTGTAAATGACACCTGCCCTGAAAACAAATCCTGGGGTCACATATCGACCAAAAAATTCAAAGGACGTCCATATTTCAAAACGACCGTTTCAAAAGGCATATTTTACGCACATTAGTGTTCTGCTTCTTTTCCTTTCTTTCCTTTTTTGTTAAAAAACACGGGAATGGAAAAAGGCATCCCTCAGAATGGGCGAAAATCATTGCAGACTAATCAATGGACAGAGGTTTAATCTCCAATATATATAAACAGCTCATGCAGCTTAATATTAAAAAAACAAACAACCCCAAATAAATGGGCAGAAGATCTAAAGAGACGTTTCTTCAAAGGAGACACAGAGATGGCCAAGACGCACATGAAAAGCTGCTCAACAGCACTAATTATTAGAGAAATGCAAATCAAAACTACAATGAGGTATCACCTCACACCTGTTAGAATCGGCATCATCAGAAAATCTACAAACAACCAATTCTGGGGAGGGTGTGGACAAAAGGAGCCCTCTTCCATTATTGGTGGGAATGTAAATTGATACAGTCACTATGGAGAACAGTATGGAGTTTCCTTAAAAAAACTAGAAATAGAATTACCATCTGATCCAGCAATCCCACTTCTGGGCATATACCCACAGAAAACCGTATTTCCAAAAGGCACATTCACCACAATGTTCGTTGCAGCACTGTTTACAATAGCCAGGTAATGGAAGCAACCTAAATGCCCACAGACAGATGAATGGATAAAGATGTGGTACATATATAAAATGGAATATGACTCGGCCATAAAAAGGAATGAAACTGGGTCATTTGTAGAGACATCAATGGATCGAGAGACTGTCATACAGAATGAAGTAAGTCAGAAAGAGGAAAACAAATATTGTATATTAATGCATATATGTGGAGCCTAAAAATGGTACAGATGAACTGGTTTGCAGGGAAGAAATAGAGACACAGAGGTAGAGAACAAACGTATGGACACCAAGTGTGGGAATCCATGGGGTGGTGGTGGTGGGATGAGTTGGGAGTTTGGGATTGACCTGTATATATGTATATGCATAAAATACATAACTAATAATAACGTGCTGTATAAAAACATAAATAAAATTAAATTTCAAAATTTTAAAAACTAAAATTTAAAAATAAAACAGAAAAAATTCTTCCCGTCACACAGATGTATTTATAGGAATAAATTATTTCCATGCTTATATTTATAAATACATAAAAGAGGAATAAAATCTAACTTGAACCAAAAAAGAAAAAAAAATTGAACCCACGAGTTATACAGAGGAAAACCCTATCACGGCACTTGCTCCAGCGGTAAACAATTCTGAAATTGGTCAGAGGTGGGGAACCATTTCCCATACAGCCAGCCACCCACCCCCCACACAAGGAGCGTCCTCATTGAAAAGCTGGGGGACCATGCCGAGGCATGTGTGAGTAAACGTGAGCTGAGCCCCAGGCCAGCTGCTTCTGATCTGTTCCCACCCTTTCCAGGTAAAACACCTGAATATGTACAAGGGCTTGAAAGCCTAGAGGAAGGACCGTGGAGCCACACCAGCGACAGCACGCAGGCCAACTTGGTGCCTGCAGGCCAGCCAGCGTGGTCCTGGACCCTGGCGCTCTTCCAGAAGCTTTCCATTGCCCTGCCTGAGATACCCTTCCTGTCCCGGCCCCCACTGCTTTTTTCCTTCCTCACCTCTGTCCGGAGAGAAATTCCAGCGGAAGGTATGGGTGACACAACCTCTTCTTTACAGGCGGCAGCCTGGCAACTCCTGCAGAAAGGCCAGCAGAACCCCACTCACACCGGGCCACCCACAAAGCTGTGGCCCCTCACTCCCTCCCACCAGCACAGCCCCGAGACTGCTGACGGGGCAGAGAATATGGAGTCAGGCACAGCTTCAGGGGCTATTGCTGCCTGGAGCTCTGTTTATATTGACCTCAACGAGGCACACCTGGGGAGGGCGGGCCGGCAGGGTAAGGCTGCCCAGGTCAGCTAATCCACAACCCTCAGGGAATCACATTGTTGAAAATGGACCCCGCTAAGGCAGAAGAGAAGCCAAGGGAAGAAAGGACACAATGCCATTTGCAGCACCGTAGATGAGTCTAGAAGTAATCACGTGACTTGTAGTAAGTCAGAAAGTGAAAGACACATATCCTATCATATCACTTATAGGTGTTACCTAAAAATGGATACCAGGGCAGATATTTCCACGGAGAAGGGCAATCACAGATTCATTAAACAAACTTATGGTTCACCAATGGAAAGGTGTGAGGATTGGTTTCATTACGATATCGGGGTTAACAGACATATACAAACACAGGTGACATATATAATCACCAAAGACCTACAGAATACCAAGAGAGGACTACTCAACATTCTGTCATAACGTACATGGGAAAAGGATCCCAAGAAGAACAGTCATCTGTATATGTGTAAAAGAACCACATCTTCCACACCTACAACAAGCCAAACATTGTAATCAAACTTGCTGTAATAAAAAATAAAATCTTAAATTAAAAACACGAACAAGAAGTAGTGAGACAAACGTGAGGGGCTTTCTCCTGGTACATTCCATTCTAAACTCCAATCTAGAACACCACTTCCAGTGAGGCTCTCTTGCCCTAGTAACCAGATTTGGTAAGGGTGAACTGCTGCCACCTTGTGGCCGTTTCACACAACAGCAGCTTTAATCCCAACGCTAATGGTCAGTTGATATTCAAAATCATTGCAGGCCTGTAAATGACACCTGCCCTGAAAACAAATCCTGGGGTCACATATCGACCAAAAAATTCAAAGGACGTCCATATTTCAAAACGACCGTTTCAAAAGGCATATTTTACGCACATTAGTGTTCTGCTTCTTTTCCTTTCTTTCCTTTTTTGTTAAAAAAAACGGGAATGGAAAAAGGCATCCCTCAGGATGGGTGAAAATCGTTGCAAACGAATCAATGGACACAGGTTTAATCTCCAATATATATAAACAGCTCATGCAGCTTAATATTAAAAAAACAAACAACCCAAAAAAAATGGCCAGAAGATCTAAAGAGACGTTTCTTCAAAGGAGACACAGAGATGGCCAAGACGCACATGAAAAGCTGCTCAACAGCACTAATTATTAGAGAAATGCAAATCAAAACTACAATGAGGTGTCACCTCACACCTGTTAGAATCGGCATCATCAGAAAATCTACAAACAACCAATTCTGGGGAGGGTGTGGACAAAAGGAGCCCTCTTCCACTATTGGTGGGAATGTAAATTGATACAGTCACTATGGAGAACAGTATGGAGTTTCCTTAAAAAAACTAGAAATAGAATTACCATCTGATCCAGCAATCCCACTTCTGGGCATATACCCAGAGAAAACCGTATTTCAAAAAGGCACATTCACCACAATGTTCGTTGCAGCACTATTTACAATAGCCAGGTAATGGAAGCAACCTAAATGCCCACAGACAGATGAATGGATAAAGATGTGGTACATATATAAAATGGAATATGACTCTGCCATAAAAAGGAATGAAACTGGGTCATTTGTAGACACATCGATGGATCGAGAGACTGTCATACAGAATGAAGTAAGTCAGAAAGAGGAAAACAAATATTGTATATTAATGCATATATGTGGAGCCTAAAAATGGTACAGATGAACTGGTTTGCAGGGAAGAAATAGAGACACAGAGGTAGAGAACAAACGTATGGACACCAAGTGTGGGAATCCATGGGGTGGTGGTGGTGGGATGAGTTGGGAGATTGGGATTGACCTGTATACATGTATATGCATAAAATACATAACTAATAATAACGTGCTGTATAAAAAAATAAATAAAATTAAATTTCAAAATTTTAAAAAATAAAATTTAAAAATAAAACAGAAAAAATTCTTCCCGTCACACAGATGTATTTATAGGAATGAATTATTTCCATGCTTATATTTATAAATACATAAAAGAGGAATAAAATCTAACTTGAACCAAAAAAGAAAAAAAAAAATTGAACCCACGAGTTATACAGAGGAAAACCCTATCACAGCACTTGCTCAAGCGGTAAACAATTCTGAAATTGGTCAGAGGTGGGGAACCATCTCCCATACAGCCAGCCACCCACCCCCCACACAAGGAGTGTCCTCATTGAAAAGCTGGGGGACCATGCCGAGGCATGTGTGAGTAAACGTGAGCTGAGCCCCAGGCCAGCTGCTTCTGATCTGTTCCCACCCTTTCCAGGTAAAACACCTGAATATGTACAAGGGCTTGAAAGCCTAGAGGAAGGACCGTGGAGCCACACTAGCGACAGCACGCAGGCCAAATTGGTGCCTGCAGGCCAGCCAGCGTGGTCCTGGCACCGGGCGCTCTTCCAGAAGCTTTCCATTGCCCTGCCTGAGATACCCCTCCTGTCCCGGACCCCACTGCTTTTTTCCTTCCTCACCTCTGTCCGGAGAGAAATTCCAGCGGAAGGTATGGGTGACACATCCTCTTCTTTACAGGCGGCAGCCTGGCAACTCCTGCAGAAAGGCCAGCAGAACCCCACTCACACCGGGTCACCCACAAAGCTGTGGCCCCTCACTCCCTCCCATCAGCACAGCCCCGAGACTGCTGACGGGGCAGAGAATATGGAGTCAGGCACAGCTTCAGGGGCTATTGCTGCCTGGAGCTCTGTTTATATTGACCTCAACGAGGCACAGCTGGGGAGGGCGGGCCGGCAGGGTAAGGCTGCCCAGGTCAGCTAATCCACAACCCTCAGGGAATCACATTGTTGAAAATGGACCCCGCTAAGGCAGAAGAGATGCCAAGGAAAAAAAGGAAACAATGCCATTTGCAGCACCGTAGATGAGTCTAGAAGTAATCACGTGACTTGTAGTAAGTCAGAAAGTGAAAGACACATATCATATCATATCACTTATAGATGTTACCTAAAAATGGATACAAGGGCAGATATTTCCACGGAGAAGGGCAATCACAGATTCATTAAACATACTTATGGTTCACCAATGGAAAGGTGTGAGGATTGGTTTCATTACGATATCGGGGTTAACAGACATATACAAACACAGGTGACATATATAATCACCAAAGACCTACAGAATATCAAGAGAGGACTACTCAACATTCTGTCATAACGTACATGGGAAAAGGATCCCAGGAAGAACAGTCATCTGTATATGTGTAAAAGAACCACATCTTCCACACCTACAACAAGCCAAACATTGTAATCAAACTTGCTGTAATAAAAAATAAAAACTTAAATTAAAAACACGAACAAGAAGTAGTGAGACAAACGTGAGGGGCTTTCTCCTGGCACATTCCATTCTAAACTCCAATCTAGAACACCACTTCCACTGAGGCTCTCTTGCCCTAGTAACCAGATTTTGTAAGGGTGAACTGCTGCCACCTTGTGGCCGTTTCACACAACAGCAGCTTTAATCCCAGCGCTAATGGTCAGTTGATATTCAAAATCATTGCAGGCCTGTAAATGACACCTGCCCTGAACACAAATCCTGGGGTCACATATCGACCAAAAAATTCAAAGGACGTCCATATTTCAAAACGACCGTTTCAAAAGGCATATTTTACGCACATCAGTGTTCTGCTTCTTTTCCTTTCTTTCCTTTTTTGTTAAAAAACACGGGAATGGAAAAAGGCATCCCTCAGAATGGGCGAAAATCGTTGCAGACAAATCAATGGACAGAGGTTTAATCTCCAATATATATAAACAGCTCATGCAGCTTAATATTAAAAAAACAAACAACCCAAAAAAAATGGGCAGAAGATCTAAAGAGACGTTTCTTCAAAGGAGACACAGAGATGGCCAAGACGCACATGAAAAGCTGCTCAACAGCACTAATTATTAGAGAAATGCAAATCAAAACTACAATGAGGTATCACCTCACACCTGTTAGAATCGGCATCATCAGAAAATCTACAAACAACCAATTCTGGGGAGGGTGTGGACAAAAGGAGCCCTCTTCCACTATTGGTGGGAATGTAAATTGATACAGTCACTATGGAGAACAGTATGGAGTTTCCTTAAAAAATCTAGAAATAGAATTACCATCTGATCCAGCAATCCCACTTCTGGGCATATACCCAGAGAAAACCGTATTTCAAAAAGGCACATTCACCACAATGTTCGTTGCAGCACTATTTACAATAGCCAGGTAATGGAAGCAACCTAAATGCCCACAGACAGATGAATGGATAAAGATGTGGTACATATATAAAATGGAATATGACTCGGCCATATAAAGGAATGAAACTGGGTCATTTGTAGAGACATCAATGGATCGAGAGACTGTCATACAGAATGAAGTAAGTCAGAAAGAGGAAAACAAATATTGTATATTAATGCATATATGTGGAGCCTAAAAATGGTACAGATGAACTGGTTTGCAGGGAAGAAATAGAGACACAGAAGTAGAGAACAAACGTATGGACACCAAGTGTGGGAAGCCATGGGGTGGTGGTTGTGGGATGAGTTGGGAGTTTGGGATTGACCTGTATACATGTATATGCATAAAATACATAACTAATAATAACGTGCTGTATAAAAAAATAAATAAAATTTCAAAATTTTAAAAAATAGAATTTAACAATAAAACAGAAAAAAGTTCTTCCCGTCACACAGATGTATTTATAGGAATGAATTATTTCCATGCTTATATCTATAAATACATAAAACAGGAATAACATCTAACTTGAAACATAAAAGAAAAAAAAAGTGAACCGTTGAGTTATACAGAGGAAAACACTATCACGGCACTTGCTCCAGTGGTAAACAATTCTGAAATTGGTCAGAGGTGGGGAACCATCTCCCATACAGCCAGCAACCCAACCCCCACGCAAGGAGCGTCCTCATTGCAAAGCTGGGGGACCGTGCCGATGCATCTGTGAGTAAACGTGAGCTGAGCCCCAGTCCAGCTGCTGCTGAACTGTTCCCACCCTTTCCAGGTAAAACACCTGAATATGTACAAGGGCTTGAAAGCCTAGAGGAAGGACCGTGGAGCCACACCAGCGACAGCACGCAGGCCAACTTGGTGCCTGCAGGCCAGCCAGCGTGGTCCTGGACCCTGGCGCTCTTCCAGAAGCTTTCCATTGCCCTGCCTGAGATACCCCTCCTGTCCCGGCCCCCACTGCTTTTTTCCTTCCTCACCTCTGTCCGGAGAGAAATTCCAGCGGAAGGTATGGGTGACACATCCTCTTCTTTACAGGCGGCAGCCTGGCAACACCTGCAAAAAGGCCAGCAGAACCCCACTCACACCGGGCCACCCACAAAGCTGTGGCCCCTCACTCCCTCCAACCAGCACAGCCCCGAGACTGCTGACGGGGCAGAGAATATGGAGTCAGGCACAGCTTCAGGGGCTATTGCTGCCTGGAAATCTGTTTATATTGACCTCAACGAGGCACACCTGGGGAGGGCGGGCCGGCAGGGTAAGGCTGCCCAGGTCAGCTAATCCACAACCCTCAGGGAATCACATTGTTGAAAATGGACCCCGCTAAGGCAGAAGAGAAGCCAAGGGAAAAAAGGACACAATGCCATTTGCAGCACCGTAGATGAGTCTAGAAGTAATCACGTGACTTGTAGTAAGTCAGAAAGTGAAAGACACATATCATATCACTTAGAGGTGTTACCTAAAAATGGATACCAGGGCAGATATTTCCACGGAGAAGGGCAATCACAGATTCATTAAACAAACTTATGGTTCACCAATGGAAAGGTGTGAGGATTGGTTTCATTACGATATCGGGGTTAACAGACATATACAAACACAGGTGACATATATAATCACCAAAGACCTACAGAATAGCAAGAGAGGACTACTCAACATTCTGTCATAACGTACATGGGAAAAGGATCCCAGGAAGGACAGACATCTGAATATGTGTAAAAGAACCACATCTTCCACACCTACAACAAGCCAAACATTGTAATCAAACTTGCTGTAATAAAAAATAAAAACTTAAATTAAAAACACGAACAAGAAGTAGTGAGACAAACGTGAGGGGCTTTCTCCTGGTATATTCCATTCTAAACTCCAATCTAGAACACCACTTCCACTGAGGCTCTCTTGCCCTAGTAACCAGATTTGGTATGGGTGAACTGCTGCCACCTTGTGGCCGTTTCACACAACAGCATCTTTAATCCCAACACTAATGGTCAGTTGATATTCAAAATCATTGCAGGCCTGTAAATGACACCTGCCCTGAAAACAAATCCTCGGGTCACATATCGACCAAAAACTTCAAAGGACGTCCATATTTCAAAACGACCGTTTCAAAAGGCATATTTTACGCACATTAGTGTTCTGCTTCTTTTCCTTTCTTTCCTTTTTTGTTAAAAAAAACGGGAATGGAAAAAGGCATCCCTCAGGATGGGTGAAAATCGTTGCAAACGAATCAATGGACAGAGGTTTAATCTCCAATATATATAAACAGCTCATGCAGCTTAATATTAAAATAACAAACAACCCCCAAAAAAAATGGGCAGAAGATCTAAAGAGACGTTTCTTCAAAGGAGACACAGAGATGGCCAAGACGCACATGAAAAGCTGCTCAACAGCACTAATTATTAGAGAAATGAAACTCAAAACTACAATGAGGTATCACCTCACCCCTGTTAGAATCGGCATCATCAGAAAATCTACAAACAACCAATTCTGTGGAGGGTGTGGACAAAAGGAGCCCTCTTCCACTATTGGTGGGAATGTAAATTGATACAGTCACTATGGAGAACAGTATGGAGTTTCCTTAAAAAAACTAGAAATAGAATTACCATCTGATCCAGCAATCCCACTTCTGGGCATATACCCAGAGAAAACCGTATTTCAAAAAGGCATATTCACCACAATGTTCGATGCAGCACTATTTACAATAGCCAGGTAATGGAAGCAACCTAAATGCCCACAGACAGATGAATGGATAAAGATGTGGTACCTATATAAAATGGAATATGACTCGGCCATAAAAAGGAATGAAACTGGGTCATTTGTAGACACATCGATGGATCGAGAGACTGTCATACAGAATGAAGTAAGTCAGAAAGAGGAAAACAAATATTGTATATTAATGCATATATGTGGAGCCTAAAAATGGTACAGATGAACTGGTTTGCAGGGAAGAAATAGAGACACAGAGGTAGAGAACAAACGTATGGACACCAAGTGTGGGAATCCATGGGGTGGTGGTGGTGGGATGAGTTGGGAGATTGGGATTGACCTGTATACATGTATATGCATAAAATACATAACTAATAATAACGTGCTGTATAAAAACATAAATAAAATTAAATTTCAAAATTTTAAAAAATAAAATTTAAAAATAAAACAGAAAAAATTCTTCCCGTCACACAGATGTATTTATAGGAATGAATTATTTCCATGCTTATATTTATAAATACATAAAAGAGGAATAAAATCTAACTTGAACCAAAAAAGAAAAAAAAATTGAACCCACGAGTTATACAGAGGAAAACCCTATCACGGCACTTGCTCCAGCGGTAAACAATTCTGAAATTGGTCAGAGGTGGGGAACCATCTCCCATACAGCCAGCCACCCACCCCCCACACAAGGAGCATCCTCATTGAAAAGCTGGGGGACCGTGCCGAGGCATGTGTGAGTAAACGTGAGCTGAGCCCCAGGCCAGCTGCTTCTGATCTGTTCCCACCCTTTCCAGGTAAAACACCTGAATATGTACAAGGGCTTGAAAGCCTAGAGGAAGGACCGTGGAGCCACACCAGCGACAGCACGCAGGCCAACTTGGTGCCTGCAGGCCAGCCAGTGTGGTCCTGGCCCCGGGCGTTCTTCCAGAAGCTTTCCATTGCCCTGCCTGAGATACCCCTCCTGTCCCGGCCCCCACTGCTTTTTTCCTTCCTCACCTCTGTCCGGAGAGAAATTCCAGCAGAAGGTATGGGTGACACATCCTCTTCTTTACAGGCGGCAGCCTGGCAACTCCTGCAGAAAGGCCAGCAGAACCCCACTCACACCGGGCCACCCACAAAGCTGTGGCCCCTCACTCCCTCCCACCAGCACAGCCCCGAGACTGCTGACGGGGCAGAGAATATGGAGTCAGGCACAGCTTCAGGGGCTATTGCTGCCTGGAGCTCTGTTTATATTGACCTCAACGAGGCACACCTGGGAAGGGCGGGCCGGCAGGGTAAGGCTGCCCAGGTCAGCTAATCCACAACCCTCAGGGAATCACATTGTTGAAAATGGACCCCGCTAAGGCAGAAGAGAAGCCAAGGGAAAAAAGGACACAATGCCATTTGCAGCACCATAGATGAGTCTAGAAGTAATCACGTGACTTGTAGTAAGTCAGAAAGTGAAAGACTCATATCATATCATATCACTTATAGGTGTTACGTAATAATGGATACCAGGGCAGATATTTCCACGGAGAAGGGCAATCACAGATTCATTAAACAAACTTATGGTTCACCAATGGAAAGGTGTGAGGATTGGTTTCATTATGATATCGGGGTTAACAGACATATACAAACACAGGTGACATATATAATCACCAAAGACCTACAGAATACCAAGAGAGGACTACTCAACATTCTGTCATAACGTACATGGGAAAAGGATCCCAAGAAGAACAGTCATCTGTATATGTGTAAAAGAACCACATCTTCCACACCTACAACAAGCCAAACATTGTAATCAAACTTGCTGTAATAAGAAATAAAAAAATTAAATTAAAAACACGAACAAGAAATAGTGAGACAAACGTGAGGGGCTTTCTCCTGGCACATTCCATTCTAAACTCCAATCTAGAACACCACTTCCACTGAGGCTCTCTTGCCCTAGTAACCAGATTTGGTAAGGGTGAACTGCTGCCACCTTGTGGCCGTTTCACACAACAGCTGCTTTAATCCCAGCGCTAATGGTCAGTTGATATTCAAAATCATTGCAGGCCTGTAAATGACACCTGCCCTGAAAACAAATCCTGGGGTCACATATCGACCAAAAATTTCAAAGGACGTCCATATTTCAAAACGACCGTTTCAAAAGGCATATTTTACGCACATTAGTGTTCTGCTTCTTTTCCTTTCTTTCCTTTTTTGTTAAAAAAAACGGGAATGGAAAAAGGCATCCCTCAGGATGGGTGAAAATCGTTGCAAACGAATCAATGGACACAGGTTTAATCTCCAATATATATAAACAGCTCATGCAGCTTAATATTAAAAAAAACAAGCAACCCCAAAAAAAATGGGCAGAAGATCTAAAGAGACGTTTCTTCAAAGGAGACACAGAGATGGCCAAGACGCACATGAAAAGCTGCTCAACAGCACTAATTATTAGAGAAATGCAAATCAAAACTACAATGAGGTATCACCTCACACCTGTTAGAATCGGCATCATCAGAAAATCTACAAACAACCAATTCTGGGGAGGGTGTGGACAAAAGGAGCCCTCTTCCACTATTGGTGGGAATGTAAATTGATACAGGCACTATGGAGAACAGTATGGAGTTTCCTTAAAAAAACTATAAATAGAATTATCATCTGATCCAGCAATCCCACTTCTGGGCATATACCCAGAGAAAACCGTATTTCAAAAAGGCACATTCACCACAATGTTCGTTGCAGCACTATTTACAATAGCCAGGTAATGGAAGCAAACTAAATGCCCACAGACAGATGAATGGATAAAGATGTGGTACATATATAAAATGGAATATGACTCGGCCATATAAAGGAATGAAACTGGGTCATTTGTAGAGACATCAATGGATCGAGAGACTGTCATACAGAATGAAGTAAGTCAGAAAGAGGAAAACAAATATTGTATATTAATGCATATATGTGGAGCCTAAAAATGGTACAGATGAACTGGTTTGCAGGGAAGAAATAGAGACACAGAAGTAGAGAACAAACGTATGGACACCAAGTGTGGGAATCCATGGGGTGGTGGTGGTGGGATGAGTTGGGAGATTGGGATTGACCTGTGTACATGTATATGCATAAAATACATAACTAATAATAACGTGCTGTATAAAAACATAAATAAAATTAAATTTCAAAATTTTAAAAAATAAAATTTAAAAATAAAACAGAAAAAATTCTTCCCGTCACACAGATGTATTTATAGGAATGAATTATTTCCATGCTTATATTTATAAATACATAAAAGAGGAATAAAATATAACTTGAACCAAAAAAGAAAAAAAAATTGAACCCTCGAGTTATACAGAGGAAAACCCTATCACGGCACTTGCTCCAGCGGTAAACAATTCTGAAATTGGTCAGAGGTGGGGAACCATTTCCCATACAGCCAGCCACCCACCCCCCACACAAGGAGCGTCCTCATTGAAAAACTGGGGGACCATGCCGATGCATGTGTGAGTAAACGTGAGCTGAGCCCCAGGCCAGCTGCTTCTGATCTGTTCCCACCCTTTCCAGGTAAAACACCTGAATATGTACAAGGGTTTGAAAGCCTAGAGGAAGGACCGTGGAGCCACACCAGCGACAGCACGCAGGCCAACTTGGTGCCTGCAGGCCAGCCAGCGTGGTCCTGGACCTGGCGCTCTTCCAGAAGCTTTCCATTGCCCTGCCTGAGATACCCCTCCTGTCCCGGCCCCCACTGCTTTTTTCCTTCCTCACCTCTGTCCGGAGAGAAAATCCAGCAGAAGGTATGGGTGACACATCCTCTTCTTTACAGGCGGCAGCCTGGCAACTCCTGCAGAAAGGCCAGCAGAACCCCACTCACACCGGGCCACACACAAATCTGTGGCCCCTCACTCCCTCCCATCAGCACAGCCCCGAGACTGCTGACGGGGCAGATAATATGGAGTCAGGCACAGCTTCAGGGGCTATTGCTGCCTGGAGTGCTGTTTATATTGACCTCAACGAGGCACACCTGGGGAGGGCGGGCCGGCAGGGTAAGGCTGCCCAGGTCAGCTAATCCACAACCCTCAGGGAATCACATTGTTGAAAATGGACCCCGCTAAGGCAGAAGAGAAGCCAAGGGAAAAAAGGACACAATGCCATTTGCAGCACCGTAGATGAGTCTAGAAGTAATCACGTGACTTGTAGTAAGTCAGAAAGTGAAAGACACATATCATATCATATCACTTATAGGTGTTACCTAAAAATGGATACCAGGGCAGATATTTCCACGGAGAAGGGCAATCACAGATTCATTAAACAAACTTATGGTTCACCAATGGAAAGGTGTGAGGATTGGTTTCATTATGATATCGGGGTTAACAGACATATACAAACACAGGTGACATATATAATCACCAAAGACCTACAGAATACCAAGAGAGGACTACTCAACATTCTGTCATAACGTACATGGGAAAAGGATCCCAAGAAGAACAGTCATCTGTATATGTGTAAAAGAACCACATCTTCCACACCTACAACAAGCCAAACATTGTAATCAAACTTGCTGTAATAAAAAATAAAATCTTAAATTAAAAACACGAACAAGAAGTAGTGAGACAAACGTGAGGGGCTTTCTCCTGGTACATTCCATTCTAAACTCCAATCTAGAACACCACTTCCAGTGAGGCTCTCTTGCCCTAGTAAACAGATTTGGTAAGGGTGAACTGCTGCCACCTTGTGGCCGTTTCACACAACAGCAGCTTTAATCCCAACGCTAATGGTCAGTTGATATTCAAAATCATTGCAGGCCTGTAAATGACACCTGCCCTGAAAACAAATCCTGGGGTCACATATCGACCAAAAATTTCAAAGGACGTCCATATTTCAAAACGACCTTTTCAAAAGGCATATTTTACGCACATTAGTGTTCTGCTTCTTTTCCTTTCTTTCCTTTTTTGTTAAAAAAAACGGGAATGGAAAAAGGCATCCCTCAGGATGGGTGAAAATCGTTGCAAACGAATCAATGGTCACAGGTTTAATCTCCAATATATATAAACAGCTCATGCAGCTTAATATTAAAAAAACAAACAACCCAAAAAAAAATGGCCAGAAGATCTAAAGAGACGTTTCTTCAAAGGAGACACAGAGATGGCCAAGACGCACATGAAAAGCTGCTCAACAGCACTAATTATTAGAGAAATGCAAATCAAAACTACAATGAGGTATCACCTCACACCTGTTAGAATCGGCATCATCAGAAAATCTACAAACAACCAATTCTGGGGAGGGTGTGGACAAAAGGAGCCCTCTTCCACTATTGGTGGGAATGTAAATTGATATAGTCACTATGGAGAACAGTATGGAGTTTCCTTAAAAAAACTAGAAATAGAATTACCATCTGATCCAGCAATCCCACTTCTGGGCATATACCCAGAGAAAACCGTATTTCAAAAAGGCACATTCACCACAATGTTCGTTGCAGCACTATTTACAATAGCCAGGTAATGGAAGCAACCTAAATGCCCACAGACAGATGAATAGATAAAGATGTGGTACATATATAAAATGGAATATGACTCGGCCATAAAAAGGAATGAAACTGGGTCATTTGTAGACACATCGATGGATCGAGAGACTGTCATACAGAATGAAGTAAGTCAGAAAGAGGAAAACAAATATTGTATATTAATGCATATATGTGGAGCCTAAAAATGGTACAGATGAACTGGTTTGCAGGGAAGAAATAGAGACACAGAGGTAGAGAACAAACGTATGGACACCAAGTGTGGGAATCCATGGGGTGGTGGTGGTGGGATGAGTTGGGAGATTGGGATTGACCTGTATACATGTATATGCATAAAATACATAACTAATAATAACGTGCTGTATAAAAACATAAATAAAATTAAATTTCAAAATTTTAAAAAATAAAATTTAAAAATAAAACAGAAAAAATTCTTCCCGTCACACAGACGTATTTATAGGAATGAATTATTTCCATGATTATATTTATAAATACATAAAAGAGGAATAAAATCTAACTTGAACCAAAAAAGAAAAAAAAAATTGAACCCACGAGTTATACAGAGGAAAACCCTATCACAGCACTTGCTCCAGCGGTAAACCATTCTGAAATTGGTCAGAGGTGGGGAACCATCTCCCATACAGCCAGCCACCCACCCCCCACACAAGGTGTGTCCTCATTGAAAAGCTGGGGGACCGTGCCGAGGCATGTGTGAGTAAACGTGAGCTGAGCCCCAGGCCAGCTGCTTCTGATCTGTTCCCACCCTTTCCAGGTAAAACACCTGAATATGTACAAGGGCTTGAAAGCCTAGAGGAAGGACCGTGGAGCCACACCAGCGACAGCACGCAGGCCAACTTGGTGCCTGAAGGCCAGCCAGCGTGGTCCTGGCCCCGGGCGCTCTTCCAGAAGCTTTCCATTGCCCTGCCTGAGATACCCCTCCTGTCCCGGCCCCCACTGCTTTTTTCCTTCCTCACCTCTGTCCGGAGAGAAATTCCAGCGGAAGGTATGTGTGACACATCCTCTTGTTTACAGGCGGCAGCCTGGCAACTCCTGCAGAAAGGCCAGCAGAACCCCACTCACACCGGGCCACCCACAAAGCTGTGGCCCCTCACTCCCTCCCACCAGCACAGCCCCGAGACTGCTGACGGGGCAGAGAATATGGAGTCAGGCACAGCTTCAGGGGCTATTGCTGCCTGGAGCTCTGTTTATATTGACCTCAACGAGGCACAGCTGGGGAGGGCGGGCCGGCAGGTTAAGGCTGCCCAGGTCAGCTAATCCACAACCCTCAGGGAATCACATTGTTGAAAATGGACCCCGCTAAGGCAGAAGAGATGCCAAGGAAAAAAAGGAAACAATGCCATTTGCAGCACCGTAGATGAGTCTAGAAGTAATCACGTGACTTGTAGTAAGTCAGAAAGTGAAAGACACATATCATATCATATCACTTATAGGTGTTACCTAAAAATGGATACAAGGGCAGATATTTCCACGGAGAAGGGCAATCACAGATTCATTAAACAAACTTATGGTTCACCAATGGAAAGGTGTGAGGATTGGTTTCATTACGATATCGGGGTTAACAGACATATACAAACACAGGTGACATATATAATCACCAAAGACCTACAGAATACCAAGAGAGGACTACTCAACATTCTGTCATAACGTACATGGGAAAAGGATCCTAGGAAGAACAGTCATCGGTATATGTGTAAAAGAACCACATCTTCCACACCTACAACAAGCCAAACATTGTAATCAAACTTGCTGTAATAAAAAATAAAAACTTAAATTAAAAACACGAACAAGAAGTAGTGAGACAAACGTGAGGGGCTTTCTCCTGGCACATTCCATTCTAAACTCCAATCTAGAACACCACTTCCACTGAGGCTCTCTTGCCCTAGTAACCAGATTTTGTAAGGGTGAACTGCTGCCACCTTGTGGCCGTTTCACACAACAGCAGCTTTAATCCCAGCGCTAATGGTCAGTTGATATTCAAAATCATTGCAGGCCTGTAAATGACACCTGCCCTGAAAACAAATCCTGGGGTCACATATCGACCAAAAAATTCAAAGGACGTCCATATTTCAAAACGACCGTTTCAAAAGGCATATTTTACGCACATCAGTGTTCTGCTTCTTTTCCTTTCTTTCCTTTTTTGTTAAAAAACACGGGAATGGAAAAAGGCATCCCTCAGAATGGGCGAAAATCGATGCAGACGAATCAATGGACAGAGGTTTAATCTCCAATATATATAAACAGCTCATGCAGCTTAATATTAAAAAAACAAACAACCCAAAAAAAATGGGCAGAAGATCTAAAGAGACGTTTCTTCAAAGGAGACACAGAGATGGCCAAGACACACATGAAAAGCTGCTCAACAGCACTAATTATTAGAGAAATGCAAATCAAAACTACAATGAGGTATCACCTCACACCTGTTAGAATCGGCATCATTAGAAAATCTACAAACAACAAATTCTGGGGAGGGTGTGGACAAAAGGAGCCCTCTTCCACTATTGGTGGGAATGTAAATTGATACAGTCACTATGGAGAACAGTATGGAGTTTCCTTAAAAAAATTAGAAATAGAATTACCATCTGATCCAGGAATCCCACTTCTGGGCATATACCCAGAGAAAACCGTATTTCAAAAAGGCACATTCACCACAATGTTCGTTGCAGCACTATTTACAATAGCCAGGTAATGGAAGCAACCTAAATGCCCACAGACAGATGAATAGATAAAGATGTGGTACATATATAAAATGGAATATGACTCGGCCATAAAAAGGAATGAAACTGGGTCATTTGTAGACACATCGATGGATCGAGAGACTGTCATACAGAATGAAGTAAGTCAGAAAGAGGAAAACAAATATTGTATATTAATGCATATATGTGGAGCCTAAAAATGGTACAGATGAACTGGTTTGCAGGGAAGAAATAGAGACACAGAGGTAGAGAACAAACGTATGGACACCAAGTGTGGGAATCCATGGGGTGGTGGTGGTGGGATGAGTTGGGAGATTGGGATTGACCTGTATACATGTATATGCATAAAATACATAACTAATAATAACGTGCTGTATAAAAACATAAATAAAATTAAATTTCAAAATTTTAAAAAATAAAATTTAAAAATAAAACAGAAAAAATTCTTCCCGTCACACAGACGTATTTATAGGAATGAATTATTTCCATGATTATATTTATAAATACATAAAAGAGGAATAAAATCTAACTTGAACCAAAAAAGAAAAAAAAAATTGAACCCACGAGTTATACAGAGGAAAACCCTATCACAGCACTTGCTCCAGCGGTAAACCATTCTGAAATTGGTCAGAGGTGGGGAACCATCTCCCATACAGCCAGCCACCCACCCCCCACACAAGGTGTGTCCTCATTGAAAAGCTGGGGGACCGTGCCGAGGCATGTGTGAGTAAACGTGAGCTGAGCCCCAGGCCAGCTGCTTCTGATCTGTTCCCACCCTTTCCAGGTAAAACACCTGAATATGTACAAGGGCTTGAAAGCCTAGAGGAAGGACCGTGGAGCCACACCAGCGACAGCACGCAGGCCAACTTGGTGCCTGAAGGCCAGCCAGCGTGGTCCTGGCCCCGGGCGCTCTTCCAGAAGCTTTCCATTGCCCTGCCTGAGATACCCCTCCTGTCCCGGCCCCCACTGCTTTTTTCCTTCCTCACCTCTGTCCGGAGAGAAATTCCAGCGGAAGGTATGTGTGACACATCCTCTTGTTTACAGGCGGCAGCCTGGCAACTCCTGCAGAAAGGCCAGCAGAACCCCACTCACACCGGGCCACCCACAAAGCTGTGGCCCCTCACTCCCTCCCACCAGCACAGCCCCGAGACTGCTGACGGGGCAGAGAATATGGAGTCAGGCACAGCTTCAGGGGCTATTGCTGCCTGGAGCTCTGTTTATATTGACCTCAACGAGGCACAGCTGGGGAGGGCGGGCCGGCAGGTTAAGGCTGCCCAGGTCAGCTAATCCACAACCCTCAGGGAATCACATTGTTGAAAATGGACCCCACTAAGGCAGAAGAGATGCCAAGGAAAAAAAGGAAACAATGCCATTTGCAGCACCGTAGATGAGTCTAGAAGTAATCACGTGACTTGTAGTAAGTCAGAAAGTGAAAGACACATATCATATCATATCACTTATAGGTGTTACCTAAAAATGGATACAAGGGCAGATATTTCCACGGAGAAGGGCAATCACAGATTCATTAAACAAACTTATGGTTCACCAATGGAAAGGTGTGAGGATTGGTTTCATTACGATATCGGGGTTAACAGACATATACAAACACAGGTGACATATATAATCACCAAAGACCTACAGAATACCAAGAGAGGACTACTCAACATTCTGTCATAACGTACATGGGAAAAGGATCCTAGGAAGAACAGTCATCGGTATATGTGTAAAAGAACCACATCTTCCACACCTACAACAAGCCAAACATTGTAATCAAACTTGCTGTAATAAAAAATAAAAACTTAAATTAAAAACACGAACAAGAAGTAGTGAGACAAACGTGAGGGGCTTTCTCCTGGCACATTCCATTCTAAACTCCAATCTAGAACACCACTTCCACTGAGGCTCTCTTGCCCTAGTAACCAGATTTTGTAAGGGTGAACTGCTGCCACCTTGTGGCCGTTTCACACAACAGCAGCTTTAATCCCAGCGCTAATGGTCAGTTGATATTCAAAATCATTGCAGGCCTGTAAATGACACCTGCCCTGAAAACAAATCCTGGGGTCACATATCGACCAAAAAATTCAAAGGACGTCCATATTTCAAAACGACCGTTTCAAAAGGCATATTTTACGCACATCAGTGTTCTGCTTCTTTTCCTTTCTTTCCTTTTTTGTTAAAAAACACGGGAATGGAAAAAGGCATCCCTCAGAATGGGCGAAAATCGATGCAGACGAATCAATGGACAGAGGTTTAATCTCCAATATATATAAACAGCTCATGCAGCTTAATATTAAAAAAACAAACAACCCAAAAAAAATGGGCAGAAGATCTAAAGAGACGTTTCTTCAAAGGAGACACAGAGATGGCCAAGACACACATGAAAAGCTGCTCAACAGCACTAATTATTAGAGAAATGCAAATCAAAACTACAATGAGGTATCACCTCACACCTGTTAGAATCGGCATCATTAGAAAATCTACAAACAACAAATTCTGGGGAGGGTGTGGACAAAAGGAGCCCTCTTCCACTATTGGTGGGAATGTAAATTGATACAGTCACTATGGAGAACAGTATGGAGTTTCCTTAAAAAAATTAGAAATAGAATTACCATCTGATCCAGGAATCCCACTTCTGGGCATATACCCAGAGAAAACCGTATTTCAAAAAGGCACATTCACCACAATGTTCGTTGCATCACTATTTACAATAGGCAGGTAATGGAAGCAACCTAAATGCCCACAGTCAGATGAATGGATAAAGCTGTGGTACATATATAAAATGGAATATTACTCGGCCATAAAAAGGAATGAAACTGGGTCATTTGTAGAGACATCGATGGATCGAGAGACTGTCATACAGAATGAAGTAAGTCAGAAAGAGGAAAACAAATATTGTATATTAATGCATATATGTGGAGCCTAAAAATGGTACAGATGAACTGTTTTGCAGGGAAGAAATAGAGACACAGAGGTAGAGAACAAATGTATGGACACCGAGTGTGGGAAGCCATGGGGTGGTGGTGGTGGGATGAGTTGGGTGTTTGGGATTGACCTGTATACATGTATATGCATAAAATACATAACTAATAATAACGTGCTCTTTAAAAAAATAAATAAAATTAAATTTCAAAATTTTAAAAAATAAAATTTAAAAATAAAACAGAAAAAAGTTCTTCCCATCACACAGATGTATTTATAGGAATGAATTATTTCCATGCTTATATCTATAAATACATTAAAGAGGAATAAAATCTAACTTGAACGATAAAAGAAAAAAAAAGTGAACCCACGAGTTATACAGAGGAAAACCCTACCACGGCACTTGCTCCAGCGGTAAACAATTCTGAAATTGGTCAGAGGTGGGGAACCATCTCCCATACAGCCAGCAACCCACCCCCCACGCAAGGAGCGTCCTCATTGCAAAGCTGGGGGACCGTGCTGAGGCATCTGTGAGTAAACGTGAGCTGAGCCCCAGGCCAGCTGCTGCTGAACTGGCCCTACCCTTTCCAGGTAAAACACCTGAATATGTACAAGGGCTTGAAAGCCTAGAGGAAGGACCGTGGAGCCACACCAGCGACAGCACGCAGGTCATCTTGCTGCCTGCAGGCCAGCCAGCGTGGTCCTGGACCCTGGCGCTCTTCCAGAAGCTTTCCATTGCCCTGCCTGAGATACCCCTCCTGTCCCGGCCCCCACTGCTTTTTTCCTTCCTCACCTCTGTCCGGAGAGAAATTCCAGCAGAAGGTATGGGTGACACATCCTCTTGTTTACAGGCGGCAGCCTGGCAACTCCTGCAGAAAGGCCAGCAGAACCCCACTCACACCGGGCCACCCACAAAGCTGTGGCCCCTCACTCCCTCCCACCAGCACAGCCCCGAGACTGCTGACGGGGCAGAGAATATGGAGTCAGGCACAGCTTCAGGGGCTATTGCTGCCTGGAGCTCTGTTTATATTGACCTCAACGAGGCACAGCTGGGGAGGGTGGGCCGGCTGTGTAAGGCTGCCCAGGTCAGCTAATCCACAACCCTCAGGGAATCACATTGTTGAAAATGGACCCCGCTAAGGCAGAAGAGAAGCCAAGGGAAAAAAGGACACAATGCCAATTGCAGCACCGTAGATGAGTCTAGAAGTAATCACGTGACTTGTAGTAAGTCAGAAAGTGAAACACACATATCATATCATATCACTTATAGGTGTTACCTAAAAATGGATACCAGGGCAGATATTTCCACGGAGAAGGGCAATCACAGATTCATTAAACAAACTTATGGTTCACCAATGGAAAGGTGTGAGGATTGGTTTCATTATGATATCGGGGTTAACAGACATATACAAACACAGGTGACATATATAATCACCAAAGACCTACAGAATACCAAGAGAGGACTACTCAACATTCTGTCATAACGTACATGGGAAAAGGATCCCAGGAAGAACAGTCATCTGTATATGTGTAAAAGAACCACATCTTCCACACCTACAACAAGCCAAACATTGTAATCAAACTTGCTGTAATAAAAAATAAAAAATTAAATTAAAAACACGAACAAGAAGTAGTGAGACAAACGTGAGGGGCTTTCTCCTGGCACATTCCATTCTAAACTCCAATCTAGAACACCACTTCCACTGAGGCTCTCTTGCCCTAGTAACCAGATTTGGTAAGGGTGAACTGCTGCCCCCTTGTGGCCGTTTCACACAACAGCAGCTTTAATCCCAGCGCTAATGGTCAGTTGATATTCAAAATCATTGCAGGCGTGTAAATGACACCTGCCCTGAAAACAAATCCTGGGGTCACATATCGACCAAAAAATTCAAAGGACGTCCATATTTCAAAACGACCGTTTCAAAAGGCATATTTTACGCACATTAGTGTTCTGCTTCTTTTCCTTTCTTTCCTTTTTTGTTAAAAAACATGGGAATGGTAAAAGGCATCCCTCAGAATGGGCGAAAATCGTTGCAGACGAATCAATGGACACAGGTTTAATCTCCAATATATATAAACAGCTCATGCACCTTAATATTAAAAAAACAAACAACCCAAAAAAAATGGGCAGAAGATCTAAAGAGACGTTTCTTCAAAGGAGACACAGAGATGGCCAAGACGCACATGAAAAGCTGCTCAACAGCACTAATTATTAGAGAAATGCAAATCAAAACTACAGTGAGGTATCACCTCACACCTGTTAGAATCGGCATCATCAGAAAATCTGCAAACCACCAATTCTGGGGAGGGTGTGGACAAAAGGAGCCCTCTTCCACTATTGGTGGGAATGTAAATTGATAGTCACTATGGAGAACAGTATGGAGTATCCTTAAAAAAACTAGAAATAGAATTACCATCTGATCCAGCAATCCCACTTCTGGTCATATACCCAGAGAAAACCGTATTTCAAAAAGGCACATTCACCACAATGTTCATTGCAGCACTATTTACAATAGCCAGGTAATGGAAGCAACCTAAATGCCCACAGACAGATGAATGGATAAAGATGTGGTACATATATAAAATGGAATATGACTCGGCCATAAAAAGGAATGAAACTGGGTCATTTGTAGACTCATCGATGGATTGAGAGACTGTCATACAGAATGAAGTAAGTCAGAAAGAGGAAAACAAATATTGTATATTAATGCATATATGTGGAGCCTAAAAATGGTACAGATGAACTGGTTTGCAGGGAAGAAATAGAGACACAGAGGTAGAGAACAAACGTATGGACACCAAGTGTGGGAATCCATGGGGTGGTGGTGGAGGGATGAGTTGGGAGATTGGGATTGACCTGTATACATGTATATGCATAAAATACATAACTAATAATAACGTGCTGTATAAAAACATAAATAAAATTAAATTTCAATATTTTAAAAAATAAAATTTAAAAATAAAACAGAAAAAATTCTTCCCGTCACACAGATGTATTTATAGGAATGAATTATTTCCATGCTTATATTTATAAATACATAAAAGAGGAATAAAATCTAACTTGAACCATAAAAGAAAAAAAAATTGAACCCACGAGTTATACAGAGGAAAACCCTATCACAGCACTTACTCCAGCGGTAAACAATTCTGAAATTGGTCAGAGGTGGGGAACCATCTCCCATACAGCCAGCCACCCACCCCCCACACAAGGAGCGTCCTCATTGCAAAGCTGGGGAACCGTGCCGAGGCATGTGTGAGTAAACGTGAGCTGAGCCCCAGGCCAGCTGCTTCTGATCTGTTCCCACCCTTTCCAGGTAAAACACCTGAATATGTACAAGGGCTTGAAAGCCTAGAGTAAGGACCGTGGAGCCACACCAGCGACAGCACGCAGGCCAACTTGCTGACTGCAGGCCAGCCAGCGTGGTCCTGGCCCCGGGCGCTCTTCCAGAAGCTTTCCATTGCCCTGCCTGAGATACCCCTCCTGTCCCGGACCCCACTGCTTTTTTCCTTCCTCACCTCTATCCGGAGAGAAATTCCAGCGGAAGGTATGGGTGACACATCCTCTTCTTTACAGGCGGCAGCCTGGCAACTCCTGCAGAAAGGCCAGCAGAACCCCACTCACACCGGGCCACCCACAAAGCTGTGGCCCCTCACTCCCTCCCACCAGCACAGCCCCGAGACTGCTGACGGGGCACAGAATATGGAGTCAGGCACAGCTTCAGGGGCTATTGCTGCCTGGAGCTCTGTTTATATTGATCTCAACGAGGCACACCTGGGGAGTGCGGGCCGGCAGGGTATGGCTACCCAGGTCAGCTAATCCACAACCCTCAGGGAATCACATTGTTGAAAATGGACCCCGCTAAGGCAGAAGAGAAGCCAAGGGAAAAAAGGACACAATGCCATTTGCAGCACCGTAGATGAGTCTAGAAGTAATCACGTGACTTGTAGTAAGTCAGAAAGTGAAAGACACATATCATATCATATCACTTATAGGTGTTACCTAAAAATGGATACCAGGGCAGATATTTCCACGGAGAAGGGCAATCACAGATTCATTAAACAAACTTATGGTTCACCAATGGAAAGGTGTGAGGATTGGTTTCATTACGATATCGGGGTTAACAGACATATACAAACACAGGTGACATATATAATCACCAAAGACCTACAGAATACCAAGAGATGACTACTCAACATTCTGTCATAACGTACATGGGAAAAGGATCCCAAGAAGAACAGTCATCTGTATATGTGTAAAAGAACCACATCTTCCACACCTACAACAAGCCAAACATTGTAATCAAACTTGCTGTAACAAAAAATAAAAACTTAAATTAAAAACACGAACAAGAAGTAGTGAGACAAACGTGAGGGGCTTTCTCCTGGTACATTCCATTCTAAACTCCAATCTAGAACACCACTTCCACTGAGGCTCTCTTGCCCTAGTAACCAGATTTGGTAAGGGTGAACTGCTGCCACCTTGTGGCCGTTTCACACAACAGCAGCTTTAATCCCAGCGCTAATCGTCAGTTGATATTCAAAATCATTGCAGGCCTGTAAATGACACCTGCCCTGAAAACAAATCCTGGGGTCACATATCGACCAAAAAATTCAAAGGACGTCCATATTTCAAAACGACCGTTTCAAAAGGCATATTTTACGCACATTAGTGTTCTGCTTCTTTTCCTTTCTTTCCTATTTTGTTAAAAAAAACGGGAATGGAAAAAGGCATCCCTCAGAATGGGCGAAAATCGTTGCAGACGAATCAATGGACAGAGGTTTAATCTCCAATATATATAAACAGCTCATGCAGCTTAATATTAATAAAACAAACAACCCCAAAAAAAATGGGCAGAAGATCTAAAGAGACGTTTCTTCAAAGGAGACACAGAGATGGCCAAGACGCACATGAAAAGCTGCTCAACAGCACTAATTATTAGAGAAATGCAAATCAAAACTACAATGAGGTATCACCTCACACCTGTTAGAATCGGCATCATCAGGAAATCTACAAACAACCAATTCTGGGGAGGGTGTGGACAAAAGAAGCCCTCTTCCACTATTGGTGGGAATGTAAATTGATACAGTCACTATGGAGAACAGTATGGAGTTTCCTTAAAAAAATTAGAAATAGAATTACCATCTGATCCAGCAATCCCACTTCTGGGCATATACCCAGAGAAAACCGTATTTCAAAAAGGCACATTCACCACAATGTTCGTTGCAGCACTATTTACAATAGGCAGGTAATGGAAGCAACCTAAATGCCCACAGACAGATGAATGGATAAAGATGTGGTACATATATAAAATGGAATATGACTCGGCCATAAAAAGGAATGAAACTGGGTCATTTGTAGAGACATCGATGGATCGAGAGACTGTCATACAGAATGAAGTAAGTCAGAAAGAGGAAAACAAATATTGTATATTAATGCATATATGTGGAGCCTAAAAATGGTACAGATGAACTGTTTTGCAGGGAAGAAATAGAGACACAGAGGTAGAGAACAAATGTATGGACACCAAGTGTGGGAAGCCATGGGGTGGTGGTGGTGGGATGAGTTGGGTGTTTGGGATTGACCTGTATACATGTATATTAATAAAATACATAACTAATAATAACGTGCTCTTTAAAAAAATAAATAAAATTAAATTTCAAAATTTTAAACAATAAAATTTAAAAATAAAACAGAAAAAAGTTCTTCCCGTCACACAGATGTATTTATAGGAATGAATTATTTCCATGCTTTTATCTATAAATACATAAAAGAGGAATAAAATCTAACTTGAACGATAAAAGAAAAATAAAGTGAACCCATGAGTTATACAGAGGAAAACCCTATCACGGCACTTGCTCCAGCGGTAAACATTTCTGAAATTGGTCCGAAGTGGGGAACCATCTCCCATACAGCCAGCAACCCACCCCCCACGCAAGGAGCGTCCTCATTGCAAAGCTGGGGGACCGTGCCGAGGCATCTGTGAGTAAACGTGAGCTGAGCCCCAGGCCAGCTGCTGCTGAACTGTTCCCACCCTTTCCAGGTAAAACACCTGAATATGTACAAGGGCTTGAAAGCCTAGAGGAAGGACCGTGGAGCCACACCAGCGACAGCACGCAGGCCAACTTGGTGCCTGCAGGCCAGCCAGCGTGGTCCTGGACCCTGGCGCTCTTCCAGAAGCTTTCCATTGCCCTGCCTGAGATACCCCTCCTGTCCCGGTCCCCACTGCTTTTTTCCTTCCTCACCTCTGTCCGAAGAGAAATTCCAGCGGAAGGTATGGGTGACACAACCTCTTCTTTACAGGCGGCAGCCTGGCAACTCCTGCAGAAAGGCCAGCAGAACCCCACTCACACCGGGCCACCCACAAAGCTGTGGCCCCTCACTCCCTCCCACCAGCACAGCCCCGAGACTGCTGACGGGGCAGAGAATATGGAGTCAGGCACAGCTTCAGGGGCTATTGCTGCCTGGAGCTCTGTTTATATTGACCTCAACGAGGCACACCTGGGGAGGGCGGGCCGGCAGGGTAAGGCTGCCCAGGTCAGCTAATCCAAAATCCTCAGGGAATCACATTGTTGAAAATGGACCCCGCTAAGGCAGAAGTGGAGCCAAGGGAAAAAAGTACACAATGCCATTTGTAGCACCGTAGATGAGTCTAGAGGTAATCACGTGACGTGTAGTATGTCAGAAAGTGAAAGACACATATCATATCATATCACTTATAGGTGTTACCTAAAAATGGATACCAGGGCAGATATTTCCACGGAGAAGGGCAATCACAGATTCATTAAACAAACTTATGGTTCACCAATGGAAAGGTGTGAGGATTGGTTTCATTACGATATCGGGGTTAACAGACATATACAAACACAGGTGACATATATAATCACCAAAGACCTACAGAATACCAAGAGAGGACTACTCAACATTCTGTCATAACGTATATGGGAAAAGGATCCCAGGAAGAACAGACATCTGTATATGTGTAAAAGAACCACATCTTCCACACCTACAACAAGCCAAACATTGTAATCAAACTAGCTGTAATTAAAAAATAAAAAAAATTAAATTAAAAGCACGAACAAGATGTAGTGAGACAAACGTGAGGGGCTTTCTCCTGGCACATTCCATTCTAAATTCCAATTTAGAACACCACTTCCACTGAGGCTCTCTTGCCCTAGTAACCAGATTTGGTAAGGGTGAACTGCTGCCACCTTGTGGCCGTTTCACACAACAGCAGCTTTAATCCCAGCGCTAATGGTCAGTTGTTATTCAAAATCATTGCAGGCCTGTAAATGACACCTGCCCTGAAAACAAATCCTGGGGTCACATATCGACCAAAACATTCAAAGGATGTCCATATTTCAAAACCACCATTTCAAAAGGCATATTTTACGCACATTAGTGTTCTGCTTCTTTTCCTTTCTTTCCTTTTTTGTTAAAACACACGGGAATGGAAAAAGGCATCCCTCAGAATGGGCGAAAATCGTTGCAAACGAATCAATGGACAGAGGTTTAATCTCCAATAACTATAAACAGCTCATTCAGCTTAATATTAAAAAAACAAACAACCCAATACAAAAATGGGCAGAAGATCTAAAGAGACGTTTCTTCAAAGAAGACACAGAGATGGCCAAGACGCACATGAAAAGCTGCTCAACAGCACTAATTATTAGAGAAATGCAAATCAAAACTACAATGAGGTATCACCTCACACCTGTTAGAATCGGCATCATCAGAAAATCTGCAAACCACCAATTCTGGGGAGGGTGTGGACAAAAGGAGCCCTCTTCCACTATTGGTGGGAATGTAAATTGATACAGTCACTATGGAGAACACTATGGAGTTTCCTTAAAAAAACTAGAAATAGAATTACCATCTGATCCAGCAATCCCACTTCTGGGCATATACCCAGAGAAAACAGTAAATCAAAAAGGCACATTCACCACAATGTTCATTGCAGCACTATTTACAATAGCCAGGTAATGGAAGCAACCTAAATGCCCACAGACAGATGAATGGATAAAGATATGGTACATATATAAAATGGAATATTACTCGGCCATAAAAGGGAATGAAACTGGGTCATTTGTAGAGACATCGATGGATCGAGAGACTGTCATACAGAATGAAGTAAGTCAGAAAGAGGAAAACAAATATTGTATATTAATGCATATATGTGGAACCTAAAATAATGGTACAGATGAACTGGTTTGCAGGGAAGAAATAGAGACACAGAGGTAGAGAACAAACGTATGGACACCAAGTGTGGGAAGCCATGGGTTGGTGGTGGTGGGATGAGTTGGGAGATTGGGATTGACCTGTATACATGTATATGCATAAATACATAACTAATAATAACGTGCTGTATAAAAACATAAATAAAATTAAATTTCAAAATTTTAAAAAATAAAATTTACAAATAAACCTGAAAAAATTCTTCCCGTCACACAGATGTATTTACAGGAATGAATTATTTCCATGCTTATATTTATAAATACATAAAATTGGAATAAAATCTAACTTGAACCATAAAAGAAAAAAAAAGTGAACCCACGAGTTATACAGAGGAAAACCCTATCACGGCACTTGCTCCAGCAGTAAACAATTCTGAAATTGGTCAGAGGTGGGGAACCATCTCCCATACAGCCAGCAACCCATGCCCCACGGAAGGAGCGTCCTCATTGCAAAGCTGGGGGACCATGCCGAGGCATCTGTGAGTAAACGTGAGCTGAGCCCCAGGCCAGCTGCTGCTGAACTGTTCCCACCCTTTCCACGTAAAACACCTGAATATGTACAAGGGCTTGAAAGCCTAGAGGAAGGACCGTGGAGCCACACCAGCGACAGCACGCAGGCCAACTTGGTGCCTGCAGGCCAGCCAGGGTGGTCCTGGCCCTGGGCGCTCTTCCAGAAGCTTTCCATTGCCCTGCCTGAGATTCCCCGGCTGTCCCTGCCCCCACTGCTTTTTTCCTTCCTCACCTCTGTCCGGAGAGAAATTCCATCGGAAGGTATGGGTGACACATCCTCTTCTTTACAGGCGGCAGCCTGGCAACTCCTACAGAAAGGCCAGCAGAACCCCACTCACACCGGGCCACCCACAAAGCTGTGGCCCCTCACTCCCTCCCACCAGCACAACCCCGAACCTGCTGACGGGGCAGAGAATATGGAGTCAGGCACAGCTTCAGGGGCTATTGCTGCCTGGAGCTCTGTTTATATTGACGTCAACAAGGCACACCTGGGGAGGGCGGACCGGCAGGGTAAGGCTGCCCAGGTCAGCTAATCCACAACCCTCAGGGAATCACATTGTTGAAAATGGAGCCCGCTAAGGCAGAAGAGAAGCCAAGGAAAAAAAGGACACAATGCCATTTGCAGCACCGTAGATGAGTCTAGAAGTAATCACGTGACTTGTAGTAAGTCAGAAAGTGAAAGACACATATCATATCATATCACTTATAGGTGTTACCTAAAAATGGATACCAGGGCAGATATTTCCACGGAGAAGGGCAATCACAGATTCATTAAACAAACTTATGGTTCCCCAATGGAAAGGTGTGAGGATTGGTTTCATTACGATATCGGGGTTAACAGACATATACAAACACAGGTGACATATATAATCACCAAAGACCTACAGAATACCAAGAGAGGACTACTCAACATTCTGTCATAACGTACATGGGAAAAGGATCCCAGGAAGAACAGTCATCTGTATATGTGTAAAAGAACCACATCTTCCACAAGTACAACAAGCCAAACATTGTAATCAAACTTGCTGTAATAAAAAATAAAAAAAAAAATTAAATTAAAAACACGAACAAGATGTAGTGAGACAAACGTGAGGGGCTTTCTCCTGGCATATTCCATTCTAAATTCCAATCTAGAACACCACTTCCACTGAGGCTCTCTTGCCCTAGTAACCAGATTTGGTAAGGGTGAACTGCTGCCACCTTGTGGCCGTTTCACACAACAGCAGCTTTAATCCCAGTGCTAATGTTCAGTTGATATTCAAAATCATTGCAGGCCTGTAAATGACACCTGCCCTGAAAATAAATCCTGGTGTCACATATCCACCAAAAAATTCAAAGGATGTCCATATTTCAAAACGACCGTTTCAAAAGGCATATTTTACGCACATTAGTGTTCTGCTTCTTTTCCTTTCTTTCCTTTTTTGTTAAAAAACACGGGAATGGAAAAAGGCATCCCTCAGAATGGGCGAAAATCGTTGCAGACGAATCAATGGACAGAGGTTTAATCTCCAATATATATAAACAGCACATGCAGCTTAATATTAAAAAAACAAACAAGCCAATACAAAAATGGGCAGAAGATCTAAAGAGACGTTTCTTCAAAGAAGACACAGAGATGGCCAAGACCCACATGAAAAGCTGCTCAACAGCACTAATTATTAGAGAAATGCAAATCAAAACTACAATGAGGTATCACCTCACACCTGTTAGAATCGGCATCATCAGGAAATCTACAAACAACCAATTCTGGGGAGGGTGTGGACAAAAGGAGCCCTCTTCCACTATTGGTGGGAATGTAAATTGATACAGTCACTATGGAAAACAGTATGGAGTTTCCTTAAAAAATACTAGAAATAGAATTACCATCTGATCCAGCAATCCCACTTCTGGGCATATACCCAGAGAAAACCAAAAATCAAAAAGGCACATTCACCACAATGTTCATTGCAGCACTATTTACAATAGCCAGGTAATGGAAGCAACCTAAATGCCCACAGACAAATGAATGGATAAAGACGTGGTACATATATAAAATGGAATATTTCTCGGCCATAAAGAGGAATGAAACTGGGTCCTTTGTAGAGACATCGATGGATCTAGTGACTGTCATACAGAATGAAGTAAGTCAGAAAGAGAAAAACAAATATCGTATATTAATGCATATATGTGGAACCTAAAAAATGTTACAGATGAAATGATTTGCAGGGAAGAAATAGAGACACAGAGGTAGAGAACAAACGTATGGACACCAAGTGTGGGAAGCCATGGGGTGGTGGTGGTGGGATGAGTTGGGAGATTGGAATTGACCTGTATACATGTATATGCATAAAATACATAACTAATAATAACGTGCTGTATAAAAAAATAAATAAAATTTCAAAATTTTACAAAATAAAATTTACAAATAAAACAGAAAAAAGTTCTTCCCGTCACACAGATGTATTTATAGGAATGAATTATTTCCATGCTTATATCTATAAATACATAAAAGAGGAATAACATCTAACTTGAAACATAAAAGAAAAAAAAAGTGAACCCACGAGGTATACAGAGGAAAACCCTATCACGGCACTTGCTCCAGTGTAAAACAATACTGAAATTGGTCAGAGGTGGGAAACCATCTCCCATACAGCCAGCAACCCACGCCCCAGGCAAGGAGCGTCCTCATTGCAAAGCTGGGGGACCGTGCCGAGACATCTGTGAGTAAACGTGAGCTGAGCCCCAGGCCAGCTGCTGCTGAACTGTTCCCACCCTTTCCAGGTAAAACACCTGAATATGTACAAGGGCTTGAAAGCCTAGAGGAAGGGCCGTCGAGCCACACCAGCGACAGCACGCAGGCCAACTTGGTGCCTGCAGGCCAGCCAGGGTGGTCTTGGCCCCGGGCGCTCTTCCGGAAGCATTCCATTGACCTGCCTGAGATACCCCTCCTGTCCCGGCCCCCACTGCTTTTTTCCTTCCTCACCTCTGTCCGGAGAGAAATTCCAGCGGAAGTATGGGTGACACATCCTCTTCTTTACAGTTGGCAGCCTGGCAACTCCTGCAGAAAGGCCAGCAGAGTCCCACTCACACCGGGCCACTCTCAAAGCTGTGGCCCCTCACTCCCTCCCACCAGCACAGCCACGAGACTGCTGACGGGGCAGAGAATATGGAGTCAGGCACAGCTACAGGGGCTATTGCTGCCTGGAGCGCTGTTTATATTGACCTCAATGAGGCACACCTGGGGAGGGCAGGCCGGCAGGGTAAGGCTGCCCAGGTCAGCTAATCCACAACCCTCAGGGAATCACATTGTTGAAAATGGACCTCACTAAGGCAGAATAGAAGCCAAGGAAAAAAGGACACAATGCCATTTGCAGCACCGTAGATGAGTCTAGAAGTAATCACGTGACATGTAGTAAGTCAGAAAGTGAAAGACACATATCATATCATATCACTTATAGGTGTTACCTAAAAATGGATACCAGGGCAGATATTTGCACGGAGAAGGGCAATCACAGATTCATTAAACAAACTTATGGTTCACCAATGGAAAGGTGTGAGGATTGGTTTCATTACGATATCGGGGTTAACAGACATATACAAACACAGGTGACATATATAATCACCAAAGACCTACAGAATACCAAGAGAGGACTACTCAACATTCTGTCATAACGTACATGGGAAAAGGATCCCAGGAAGAAAAGACATCTGTATATGTGTAAAAGAACCACATCTTCCACACCTACAACAAGCCAAATATTGTAATCAAACTTGCTGTAATAAAAAATAAAAAAAATATTAAATTAAAAACACGAAGAAGAAGTAGTGAGACAAACTTGAGGGGATTTCTCCTGGCACATTCCATTCTAAATTACAATGTAGAACGCGACATCCATTGAGGCTCTGTTGCCCTACAAACCAGATTTGGTAAGGGAGAACTGCTGCCACCTTGTGGCCTTTTCACACAACAGCAGCTTTAATCCCAGCGCTAATGGTCCATTAATATTCAAAATCATTGCAGGCCTGTAAATGACACCTGCCCTGAAAACAAATCCTGGGGTCACATATCGACCAAAAAATTCAAAGGACGTCCATATTTCAAAACGACCGTTTCAAAAGGCATATTTTACGCACATTAGTGTTCTGCTTCTTTTCCTTTCTTTCCTTTTTTGTTAAAAAAACGGGAATTGAAAAAGGAATCCCTTTGAATGGGCGAAAATCGTTGCAAACGAATCAATGGACAGAGGTTTAATCTCCAATATATATAAACAGCTCATGCATCTTAATATTAAAAAAACCAACAACCCAATACAAAAATGGGCAGAAGATGTAAAGAGACGTTTCTTCAAAGAAGACACAGAGATGGCCAAGACGCACATGAAAAGCTGCTCAACAGCACTAATTATTAGAGAAATGCAAATCAAAACTACAATGAGGTATCACCTCACACCTGTTAGAATCGGCATCATCAGAAAATCTACAAACAACAAATTCTGGGGAGGGTGTGGACAAAACGAGCCCTCTTCCACTATTGGTGGGAATGTAAATTGATACAGTCACTATGGCGAACAGTATGGAGTTTCCTTAAAAAAAGTAGAAATTGAATTAACATCTGATCCAGCAATCCCACTTCTGGGCATATACCCAGAGAAAACCGTAAATCAAAAAGGCACATTCACCACAATGTTCATTGCAGCACTATTTACAATAGCCAGGTAATGGAAGCAACCTAAATGCCCACAGACAGATGAATGGATAAAGATGTGGTACATATATAAAATGGAATATTACTCAGCCATAAAAAGGAATGATACTGGGTCATTTGTAGAGACATCGATGGATCTAGAGAAAGTCATACAGAATGAAGTAAGTCAGAAAGAGGAAAACGAATATTGTATATTAATGCATATATGTGGAACCTAAAAAATGGTACAGATGAACTGGTTTGCAGGGAAGAAATAGAGACACAGAGGTAGAGAACAAACGTATGGACACCAAGTGTGGGAAGCCATGGGGTGGTGGTGGTGGGATGAGTTGGGAGATTGGGATTGACCTGTATACATGTATATGCATAAAATACATAACTAATAATAACCTGCTGTATAAAAAAATAAATAAAATTACATTTCAAAATTTTAAAAACAAAAATTTAAAAATAAAACAGAAAAATGTTCTTCCCTTCACACAGATGTATTTATAGTTATGAATAATTTCCATGCTTATATCTATAAATACATAAAAGAGGAAAAAAATCTAACTTGAACCATAAAAGTAAAAAAGAACCTGAACCCACCAGTTATACAGGGGAAAATCCTATCAGGCACTTGCTCAAGCGGTAAACAATTCTGAAATTGGTCAGAGGTGGGGAACCATCTCCCATAAAGCCAGCAAGCAAACCCCCACGCAAGGAGTGTCCTCATTGCAAAGCTAGGGGAACGTGCCGAGGCATCTGTGAGTAAACATGAGTTGAGCCCCAGTACAGATGCTGCTGAACTGTTCCCACCTTTCCCAGGTAAAACACCTGAATATGTACAAGGGCTTGAAAGCCTAGAGGAAGGGCCTTGGAGACACACCAACGACAGCACGCAGGGCAACTTGGTGCCTGCAGGCCAGCCAGGGTGGTCCTGGCCCTGGGCCCTCTTCCAGAAGCTTTCCATTGCCCTACCTGATATACCCCTCCTGTCCTGGCCCCCAATGCTTTTTTCGTTCCTCACCTCTGTCCGGAGAGAAATTCCAGTGGAAGGTATGGGTGACACATCCTCTTCTTTACAGGTGGCAGCATGGCAACACCTGCAGAAAGGCCAGCAGAGCCCCACTCACACCGGGAAACCCACAAAGCTGTGGCCCCTCACCCCCTCCCACAAGCACAGCCCCGAGACTGCTGACGGGGCAGAGAATATGGAGTCAGGCACAGCTTCAGGGGCTATTGCTGCCTGGAGCGCTGTTTATATTGACCTCAACGAGGCACACCTGGGGAGGGCGGGCCGGCAGGGTAAGGCTGCCCAGGTCAGCTAATCCACAACCCTCAGGGAATCACATTGTTGAAAATGGACCCCACTAAGGCAGAAGAGAAGCCAAGGGAAAAAAGGACACAATGCCATTTGCAGCACCGTAGATAAGTCTAGAAGTAATCACGTGACTTGTAGTAAGTCAGAAAGTGAAAGACACATATCATATCATATCACTTATAGGTGTTACCTAGAAATGGATACCAGGGCAGATATTTCCACGGAGAAAGGCAATCACAGATTCATTAAACAAACTTATGGTTCACCAATGGAATGGTGTGAGGATTGGTTTCATTACGACATCGGGGTTAAGAGACATATACAAACACAGGTGACATATATAATCACCAAAGACATACGGAATACCAAGAGAGGACTACTCAACATTCTGTCATAACGTACATGGGAAAAGGATCCCAGGAAGAACAGACATCTGTATATGTGTAAAAGAACCACATCTTCCACACCTACAACTAGCCAAACATTGTAATCAAACTTGCTGTAATAATAAATAAAATAATTAAATTAAAAACACGAACAAGAAGTAGTGAGACAAACGTGAGGGGCTTTCTCCTGGCACATTCCATTCTAAACTCCGATCTACAACACCACTTCCACTGAGGCTCTCTTGCCCTAGTAACCAGATTTGGTAAGGGTGAACTGCTGCCACCTTGTGGCAGTTTCACACAACAGCAGCTTTAATCCCAACGCTAATGGTCAGTTGATATTCAAAATCATTGCAGGCCTGTAAATGACACCTGCCCTGAAAACAAATCCTGGGGTCACATATCGACCAAAAAATTCAAAGGACGTCCATATTTCAAAACGACCATTTCAAAAGGCATATTTTACGCACATTAGTGTTCTGCTTCTTTTCCTTTCTTTCCTTTTTTGTTAAAAAAAACGGGAATGGAAAAAGGCATCCCTCAGAATGGGCGAAAATCGTTGCAAACGAATCAATGGACAAATGTTTAATCTCCAATATATATAAACAGCACATGCAGCTTAATATTACTAAAACAAACAACCCAATACAAAAATGGGCAGAAGATCTAAATAGACGTTTCTTCAAAGAAGACACAGAGATGGCCAAGACGCACATGAAAAGCTGCTCAACATCACTAATTGTTAGAGAAATGCAAATCAAAACTACAATAAGGTATGACGTCACACCCATTAGAGTCGGCATCATCAGAAAATCTACAAACAAAAATTCTGGGGAGGGTGTGGACAAAAGGAACCCTCTTCCACTATTGGTGGGAATGTAAATTGATACTGTCACTATGGAGAACAGTATGGAGGTTCCTTTAAAAAACTAAAAAGAGGAGAACCATCTGATCCAGCAATCCCACTTCTGAGCATATACCCAGAGAAAAACAAAAATCAAAGAGACACATTCACCACAATTTTCATTGCAGCACTATTTACAATAGCCAGGTAATGGAAGCAACCTAAATGCCCACAGACAGAAGAACGGATAAAGATGTGGTACATATATAAAATGGAGTATTACTCAACCATATAAAGGAATGAAACTGGGTCATTTGTAGAGAACTCGATGTATCTAGAGACTGTCATACAGAGTGGAGTAAGTCAGAAACAGAAAAACAAATATTGTATATTAATGCCTATATTTGGTACCTAGAAAAGTGGTACAGATGAACTTGTTTGCAGGGCAGATATAGAGACACACAGGTAGAGAACAAACGTATGGACACAAATAGGGGGAAGCCATGGGGTGGTGGTGGTGGTGGGATGAGTTTGGAGATTGGGATTGACCTGTATACATGTAAATGCATAAAATACATAACTAATAATAACCTGCTGTATAAGAAAATAAATTTAAATTTCAAAATTTTTAAAAATAAAACAGAAAAATGTTCTTGCATTCACACAGATGTATTTATATGAATGACTTATTTCCATGCTTATATCTATAAATACATAAAAGAGGAATAAAATTTAACTTGAAACAATGGAGAAAAAAAAATAACCTGAACCCAACAGTTATACAGAGGAAAACCCTATCAAGGCACTTACTCCAGCGGTAAACAATTCTGAAATTGGTCAGATGTGGAGAATCATCTCCAATACAGCCAGCAGCCCCACCCCACGCAAGGATGGTCCTCATTGCAAAGCTGCGGGACCATGCCGAGGTTTCTGTGAGTAAACGTGAGCTGAGCCCCAGGCCAGCTGCTGCTGAACTGTTCCCACCCTTCCCAGGTAAAACACCTGAATATGTACAAGGGCTTGAAAGCCTAGAGGAAGGGCAGTGGAGTCACACCAGCGACAGCACACAGGCCCACTTGGTGCCTGCAGGCCAGCCAGGATGGTCCTGGCCACAGGCGCTCTTCTGGAAGCTTTCCATTTTCCTGCCTGAGATACCCCTCCTATCCTGGCCCCCACTCCTTTTTTTCCTTCCTCACCTCAGCCCGGAGAGAAATTTCATCAGACGTTATGGGTTACGCATCCTCTTCTTTACAGTTGGCAGCCTGGCAATTCCTAAGCCTTGCCGTTACCTAACCCTAACCCTAGCCCGGAACGGAAACCCACCACCAGCCCTATACCTTTCCCTACGCCGTAGCCTATTCCTGGCCCGTACGCAGGCACTGAACCTTTCATCAGCACGTATCCTGACCCTGCCATTTTGCCGTACCCTCACCTGTGCCCTAAGCCTTGACGTTCCCTAACCCTAACCCTAGCCCGGAACGGAAACCCACCACAAGACCTACACCTAACCCCCAACCCGTGGCCTACACCTGGCCGGTACGCTGGCACTGACCCGTGCATCAGCACGTAGCCTGACCCTCCCACGTTTCCGTACCCTCACCTGTGCCCAAAGCCTTGCCGTTCCCTAACCCTAACCCTAGCCCGGAACGGAAACCCACCACCAGCCCTAGACCTTACCCTATGACATAGCCTACTCCTGGCCTGTACGCTGGCACTGGCCCATCCGTCAGCACGTAGCCTGATGCTCCCACGTTTCCGTAACCTCACCTGTGCCCTAAGCCTTGCCGTTCCCTAACCCTAACCCTAGCCCCCAACTGAAATGCCACACCAGCCCTACAACTTACCCCCAGGCCGTAGCCTTCTCCTGGCCCGTATTCTGGCACTGACACGTGCATCAGCACGTAGCCTGACCCTTCCACGTTTCCGTATCCTCACCTGTGCCCTAAGCCTTGCCTTTAACTAACCCTAACCATAGCCCGGAACGGAAACCCACCACCAACCCTACACCTTACACTACGCCGTAGCCTACTCCTGGCCCGTATGCTGGCACTGACCCATGTGTCAGCACGTAGCCTGACCTTCCCACATTTCCGTACCCTAACCTGTGCCCTTAGCCTTGCCGTTCCCTAACCCTAAACCTAGTACGGAACGGAAACCCACCACCAGCCCTACACCGAACACCCAAGCCATAGCCTAATCCTGGCCTGTACGCTGGCACTGACCCATGCGTCAGCACGTAGCCTGACCCTCCCACGTTTCGGTAACCTCACCTGTGCCCTAAGCCTTTCCGTTCCCTATCCCTAACCCTAGCCCAGAAAGGAAACCCACCACCAGCCATACACCTTTCTCTACGACGTAGCCTACTCCTGGCCCGTACGCTAGCATTGACACGTGCATTAGCACGTAGCCTGAACCTGCAACTTTTCTGTACCCTCACCTGAGCCCTAAGCCTTGCCGTTCCCTAACACTAACCCTAGCCCGGAACGGAAACCCATGACAAGCCCTAGATCTTACCCTACCCCGTAGCCTACTCCTTGCCCGTACGCTGGCACTGACCCGTGCGTCAGCACGTAGCCTGACCCTCCCACGTTTCCGTTCCCTCACCTATGCCCTAAGCCTTGCCGTTCCCTAACCCTAACCGTACCCCGCAATGAAAACCCACCAACAGCCCTACACGTTACCCTACACCGTAGCCTACTCCTGGCCCGTACGCTGGCACTGACCCATGCATCAGTACGTAGCCTGACCCTCCCACGTTTCCGTACCCTCACCTGTGCCCTAAGCCTTGCCGTTCCCTAACCCTAACCCTATTCCGAAAAGGAAACACACCACCAGCCCTACAGCTTACCCACAAGCCATAGCCTACTCCTGGCCCGTACGCTGGCACTGACACGTGCGTCAGCATGTAGCCTGATCCTCCCACGTTTCTGTTCCCTCACCTGTGCCCTATGCCTTGCCGTTCCCTAACCCTAACCCTAGCCCGGAACGGAAACCCACCACCAGCCCTACACCTTACCCTACGCCGTAGCCTACTCCTGGCCCGAACGCTGGCACTGACCCTTGCGTCAGCACGTAGCCTGACCCTACCACGTTTCCGTACCCTCACCTGTGCCCTAAGTCTTGCCGTTCCCTAAACCTATCCCTAGCCTGGAACGGAAACCCTGCACCAGCCCTACACATTACCCTACGCCATAGCCTACTCCTGGCCCGTACGTTGGCACTGACCCGTGCGTCAGCACGTAGCCTGAACTTCACACATTTCCGTACCCTCACCTGTGCCCTAAGCCTTGCCGTTCCCTAACCCTAACCCTAGTACCGAACGGAAACCCACCAACAGCCCTACACCTAAACTCCATGCCATAGCCTACTCATGGCCCGTACGCTGGCACTGACCCGTGCGTCAGCACTTATCCTGACCCTCCCACGTTTCCGTACCCTCACCTGTGCACTAAGCCTTGCCGTTCCCTAACCCTAACCCTAGCCCTGAACGGAAACCCACCACCAGCCCTACACCTAACCCCCAAGCCGTAGCCTACTCCTGGCCGGTACGCTGGCCCTGACACCTGCGTCAGCACATAGCCTGACTCTCCCACGTTTCTGTACCCTAAGCTGTGCCCTAAGCCTTGCCGTTCCCCAACCCTAACCCTAGCCCCGAACGGAAACCCACCACCATCCCTACACGTTACCCTACGCCGTAGCCTACTCTTGGCCTGTACGGTGGCACTGACACTTGCGTCAGCATGTAGCCTGACCCTCCCACGTTTCCGTACCCTCACCTGTGCCCTAAGCCTTGCCGTTCCGTAACCCTAACCCTAGCCCGGAATGGAAACCCACCACCAGCCCTGAATCTTACCCCCAAGCCGTAGCCTAATCCTGGCGCGTTCGGTGGCACTAACCTGAACATCAGCAAGTAGCCTGACCCTCCCACGTTTCCGTACCCTCACCCGTGCCCTAAGCCTTGCCGTTCCGTAACCCTAAACCAAGCCCGGAACGGAAACCCACTACCAGCCCTACACCTTACCCTACGCCGTAGCCTACTGCTTGCCCATACGATGGCACTGACCAGTGCGTCAGCACGTAGCCTGACCCTCACACGTTTCCGTACCCTCACCTGTGCCCTAAGCCTTGCCGTTCCCTATCCCTAACCGTGGTCCACAATGCCAACCCACCACCAGCCCTCCACCTTACCCTACGCCGTAGCCTACTCCTGGCCCATACGCTGGCACTGATCCATGCATCAGTACGTAGCCTGACCCTCCCACGTTTCCGTACCTTCACCTGTGCCCTAAACCTTGACGTTCCCTAACCCTAACCCTAACCCGGAACGGAAACCCACCACCATCCCTAGAAATTACCCTCCGCCGTAGCCTACTCCTGGCCTGTATGCTGGCACTGACCCGTGTGTCAGCACGTAGCCTGACCCTCCCACGTTTCAGTACACTCACCTGAGCACTAAGCCTTGCCATTCCGTAACCCTAACCCTAGCCCGGAATGGAAAGCCACCACTAGCCCAACACCTTAACCCCAAGCCGTAGCCTACTCCTGACCCGTATTCTGGCACTGACACGTGCGTCAGCAAGTAGCCTGACCCTCCCACGTTTCAGGACCCTCAACTGTGCCCTACGCCTGGCCGTTCATAACACTAACCCTAGCCCAGAAAGGAAACCCACCACCAGCTCTACACCTTACCCCCAAGCCGTAGCCTACTCGTGGACCGTATGCTGACACTGAACCGTGCGTCATCACGTAGCCTGACCCTCCCACGTTTCTGTACACTCAACTGTGTCCTAAGCCTTGCCGTTCCCTAACCCTAACCCTAGCCGGAACGGAAAACCACCACCAGCCCTACACCTTACCATATGTCGTAGCCTACACCTGGCCCGTACGCGGGCACTGAGCCGTGCGTCAGCACGTAGCCTGACCCTCCCACGTTTCCGTACCCTCACCTGTGCCGTAAGCCTTGCCGTTCCCTAACCCTAACCCTAGCCCCGAACGGAAACCCACCACCAGCTCTAAAACTTACCGACAAGCCGTAGCCTACTCCTGGCCCGTACACTGGCACTGACCCGTGCGTCAGCACGTAGCCTGACCCTCCCACGTTTCCGTACCCTCACATGTGCCCTAAGCTTTGCCGTTCCCTAACCCTAAATGTAGCCCGGAACGGAAACCCACAACCAGCCCTACACCTTACCCTACGCCGTAGCCTACTCCTGGCCCGTACCCTGGCACTGACCCGTGCGTCAGTAAGTAGCCTGACCCTCCCATGTTTCCGTACCCTCACCTGTGCCCTAAGCCATGACGTTCCCTAACCCTAACCCTATCCCTGAACGGAAACCCACCACCTGCCCTACACCTTAACCTACGCCATTGCCTACTCCTGGCCTGTACGGTGGCACTGACCCTTGCGTCAGCATGTAGCCTGACCCTCCCACGTTTTCATACCCTCACCTGTGCCCTAAGCCTTGCCGTTCCGTAATCCTAACCCTAGCCCGGAACGGAAACCGACCACCAGCCCTACACCTTACCCTATGCCGTAGCCTACACCTGGCCCATACGCGGGCACTGACATGTGCTTCAGCACGTAGCCTGACCCTCCCATGTTACTGTACCCTCACCTCTGCCCTAAGCCTTGCCGTTCCCTAACTCTAACCCTAGCCCGGAATGGAAACCCACCACCAGCCCTAAACCTTACCCACAAGCTGTAGCCTACTCCTGGCCCGTACGCTGGCACTGACCCATGCGTCAGCATGTAGCCTGACACTCCAACGTTTCCGTACCCTCACCTGTGTCCTAAGTCTTGCCGTTCCCCAACCCTAACCCTAGCCCCCAACGGAAACCCACCACCAGCCCTACAACTTACCCCCAAGCCGTAGCTTACTCCTGGTCCATACGCTGGCACTGACATGTGCGTCAGCACGTAGCGTGTCCTTCCCACATTAGCGTAACGTCACCTGTGCCCTAAGCCTTGCCGTTCCTTAACCCTAACACTAGTACGGAAGGGAAACACACCACAAGCACTATACCTAAGCCCCAAGCCATAGCCTACTCCTGGCCCGTACGCTGGCACTGACCCGTGCGTCAGCACGTAGCCTGACCCTCCCACGTTACCTTACCCTCCCGTGTGCCCTAAGCCTTGCTGTTCCCTAACACTAACCCTAGCCTAGAACGGAAACCCACCACCAGCCCTACACCTAACCCCCAAGCCGTAGCCTACACCTGTCCGGTACGCTGGCACTGACCCGTGCGTCAGCACGTATCCTGACCCTCCCACGTTTCCGTACACTCACCTGTGCCCTAAGCCTTGCTGTTCCCTAACACTAACCGTAGCCCGGAACAGAAAACCACTACCAGCCCTACTCCTTACCCTACGCCGTAGCCTACTCCTGGCACGTACGCTGACACTGATCCATGCGTCAGCACGTAGCCTGACCCTCCCACGTTTCCGTACCCTCACCTGTGCCCTAAGCCTTGCCGTTCCCTTACCCTAAACCTAGCCCAGAACGGAAACCCACCACCAGCCCTACACCTTACCCTACGCCGTAGCCTACTCCTGGCCCGTACGCTGGCACTGACCCGTGCGTCAGCACGTAGCCTGACCCTCCCACGTTTCCATTCCCTCACCTGTGCCCTAAGCCTTGCCGTTCCCTAACCCTAACCCTAGCCCGGAACGGAAACCCACCACCAGTCCTACACTCTATCCTATGCCGTAGCCTATTCCTGGCCCGTACGCTGGCATTGACCCGTGCGTCAGCACGTAGCCTGACCCTCCCACGTTTCCATTCCCTCACCTGTGCCCTAAGCCTTGCTGTTCCCTAACACTAACCCTAGCCTAGAACGGAAACCCACCACCAGCCCTACACCTAACCCCCAAGCCGTAGCCTACACCTGTCCGGTACGCTGGCATTGACCCGTGCGTAAGCACGTAGCCTGACCCTCCCACGTTTCCGTACCCTCACCTGTGCCCTAAGCATTGACGTTCGCTAACCCTAACCCTAGCCCGGAACAGAAACCCTCCACCAGTCCTACAACTTACCACCACGCCGTAGCCTACCCCTGGCCCATATGCTGGCACTGACCCATGCGTCAGCACGTAGCCTGACCCTCCCACGTTTCCGTAACCTCAACTGTGCCCTAAGCCTTGCCGTTCCCTAACCCTAACCCTAGCCCGGAGCAAAAACCCACCACCAGCCCTACACCTTACCCTATGCCGTAGCCTACACCTGGCCCATACGCGGGTAATGACCTGTGCTTCAGCACGTAGCCTAACCCTCCCATGTTACCGTACCCTCACCTGTGCCCTAAGCCTTGCCGTTCCCTAACCCTAACCCTAGCCCGGAACGGAAACCCACCACAAACCCTAAAACTTACCCACAAGCAGTAGCCTACTCCTGGCCCGTACGCTGGCACTGACACGTGCGTCAGCACTTAGCCTGACCCTCCCACGTTTCCGTACCCTCACCTGTGCCCTAAGTCTTGCCGTTCCCTAACCCTAACCGTAGCCCGGAACGAAAACCCACCACCAGCCTTACACTTTACCCTACGCCGTAGCCTACTCCTGGCCCATACGCTGGCAGTGAACCGTACGTCAGCACATAGCTTGACCCTCCCACGTTTCCGTACCCTCACCTGGGCCCTAAGCCTTGCCGTTCCCTAACCCTATCCCTAGCCCGGAACGGAAAACCACCACCAGCCCTAAACCTTTCCCTACTCCGTAGCCTACTCCTCGCCCGTACGCTCGCACTAACCCGTGCGTCAGCATGTAGTTTGACACTCCCACGTTTCCGTACCCTCACCTGGGCCCTAAGCCTTGCCGTTCTCTAACACTAACCGTAGCCTGGAACGGAAACCCACCACCAGCCCTATACTTTACCCTACGCCGTAGCCTACTCCTGGCCCGTACACTGGCACTGACCCGTGCGTCAGCACATAGCCTGACCTTCCCACATTTCCGTACCCTCACCTGCGCCCTAAGCCTTGCCGTTCCCTAACCCTAAACCTAGTTAAGAACGGAAACCCACCAACAGCCCTACACCTAACGCCCAAGCCATAGCCTATTCCTGGCCCGTACGCTGGCACTGACACGTGCCTCAGCACGTAGCCTGACCCTCCCACGTTTCCGTACCCTCACCTGTGCCCTAAGCCTTGCCGTTCCCTAACCCTACCCATAGCCTGGAATGGAAACCCACCACCAGCCCTACACCGTATTGTATGCCGTAGCCTTGTCCTGGCCCGTACGCTGGCACAGACCCATGCGTCAGCATGTAGCCTGACCCTCCCACGTTTCCGTACCCTCACCTGTGCCCTAAGCCTTGCCGTTCCCTAACACTAACCCTACCCCGGAACGGAAACCCACCACAAGCCCTACACCTTACCATACGCCGTAGTGTTCTCCTGGCCCGTACGCTGTCACTGACCCGTGAGTTTGCACGTAGCCTCACCCTCCCACGTTTCCGTAACCTCAACTGTGCCCTAAGCCTTGCCGTTCACTCATCCTAACCCTAGCCACGAACGGAAACCCACCAGCAGCCCTACACCTAACCCTACGCCGTAGCCTACTCCTGGCCCGTACACTGGCACTGAACTGTGCGTCAGCACGTAGCCTGACCCTCCCACGTTTCCGTACCCTCACCTGTGCCCTAAGACTTGCTGTTCCCTAACCCTAACCCTAGCCCGGAATGGAAACCCACAACCAGCCCTACACCTTACCCCCAAGCCGTAGCCTATTCCTGGCCCATACGCTGGAACTGACCCGTGCGTCAGCACGTAGCCTGACCCTCCCACGTTTGCGGAACCTCACCTGAGCCCTAAGCCTTGCCGTTCCCTAACCCTAACCCTAGCCCTGAACGGAAACCCACCACCAGCCCTACACCTTTCCCTACACCGTAGTCTATTCCTGGCTCGTACGCAGGCACTGAGACTTTCATCAGCACGTAGCCTGACACTCCCACGTTTCCGTACCCTCACCTGTGCCCTAAGCCTTGCCGTTCACTAACCCTAACCCTAGCCCAGAACAGAAACCCACCACCAGCCCTACAACTTACCCCCAAGGCGTAGCCTACTCCTGGTCCATACGCTGGCACTGACCCGTGCGTTAGAACGTATCCTGACCCTGCCACGTTGCCGTACCCTCACCTGTGCCCTAAGCCTTGCCGTTCCCTAACCCTAACCCTAGCCCGGAATGGAAAAGCACCACAAGCCCTACACCTTACCCCCAAGCCGTAGCCTACTCCTGGTCCATACGCTGGCACTGAACTGTGTGTCAGCACGTAGCCTGACCTTCCAACATTACCGTACCCTCACATGTGCCCTAAGCCTTGCTGTTCCGTAACACTAACCCTAGCCTGGAACAGAAACCCACCACCAGCCATACACCTTAACGTACGCCGTAGCCTACTCCTGGGCCATATGCTGGCACTGACCCGTGCGTCAGCATGTAGCCTAACCCTCCCACGTTTCCGTACCCTCACCTGTGCCCTAAGCCTTGATGTTCCCTAACCCTAACCCTAGCCCGGAACAGAAACCCACCACCAGCCCTAAACCTTTCCCTACTGGGTAGCCTACTCCTCGCCCGTACGCTCGCACTGACCCGTGCGTCAGCATGTAGTTTGACCCTCCGACGTTTCCGTACACTCACCTGTGCCCTAAGCCTTGCCGTTCCCTAACCCTAACCCTAGCCCGGAACGGAAACCCACCACCAGCCCTACGCCGTAGCCTATTCCTGGCCCGTACGCAGGCACTGACCCTTTCATCAGCACGTAGCCTGACCCTCCCACGTTTCCATACCCACACCTGTGCCCTAAGCCTTGCCGTTCCCTAACCCTAACCCTAGCCCGGAACGGAAATCCACCACCAGCCCTAAACCTTTCCCTACGCGGTAGCCTACTCCTGGCCAGTACGGTGGCAATGACCCGTGCGTCAGCATGTAGACAGACACCCCCAAGTTTCCATACCCTCACCTGGGCCCTAAACCTTGCCGTTACCTAACCCTAACCCTAGCCCGGAACGGAAACCCACCACCAGCCCTACAACTAACGCACAAGCCATAGCCTAGTCCGGGCCCGTACGCTGACACTGACCCATGCGGCAGCATGTAGCCTGACGCTCCCACGTTTCTGTACCCTCACCTGTGCCCTAAGCCTTGCCGTTGCCTAACCCTAACCCTAGCCCGAAACGGAAACCCACCACCAGCCCTACAACTTACCCCCAAGACGTAGCCTACTCCTGGTCCGTACACTGGCACTGACCCGTGCGTCAGCACGTAGCCTGACCCTCCCACCTTTCCGTACCCTCACCTGTGCCCTAAACCTTGCCTTTCCCTAACCCTAACCCTAGCCCGCAACGGAAACCCACCACCAGCCCTAGACCATTCCCTACACCGTAGCCTACTCCTGGCCCGTACGCTGGCACTGACCCATGCGTCAGCACGTAGCCTGACCCTCCCACGTTTCCGTACCCTCACCTGTGCCCTATGCCTTGCCGTTCCCTAACCCTAACCCTAGCACAGAACGGAAAACCACCTCCAGCCCTATACCTTACCCTACGCTGTAGCCTACTGCTGGCCCGTATGCTGGCACTGACCCATGCGTAAGCACGTAGCCTGACCCTCCCACGTTTCCGTACCCTCACCGGTGCCCTAAGCCTTTACGTTCCCTAACCATAACCCTAGCCCAGAACGGAAAACCACCACCAGCCATAGACCTTACCCTACGGCGTAGCCTACTCCTGGCCTGTACGCTGACACTGACACGTGCGTCAGCATGTAGCCTGACCCTCCCACGTTTCCGTACCCTCACCTGTGCCCTAAGCTTTGCCGTTCCCTAACCCTAACCCTAGCCCGGAACGGAAACCCACCACCAGCCCTAAACCTTTCCCTACGCCGTAGCCTACTCCTGGCCCGTACGCTGGCACTGACCCGTGCGTCAGCATGTAGACTGACACCCCACGTTTCCATACCCTCACCTGGGCCCTAAACCTTGCCGTTCCCCAACACTAACCCTAGCCCGGAATGGAAACCCACCACCAGCCCTAAAACTTACCCCCATGCCATAGCCTACTCCTGGCCCGTACACAGGCACTGACCCGTGCGTCAGCACGTAGCCTGACCCTCCCACTTTTCCGTACCCTCAGCTAAGCCCTAAGCCTTGGCCTTCCCTAACTCTAACCCAAGCCCGGAACGGAATCCCACCACCAGCCCTACACCTTAACATATGCCGTAGCCTATTCCTGGCCCGTATGCTGGCACTGACACGTGCGTCAGCACGTAGCCTGACCCTCCCACGTTTCCGTACCCTCACCTGTGCCCTAAGCCTTGAGGTTCCCTAACCCTAACTCTAGCCCGGAACAGAAAACCACCAACAGCCCTACAACTTACGACCACGCCATAGCCTACTCCTGGCCCATATGCTGGCACTGACACGTGCGTCAGCACGTAGCCTGTCCCTCCCACGTTTCCGTAACCTCACCTGTGCCCTAAGCCTTGCCGTTCCCTAACCCTAACCCGAGCCTGGCACGGAATCCCACCCCCAGCCCTACACCTTATCGTATGCCGTAGCCTAGTCCTGGCCCGTACGCTGGCACTGACCCGTGCGTCAACATATAGCCTGACCCTCCCACGTTTCCGTACCCTCACCTGTGCCCTAAGCCTTGCCGATCCCTAACCCTAACCCTAGCCCTGAACGGAAACCCACCACAATCCCTACACCTTACCATACGCCGTAGCCTACTCCTGGCGCGTACGCTGGCACTGACCCGTGAGTCAGCACGTAGACTGACCCTCCCACATTTCCGTACCCTCACCTGTGCCCTAAGCCTTGCCGTTCCCTCACCCTAACCCTAGCCAAGAACGGAAACCCACCAGCAGCCCTAAACCTTACCCTACACCATAGCCTAGTCCTGGCCCGTACGGTGGCACTGACCAGTGCGTCAGCACGTAGCCTGACCCTCACACGTTTCCGTACCCTCACATGTGCCCTAAGCCTTGTCGTTCCCTAACCCTAACCCTAGTCCGGAACGGAAGCCCACCACCAGCCCTACAGCTTACCCCCGATCCATAGCCTATTCCTGGCCCGTACGCTGGCACTGACCCGTGCTTCAGCATGTAGCCTGACCCTCCCACGTTTCCGTACACTCACCTGTGCCCTAAGCCTTGCCATTCCCTAACCATAACCCTAGCCCGGAACGGAAACCCACCACCAGCCCTACACCTAACCCCCAAGCCGTAGCCTACTCCTGGCTGGTACGCTGGCACTGACCCGTTCATCAGCACGTAGCCTGACCCTCCCACGTTTCCGTACCCTCACCTGTGCCCTAAGCCTTGCCGTTCCCTATCCCTAACCCTAGCCCGGAACGGAAACCCACCACCAGCCCTAAAACTTACCCCAAAGCCGTAGCCTATTCCTGGACCTTATGCTGGCACTGACCCGTGCGTCAGCACGTAGCCTGACCCTCCCACGTTTGCGGACCCTCACCTGTGCCCTAAGCCTTGCCATTCCCTAACCCTAACCCTAGACCGGAACGGAAACCCACCACCAGCCCTACACCTAACCCCCAAGCCGTAGCCTATTCCTGGCCCGTACGCAGGCACTGACCCTTTCATCAGCACGTAGCCTGACCCTCCCACGTTTCCGTACACTCACCTGTGCCCTAAGCCTTACCGTTCCCTAACCCTAAACCTAGCCCGGAACGGAAACCCACCACCAGCCCTAAACCTTACCCCCAAGCCGTAGCCTACTCCTGGTCCATACGCTGGCACTGACCTGTGCGTCAGCACGTAGCCTGAACTTCCCACATTACCGTACCCTCACCTGTGCCCTAAGCCTTGCCGTTCCCTAACCCTAACCCTAGTACGGAACGGAAACACACCACAAGCCCTACACCTAACCCCCAAGCCGTAGCCTACTCCTGGCCGGTACGCTGGCACTGACCCGTGCGTCAGCACGTAGCCTGACCCTCACACGTTTCCGTACCCTCACCTGTGCCCTAAGACTTGCTGTTCCCTAACACTAAACCTAGCCTGGAACGGAAACACACCATCAGCCCTACACCTAACCACCAAGCCGTAGCCTACTCCTGGCCGGTACGCTGGCACTGACCCGTGTGTCAGCACGTAGCCTGACCCTCCTACGTTTCCGTACCCTCACCTGTGCCCTAAGCCTTGCCGTTCCCTAACCCTAACCCTAGCCCGGAACGGAAACCCACCACTAGCCCTAAACCTTTCCCTACGCCGTAGCCTACACCTGGCCCATACGCTGGCACTGACCCATGCGTCAGCACGTTGTCTGACCCTCCCACGTTTCCGTACCCTCACCTGGGCCCTAAGCCTTGCCGTTTCCTAACCCTAACCCTAGCCCATGAACGGAAACCCACCACCAGCCCTACACCTTACCCTACGCCGTAGCATACTCCTGGCCCGTACACTGGCACTGACCCGTGCGTCAGCACGTAGCCTAACCCTCTCACGTTTCCGAACCCTCACCTGTGCTGTAAGCCTTGCCGTTCCCTAACCCTAACCCTAGCCCTGAACGGAAACCCACCACCAGCCCTACACCTTACCCCCAAGCCGTAGCCTACTCCTGGCCGGTACGCTGGCACTGACCCGTGCGTCATCACGTAGCCTGACCCTCCCACGTTTCCGTACCCTCACCTGTGCCCTAAGCTTTGCCGTTCCCTAACCCTAACTGTAGCCCGGAACGGAAACCCACCACCAGCCCTACAACTTACCCCCAAGCCGTAGCCTACTCCTGGTCCATACGCTGGCAGTGACCCGTGCTTCAGAACGTATCCTGACCCTGCCACGTTGCCGTACCCTCACATGTGCCCAAAACCTTGCCGTTCCCTAACCCTAACCCTAGCCCAGAACGGAAAACCACCACAAGCCCTACACCTTACCCCCAAGCCGTAGCCTACTCGTGGTCCATACGCTGGCACTGACCTGTGCGTCAGCATGTAGCCTGACCTTCCCACGTTACCGTAACGTCACCTGTGCCCTAAGCCTTCCTGTTCCCTAACACTAACCCTAGTACGGAACGGAAACCCACCACCAGCCCTACACCTAACCCCCAAGCCGTAGCCTACTCCTGGCCGGTTCGTTGGCACTGACCCGTGCGTCAGCAAGTAGACTGACCCTCCCACGTTTCCGTACCCTCACCTGGGCCCTAAGCCTTGCCTTTCCCTAACCCTAACCCTAGCCCGGAACGGAAACGCACTACCAGCCCTACACCTTGCCCTACGCCGTAGCCTACTCCTGGCACGTACGCTGGCACTGACACAATCGTCAGCACCTAGCCTGACCGTCACACGTTTCCGTACCCTCACCTGTGCCCTAAGCCTTGCCGTTCCCTAACCCTAACCCTAGTCCGGAAAGGAAACACACCACCAGCCCTACAGCTTACCCCCAAGCCATAGCTAATTCCTGGCCCGTACGCTGGCACTGACCCGTGCGTCAGCATGTAGCCTGACACTCCAACGTTTCCGTACCCTCACCTGTGCCCTAAACCTTGCCGTTTCCTAACCCTAACCCTAGCCCAGAACGGAAACCCACCACCAGCCCTACAACTAACCCCCAAGCCGTAGCTTACTCCTGGCCAGTACGCTGGCACTGACCCGTGCATCATCACGTAGCCTGACCCTCCCACGTTTCCGTACCCTCACCTGTGCCCTAAGCCTTGCCTTTCCCTAACCCTAACCCTAGCCCGGAACGGAAACCCACCACCAGCCCTCCACCTTACCCCCAAGCCGTAGCCTACTCATGGCCCGTACGCTGGCACAGAACCGTGCGTCAGCACGAAGCCTGACCCTCCCACGTTTGCGGACCCTCACCTGTGCCCTAAGCCTTGCCATTCCCTAACACTAACCCTAGACAGGAACGGAAACCCACCAACAGCCCTACACCTTTCCCTACGCCGTAGCCTATTCCTGGCTCATACGCAGGTACTGACACTTTCATCAGCAAGTAGCCTGACCCACCCACGTTTCCGTACCCTCACCTGTGCCCTAAGCCTTGCCGTACACTAACCCTAACCCTAGCCCGGAAGGGAAACCCACCACCAGCCCTACACCTTACTCTATGCCGTAGCCTACACCTGGCCCGTACGCGGGCACTGACCTGTGCTTCAGCACGTAGCCTGAACCTCCCATGTTACCGTATGCTCACCTGTGCCCTAAGCCTTGCCGTTCCCTAACCCTAACCCTCGTCCTGAACGGAAACCCACCACCAGACCTACACCTTACTCTATGCCGTAGCCTACACCTGGCCCGTACGCAGGCACTGACCTGTGCTTCAGCACGTAGCCTGATCCTCCCATGTTACCGTACGCTCACCTGTGCCCTAAGCCTTGCCGTTCCCTAACCCTAACCCTAGCCCGGCACGGAATCCCACCACCAGCCGTACACCTTATCGTATGCCGTAGCCTAGTCCTGGCCCGTACGCTGGCACTGAACCTTGCGTCAGCATGTAGCCTGACCCTCCCACGTTTCCGTAACCTCCCCTGTGCCCTAAGCCTAGCCGTTCCCTAACCCTAACCCTAGCCCAGAACAGAAACCCACCACCAGCCCTATACCTTTCCCTACGCCGTAGCCTATTCCTGGCCCGTACGCAGGCACTGACCCTTTCATCAGCACGTAGCCTGACCCTCCCACGTTTCCGTACCCTCACCTGTGCCCTAAGCCTTGCCGTTCCCTAACCCTAACCCTAGCCCGGAACGGAAACCCACCACCAGCCCTAAACCTTACCCCCAAGCGGTAGCCTAATCCTGGTCCATATTCTGGCACTGACCTGTGCGTCAGCACGTAGCCTGACCCTCCCACGTTTCCGTACCATCACCTGTGCCCTAAGCCTTGCCGTTCCTAACCCTAACCCTAGTACGGAACGGAAACACACCACAAGCCCTACACCTAACACCCAAGCCGTAGCCTACTCCTGGCCTGTACGCTGGCACTGACCCGTGGGTCAGCACGTAGCCTGACCCTCCCACTTTTCCGTAACCTCACCTGTGCCCTAAGCCTTGCCGTTCCCTAAACCTAACCTTAGCCCGGAACGGAAACCCACCACCAGCCCTACACCTTACCCTACGCCGTAGCATACTCGGCCCGTACGCTGGCACTGAACCATGCGTCAGCACGTAGTCTGACCCTCCCACGTTTCTGTACCCTCACCTGGGCCCTAAGCCTTGCCGTTCCTTAACCCTCACCCTAATACGGGACGGAAACACACCACAAGCCCTACAACTAACACCCAAGCTGTAGCCTACTCCTGGCCGGTTCGCTGGCACTGATTTGTGCGTCAGCACGTAGCCTGACCCTCCCATGTTTCCGTACCCTCACCTATGCCCTAAGCCTTCCTGTTCCCTAACACTAACCCTAGCCCGGAACGGAAACCCACCACCAGCCCTACACCTAACCCCCAAGCCGTAGGCTACTCCTGGCCGGTTCGCCTGCACTGACCCGTGCATCATCACGTAGCCTGACCCTCCCACGTTTCCGTACCCTCACCTGGGCCCTAAGCCTTGCCTTTCCCTAACCCTAACCCAAGCCAGGAAGAGAAACGCACTACCAGCCCTACACCTTGCCCTACGCCGCAGCCTACTCCTGGCACGAATGCTGGCACTGACACGTGCGTCAGCACGTAGCCTGACCCTCACACGTTTCCGTACCCTCACCTGTGCCCTAAGCCTTGCCGTTCCCTAACCCTAACCGTAGCCCGGAACGAAAACCCACCACCAGCCCTACACCTTACCCCCAAGCCGTAGCCTACTCCTGGCCCGTACGCTGGCACAGACCCGTGCGTCAGCACGAAGCCTGACCCTCCCACGTTTGTGGACCCTCACCTGTGCCCTAAGCCTTGCCGTTCCCTAACCCTAACCCTAGCCCGGAACGGAAACCCACCACCAGCCCTAAACCTTTCCCTACGCCGTAGCCTATTCCTGGCCCGTACGCAGGCACTGACCCTTTCATCAGCACGTAGCCTGACCCTCCCACGTTTCCGTACCCTCACCTGTGCCCTAAGCCTTGCCGTTCCCTAACCCTAACCCTAGCCCGGAACAGAAACCGACCACCAGCCCTACACCTTACCCTATGCTGTAGCCTACACCTGGCCCATATGCGGGCACTGAAGCGTGCGTCAGCACGTAGCCTGACCCTCCCACGTTTCCGTACCCTCACCTCTGCCCTAAGCCTTGCCGTTCTCTATCCCTAACCATAGCCCCAAACAGAAAGCCACCACCAGCCCTAAAACTTAGCCAAAAGCCTTAGCCTACTCCTGCACTGTACGCTGGCACTGACCCGTGCGTCAGCACGTATACTGACCCGCCCACGTTTCCGTACCCTCACCTGTGCCCTAAGCCTTGCCGTTCCCTAACACTAACCCTAGTCCGGAACGGAAACCCACCACCAGCCCTACACCATACCCTACACCGTAGCCTACTCCTGGCCCGTACGCTGGCTCTGAACCGTGCGTCAGCATGTAGCCTGACCCTCTCACGTTTCCGTACCCTCACCTGTGCCCTAAGCCTTGACGTTCCCTAACCCTAACCCTAGCCCGGAACGCAAACCCACCACCAGCCCTACACATTTCCCTATGCCGTAGCTTACTCCTGGCCCGTACGCTGGCACTGAACCGTGCGTCATCACGTAGCCTGACCCTCCCGCTTTTCCGTACCCTCACCTGTGCCCTAAGCCTTGCCGTTCCCTTACCCTAGCCCTAGCCCGGAACGGAAACCCACCACCAGCCCTACTCCTTAGCCTATGCCGTAGCCTACTCCTTGCCTGTACCCTGGCACTGACCCGTGCGTCAGCACGTAGCCAGACCCTCCCACGTTTCCGTACCCTCACATGTGCCCTAAGCCTTGCCGTTCCATATCCCTAACCATAGCCCGGAACAAAAACCCTCCACCAGGCCTACACCTTTCCCTACACCGTAGCCTACACCTGGCCCATACGTGGGCACTGACGTGTGCTTCAGCACGTTGCCTGACCCTCCCACGTTTGCGGACCCTCACCTGTACCCTAAGCCTTGCTGTTCCCTAACCGTAACCCTAGCCCGGAATGGAAATCCACCACCAGCCCTACACTTTTCCCAACGCCGTAGCCTATTCCTGGCTCTTACGCCGGCACTCACCGTTTCATCAGCACGTAGCCTGACCCTCCCACTTTTCCGTACCCTCACCTGTGCCCTAAGCATTGCCGTTCACTAACCCTAACCCTAGCCCAGAGCGGAAACCCACCACCAGCCCTACACCTTACCCCCAAGCCGTAGCCTACACCTGGCCGGTACGCTGGCACTGACACGTGCGTCAGCACGTAGCCTGACCCTCACACGTTTCCGTACCTTCACCTGTGCCCTAAGCCTTGCCGTTTCCTAACCCTAACCCTAGCCCAGAACAGAAACCCACCACCAGCCCTACACTCTACACTACGCCATAGCCTATTCCTGGCCCGTACGCTGGCACTGAGCCGTGCGTCAGCACGTAGCCTGACTTTCCCACGTTTCCGTACCATCACCTGTGCCCTAAGCCCTGACGTTCCCTAACCCTAACCCTAGCCCGGAACGGAAAACCACCACCAGACCTACACCTTACTCTATGCCGTAGCCTACACCTGACCCGTACGCAGGAACTGACCCGTGTGTCAGCACGTAGCGTGACCCTCCCACGTTTCTGTACCCTCTCCTTAGCACTAAGCCTTGCCTTTCCGTAACCCTAACCGTAGCCCGGAACGGAAACCCACCACCAGCCCTACACCTTACCCCCAAGCCGTAGCCTACTCCTGGCCCGTACGCTGGCACTGACCCGTGCGTCAGCACGTAGCCTGACTCTCCCACGTTTCCGTACCATCACCTGTGCCCTAAGCCTTGCCGTTCCCTCACCCTCACCCTAGCCAGGAACAGAAACCCATCAGCAGCCCTACACATTACCCTACGCTGTAGCCTACTCCTGGCACGTACGCTGGCACTGACTCGTGCGTCAGCACGTAGCCTGATCCTCACACGTTTCCGTACCCTCACCTGTGCCCTAAGCCTTACCGTTCCCTAACCCTAACCCTAGCCCGGAACTGAAACCCACCACCAGCCATACAGCTTACCCCCAAGCCATAGCCTATTCCTGGCCCGTACGATGGCACTGACACATGCGTCAGCATGTAGCCTGACCCTCCCACGTTTCTGTACCCTCACCTGTGCCCTAAGCCTTGCCGTTCCCTAACCCTAACCCTAACCCGGAACGTAAACCCACCACCAGCCCTACACCTTACCCTATGCTGTAGCCTACACCTGGCCCATATGCGGGCACTGACACGTGCGTCAGCACGTAGCCTGACCCTCCCACGTTTCCGTACCCTCACCTGTGCCCTAAGTCTTGCCGTTCCCTAACCCTAACCCTAGCCCGGAACGCAAACCCACCACCAGCCCTACACTTTTCCCTATGCCGTAGCCTACTCCTGGCCCGTACGCTGGCACAGACCCGTGCGTCAGCACGAAGCCTGACCCTCCCACGTTTGCGGACCCTCACCTGTGCCCTAAGCCTTGCCGTTCCCTAACACTAACGCTAGACTGGAACGGAAACCCACCACCAGCCCTACACCTTTCCCTACGCCGTAGCCTATTCCTGGCTCATACGCAGGCACTGACCCTTTCATCAGCAAGTAGCCTGACCCTCCCACATTTCCATACCCTCACCTGTGCCCTAAGCCTTGCCGTTCACTAACCCTAACCCTAGCCCGGAACGGAAACCCACAACCAGACCTACACCTTACTCTATGCCGTAGCCTACACCTGGCCCGTACGCAGGAACTGACCTGTGCTTCAGCACGTAGCCTGACCCTCCAATGTTACCGTACGCTCACCTGTGCCCTAAGCCTTGCCTTTCCCTAACCCTAACCCTAGCCCGGCACGGAATCCCACCACCAGCCCTACACCTTATCGTATGCCGTAGCCTAGTCCTGGCCCGTACGCTGGCACTGACCCGTGCGTCAGCATGTAGCCTGACCCTCCCACGTTTCCGTAACCTCACCTGTGCCCTAAGCCTTGCCGTTCCCTAACCCTAACCCTAGCCCGGAACAGAAACCCACCACCAGCCCTATACCCTTCCCTACGCCGTAGCCTATTCCTGGCCCGTACGCAGGCACTGACCCTTTCATCAGCACGTAGCCTGACCCTCCCACGTTTCCGTACCCTCACCTGTGCCCTAAGCCCTGCCGTTCCCTAACCCTAACCCTAGCCCAGAACGGAAACCCACCACCAGCCCTAAACCTTACGCCCAAGCCGTAGCCTACTCCTGGTCCATACGCTGGCAATGACCTTTGCGTCAGCACGTAGCCTGAACTTCCCACATTACCGTACCCTCACCTGTGCCGTAAGCCTTGCCGTTCCCTAACCCTAACCCTACTACTGAACGGAAACACACCATAAGCCCTACACCTAACCCCCAAGCCGTAGCCTACTCCTGGCCCGTATGCTGGCACTGACCCGTGCGTCAGTACGTAGCCTGACACTCCCACGTTTCCGTACCCTCACATGTGCCCTAAGACTTGCTGTTCCCTAACACTAACCCGAGCCTGGAACGGAAACACACCATCAGACCTACACCTAACCACCAAGCCGTAGCCTACTCCTGGCTGGTAGGCTGGCACTGACCCGTGTGTCAGCACGTAGCCTGACCCTCCCACGTGTTCGTACCCTCACCTGTGCCCTAAGCCTTGCCGTTCCCTAACCCTAACCCTACCCCGGAACGGAAACCCACCACTAGCCCTAAACCGTTCCCTACGCCGTAGCCTACACCTGGCCCGTACGCTGGCAGTGAACCATGCGTCAGCACGTAGTCTGACCCTCCCACGTTTCCGTACCCTCACCTGGGCCCTAAGCCTTGCCGTTTCCTAACCCTAACCCTAGCACATGAACGGAAACACACCACCAGCCAAACACCTTACCCTACGCCGTAGCATACTCCTGGCCCGTACGCTGGCACTGACACGTGCGTCAGCACGTAGCCTAACCCTCTCACGTTTCCGTACCTTCACCTGTGCTGTAAGACTTGCCGTTCCCTAACCCTTACCCTAGCCCGGAACGGAAACCCACCACCAGCCCTACACCTTACCCTACGCCGTAGCCTACTCCTGGCCCGAATGCTGGCACTGACCCGTGCGTCAGCACGTAGCCAGACCCTCCCACGTTTCCGTACCCTCACCTGTGCCCTAAGCCTTGCCGTTCCCTAACCCTTACCCTAGCCCGGAACGGAAACCCACCACCAGCCCTACACCTTACCCCCAAGCCGTAGCCTACTCCTGGCCGGTACGCTGGCACTGACCCGTGCGTCATCACGTAGCCTGACCCTCCCACATTTCCGTACCCTCACCTGTGCCCTAAGCTTTGCCGTTCCCTAACCCTAACTGTAGCCCGGAACGGAAACCCACCACCAGCCCTACAACTTACCCCCAAGCTGTAGCCTACTCCTGGTCCATACGCTGGCACTGACCCGTGCCTCAGAACGTATCCTGACCCTGCCACGTTGCCGCACCCTCACATGTGCCCTAAACCTTGCCGTTCCCTAACCCTAACCCTAGTGCGGAACGGAAACCCACCACAAGCCCTACACCTTACCCCCAAGCCGCAGCCTACACGTGGTCCATACGCTGGCACTGACCTGTGCGTCAGCGCGTAGCCTGACCTTCCCACGTTACCGTAACGTCACCTGTGCCCTAAGCCTTGCCCTTCCCTAACCCTAACCCTAGTACGGGACGGAAACACACCACAAGCCCTACACCTAACCCACAAACCATAGCATACTCCTGGCCCGTACGCTGGCACTGAACCGTGCGTCAGCACGTAGCCTGACCCTCCCAGGATTCCGTACCCTCACCTATGCCCTAAGCCTTCCTGTTCCATAACACTAACCCTAGCCCGGAACGGAAACCCACCACCAGCCCTACACCTAACACCCAAGCCGTAGCCTATTCCTGGCCGGTTCGCTGGCACTGATCTGTGCGTCAGCACGTAGCCTGACCGTCCCACGTTTCCGTACCCTCACCTGGGCCCTAAGCCTTGCTTTTCCCTAACCCTAACCCAAGCCCGGAACGGAAACGCACTACCAGCCCTACACCTTGCCCTACGCCATAGCCTACTCCTGGCACGTACGTTGGCACTGACACGTGCGTCAGCACATAGCCTGACCCTCTCACGTTTCCGTACCCTCACCAGTGCCCTAAGCCTTGCCGTTCCCTAACCCTAACCCTAGTCCGGAATGGAAACACACCACAAGCCCTACAGCTTACCCCCAAGCCATAGCCTATTCCTGGCCCGTACGCTGGCACTGACCCGTGCGTCAGCATGTAGCCTGACCCTCCCACGTTTCCGTACCCTCACCTGTGCCCTAAGCCTTGCCGTTCCCTAACCCTAACCCTAGCCCTGAACGGAAACCCACCACCAGCCCAACAACTAACCCCCAAGCCGTAGCTTACTCCTGGCCAGTACGCTGGCACTGACCCGTGCATCATCACGTAGCCTGACCCTCCCAGGTTTCGGTACCCTCACCTGTGCCCTAAGCCTTGCCGTTCACTAACCCTAACCCTAGCCCGGAACGGAAACCCACCAGCAGCCCTACAACTTACCCCCAAGCCGTAGCCTACTCCTGGCCGGTACGCTGGCACTGACACGTGCGTCAGCACGTAGCCTGACCCTCACACGTTTCCGTACCCTCACCTGTGCCCTAAGCCTTGCCGTTTCCTAACCCTAACCCTAGAACGGAAAAGAAACCCACCACCAGCCCTACACTCTACCCTATGCCATAGCCTATTCCTGGCCCGTACACTGGCACTGAGCCGTGCGTCAGCACGTAGCCTGACCCTCCCACGTTTCCGTACCCTCACCTGTGCCCTAAGCCTTGAGGTTCCCTAACCCTAACTCTAGCCCGGAACAGAAAACCACCAACAGCCCTACAACTTACGACCACGCCATAGCCTACTCCTGGCCCATATGCTGGCACTGACACGTGCGTCAGCACGTAGCCTGTCCCTCCCACGTTTCCGTAACCTCACCTGTGCCCTAAGCCTTGCCGTTCCCTAACCCTAACCCGAGCCTGGCACGGAATCCCACCCCCAGCCCTACACCTTATCGTATGCCGTAGCCTAGTCCTGGCCCGTACGCTGGCACTGACCCGTGCGTCAACATATAGCCTGACCCTCCCACGTTTCCGTACCCTCACCTGTGCCCTAAGCCTTGCCGTTCCCTAACCCTAACCCTAGCCCGGAACGGAAACCCACCACAATCCCTACACCTTACCATACGCCGTAGCCTACTCCTGGCCCGTACGCTGGCACTGACCCGTGAGTCAGCACGTAGACTGACCCTCCCACATTTCCGTACCCTCACCTGTGCCCTAAGCCTTGCCGTTCCCTCACCCTAACCCTAGCCAAGAACGGAAACCCACCAGCAGCCCTAAACCTTACCCTACACCATAGCCTAGTCCTGGCCCGTACGGTGGCACTGACCAGTGCGTCAGCACGTAGCCTGACCCTCACACGTTTCCGTACCCTCACCTGTGCCCTAAGCCTTGTCGTTCCCTTACCCTAACCCTAGTCCGGAACGGAAGCCCACCACCAGCCCTACAGCTTACCCCCGATCCATAGCCTATTCCTGGCCCGTACGCTGGCACTGACCCGTGCTTCAGCATGTAGCCTGACCCTCCCACGTTTCCGTACCCTCACCTGTGCCCTAAGCCTTGCCATTCCCTAACCATAACCCTAGCCCGGAACGGAAACCCACCACCAGCCCTACACCTAACCCCCAAGCCGTAGCCTACTCCTGGCTGGTACGCTGGCACTGACCCGTTCATCAGCACGTAGCCTGACCCTCCCACGTTTCCGTACCCTCACCTGTGCCCTAAGCCTTGCCGTTCCCTATCCCTAACCCTAGCCCGGAACGGAAACCCACCACCAGCCCTAAAACTTACCCCAAAGCCGTAGCCTATTCCTGGACCTTATGCTGGCACTGACCCGTGCGTCAGCACGTAGCCTGACCCTCCCACGTTTGCGGACCCTCACCTGTGCCCTAAGCCTTGCCATTCCCTAACCCTAACCCTAGACCGGAACGGAAACCCACCACCAGCCCTACACCTAACCCCCAAGCCGTAGCCTATTCCTGGCCCGTACGCAGGCACTGACCCTTTCATCAGCACGTAGCCTGACCCTCCCACGTTTCCGTACCCTCACCTGTGCCCTAAGACTTGCTGTTCCCTAACACTAAACCTAGCCTGGAACGGAAACACACCATCAGCCCTACACCTAACCACCAAGCCGTAGCCTACTCCTGGCCGGTACGCTGGCACTGACCCGTTCATCAGCACGTAGCCTGACCCTCCCACGTTTCCGTACCCTCACCTGTGCCCTAAGCCTTGCCGTTCCCTATCCCTAACCCTAGCCCGGAACGGAAACCCACCACCAGCCCTAAAACTTACCCCAAAGCCGTAGCCTATTCCTGGACCTTATGCTGGCACTGACCCGTGCGTCAGCACGTAGCCTGACCCTCCCACGTTTGCGGACCCTCACCTGTGCCCTAAGCCTTGCCATTCCCTAACCCTAACCCTAGACCGGAACGGAAACCCACCACCAGCCCTACACCTAACCCCCAAGCCGTAGCCTATTCCTGGCCCGTACGCAGGCACTGACCCTTTCATCAGCACGTAGCCTGACCCTCCCACGTTTCCGTACCCTCACCTGTGCCCTAAGACTTGCTGTTCCCTAACACTAAACCTAGCCTGGAACGGAAACACACCATCAGCCCTACACCTAACCACCAAGCCGTAGCCTACTCCTGGCCGGTACTCTGGCACTGACCCGTGTGTCAGCACGTAGCCTGACCCTCCCACGTTTCCGTACCCTCACCTGTGCCCTAAGCCTTGCCGTTCCCTAACCCTAACCCTAGCCTGGAACGGAAACCCACCACTAGCCCTAAACCTTTCCCTACGCCGTAGCCTACACCTGGCCCATACGCTGGCACTGACCCATGCGTCAGCACGTTGTCTGACCCTCCCACGTTTCCGTACCCTCACCTGGGCCCTAAGCCTTGCCGTTTCCTAACCCTAACCCTAGCCCATGAACGGAAACCCACCACCAGCCCTACACCTTACCCTACGCCGTAGCATACTCCTGGCCCGTACGCTGGCACTGACCCGTGCGTCAGCACGTAGCCTAACCCTCTCACGTTTCCGAACCCTCACCTGTGCTGTAAGCCTTGCCGTTCCCTAACCCTAACCCTAGCCCTGAACGGAAACCCACCACCAGCCCTACACCTTACCCCCAAGCCGTAGCCTACTCCTGGCCGGTACGCTGGCACTGACCCGTGCGTCATCACGTAGCCTGACCCTCCCACGTTTCCGTACCCTCACCTGTGCCCTAAGCTTTGCCGTTCCCTAACCCTAACTGTAGCCCGGAACGGAAACCCACCACCAGCCCTACAACTTACCCCCAAGCCGTAGCCTACTCCTGGTCCATACGCTGGCAGTGACCCGTGCTTCAGAACGTATCCTGACCCTGCCACGTTGCCGTACCCTCACATGTGCCCAAAACCTTGCCGTTCCCTAACCCTAACCCTAGCCCGGAACGGATAACCACCACAAGCCCTACACCTTACCCCCAAGCCGTAGCCTACTCGTGGTCCATACGCTGGCACTGACCTGTGCGTCAGCATGTAGCCTGACCTTCCCACGTTACCGTAACGTCACCTGTGCCCTAAGCCTTCCTGTTCCCTAACACTAACCCTAGTACGGAACGGAAACCCACCACCAGCCCTACACCTAACCCCCAAGCCGTAGCCTACTCCTGGCCGGTTCGTTGGCACTGACCCGTGCGTCAGCACGTAGACTGACCTTCCCACGTTTCCGTACCCTCACCTGGGCCCTAAGCCTTGCCTTTCCCTAACCCTAACCCTAGCCCGGAACGGAAACGCACTACCAGCCCTACACCTTGCCCTACGCCGTAGCCTACTCCTGGCACGTACGCTGGCACTGACACAATCGTCAGCACCTAGCCTGACCGTCACACGTTTCCGTACCCTCACCTGTGCCCTAAGCCTTGCCGTTCCCTAACCCTAACCCTAGTCCGGAAAGGAAACACACCACCAGCCCTACAGCTTACCCCCAAACCATAGCTAATTCCTGGCCCGTACGCTGGCACTGACCCGAGCGTCAGCATGTAGCCTGACACTCCAACGTTTCCGTACCCTCACCTGTGCCCTAAACCTTGCCGTTTCCTAACCCTAACCCTAGCCCAGAACGGAAACCCACCACCAGCCTTACAACTAACCCCCAAGCCGTAGCTTACTCCTGGCCAGTACGCTGGCACTGACCCGTGCGTCAGCACGTAGCCTAACCCTCTCACGTTTCCGAACCCTCACCTGTGCTGTAAGCCATGCCGTTCCCTAACCCTAACCCTAGCCCTGAACGGAAACCCACCACCAGCCCTACACCTTACCCCCAAGCCGTAGCCTACTCCTGGCCGGTACGCTGGCACTGACCCGTGCGTCATCACGTAGCCTGACCCTCCCACGTTTCCGTACCCTCACCTGTGCCCTAAGCTTTGCCGTTCCCTAACCCTAACTGTAGCCCGGAACGGAAACCCACCACCAGCCCTACAACTTACCCCCAAGCCGTAGCCTACTCCTGGTCCATACGCTGGCAGTGACCCGTGCTTCAGAACGTATCCTGACCCTGCCACGTTGCCGTACCCTCACATGTGCCCAAAACCTTGCCGTTCCCTAACCCTAACCCTAGCCCGGAACGGATAAACACCACAAGCCCTACACCTTACCCCCAAGCCGTAGCCTACTCGTGGTCCATACGCTGGCACAGACCTGTGCGTCAGCATGTAGCCTGACCTTCCCACGTTACCGTAACGTCACCTGTGCCCTAAGCCTTCCTGTTCCCTAACACTAACCCTAGTACGGAACGGAAACCCACCACCAGCCCTACACCTAACCCCCAAGCCGTAGCCTACTCCTGGCCGGTTCGTTGGCACTGACCCATGCGTCAGCACGTAGACTGACCCTCCCACGTTTCCGTACCCTCACCTGGGCCCTAAGTCTTGCCTTTCCCTAACCCTAACCCTAGCCCGGAACGGAAACGCACTACCAGCCCTACACCTTGCCCTACGCCGTAGCCTACTCCTGGCAGGTACGCTGGCACTGACACATGCGTCAGCACCTAGCCTGACCGTCACACGTTTCCGTACCCTCACCTGTGCCCTAAGCCTTGCCGTTCCCTAACCCTAACCCTAGTCCGGAAAGGAAACACACCACCAGCCCTACAGCTTACCCCCAAGCCATAGCTAATTCCTGGCCCGTACGCTGGCACTGACCCGTGCGTCAGCATGTAGCCTGACACTCCAACGTTTCCGTACCCTCACCTGTGCCCTAAACCTTGCCGTTTCCTAACCCTAACCCTAGCCCAGAACGGAAACCCACCACCAGCCCTACAACTAACCCCCAAGCCGTAGCTTACTCCTGGCCAGTACGCTGGCACTGACCCGTGCATCATCACGTAGCCTGACCCTCCCACGTTTCCGTACCCTCACCTGTGCCCTAAGCCTTGCCGTTCCCTAACCCTAACCCTAGCCCGGAACGGAAACCCACCACCAGCCCTACACCTTACCCCCAAGCCGTAGCCTACTCATGGCCCGTACGCTGGCACAGAACCGTGCGTCAGCACGAAGCCTGACCCTCCCACGTTTGCGGACCCTCACCTGTGCCCTAAGCCTTGCCATTCCCTAACACTAACCCTAGACAGGAACGGAAACCCACCAACAGCCCTACACCTTTCCCTACGCCGTAGCCTATTCCTGGCTCATACGCAGGCACTGACACTTTCATCAGCAAGTAGCCTGACCCACCCACGTTTCCGTACCCTCACCTGTGCCCTAAGCCTTGCCGTTCACTAACCCTAACCCTAGCCCTGAAGGGAAACCCACCACCAGCCCTACACCTTACTCTATGCCGTAGCCTACACCTGGCACGTACGCAGCACTGACCTGTGCTTCAGCACGTAGCATGAACCTCCCATGTTACCGTATGCTCACCTGTGCCCTAAGCCTTGCCGTTCCCTAACCCTAACCCTCGTCCTGAACGGAAACCCACAACCAGACCTACACCTTACTCTATGCCGTAGCCTACACCTGGCCCGTACGCAGGCACTGACCTGTGCTTCAGCACGTAGCCTGATCCTCCCATGTTACCGTACGCTCACCTGTGCCCTAAGCCTTGCCGTTCCCTAACCCTAACCCTAGCCCGGCACGGAATCCCACCACCAGCCGTACACATTATCGTATGCCGTAGCCTAGTCCTGGCCCGTACGCTGGCACTGAACCTTGCGTCAGCATGTAGCCTGACCCTCCCACGTTTCCGTAACCTCCCCTGTGCCCTAAGCCTAGCCGTTACCTAACCCTAACCCTAGCCCAGAACAGAAACCCACCACCAGCCCTATACCTTTCCCTACGCCGTAGCCTATTCCTGGCCCGTACGCAGGCACTGACCCTTTCATCAGCACGTAGCCTGACCCTCCCACGTTTCCGTACCCTCACCTGTGCCCTAAGCCTTGCCGTTCCCTAACCCTAACCCTAGCCTGGAACGGAAACCCACCACCAGCCCTAAACCTTACCCCCAAGCGGTAGCCTAATCCTGGTCCATATGCTGGCACTGACCTGTGCGTCAGCACGTAGCCTGACCCTCCCACGTTTCCGTACCATCACCTGTGCCCTAAGCCTTGCCGTTCCTAACCCTAACCCTAGTACGGAACGGAAACACACCACAAGCCCTACACCTAACACCCAAGCCGTAGCCTACTCCTGGCCTGTACGCTGGCACTGACCCGTGGGTCAGCACGTAGCCTGACCCTCCCACTTTTCCGTAACCTCACCTGTGCCCTAAGCCTTGCCGTTCCCTAAACCTAACCTTAGCCCGGAACGGAAACCCACCACCAGCCCTACACCTTACCCTACGCCGTAGCATACTCTTGGCCCGTACGCTGGCACTGAACCATGCGTCAGCACGTAGTCTGACCCTCCCACGTTTCTGTACCCTCACCTGGGCCCTAAGCCTTGCCGTTCCTTAACCCTCACCCTAATACGGGACGGAAACACACCACAAGCCCTACACCTAACACCCAAGCCGTAGCCTACTCCTGGCCGGTTCGCTGGCACTGATCTGTGCGTCAGCACGTAGACTGACCCTCCCATGTTTCCGTACCCTCACCTATGCCCTAAGCCTTCCTGTTCCCTAACACTAACCCTAGCCCGGAACGGAAACCCACCACCAGCCCTACACCTAACCCCCAAGCCGTAGGCTACTCCTGGCCGGTTCGCCTGCACTGACCCGTGCATCATCACGTAGCCTGACCCTCCCACGTTTCCGTACCCTCACCTGGGCCCTAAGCCTTGCCTTTCCCTAACCCTAACCCAAGCCAGGAAGAGAAACGCACTACCAGCCCTACACCTTGCCCTACGCCGCAGCCTACTCCTGGCACGTACGCTGGCACTGACACGTGCGTCAGCACGTAGCCTGACCCTCACACGTTTCCGTACCCTCACCTGTGCCCTAAGCCTTGCCGTTCCCTAACCCTAACCGTAGCCCGGAACGAAAACCCACCACCAGCCCTACACCTTACCCCCAAGCCGTAGCCTACTCCTGGCCCGTACGCTGGCACAGACCCGTGCGTCAGCACGAAGCCTGACCCTCCCACGTTTGTGGACCCTCACCTGTGCCCTAAGCCTTGCCGTTCCCTAATCCTAACCCTAGCCCGGAACGGAAACCCACCACCAGCCCTGAACCTTTCCCTACGCCGTAGCCTATTCCTGGCCCGTACGCAGGCACTGACCCTTTCATCAGCACGTAGCCTGACCCTCCCACGTTTCCGTACCCTCACCTGTGCCCTAAGCCTTGCCGTTCCCTAACCCTAACCCTAGCCCGGAACGGAAACCGACCACCAGCCCTACACCTTACCCTATGCTGTAGCCTACACCTGGCCCATATGCGGGCACTGAAGCGTGCGTCAGCACGTAGCCTGACCCTCCCACGTTTCCGTACCCTCACCTCTGCCCTAAGCCTTGCCGTTCTCTATCCCTAACCATAGCCCCAAACAGAAAGCCACCACCAGCCCTAAAACTTAGCCAAAAGCCTTAGCCTACTCCTTGCCTGTACCCTGGCACTGACCCGTGCGTCAGCACGTAGCCAGACCCTCCCACGTTTCCGTACCCTCACATGTGCCCTAAGCCTTGCCGTTCCATATCCCTAACCATAGCCCGGAACAAAAACCCTCCACCAGGCCTACACCTTTCCCTACACCGTAGCCTACACCTGGCCCATACGCGGGCACTGACGTGTGCTTCAGCACGTAGCCTGACCCTCCCACGTTTGCGGACCCTCACCTGTACCCTAAGCCTTGCTGTTCCCTAACCCTAACCCTAGCCCGGAACGGAAATCCACCACCAGCCCTACACTTTTCCCAACGCCGTAGCCTATTCCTGGCTCTTACGCCGGCACTCACCGTTTCATCAGCACGTAGCCTGACCCTCCCACTTTTCCGTACCCTCACCTGTGCCCTAAGCATTGCCGTTCACTAACCCTAACCCTAGCCCAGAGCGGAAACCCACCACCAGCCCTACACCTTACCCCCAAGCCGTAGCCTACACCTGGCCGGTACGCTGGCACTGACACGTGCGTCAGCACGTAGCCTGACCCTCACACGTTTCCGTACCTTCACCTGTGCCCTAAGCCTTGCCGTTTCCTAACCCTAACCCTAGCCCAGAACAGAAACCCACCACCAGCCCTACACTCTACACTACGCCATAGCCTATTCCTGGCCCGTACGCTGGCACTGAGCCGTGCGTCAGCACGTAGCCTGACTTTCCCACGTTTCCGTACCATCACCTGTGCCCTAAGCCCTGACGTTCCCTAACCCTAACCCTAGCCCGGAACGGAAAACCACCACCAGACCTACACCTTACTCTATGCCGTAGCCTACACCTGACCCGTACGCAGGAACTGACCCGTGTGTCAGCACGTAGCGTGACCCTCCCACGTTTCTGTACCCTCTCCTTAGCACTAAGCCTTGCCTTTCCGTAACCCTAACCGTAGCCCGGAACGGAAACCCACCACCAGCCCTACACCTTACCCCCAAGCCGTAGCCTACTCCTGGCCCGTACGCTGGCACTGACCCGTGCGTCAGCACGTAGCCTGACTCTCCCACGTTTCCGTACCATCACCTGTGCCCTAAGCCTTGCCGTTCCCTCACCCTCACCCTAGCCAGGAACAGAAACCCATCAGCAGCCCTACACATTACCCTACGCTGTAGCCTACTCCTGGCACGTACGCTGGCACTGACTCGTGCGTCAGCACGTAGCCTGATCCTCACACGTTTCCGTACCCTCACCTGTGCCCTAAGCCTTACCGTTCCCTAACCCTAACCCTAGCCCGGAACTGAAACCCACCACCAGCCATACAGCTTACCCCCAAGCCATAGCCTATTCCTGGCCCGTACGATGGCACTGACACATGCGTCAGCAGGTAGCCTGACCCTCCCACGTTTCTGTACCCTCACCTGTGCCCTAAGCCTTGCCGTTCCCTAACCCTAACCCTAACCCGGAACGTAAACCCACCACCAGCCCTACACCTTACCCTATGCTGTAGCCTACACCTGGCCCATATGCGGGCACTGACACGTGCGTCAGCACGTAGCCTGACCCTCCCACGTTTCCGTACCCTCACCTGTGCCCTAAGTCTTGCCGTTCCCTAACCCTAACCCTAGCCCGGAACGCAAACCCACCACCAGCCCTACACTTTTCCCTATGCCGTAGCCTACTCCTGGCCCGTACGCTGGCACAGACCCGTGCGTCAGCACGAAGCCTGACCCTCCCACGTTTGCGGACCCTCACCTGTGCCCTAAGCCTTGCCGTTCCCTAACACTAACGCTAGACTGGAACGGAAACCCACCACCAGCCCTACACCTTTCCCTACGCCGTAGCCTATTCCTGGCTCATACGCAGGCACTGACCCTTTCATCAGCAAGTAGCCTGACCCTCCCACATTTCCGTACCCTCACCTGTGCCCTAAGCCTTGCCGTTCACTAACCCTAACCCTAGCCCGGAACGGAAACCCACAACCAGACCTACACCTTACTCTATGCCGTAGCCTACACCTGGCCCGTACGCAGGAACTGACCTGTGCTTCAGCACGTAGCCTGACCCTCCAATGTTACCGTACGCTCACCTGTGCCCTAAGCCTTGCCTTTCCCTAACCCTAACCCTAGCCCGGCACGGAATCCCACCACCAGCCCTACACCTTATCGTATGCCGTAGCCTAGTCCTGGCCCGTACGCTGGCACTGACCCGTGCGTCAGCATGTAGCCTGACCCTCCCACGTTTCCGTAACCTCACCTGTGCCCTAAGCCTTGCCGTTCCCTAACCCTAACCCTAGCCCGGAACAGAAACCCACCACCAGCCCTATACCCTTCCCTACGCCGTAGCCTATTCCTGGCCCGTACGCAGGCACTGACCCTTTCATCAGCACGTAGCCTGACCCTCCCACGTTTCCGTACCCTCACCTGTGCCCTAAGCCCTGCCGTTCCCTAACCCTAACCCTAGCCCGGAACGGAAACCCACCACCAGCCCTAAACCTTACGCCCAAGCCGTAGCCTACTCCTGGTCCATACGCTGGCAATGACCTTTGCGTCAGCACGTAGCCTGAACTTCCCACATTACCGTACCCTCACCTGTGCCGTAAGCCTTGCCGTTCCCTAACCCTAACCCTACTACTGAACGGAAACACACCATAAGCCCTACACCTAACCCCCAAGCCGTAGCCTACTCCTGGCCCATATGCTGGCACTGACCCGTGCGTCAGTACGTAGCCTGACACTCCCACGTTTCCGTACCCTCACATGTGCCCTAAGACTTGCTGTTCCCTAACACTAACCCGAGCCTGGAACGGAAACACACCATCAGACCTACACCTAACCACCAAGCCGTAGCCTACTCCTGGCTGGTAGGCTGGCACTGACCCGTGTGTCAGCACGTAGCCTGACCCTCCCACGTGTTCGTACCCTCACCTGTGCCCTAAGCCTTGCCGTTCCCTAACCCTAACCCTACCCCGGAACGGAAACCCACCACTAGCCCTAAACCGTTCCCTACGCCGTAGCCTACACCTGGCCCGTACGCTGGCAGTGAACCATGCGTCAGCACGTAGTCTGACCCTCCCACGTTTCCGTACCCTCACCTGGGCCCTAAGCCTTGCCGTTTCCTAACCCTAACCCTAGCCCATGAACGGAAACACACCACCAGCCAAACACCTTACCCTACGCCGTAGCATACTCCTGGCCCGTACGCTGGCACTGACACGTGCGTCAGCACGTAGCCTAACCCTCTCACGTTTCCGTACCTTCACCTGTGCTGTAAGACTTGCCGTTCCCTAACCCTTACCCTAGCCCGGAACGGAAACCCACCACCAGCCCTACACCTTACCCTACGCCGTAGCCTACTCCTGGCCCGAATGCTGGCACTGACCCGTGCGTCAGCACGTAGCCAGACCCTCCCACGTTTCCGTACCCTCACCTGTGCCCTAAGCCTTGCCGTTCCCTAACCCTTACCCTAGCCCGGAACGGAAACCCACCACCAGCCCTACACCTTACCCCCAAGCCGTAGCCTACTCCTGGCCGGTACGCTGGCACTGACCCGTGCGTCATCACGTAGCCTGACCCTCCCACATTTCCGTACCCTCACCTGTGCCCTAAGCTTTGCCGTTCCCTAACCCTAACTGTAGCCCGGAACGGAAACCCACCACCAGCCCTACAACTTACCCCCAAGCTGTAGCCTACTCCTGGTCCATACGCTGGCACTGACCCGTGCCTCAGAACGTATCCTGAGCCTGCCACGTTGCCGCACCCTCACATGTGCCCTAAACCTTGCCGTTCCCTAACCCTAACCCTAGTGCGGAACGGAAACCCACCACAAGCCCTACACCTTACCCCCAAGCCGCAGCGTACACGTGGTCCATACGCTGGCACTGACCTGTGCGTCAGCGCGTAGCCTGACCTTCCCACGTTACCGTAACGTCACCTGTGCCCTAAGCTTTGCCGTTCCCTAACCCTAACTGTAGCCCGGAACGGAAACCCACCACCAGCCCTACAAATTACCCCCAAGCCGTAGCCTACTCCTGGTCCATACGCTGGCAGTGACCCGTGCTTCAGAACGTATCCTGACCCTGCCACGTTGCCGTACCCTCACATGTGCCCAAAACCTTGCCGTTCCCTAACCCTAACCCTAGCCCGGAACGGATAACCACCACAAGCCCTACACCTTACCCCCAAGCCGTAGCCTACTCGTGGTCCATACGCTGGCACTGACCTGTGCGTCAGCATGTAGCCTGACCTTCCCACGTTACCGTAACGTCACCTGTGCCCTAAGCCTTCCTGTTCCCTAACACTAACCCTAGTACGGAACGGAAACCCACCACCAGCCCTACACCTAACCCCCAAGCCGTAGCCTACTCCTGGCCGGTTCGTTGGCACTGACCCATGCGTCAGCACGTAGACTGACCCTCCCACGTTTCCGTACCCTCACCTGGGCCCTAAGTCTTGCCTTTCCCTAACCCTAACCCTAGCCCGGAACAGAAACGCACTACCAGCCCTACACCTTGCCCTACGCCGTAGCCTACTCCTGGCAGGTACGCTGGCACTGACACATGCGTCAGCACCTAGCCTGACCGTCACACGTTTCCGTACCCTCACCTGTGCCCTAAGCCTTGCCGTTCCCTAACCCTAACCCTAGTCCGGAAAGGAAACACACCACCAGCCCTACAGCTTACCCCCAAGCCATAGCTAATTCCTGGCCCGTACGCTGGCACTGACCCGTGCGTCAGCATGTAGCCTGACACTCCAACGTTTCCGTACCCTCACCTGTGCCCTAAACCTTGCCGTTTCCTAACCCTAACCCTAGCCCAGAACGGAAACCCACCACCAGCCCTACAACTAACCCCCAAGCCGTAGCTTACTCCTGGCCAGTACGCTGGCACTGACCCGTGCATCATCACGTAGCCTGACCCTGCCACGTTTCCGTACCCTCACCTGTGCCCTAAGCCTTGCCGTTCCCTAACCCTAACCCTAGCCCGGAACGGAAACCCACCACCAGCCCTACACCTTACCCCCAAGCCGTAGCCTACTCATGGCCCGTACGCTGGCACAGAACCGTGCGTCAGCACGAAGCCTGACCCTCCCACGTTTGCGGACCCTCACCTGTGCCCTAAGCCTTGCCATTCCCTAACACTAACCCTAGACAGGAACGGAAACCCACCAACAGCCCTACACCTTTCCCTACGCCGTAGCCTATTCCTGGCTCATACGCAGGCACTGACACTTTCATCAGCAAGTAGCCTGACCCACCCACGTTTCCGTACCCTCACCTGTGCCCTAAGCCTTGCCGTTCACTAACCCTAACCCTAGCCCTGAAGGGAAACCCACCACCAGCCCTACACCTTACTCTATGCCGTAGCCTACACCTGGCCCGTACGCAGCACTGACCTGTGCTTCAGCACGTAGCATGAACCTCCCATGTTACCGTATGCTCACCTGTGCCCTAAGCCTTGCCGTTCCCTAACCCTAACCCTCGTCCTGAACGGAAACCCACAACCAGACCTACACCTTACTCTATGCCGTAGCCTACACCTGGCCCGTACGCAGGCACTGACCTGTGCTTCAGCACGTAGCCTGATCCTCCCATGTTACCGTACGCTCACCTGTGCCCTAAGCCTTGCCGTTCCCTAACCCTAACCCTAGCCCGGCACGGAATCCCACCACCAGCCGTACACATTATCGTATGCCGTAGCCTAGTCCTGGCCCGTACGCTGGCACTGAACCTTGCGTCAGCATGTAGCCTGACCCTCCCACGTTTCCGTAACCTCCCCTGTGCCCTAAGCCTAGCCGTTCCCTAACCCTAACCCTAGCCCAGAACAGAAACCCACCACCAGCCCTATACCTTTCCCTACGCCGTAGCCTATTCCTGGCCCGTACGCAGGCACTGACCCTTTCATCAGCACGTAGCCTGACCCTCCCACGTTTCCGTACCCTCACCTGTGCCCTAAGCCTTGCCGTTCCCTAACCCTAACCCTAGCCCGGAACGGAAACCCACCACCAGCCCTAAACCTTACCCCCAAGCGGTAGCCTAATCCTGGTCCATATGCTGGCACTGACCTGTGCGTCAGCACGTAGCCTGACCCTCCCACGTTTCCGTACCATCACCTGTGCCCTAAGCCTTGCCGTTCCTAACCCTAACCCTAGTACGGAACGGAAACACACCACAAGCCCTACACCTAACACCCAAGCCGTAGCCTACTCCTGGCCTGTACGCTGGCACTGACCCGTGGGTCAGCACGTAGCCTGACCCTCCCACTTTTCCGTAACCTCACCTGTGCCCTAAGCCTTGCCGTTCCCTAAACCTAACCTTAGCCCGGAACGGAAACCCACCACCAGCCCTACACCTTACCCTACGCCGTAGCATACTCTTGGCCCGTACGCTGGCACTGAACCATGCGTCAGCACGTAGTCTGACCCTCCCACGTTTCTGTACCCTCACCTGGGCCCTAAGCCTTGCCGTTCCTTAACCCTCACCCTAATACGGGACGGAAACACACCACAAGCCCTACACCTAACACCCAAGCCGTAGCCTACTCTTGGCCGGTTCGCTGGCACTGATCTGTGCGTCAGCACGTAGACTGACCCTCCCATGTTTCCGTACCCTCACCTATGCCCTAAGCCTTCCTGTTCCCTAACACTAACCCTAGCCCGGAACGGAAACCCACCACCAGCCCTACACCTAACCCCCAAGCCGTAGGCTACTCCTGGCCGGTTCGCCTGCACTGACCCGTGCATCATCACGTAGCCTGACCCTCCCACGTTTCCGTACCCTCACCTGGGCCCTAAGCCTTGCCTTTCCCTAACCCTAACCCAAGCCAGGAAGAGAAACGCACTACCAGCCCTACACCTTGCCCTACGCCGCAGCCTACTCCTGGCACGTACGCTGGCACTGACACGTGCGTCAGCACGTAGCCTGACCCTCACACGTTTCCGTACCCTCACCTGTGCCCTAAGCCTTGCCGTTCCCTAACCCTAACCGTAGCCCGGAACGAAAACCCACCACCAGCCCTACACCTTACCCCCAAGCCGTAGCCTACTCCTGGCCCGTACGCTGGCACAGACCCGTGCGTCAGCACGAAGCCTGACCCTCCCACGTTTGTGGACCCTCACCTGTGCCCTAAGCCTTGCCGTTCCCTAACCCTAACCCTAGCCCGGAACGGAAACCCACCACCAGCCCTAAACCTTTCCCTACGCCGTAGCCTATTCCTGGCCCGTACGCAGGCACTGACCCTTTCATCAGCACGTAGTCTGACCCTCCCACGTTTCCGTACCCTCACCTGTGCCCTAAGCCTTGCCGTTCCCTAACCCTAACCCTAGCCCGGAACGGAAACCGACCACCAGCCCTACACCTTACCCTATGCTGTAGCCTACACCTGGCCCATATGCGGGCACTGAAGCGTGCGTCAGCACGTAGCCTGACCCTCCCACGTTTCCGTACCCTCACCTCTGCCCTAAGCCTTGCCGTTCTCTATCCCTAACCATAGCCCCAAACAGAAAGCCACCACCAGCCCTAAAACTTAGCCAAAAGCCTTAGCCTACTCCTTGCCTGTACCCTGGCACTGACCCGTGCGTCAGCACGTAGCCAGACCCTCCCACGTTTCCGTACCCTCACATGTGCCCTAAGCCTTGCCGTTCCATATCCCTAACCATAGCCCGGAACAAAAACCCTCCACCAGGCCTACACCTTTCCCTACACCGTAGCCTACACCTGGCCCATACGCGGGCACTGACGTGTGCTTCAGCACGTAGCCTGACCCTCCCACGTTTGCGGACCCTCACCTGTACCCTAAGCCTTGCTGTTCCCTAACCCTAACCCTAGCCCGGAACGGAAATCCACCACCAGCCCTACACTTTTCCCAACGCCGTAGCCTATTCCTGGCTCTTACGCCGGCACTCACCGTTTCATCAGCACGTAGCCTGACCCTCCCACTTTTCCGTACCCTCACCTGTGCCCTAAGCATTGCCGTTCACTAACCCTAACCCTAGCCCAGAGCGGAAACCCACCACCAGCCCTACACCTTACCCCCAAGCCGTAGCCTACACCTGGCCGGTACGCTGGCACTGACACGTGCGTCAGCACGTAGCCTGACCCTCACACGTTTCCGTACCTTCACCTGTGCCCTAAGCCTTGCCGTTTCCTAACCCTAACCCTAGCCCAGAACAGAAACCCACCACCAGCCCTACACTCTACACTACGCCATAGCCTATTCCTGGCCCGTACGCTGGCACTGAGCCGTGCGTCAGCACGTAGCCTGACTTTCCCACGTTTCCGTACCATCACCTGTGCCCTAAGCCCTGACGTTCCCTAACCCTAACCCTAGCCCGGAACGGAAAACCACCACCAGACCTACACCTTACTCTATGCCGTAGCCTACACCTGACCCGTACGCAGGAACTGACCCGTGTGTCAGCACGTAGCGTGACCCTCCCACGTTTCTGTACCCTCTCCTTAGCACTAAGCCTTGCCTTTCCGTAACCCTAACCGTAGCCCGGAACGGAAACCCACCACCAGCCCTACACCTTACCCCCAAGCCGTAGCCTACTCCTGGCCCGTACGCTGGCACTGACCCGTGCGTCAGCACGTAGCCTGACTCTCCCACGTTTCCGTACCATCACCTGTGCCCTAAGCCTTGCCGTTCCCTCACCCTCACCCTAGCCAGGAACAGAAACCCATCAGCAGCCCTACACATTACCCTACGCTGTAGCCTACTCCTGGCACGTACGCTGGCACTGACTCGTGCGTCAGCACGTAGCCTGATCCTCACACGTTTCCGTACCCTCACCTGTGCCCTAAGCCTTACCGTTCCCTAACCCTAACCCTAGCCCGGAACTGAAACCCACCACCAGCCATACAGCTTACCCCCAAGCCATAGCCTATTCCTGGCCCGTACGATGGCACTGACACGTGCGTCAGCACGTAGCCTGACCCTCCCACGTTTCCGTACCCTCACCTGTGCCCTAAGTCTTGCCGTTCCCTAACCCTAACCCTAGCCCGGAACGCAAACCCACCACCAGCCCTACACTTTTCCCTATGCCGTAGCCTACTCCTGGCCCGTACGCTGGCACAGACCCGTGCGTCAGCACGAAGCCTGACCCTCCCACGTTTGCGGACCCTCACCTGTGCCCTAAGCCTTGCCGTTCCCTAACACTAACGCTAGACTGGAACGGAAACCCACCACCAGCCCTACACCTTTCCCTACGCCGTAGCCTATTCCTGGCTCATACGCAGGCACTGACCCTTTCATCAGCAAGTAGCCTGACCCTCCCACATTTCCGTACCCTCACCTGTGCCCTAAGCCTTGCCGTTCACTAACCCTAACCCTAGCCCGGAACGGAAACCCACAACCAGACCTACACCTTACTCTATGCCGTAGCCTACACCTGGCCCGTACGCAGGAACTGACCTGTGCTTCAGCACGTAGCCTGACCCTCCAATGTTACCGTACGCTCACCTGTGCCCTAAGCCTTGCCTTTCCCTAACCCTAACCCTAGCCCGGCACGGAATCCCACCACCAGCCCTACACCTTATCGTATGCCGTAGCCTAGTCCTGGCCCGTACGCTGGCACTGACCCGTGCGTCAGCATGTAGCCTGACCCTCCCACGTTTCCGTAACCTCACCTGTGCCCTAAGCCTTGCCGTTCCCTAACCCTAACCCTAGCCCGGAACAGAAACCCACCACCAGCCCTATACCCTTCCCTACGCCGTAGCCTATTCCTGGCCCGTACGCAGGCACTGACCCTTTCATCAGCACGTAGCCTGACCCTCCCACGTTTCCGTACCCTCACCTGTGCCCTAAGCCCTGCCGTTCCCTAACCCTAACCCTAGCCCGGAACGGAAACCCACCACCAGCCCTAAACCTTACGCCCAAGCCGTAGCCTACTCCTGGTCCATACGCTGGCAATGACCTTTGCGTCAGCACGTAGCCTGAACTTCCCACATTACCGTACCCTCACCTGTGCCGTAAGCCTTGCCGTTCCCTAACCCTAACCCTACTACTGAACGGAAACACACCATAAGCCCTACACCTAACCCCCAAGCCGTAGCCTACTCCTGGCCCATATGCTGGCACTGACCCGTGCGTCAGTACGTAGCCTGACACTCCCACGTTTCCGTACCCTCACATGTGCCCTAAGACTTGCTGTTCCCTAACACTAACCCGAGCCTGGAACGGAAACACACCATCAGACCTACACCTAACCACCAAGCCGTAGCCTACTCCTGGCTGGTAGGCTGGCACTGACCCGTGTGTCAGCACGTAGCCTGACCCTCCCACGTGTTCGTACCCTCACCTGTGCCCTAAGCCTTGCCGTTCCCTAACCCTAACCCTACCCCGGAACGGAAACCCACCACTAGCCCTAAACCGTTCCCTACGCCGTAGCCTACACCTGGCCCGTACGCTGGCAGTGAACCATGCGTCAGCACGTAGTCTGACCCTCCCACGTTTCCGTACCCTCACCTGGGCCCTAAGCCTTGCCGTTTCCTAACCCTAACCCTAGCCCATGAACGGAAACACACCACCAGCCAAACACCTTACCCTACGCCGTAGCATACTCCTGGCCCGTACGCTGGCACTGACACGTGCGTCAGCACGTAGCCTAACCCTCTCACGTTTCCGTACCTTCACCTGTGCTGTAAGACTTGCCGTTCCCTAACCCTTACCCTAGCCCGGAACGGAAACCCACCACCAGCCCTACACCTTACCCTACGCCGTAGCCTACTCCTGGCCCGAATGCTGGCACTGACCCGTGCGTCAGCACGTAGCCAGACCCTCCCACGTTTCCGTACCCTCACCTGTGCCCTAAGCCTTGCCGTTCCCTAACCCTTACCCTAGCCCGGAACGGAAACCCACCACCAGCCCTACACCTTACCCCCAAGCCGTAGCCTACTCCTGGCCGGTACGCTGGCACTGACCCGTGCGTCATCACGTAGCCTGACCCTCCCACATTTCCGTACCCTCACCTGTGCCCTAAGCTTTGCCGTTCCCTAACCCTAACTGTAGCCCGGAACGGAAACCCACCACCAGCCCTACAACTTACCCCCAAGCTGTAGCCTACTCCTGGTCCATACGCTGGCACTGACCCGTGCCTCAGAACGTATCCTGACCCTGCCACGTTGCCGCACCCTCACATGTGCCCTAAACCTTGCCGTTCCCTAACCCTAACCCTAGTGCGGAACGGAAACCCACCACAAGCCCTACACCTTACCCCCAAGCCGCAGCCTACACGTGGTCCATACGCTGGCACTGACCTGTGCGTCAGCGCGTAGCCTGACCTTCCCACGTTACCGTAACGTCACCTGTGCCCTAAGCCTTGCCCTTCCCTAACCCTAACCCTAGTACGGGACGGAAACACACCACAAGCCCTACACCTAACCCACAAACCATAGCATATTCCTGGCCCGTACGCTGGCACTGAACCGTGCGTCAGCACGTAGCCTGACCCTCCCAGGATTCCGTACCCTCACCTATGCCCTAAGCCTTCCTGTTCCCTAACACTAACCCTAGCCCGGAACGGAAACCCACCACCAGCCCTACACCTAACACCCAAGCCGTAGCCTATTCCTGGCCGGTTCGCTGGCACTGATCTGTGCGTCAGCACGTAGCCTGACCGTCCCACGTTTCCGTACCCTCACCTGGGCCCTAAGCCTTGCTTTTCCCTAACCCTAACCCAAGCCCGGAATGGAAACGCACTACCAGCCCTACACCTTGCCCTACGCCATAGCCTACTCCTGGCACGTACGTTGGCACTGACACGTGCGTCAGCACATAGCCTGACCCTCTCACGTTTCCGTACCCTCACCAGTGCCCTAAGCCTTGCCGTTCCCTAACCCTAACCCTAGTCCGGAATGGAAACACACCACCAGCCCTACAGCTTACCCCCAAGCCATAGCCTATTCCTGGCCCGTACGCTGGCACTGACCCGTGCGTCAGCATGTAGCCTGACCCTCCCACGTTTCCGTACCCTCACCTGTGCCCTAAGCCTTGCCGTTCCCTAACCCTAACCCTAGCCCTGAACGGAAACCCACCACCAGCCCAACAACTAACCCCCAAGCCGTAGCTTACTCCTGGCCAGTACGCTGGCACTGACCCGTGCATCATCACGTAGCCTGACCCTCCCACGTTTCTGTACCCTCACCTGTGCCCTAAGCCTTGCCGTTCCCTAACCCTAACCCTAGCCCGGAACGGAAACCCACCACCAGCCCTACACCTTACCCCCAAGCCGTAGCCTACTCCTGGCCCGTACGCTGGCACAGACCCGTGCGTCAGCACGAAGCCTGACCCTCCCACTTTTGTGGACCCTCACCTGTGCCCTAAGCCTTGCCGTTCCCTAACACTAACCCTAGACCGGAACGGAAACCCACCACCAGCCCTACACCTTTCTCTACGCCGTAGCCTATTCCTGGCTCATACGCAGGCACTGACACTTTCATCAGCAAGTAGCCTGACCCGCCCACGTTTCCGTACCCTCACCTGTGCCCTGAGCCTTGCCGTTCACTAACCCTAACCCTAGCCCGGAACGGAAACCCACCACCAGCCCTACACCTTACTCTATTCCGTAGCCTACACCTGGCCCGTACGCGGACACTGACCTGTGCTTCAGCACGTAGCCTGACTCTCCCATTTTACCGTACGCTCACCTGTGCCCTAAGCTTTGTCGTTCCCTAACCCTAACCCTAGCCCGGCACGGAATCTCACCATCAGCTCTACACCATATCGTATGCCGTAGCCTAGTCCTGGACCGTACGCAGGCACTGACCCTTTCATCAGAACGTAGCCTGACCCTCCCACGTTTCCGTACCCTCATCTGTGCCCTAAGCCTTGCCGTTCCCTAACCCTAACCCTAGCCCGCAACGGAAACCCACCACCAGCCCTACACCTTAACCTACGCCGTAGCCTACTCCTGGACTGTACGGTGGCACTGCCCCTTGCGTCATCATGTAGCCTGACCCTCCCACGTTTCCGTACCCTCACCTCTGCCCTAAGCCTTGCCGTTCTGTAACCCTAACCCTAGCCCGGAATGGAAACCCACCACCAGCCCTACACCATACCCCCAAGCCGTAGCCTACTCCTGGCACGTTCGGTGGCAGTAACCCTAGCATCAGCAAATAGCCTGACCCTCCCACGTTTCTGTACCCTCCCCCGTGCCCTAAGCCTTGCCGTTCCGTAACCCTAACCCTAGCCCGGAACGGAAACCCACCACCAGCCCTACACCTTACCCCCAAGCCGTAGCGTAATCCTGGCCCATATGCTGGCACTGACCCGTGCGTCAGCACGTAGCGTGACCCTCCCACGTTTCCGTACCCTCACCTGTGCCCTAAGCCTTGCCGTTCCCTACCCCTAACCCTGGCCCGGAACGGAAACCCACCACTAGCCCTACACCTTACCCTATGCTGTAGCTAACACATGGCCCGTACGCGGGCACTGACCCGTGCGTCAGCACGTAGCCTGACCCTCCCACGTTTCCGTACCCTCACCTGTGCCCTAAGCCTTGCCGTTCCCTAACCCTAACCCTAGCCCGGAACGGAAAGCCACCACCAGCCCTAAAACTTAGCCACAAGCCGTAGCCTAATCCTGGCCCGTACGCTGGCACTGACCCGTGCGTCAGCACGTAGCCTGACCCTCCCACTTTTCTGTACCCTCACCTGTGCCCTAAGCCTTGCCGTTCCCTAAGCCTAACCCTAGCCCGGAACGGAAACCCACCACCAGCCCTACACCATACGCTACACCGTAGCCTACTCCTGGCTCGTACGCTGGCACTGACCCGTGTGTCAGCATGTAGCCTGATCCTCTCACGTTTCCATACCCTCACATGTGCCCTAAGCCTTGCCGTTCCCTAACCCTAACCCTAGCCCGGAACGCAAACCCACCACCAGCCCTACACCTTTCCCTACGCCGTAGCATACTCCTGGCCCGTACGCTGGCACTGACCCGTGCGTCATCACGTAGCCTGACCCTCCCACTTTTCCGTACCCTCACCTGTGCCCTAAGCCTTGCCGTTCCCTTACCCTAACCCTAGCCCGGAACGGAAACCCACCACCCGCTCTACACCTTACCCTATGCCGTAGCCTACTCCTTGCCCGTACCCTGGCACTGACCCGTGCTTCAGCACGTAGCCATACACTCCCACGTTTCCGTACCCTCACATGTGCCCTAAGCCTTGCCATTCCCTAACCGTAACCGTAGCCCAGAACGAAAACCCACCACCAGCCCTAAACCTTACACTACGCCGTAGCCTACTCCTGGCCCTTACGCTGGCATTGACCCGTGCGTCAGCACGTAGCCTGACCCTCCCACGTTTCCGTACCCTCACCTGTGCCCTAAGCCTTGCCGTTCCCTAACCCTAACCCTAACTCGGAACGGAAACCCACCACCATCCCTAAACCTTTCCCTAGTGGCTAGCCTACTCCTCGCCCGTACGCTCGCACTGACCCGTGCGTCAACATGTAGTTTGACCCTCCCACGTTTCCGTACCCTCATGTGGGCCCTCAGCCTTGCCATTCCCTAACACTAACCTTCGCCCGGAAGGGAAACCCACCACCAGCCCTACACCTTACCCTATGCCGTAGCCTACACCTGGCCCATACGCGGGCACTGACCTGTGCTTCAGCACGTAGCCTGGCCATCCCACGTTTGCGGACCCTCACCTGTGCCCTAAGACTTGCCGTTCCCTAACCCTAACCCTAGCCCGGAACGGAAACCCACCACCAGCCCTACACATTTCCCTACGCCGTAGCCTATTCCTGGCTCGTACGCAGGCACTGACACTTTCATCAGCACTTAGCCTGACCCTCCCACCTTTCTGTACCCTCACCTGTGCCCTAAGCCTTGCCGTTCACTAACCCTAACCCTAGACCGGAACGGAAAACCACCACCAGCCCTACAACTTACCCCCAAGCCGTAGCCTACTCCTGGCCGGTACGCTGGCACTGACACGTGCGTCAGCACGTAGCCTGACCCTCCCACTTTTCCGTAACTTCACCTGTGCCCTAAGCCTTGCCGTTCCCTAAACCTAACCTTAGCCCGGAACGGAAACCCACCACCAGCCCTACACCTTACCCTACGCCGTAGCATACTCTTGGCCCGTACGCTGGCACTGAACCATGCGTCAGCACGTAGTCTGACCCTCCCACGTTTCTGTACCCTCACCTGGGCCCTAAGCCTTGCCGTTCCTTAACCCTCACCCTAATACGGGACGGAAACACACCATAAGCCCTACACCTAACACCCAAGCCGTAGCCTACTCCTGGCCGGTTCACTGGCACTGATCTGTGCGTCAGCACGTAGCCTGACCCTCCCATGTTTCCGTACCCTCACCTATGCCCTAAGCCTTCCTGTTCCCTAACACTAACCCTAGCCCGGAACGGAAACCCACCACCAGCCCTACACCTAACCCCCAAGCCGTAGGCTACTCCTGGCCGGTTCGCCTGCACTGACCCGTGCATCATCACGTAGCCTGACCCTCCCACGTTTCCGTACCCTCACCTGGGCCCTAAGCCTTGCCTTTCCCTAACCCTAACCCAAGCCAGGAAGAGAAACGCACTACCAGCCCTACACCGTGCCCTACGCCGCAGCCTACTCCTGGCACGTACGCTGGCACTGACACGTGCGTCAGCACGTAGCCTGACCCTCACACGTTTCCGTACCCTCACCTGTGCCCTAAGCCTTGCCATTCCCTAACCCTAACCGTAGCCCGGAACGAAATCCCACCACCAGCCCTACACCTTACCCCCAAGCCGTAGCCTACTCCTGGCCCGTACGCTGGCACAGACCCGTGCGTCAGCACGAAGCCTGACCCTCCCACGTTTGTGGACCCTCACCTGTGCCCTAAGCCTTGCCGTTCCCTAACCCTAGCCCGGAACGGAAACCCACCACCAGCCCTAAACCTTTCCCTACGCCGTAGCCTATTCCTGGCCCGTACGCAGGCACTGACCCTTTCATCAGCACGTAGCCTGACCCTCCCACGTTTCCGTACCCTCACCTGTGCCCTAAGCCTTGCCGTTCCCTAACCCTAAGCCTAGCCCGGAACGGAAACCGACCACCAGCCCTACACCTTACCCTATGCTGTAGCCTACACCTGGCCCATATGCGGGCACTGAAGCGTGCGTCAGCACGTAGCCTGACCCTCCCACGTTTCCGTACCCTCACCTCTGCCCTAAGCCTTGCCGTTCTCTATCCCTAACCATAGCCCCAAACAGAAAGCCACCACCAGCCCTAAAACTTAGCCAAAAGCCTTAGCCTACTCCTGCACTGTACGCTGGCACTGACCCGTGCGTCAGCACGTAGCCTGACCCGCCCACGTTTCCGTACCCTCACCTGTGCCCTAAGCCTTGCCGTTCCCTAACACTAACCCTAGTCCGGAACGGAAACCCACCACCAGCCCTACACCATACCCTACACCGTAGCCTACTCCTGGCCCGTACGCTGGCTCTGAACCGTGCGTCAGCATGTAGCCTGACCCTCTCACGTTTCCGTACCCTCACCTGTGCCCTAAGCCTTGACGTTCCCTAACCCTAACCCTAGCCCGGAACGCAAACCCACCACCAGCCCTACACCTTTCCCTATGCCGTAGCTTACTCCTGGCCCGTACGCTGGCACTGAACCGTGCGTCATCACGTAGCCTGACCCTCCCGCTTTTCCGTACCCTCACCTGTGCCCTAAGCCTTGCCGTTCCCTTACCCTAGCCCTAGCCCGGAACGGAAACCCACCACCAGCCCTACTCCTTAGCCTATGCCGTAGCCTACTCCTTGCCTGTACCCTGGCACTGACCCGTGCGTCAGCACGTAGCCAGACCCTCCCACGTTTCCGTACCCTCACATGTGCCCTAAGCCTTGCCGTTCCATATCCCTAACCATAGCCCGGAAAAAAAACCCTCCACCAGGCCTACACCTTTCCCTACACCGTAGCCTACACCTGGCCCATACGCGGGCACTGACGTGTGCTTCAGCACGTAGCCTGACCCTCCCACGTTTGCGGACCCTCACCTGTACCCTAAGCCTTGCTGTTCCCTAACCCTAACCCTAGCCCGGAACGGAAATCCACCACCAGCCCTACACTTTTCCCAACGCCGTAGCCTATTCCTGGCTCTTACGCCGGCACTCACCGTTTCATCAGCACGTAGCCTGACCCTCCCACTTTTCCGTACCCTCACCTGTGCCCTAAGCATTGCTGTTCACTAACCCTAACCCTAGCCCAGAGCGGAAACCCACCACCAGCCCTACACCTTACCCCCAAGCCGTAGCCTACACCTGGCCGGTACGCTGGCACTGACACGTGCGTCAGCACGTAGCCTGACCCTCACACGTTTCCGTACCTTCACCTGTGCCCTAAGCCTTGCCGTTTCCTAACCCTAACCCTAGCCCAGAACAGAAACCCACCACCAGCCCTACACTCTACACTACGCCATAGCCTATTCCTGGCCCGTACGCTGGCACTGAGCCGTGCGTCAGCACGTAGCCTGACTTTCCCACGTTTCCGTACCATCACCTGTGCCCTAAGCCCTGACGTTCCCTAACCCTAACCCTAGCCCGGAACGGAAAACCACCACCAGACCTAAACCTTACTCTATGCCGTAGCCTACACCTGACCCGTACGCAGGAACTGACCCGTGTGTCAGCACGTAGCCTGACCGTCCCACGTTTCCGTACCCTCACCTGGGCCCTAAGCCTTGCTTTTCCCTAACCCTAACCCAAGCCCGGAACGGAAACGCACTACCAGCCCTACACCTTGCCCTACGCCATAGCCTACTCCTGGCACGTACGTTGGCACTGACACGTGCGTCAGCACATAGCCTGACCCTCTCACGTTTCCGTACCCTCACCAGTGCCCTAAGCCTTGCCGTTCCCTAACCCTAACCCTAGTCCGGAATGGAAACACACCACCAGCCCTACAGCTTACCCCCAAGCCATAGCCTATTCCTGGCCCGTACGCTGGCACTGACCCGTGCGTCAGCATGTAGCCTGACCCTCCCACGTTTCCGTACCCTCACCTGTGCCCTAAGCCTTGCCGTTCCCTAACCCTAACCCTAGCCCTGAACGGAAACCCACCACCAGCCCAACAACTAACCCCCAAGCCGTAGCTTACTCCTGGCCAGTACGCTGGCACTGACCCCGTGCATCATCACGTAGCCTGACCCTCCCACGTTTCTGTACCCTCACCTGTGCCCTAAGCCTTGCCGTTCCCTAACCCTAACCCTAGCCCGGAACGGAAACCCAACACCAGCCCTACACCTTACCCCCAAGCCGTAGCCTACTCCTGGCCCGTACGCTGGCACAGACCCGTGCGTCAGCACGAAGCCTGACCCTCCCACTTTTGTGGACCCTCACCTGTGCCCTAAGCCTTGCCGTTCCCTAACACTAACCCTAGAGCGGAACGGAAACCCACCACCAGCCCTACACCTTTCTCTACGCCGTAGCCTATTCCTGGCTCATACGCAGGCACTGACCCTTTCATCAGCAAGTAGCCTGACCCGCCCACGTTTCCGTACCCTCACCTGTGCCCTAGGCCTTGCCGTTCACTAACCCTAACCCTAGCCCGGAACGGAAACCCACCACCAGCCCTACACCTTACTCTATTCCGTAGCCTACACCTGGCCCGTACGCGGACACTGACCTGTGCTTCAGCACGTAGCCTGACTCTCCCATTTTACCGTACGCTCACCTGTGCCCTAAGCTTTGTCGTTCCCTAACCCTAACCCTAGCCCGGCACGGAATCTCACCATCAGCTCTACACCATATCGTATGCCGTAGCCTAGTCCTGGCCCGTACGCAGGCACTGACCCTTTCATCAGAACGTAGCGTGACCCTCCCACGTTTCCGTACCCTCATCTGTGCCCTAAGCCTTGCCGTTCCCTAACCCTAACCCTAGCCCGGAACGGAAACCCACCACCAGCCCTACACCTTAACCTACGCCGTAGCCTACTCCTGGACTGTACGGTGGCACTGCCCCTTGCGTCATCATGTAGCCTGACCCTCCCACGTTTCCGTACCCTCACCTCTGCCCTAAGCCTTGCCGTTCTGTAACCCTAACCCTAGCCCGGAATGGAAACACACCACCAGCCCTACACCATACCACCAAGCCGTAGCCTACTCCTGGCACGTTCGGTGGCAGTAACCCTAGCATCAGCAAATAGCCTGACCCTCCCAAGTTTCTGTACCCTCCTCCGTGCCCTAAGCCTTGCCGTTCCGTAACCCTAACCCTAGCCCGGAACGGAAACCCACCACCAGCCCTACACCTTACCCCCAAGCCGTAGCGTAATCCTGGCCCATATGCTGGCACTGACCCGTGCGTCAGCACGTAGCGTGACCCTCCCACGTTTCCGTACCCTCACCTGTGCCCTAAGCCTTGCCGTTCCCTACCCCTAACCCTGGCCCGGAACGGAAACCCACCACTAGCCCTACACCTTACCCTATGCTGTAGCCTACACATGGCCCGTACGCGGGCACTGACCCGTGCGTCAGCACGTAGCCTGACCCTCCCACGTTTCCGTACCCTCACCTGTGCCCTAAGCCTTGCCGTTCCCTAACCCTAACCCTAGCCCGGAACGGAAAGCCACCACCAGCCCTAAAACTTAGCCACAAGCCGTAGCCTAATCCTGGCCCGTACGCTGGCACTGACCCGTGCGTCAGCACGTAGCCTGACCCTCCCACTTTTCTGTACCCTCACCTGTGCCCTAAGCCTTGCCGTTCCCTAAGCCTAACCCTAGCCCGGAACGGAAACCCACCACCAGCCCTACACCATACGCTACACCGTAGCCTACTCCTGGCTCGTACGCTGGCACTGACCCGTGTGTCAGCATGTAGCCTGACCCTCTCACGTTTCCATACCCTCACATGTGCCCTAAGCCTTGCCGTTCCCTAACCCTAACCCTAGCCCGGAACGCAAACCCACCACCAGCCCTACACCTTTCCCTACGCCGTAGCATACTCCTGGCCCGTACGCTGGCACTGACCCGTGCGTCATCACGTAGCCTGACCCTCCCACTTTTCCGTACCCTCACCTGTGCCCTAAGCCTTGCCGTTCCCTTACCCTAACCCTAGCCCGGAACGGAAACCCACCACCCGCTCTACACCTTACCCTATGCCGTAGCCTACTCCTTGCCCGTACCCTGGCACTGACCCGTGCTTCAGCACGTAGCCATACACTCCCACGTTTCCGTACCCTCACATGTGCCCTAAGCCTTGCCATTCCCTAACCGTAACCGTAGCCCAGAACGAAAACCCACCACCAGCCCTAAACCTTACACTACGCCGTAGCCTACTCCTGGCCCTTACGCTGGCATTGACCCGTGCGTCAGCACGTAGCCTGACCCTCCCACGTTTCCGTACCCTCACCTGTGCCCTAAGCCTTGCCGTTCCCTAACCCTAACCCTAACTCGGAACGGAAATCCACCACCATCCTTAAACCTTTCCCTAGTGGCTAGCCTACTCCTCGCCCGTACGCTCGCACTGACCCGTGCGTCAACATGTAGTTTGACCCTCCCACGTTTCCGTACCCTCATGTGGGCCCTCAGCCTTGCCATTCCCTAACACTAACCTTCGCCCGGAAGGGAAACCCACCACCAGCCCTACACCTTACCCTATGCCGTAGCCTACACCTGGCCCATACGCGGGCACTGACATGTGCTTCAGCACGTAGCCTGGCCATCCCACGTTTGCGGACCCTCACCTGTGCCCTAAGACTTGCCGTTCCCTAACCCTAACCCTAGCCCGGAACGGAAACCCACCACCAGCCCTACACATTTCCCTACGCCGTAGCCTATTCCTGGCTCGTACGCAGGCACTGACACTTTCATCAGCACTTAGCCTGACCCTCCCACCTTTCTGTACCCTCACCTGTGCCCTAAGCCTTGCCGTTCACTAACCCTAACCCTAGACCGGAACGGAAAACCACCACCAGCCCTACAACTTACCCCCAAGCCGTAGCCTACTCCTGGCCGGTACGCTGGCAGTGACACGTGCGTCAGCACGTAGCCTGACCCTCCCACTTTTCCGTAACTTCACCTGTGCCCTAAGCCTTGCCGTTCCCTAAACCTAACCTTAGCCCGGAACGGAAACCCACCACCAGCCCTACACCTTACCCTACGCCGTAGCATACTCTTGGCCCGTACGCTGGCACTGAACCATGCGTCAGCACGTAGTCTGACACTCCCACGTTTCTGTACCCTCACCTGGGCCCTAAGCCTTGCCGTTCCTTAACCCTCACCCTAATACGGGACGGAAACACACCACAAGCCCTACACCTAACACCCAAGCCGTAGCCTACTCCTGGCCGGTTCGCTGGCACTGATCTGTGCGTCAGCACGTAGCCTGACCCTCCCATGTTTCCGTACCCTCACCTATGCCCTAAGCCTTCCTGTTCCCTAACACTAACCCTAGCCCGGAACGGAAACCCACCACCAGCCCTACACCTAACCCCCAAGCCGTAGGCTACTCCTGGCCGGTTCGCCTGCTCTGACCCGTGCATCATCACGTAGCCTGACCCTCCCACGTTTCCGTACCCTCACCTGGGCCCTAAGCCTTGCCTTTCCCTAACCCTAACCCAAGCCAGGAAGAGAAACGCACTACCAGCCCTACACCTTGCCCTACGCTGCAGCCTACTCCTGGCACGTACGCTGGCACTGACACGTGCGTCAGCACGTAGCCTGACCCTCACACGTTTCCATACCCTCACCTGTGCCCTAAGCCTTGCCGTTCCCTAACCCTAACCGTAGCCCGGAACGAAATACCACCACCAGCCCTACAACTTACCCCCAAGCCGTAGCCTACTCCTGGCCCGTACGCTGGCACAGACCCGTGCATCAGCACGAAGCCTGACCCTCCCACGTTTGTGGACACTCACCTGTGCCCTAAGCCTTGCCGTTCCCTAACCCTAACCCTAGCCCGGAACGGAAACCCACCACCAGCCCTAAACCTTTCCCTACGCCGTAGCCTATTCCTGGCCCGTACGCAGGCACTGACCCTTTCATCAGCACGTAGCCTGACCCTCCCACGTTTCCGTACCCTCACCTGTGCCCTAAGCCTTGCCGTTCCCTAACCCTAACCCTAGCCCGGAACGGAAACCGACCACCAGCCCTACACCTTACCCTATGCTGTAGCCTACACCTGGCCCATATGCGGGCACTGAAGCGTGCGTCAGCACGTAGCCTGACCCTCCCACGTTTCCGTACCCTCACCTCTGCCCTAAGCCTTGCCGTTCTCTATCCCTAACCATAGCCCCAAACAGAAAGCCACCACCAGCCCTAAAACTTAGCCAAAAGCCTTAGCCTACTCCTGCACTGTACGCTGGCACTGACCCGTGCGTCAGCACGTAGCCTGACCCGCCCACGTTTCCGTACCCTCACCTGTGCCCTAAGCCTTGCCGTTCCCTAACACTAACCCTAGTCCGGAACGGAAACCCACCACCAGCCCTACACCATACCCTACACCGTAGCCTACTCCTGGCCCGTACGCTGGCTCTGAACCGTGCGTCAGCATGTAGCCTGACCCTCTCACGTTTCCGTACCCTCACCTGTGCCCTAAGCCTTGACGTTCCCTAACCCTAACCCTAGCCCGGAACGCAAACCCACCACCAGCCCTACACCTTTCCCTATGCCGTAGCTTACTCCTGGCCCGTACGCTGGCACTGAACCGTGCGTCATCACGTAGCCTGACCCTCCCGCTTTTCCGTACCCTCACCTGTGCCCTAAGCCTTGCCGTTCCCTTACCCTAGCCCTAGCCCGGAACGGAAACCCACCACCAGCCCTACTCCTTAGCCTATGCCGTAGCCTACTCCTTGCCTGTACCCTGGCACTGACCCGTGCGTCAGCACGTAGCCAGACCCTCCCACGTTTCCGTACCCTCACATGTGCCCTAAGCCTTGCCGTTCCATATCCCTAACCATAGCCCGGAAAAAAAACCCTCCACCAGGCCTACACCTTTCCCTACACCGTAGCCTACACCTGGCCCATACGCGGGCACTGACGTGTGCTTCAGCACGTAGCCTGACCCTCCCACGTTTGCGGACCCTCACCTGTACCCTAAGCCTTGCTGTTCCCTAACCCTAACCCTAGCCCGGAACGGAAATCCACCACCAGCCCTACACTTTTCCCAACGCCGTAGCCTATTCCTGGCTCTTACGCCGGCACTCACCGTTTCATCAGCACGTAGCCTGACCCTCCCACTTTTCCGTACCCTCACCTGTGCCCTAAGCATTGCTGTTCACTAACCCTAACCCTAGCCCAGAGCGGAAACCCACCACCAGCCCTACACCTTACCCCCAAGCCGTAGCCTACACCTGGCCGGTACGCTGGCACTGACACGTGCGTCAGCACGTAGCCTGACCCTCACACGTTTCCGTACCTTCACCTGTGCCCTAAGCCTTGCCGTTTCCTAACCCTAACCCTAGCCCAGAACAGAAACCCACCACCAGCCCTACACTCTACACTACGCCATAGCCTATTCCTGGCCCGTACGCTGGCACTGAGCCGTGCGTCAGCACGTAGCCTGACTTTCCCACGTTTCCGTACCATCACCTGTGCCCTAAGCCCTGACGTTCCCTAACCCTAACCCTAGCCCGGAACGGAAAACCACCACCAGACCTACACCTTACTCTATGCCGTAGCCTACACCTGACCCGTACGCAGGAACTGACCCGTGTGTCAGCACGTAGCGTGACCCTCCCACGTTTCTGTACCCTCTCCTTAGCACTAAGCCTTGCCTTTCCGTAACCCTAACCGTAGCCCGGAACGGAAACCCACCACCAGCCCTACACCTTACCCCCAAGCCGTAGCCTACTCCTGGCCCGTACGCTGGCACTGACCCGTGCGTCAGCACGTAGCCTGACTCTCCCACGTTTCCGTACCATCACCTGTGCCCTAAGCCTTGCCGTTCCCTCACCCTCACCCTAGCCAGGAACAGAAACCCATCAGCAGCCCTACACATTACCCTACGCTGTAGCCTACTCCTGGCACGTACGCTGGCACTGACTCGTGCGTCAGCACGTAGCCTGATCCTCACACGTTTCCGTACCCTCACCTGTGCCCTAAGCCTTACCGTTCCCTAACCCTAACCCTAGCCCGGAACTGAAACCCACCACCAGCCATACAGCTTACCCCCAAGCCATAGCCTATTCCTGGCCCGTACGATGGCACTGACACATGCGTCAGCATGTAGCCTGACCCTCCCACGTTTCTGTACCCTCACCTGTGCCCTAAGCCTTGCCGTTCCCTAACCCTAACCCTAACCCGGAACGTAAACCCACCACCAGCCCTACACCTTACCCTATGCTGTAGCCTACACCTGGCCCATATGCGGGCACTGACACGTGCGTCAGCACGTAGCCTGACCCTCCCACGTTTCCGTACCCTCACCTGTGCCCTAAGTCTTGCCGTTCCCTAACCCTAACCCTAGCCCGGAACGCAAACCCACCACCAGCCCTACACTTTTCCCTATGCCGTAGCCTACTCCTGGCCCGTACGCTGGCACAGACCCGTGCGTCAGCACGAAGCCTGACCCTCCCACGTTTGCGGACCCTCACCTGTGCCCTAAGCCTTGCCGTTCCCTAACACTAACGCTAGACTGGAACGGAAACCCACCACCAGCCCTACACCTTTCCCTACGCCGTAGCCTATTCCTGGCTCATACGCAGGCACTGACCCTTTCATCAGCAAGTAGCCTGACCCTCCCACATTTCCGTACCCTCACCTGTGCCCTAAGACTTGCCGTTCACTAACCCTAACCCTAGCCCGGAACGGAAACCCACAACCAGACCTACACCTTACTCTATGCCGTAGCCTACACCTGGCCCGTACGCAGGAACTGACCTGTGCTTCAGCACGTAGCCTGACCCTCCAATGTTACCGTACGCTCACCTGTGCCCTAAGCCTTGCCTTTCCCTAACCCTAACCCTAGCCCGGCACGGAATCCCACCACCAGCCCTACACCTTATCGTATGCCGTAGCCTAGTCCTGGCCCGTACGCTGGCACTGACCCGTGCGTCAGCATGTAGCCTGACCCTCCCACGTTTCCGTAACCTCACCTGTGCCCTAAGCCTTGCCGTTCCCTAACCCTAACCCTAGCCCGGAACAGAAACCCACCACCAGCCCTATACCCTTCCCTACGCCGTAGCCTATTCCTGGCCCGTACGCAGGCACTGACCCTTTCATCAGCACGTAGCCTGACCCTCCCACGTTTCCGTACCCTCACCTGTGCCCTAAGCCCTGCCGTTCCCTAACCCTAACCCTAGCCCGGAACGGAAACCCACCACCAGCCCTAAACCTTACGCTCAAGCCGTAGCCTACTCCTGGTCCATACGCTGGCAATGACCTTTGCGTCAGCACGTAGCCTGAACTTCCCACATTACCGTACCCTCACCTGTGCCGTAAGCCTTGCCGTTCCCTAACCCTAACCCTACTACTGAACGGAAACACACCATAAGCCCTACACCTAACCCCCAAGCCGTAGCCTACTCCTGGCCCATATGCTGGCACTGACCCGTGCGTCAGTACGTAGCCTGACACTCCCACGTTTCCGTACCCTCACATGTGCCCTAAGACTTGCTGTTCCCTAACACTAACCCGAGCCTGGAACGGAAACACACCATCAGACCTACACCTAACCACCAAGCCGTAGCCTACTCCTGGCTGGTAGGCTGGCACTGACCCGTGTGTCAGCACGTAGCCTGACCCTCCCACGTTTCCGTACCCTCACCTGTGCCCTAAGCCTTGCCGTTCCCTAACCCTAACCCTAGCCCGGAACGGAAACCGACCACCAGCCCTACACCTTACCCTATGCTGTAGCCTACACCTGGCCCATATGCGGGCACTGAAGCGTGCGTCAGCACGTAGCCTGACCCTCCCACGTTTCCGTACCCTCACCTCTGCCCTAAGCCTTGCCGTTCTCTATCCCTAACCATAGCCCCAAACAGAAAGCCACCACCAGCCCTAAAACTTAGCCAAAAGCCTTAGCCTACTCCTGCACTGTACGCTGGCACTGACCCGTGCGTCAGCACGTAGCCTGACCCGCCCACGTTTCTGTACCCTCACCTGTGCCCTAAGCCTTGCCGTTCCCTAACACTAACCCTAGTCCGGAACGGAAACCCACCACCAGCCCTACACCATACCCTACACCGTAGCCTACTCCTGGCCCGTACGCTGGCTCTGAACCGTGCGTCAGCATGTAGCCTGACCCTCTCACGTTTCCGTACCCTCACCTGTGCCCTAAGCCTTGACGTTCCCTAACCCTAACCCTAGCCCGGAACGCAAACCCACCACCAGCCCTACACCTTTCCCTATGCCGTAGCTTACTCCTGGCCCGTACGCTGGCACTGAACCGTGCGTCATCACGTAGCCTGACCCTCCCGCTTTTCCGTACCCTCACCTGTGCCCTAAGCCTTGCCGTTCCCTTACCCTAGCCCTAGCCCGGAACGGAAACCCACCACCAGCCCTACTCCTTAGCCTATGCCGTAGCCTACTCCTTGCCTGTACCCTGGCACTGACCCGTGCGTCAGCACGTAGCCAGACCCTCCCACGTTTCCGTACCCTCACATGTGCCCTAAGCCTTGCCGTTCCATATCCCTAACCATAGCCCGGAAAAAAAACCCTCCACCAGGCCTACACCTTTCCCTACACCGTAGCCTACACCTGGCCCATACGCGGGCACTGACGTGTGCTTCAGCACGTAGCCTGACCCTCCCACGTTTGCGGACCCTCACCTGTACCCTAAGCCTTGCTGTTCCCTAACCCTAACCCTAGCCCGGAACGGAAATCCACCACCAGCCCTACACTTTTCCCAACGCCGTAGCCTATTCCTGGCTCTTACGCCGGCACTCACCGTTTCATCAGCACGTAGCCTGACCCTCCCACTTTTCCGTACCCTCACCTGTGCCCTAAGCATTGCTGTTCACTAACCCTAACCCTAGCCCAGAGCGGAAACCCACCACCAGCCCTACACCTTACCCCCAAGCCGTAGCCTACACCTGGCCGGTACGCTGGCACTGACACGTGCGTCAGCACGTAGCCTGACCCTCACACGTTTCCGTACCTTCACCTGTGCCCTAAGCCTTGCCGTTTCCTAACCCTAACCCTAGCCCAGAACAGAAACCCACCACCAGCCCTACACTCTACACTACGCCATAGCCTATTCCTGGCCCGTACGCTGGCACTGAGCCGTGCGTCAGCACGTAGCCTGACTTTCCCACGTTTCCGTACCATCACCTGTGCCCTAAGCCCTGACGTTCCCTAACCCTAACCCTAGCCCGGAACGGAAAACCACCACCAGACCTACACCTTACTCTATGCCGTAGCCTACACCTGACCCGTACGCAGGAACTGACCCGTGTGTCAGCACGTAGCGTGACCCTCCCACGTTTCTGTACCCTCTCCTTAGCACTAAGCCTTGCCTTTCCGTAACCCTAACCGTAGCCCGGAACGGAAACCCACCACCAGCCCTACACCTTACCCCCAAGCCGTAGCCTACTCCTGGCCCGTACGCTGGCACTGACCCGTGCGTCAGCACGTAGCCTGACTCTCCCACGTTTCCGTACCATCACCTGTGCCCTAAGCCTTGCCGTTCCCTCACCCTCACCCTAGCCAGGAACAGAAACCCATCAGCAGCCCTACACATTACCCTACGCTGTAGCCTACTCCTGGCACGTACGCTGGCACTGACTCGTGCGTCAGCACGTAGCCTGATCCTCACACGTTTCCGTACCCTCACCTGTGCCCTAAGCCTTACCGTTCCCTAACCCTAACCCTAGCCCGGAACTGAAACCCACCACCAGCCATACAGCTTACCCCCAAGCCATAGCCTATTCCTGGCCCGTACGATGGCACTGACACATGCGTCAGCATGTAGCCTGACCCTCCCACGTTTCTGTACCCTCACCTGTGCCCTAAGCCTTGCCGTTCCCTAACCCTAACCCTAACCCGGAACGTAAACCCACCACCAGCCCTACACCTTACCCTATGCTGTAGCCTACACCTGGCCCATATGCGGGCACTGACACGTGCGTCAGCACGTAGCCTGACCCTCCCACGTTTCCGTACCCTCACCTGTGCCCTAAGTCTTGCCGTTCCCTAACCCTAACCCTAGCCCGGAACGCAAACCCACCACCAGCCCTACACTTTTCCCTATGCCGTAGCCTACTCCTGGCCCGTACGCTGGCACAGACCCGTGCGTCAGCACGAAGCCTGACCCTCCCACGTTTGCGGACCCTCACCTGTGCCCTAAGCCTTGCCGTTCCCTAACACTAACGCTAGACTGGAACGGAAACCCACCACCAGCCCTACACCTTTCCCTACGCCGTAGCCTATTCCTGGCTCATACGCAGGCACTGACCCTTTCATCAGCAAGTAGCCTGACCCTCCCACATTTCCGTACCCTCACCTGTGCCCTAAGCCTTGCCGTTCACTAACCCTAACCCTAGCCCGGAACGGAAACCCACAACCAGACCTACACCTTACTCTATGCCGTAGCCTACACCTGGCCCGTACGCAGGAACTGACCTGTGCTTCAGCACGTAGCCTGACCCTCCAATGTTACCGTACGCTCACCTGTGCCCTAAGCCTTGCCTTTCCCTAACCCTAACCCTAGCCCGGCACGGAATCCCACCACCAGCCCTACACCTTATCGTATGCCGTAGCCTAGTCCTGGCCCGTACGCTGGCACTGACCCGTGCGTCAGCATGTAGCCTGACCCTCCCACGTTTCCGTAACCTCACCTGTGCCCTAAGCCTTGCCGTTCCCTAACCCTAACCCTAGCCCGGAACAGAAACCCACCACCAGCCCTATACCCTTCCCTACGCCGTAGCCTATTCCTGGCCCGTACGCAGGCACTGACCCTTTCATCAGCACGTAGCCTGACCCTCCCACGTTTCCGTACCCTCACCTGTGCCCTAAGCCCTGCCGTTCCCTAACCCTAACCCTAGCCCGGAACGGAAACCCACCACCAGCCCTAAACCTTACGCCCAAGCCGTAGCCTACTCCTGGTCCATACGCTGGCAATGACCTTTGCGTCAGCACGTAGCCTGAACTTCCCACATTACCGTACCCTCACCTGTGCCGTAAGCCTTGCCGTTCCCTAACCCTAACCCTACTACTGAACGGAAACACACCATAAGCCCTACACCTAACCCCCAAGCCGTAGCCTACTCCTGGCCCATATGCTGGCACTGACCCGTGCGTCAGTACGTAGCCTGACACTCCCACGTTTCCGTACCCTCACATGTGCCCTAAGACTTGCTGTTCCCTAACACTAACCCGAGCCTGGAACGGAAACACACCATCAGACCTACACCTAACCACCAAGCCGTAGCCTACTCCTGGCTGGTAGGCTGGCACTGACCCGTGTGTCAGCACGTAGCCTGACCCTCCCACGTTTCCGTACCCTCACCTGTGCCCTAAGCCTTGCCGTTCCCTAACCCTAACCCTAGCCCGGAACGGAAACCGACCACCAGCCCTACACCTTACCCTATGCTGTAGCCTACACCTGGCCCATATGCGGGCACTGAAGCATGCGTCAGCACGTAGCCTGACCCTCCCACGTTTCCGTACCCTCACCTCTGCCCTAAGCCTTGCCGTTCTCTATCCCTAACCATAGCCCCAAACAGAAAGCCACCACCAGCCCTAAAACTTAGCCAAAAGCCTTAGCCTACTCCTGCACTGTACGCTGGCACTGACCCGTGCGTCAGCACGTAGCCTGACCCGCCCACGTTTCCGTACCCTCACCTGTGCCCTAAGCCTTGCCGTTCCCTAACACTAACCCTAGTCCGGAACGGAAACCCACCACCAGCCCTACACCATACCCTACACCGTAGCCTACTCCTGGCCCGTACGCTGGCTCTGAACCGTGCGTCAGCATGTAGCCTGACCCTCTCACGTTTCTGTACCCTCACCTGTGCCCTAAGCCTTGACGTTCCCTAACCCTAACCCTAGCCCGGAACGCAAACCCACCACCAGCCCTACACCTTTCCCTATGCCGTAGCTTACTCCTGGCCCGTACGCTGGCACTGAACCGTGCGTCATCACGTAGCCTGACCCTCCCGCTTTTCCGTACCCTCACCTGTGCCCTAAGCCTTGCCGTTCCCTTACCCTAGCCCTAGCCCGGAACGGAAACCCACCACCAGCCCTACTCCTTAGCCTATGCCGTAGCCTACTCCTTGCCTGTACCCTGGCACTGACCCGTGCGTCAGCACGTAGCCAGACCCTCCCACGTTTCCGTACACTCACATGTGCCCTAAGCCTTGCCGTTCCATATCCCTAACCATAGCCCGGAACAAAAACCCTCCACCAGGCCTACACCTTTCCCTACACCGTAGCCTACACCTGGCCCATACGCGGGCACTGACGTGTGCTTCAGCACGTAGCCTGACCCTCCCACGTTTGCGGACCCTCACCTGTACCCTAAGCCTTGCTGTTCCCTAACCCTAACCCTAGCCCGGAACGGAAATCCACCACCAGCCCTACACTTTTCCCAACGCCGTAGCCTATTCCTGGCTCTTACGCCGGCACTCACCGTTTCATCAGCACGTAGCCTGACCCTCCCACTTTTCCGTACCCTCACCTGTGCCCTAAGCATTGCTGTTCACTAACCCTAACCCTAGCCCAGAGCGGAAACCCACCACCAGCCCTACACCTTACCCCCAAGCCGTAGCCTACACCTGGCCGGTACGCTGGCACTGACACGTGCGTCAGCACGTAGCCTGACCCTCACACGTTTCCGTACCTTCACCTGTGCCCTAAGCCTTGCCGTTTCCTAACCCTAACCCTAGCCCAGAACAGAAACCCACCACCAGCCCTACACTCTACACTACGCCATAGCCTATTCCTGGCCCGTACGCTGGCACTGAGCCGTGCGTCAGCACGTAGCCTGACTTTCCCACGTTTCCGTACCATCACCTGTGCCCTAAGCCCTGACGTTCCCTAACCCTAACCCTAGCCCGGAACGGAAAACCACCACCAGACCTACACCTTACTCTATGCCGTAGCCTACACCTGACCCGTACGCAGGAACTGACCCGTGTGTCAGCACGTAGCGTGACCCTCCCACGTTTCTGTACCCTCTCCTTAGCACTAAGCCTTGCCTTTCCGTAACCCTAACCGTAGCCCGGAACGGAAACCCACCACCAGCCCTACACCTTACCCCCAAGCCGTAGCCTACTCCTGGCCCGTACGCTGGCACTGACCCGTGCGTCAGCACGTAGCCTGACTCTCCCACGTTTCCGTACCATCACCTGTGCCCTAAGCCTTGCCGTTCCCTCACCCTCACCCTAGCCAGGAACAGAAACCCATCAGCAGCCCTACACATTACCCTACGCTGTAGCCTACTCCTGGCACGTACGCTGGCACTGACTCGTGCGTCAGCACGTAGCCTGATCCTCACACGTTTCCGTACCCTCACCTGTGCCCTAAGCCTTACCGTTCCCTAACCCTAACCCTAGCCCGGAACTGAAACCCACCACCAGCCATACAGCTTACCCCCAAGCCATAGCCTATTCCTGGCCCGTACGATGGCACTGACACATGCGTCAGCATGTAGCCTGACCCTCCCACGTTTCTGTACCCTCACCTGTGCCCTAAGCCTTGCCGTTCCCTAACCCTAACCCTAACCCGGAACGTAAACCCACCACCAGCCCTACACCTTACCCTATGCTGTAGCCTACACCTGGCCCATATGCGGGCACTGACACGTGCGTCAGCACGTAGCCTGACCCTCCCACGTTTCCGTACCCTCACCTGTGCCCTAAGTCTTGCCGTTCCCTAACCCTAACCCTAGCCCGGAACGCAAACCCACCACCAGCCCTACACTTTTCCCTATGCCGTAGCCTACTCCTGGCCCGTACGCTGGCACAGACCCGTGCGTCAGCACGAAGCCTGACCCTCCCACGTTTGCGGACCCTCACCTGTGCCCTAAGCCTTGCCGTTCCCTAACACTAACGCTAGACTGGAACGGAAACCCACCACCAGCCCTACACCTTTCCCTACGCCGTAGCCTATTCCTGGCTCATACGCAGGCACTGACCCTTTCATCAGCAAGTAGCCTGACCCTCCCACATTTCCGTACCCTCACCTGTGCCCTAAGCCTTGCCGTTCACTAACCCTAACCCTAGCCCGGAACGGAAACCCACAACCAGACCTACACCTTACTCTATGCCGTAGCCTACACCTGGCCCGTACGCAGGAACTGACCTGTGCTTCAGCACGTAGCCTGACCCTCCAATGTTACCGTACGCTCACCTGTGCCCTAAGCCTTGCCTTTCCCTAACCCTAACCCTAGCCCGGCACGGAATCCCACCACCAGCCCTACACCTTATCGTATGCCGTAGCCTAGTCCTGGCCCGTACGCTGGCACTGACCCGTGCGTCAGCATGTAGCCTGACCCTCCCACGTTTCCGTAACCTCACCTGTGCCCTAAGCCTTGCCGTTCCCTAACCCTAACCCTAGCCCGGAACAGAAACCCACCACCAGCCCTATACCCTTCCCTACGCCGTAGCCTATTCCTGGCCCGTACGCAGGCACTGACCCTTTCATCAGCACGTAGCCTGACCCTCCCACGTTTCCGTACCCTCACCTGTGCCCTAAGCCCTGCCGTTCCCTAACCCTAACCCTAGCCCGGAACGGAAACCCACCACCAGCCCTAAACCTTACGCCCAAGCCGTAGCCTACTCCTGGTCCATACGCTGGCAATGACCTTTGCGTCAGCACGTAGCCTGAACTTCCCACATTACCGTACCCTCACCTGTGCCGTAAGCCTTGCCGTTCCCTAACCCTAACCCTACTACTGAACGGAAACACACCATAAGCCCTACACCTAACCCCCAAGCCGTAGCCTACTCCTGGCCCGTATGCTGGCACTGACCCGTGCGTCAGTACGTAGCCTGACACTCCCACGTTTCCGTACCCTCACATGTGCCCTAAGACTTGCTGTTCCCTAACACTAACCCGAGCCTGGAACGGAAACACACCATCAGACCTACACCTAACCACCAAGCCGTAGCCTACTCCTGGCTGGTAGGCTGGCACTGACCCGTGTGTCAGCACGTAGCCTGACCCTCCCACGTGTTCGTACCCTCACCTGTGCCCTAAGCCTTGCCGTTCCCTAACCCTAACCCTACCCCGGAACGGAAACCCACCACTAGCCCTAAACCGTTCCCTACGCCGTAGCCTACACCTGGCCCGTACGCTGGCAGTGAACCATGCGTCAGCACGTAGTCTGACCCTCCCACGTTTCCGTACCCTCACCTGGGCCCTAAGCCTTGCCGTTTCCTAACCCTAACCCTAGCCCATGAACGGAAACACACCACCAGCCAAACACCTTACCCTACGCCGTAGCATACTCCTGGCCCGTACGCTGGCACTGACACGTGCGTCAGCACGTAGCCTAACCCTCTCACGTTTCCGTACCTTCACCTGTGCTGTAAGACTTGCCGTTCCCTAACCCTTACCCTAGCCCGGAACGGAAACCCACCACCAGCCCTACACCTTACCCTACGCCGTAGCCTACTCCTGGCCCGAATGCTGGCACTGACCCGTGCGTCAGCACGTAGCCAGACCCTCCCACGTTTCCGTACCCTCACCTGTGCCCTAAGCCTTGCCGTTCCCTAACCCTTACCCTAGCCCGGAACGGAAACCCACCACCAGCCCTACACCTTACCCCCAAGCCGTAGCCTACTCCTGGCCGGTACGCTGGCACTGACCCGTGCATCATCACGTAGCCTGACCCTCCCACATTTCCGTACCCTCACCTGTGCCCTAAGCTTTGCCGTTCCCTAACCCTAACTGTAGCCCGGAACGGAAACCCACCACCAGCCCTACAACTTACCCCCAAGCTGTAGCCTACTCCTGGTCCATACGCTGGCACTGACCCGTGCCTCAGAACGTATCCTGACCCTGCCACGTTGCCGCACCCTCACATGTGCCCTAAACCTTGCCGTTCCCTAACCCTAACCCTAGTGCGGAACGGAAACCCACCACAAGCCCTACACCTTACCCCCAAGCCGCAGCCTACACGTGGTCCATACGCTGGCACTGACCTGTGCGTCAGCGCGTAGCCTGACCTTCCCACGTTACCGTAACGTCACCTGTGCCCTAAGCCTTGCCCTTCCCTAACCCTAACCCTAGTACGGGACGGAAACACACCACAAGCCCTACACCTAACCCACAAACCATAGCATACTCCTGGCCCGTAGGCTGGCACTGAACCGTGCGTCAGCACGTAGCCTGACCCTCCCAGGATTCCGTACCCTCACCTATGCCCTAAGCCTTCCTGTTCCATAACACTAACCCTAGCCCGGAACGGAAACCCACCACCAGCCCTACACCTAACACCCAAGCCGTAGCCTATTCCTGGCCGGTTCGCTGGCACTGATCTGTGCGTCAGCACGTAGCCTGACCGTCCCACGTTTCCGTACCCTCACCTGGGCCCTAAGCCTTGCTTTTCCCTAACCCTAACCCAAGCCCGGAACGGAAACGCACTACCAGCCCTACACCTTGCCCTACGCCATAGCCTACTCCTGGCACGTACGTTGGCACTGACACGTGCGTCAGCACATAGCCTGACCCTCTCACGTTTCCGTACCCTCACCAGTGCCCTAAGCCTTGCCGTTCCCTAACCCTAACCCTAGTCCGGAATGGAAACACAGCACCAGTCCTACAGCTTACCCCCAAGCCATAGCCTATTCCTGGCCCGTACGCTGGCACTGACCCGTGCGTCAGCATGTAGCCTGACCCTCCCACGTTTCCGTACCCTCACCTGTGCCCTAAGCCTTGCCGTTCCCTAACCCTAACCCTAGCCCTGAACGGAAACCCACCACCAGCCCAACAACTAACCCCCAAGCCGTAGCTTACTCCTGGCCAGTACGCTGGCACTGACCCGTGCATCATCACGTAGCCTGACCCTCCCACGTTTCTGTACCCTCACCTGTGCCCTAAGCCTTGCCGTTCCCTAACCCTAACCCTAGCCCGGAACGGAAACCCACCACCAGCCCTACACCTTACCCCAAAGCCGTAGCCTACTCCTGGCCCGTACGCTGGCACAGACCCGTGCGTCAGCACGAAGCCTGACCCTCCCACTTTTGTGGAACCTCACCTGTGCCCTAAGCCTTGCCGTTCAATAACACTAACCCTAGACCGGAACGGAAACCCACCACCAGCCCTACACCTTTCTCTACGCCGTAGCCTATTCCTGGCTCATACGCAGGCACTGACACTTTCATCAGCAAATAGCCTGACCCGCCCACGTTTCCGTACCCTCACCTGTGCCCTAAGCCTTGCCGTTCACTAACCCTAACCCTAGCCCGGAACGGAAACCCACCACCAGCCCTACACCTTACTCTATTCCGTAGCCTACACCTGGCCCGTACGCGGACACTGACCTGTGCTTCAGCACGTAGCCTGACTCTCCCATTTTACCGTACGCTCACCTGTGCCCTAAGCTTTGTCGTTCCCTAACCCTAACCCTAGCCCGGCACGGAATCTCACCATCAGCTCTACACCATATCGTATGCCGTAGCCTAGTCCTGGACCGTACGCAGGCACTGACCCTTTCATCAGAACGTAGCCTGACCCTCCCACGTTTCCGTACCCTCATCTGTGCCCTAAGCCTTGCCGTTCCCTAACCCTAACCCTAGCCCGCAACGGAAACCCACCACCAGCCCTACACCTTAACCTACGCCGTAGCCTACTCCTGGACTGTACGGTGGCACTGCCCCTTGCGTCATCATGTCGCCTGACCCTCCCACGTTTCCGTACCCTCACCTCTGCCCTAAGCCTTGCCGTTCTGTAACCCTAACCCTAGCCCGGAATGGAAACCCACCACCAGCCCTACACTATACCCCCAAGCCGTAGCCTACTCCTGGCACGTTCGGTGGCAGTAACACTAGCATCAGCAAATAGCCTGACCCTCCCACGTTTCTGTACCCTCCCCCGTGCCCTAAGCCTTGCCGTTCCGTAACCCTAACCCTAGCCCGGAACGGAAACCCACCACCAGCCCTACACCTTACCCCCAAGCCGTAGCGTAATCCTGGCCCATATGCTGGCACTGACCCGTGCGTCAGCACGTAGCGTGACCCTCCCACGTTTCCGTACCCTCACCTGTGGCCTAAGCCTTGCCGTTCCCTACCCCTAACCCTGGCCCGGAACGGAAACCCACCACTAGCCCTACACCTTACCCTATGCTGTAGCCTACACATGGCCCGTACGCGGGCACTGACCCGTGCGTCAGCACGTAGCCTGACCCTCCCACGTTTCCGTACCCTCACCTGTGCCCTAAGCCTTGCCGTTCCCTAACCCTAACCCTAGCCCGGAACGGAAAGCCACCACCAGCCCTAAAACTTAGCCACAAGCCGTAGCCTAATCCTGGCCCGTACGCTGGCACTGACCCGTGCGTCAGCACGTAGCCTGACCCTCCCACTTTTCTGTACCCTCACCTGTGCCCTAAGCCTTGCCGTTCCCTAAGCCTAACCCTAGCCCGGAACGGAAACCCACCACCAGCCCTACACCATACGCTACACCGTAGCCTACTCCTGGCTCGTACGCGGGCACTGACCCGTGTGTCAGCATGTAGCCTGACCCTCTCACGTTTCCATACCCTCACATGTGCCCTAAGCCTTGACGTTCCCTAACCCTAACCCTAGCCCGGAACGCAAACCCACCACCAGCCCTACACCTTTCCCTACGCCGTAGCATACTCCTGGCCTGTACGCTGGCACTGACCCGTGCGTCATCACGTAGCCTGACCCTCCCACTTTTCCGTACCCTCACCTGTGCCCTAAGCCTTGCCGTTCCCTTACCCTAACCCTAGCCCGGAACGGAAACCCACCACCCGCTCTACACCTTACCCTATGCCGTAGCCTACTCCTTGCCCGTACCCTGGCACTGACCCGTGCTTCAGCACGTAGCCATACACTCCCACGTTTCCGTACCCTCACATGTGCCCTAAGCCTTGCCATTCCCTAACCGTAACCGTAGCCCAGAACGAAAACCCACCACCAGCCCTAAACCTTACACTACGCCGTAGCCTACTCCTGGCCCTTACGCTGGCATTGACCCGTGCGTCAGCACGTAGCCTGACCCTCCCACGTTTCCGTACCCTCACCTGTGCCCTAAGCCTTGCCGTTCCCTAACCCTAACCCTAACTCGGAACGGAAACCCACCACCATCCCTAAACCTTTCCCTAGTGGCTAGCCTACTCCTCGCCCGTACGCTCGCACTGACCCATGCGTCAACATGTAGTTTGACCCTCCCACGTTTCCGTACCCTCATGTGGGCCCTCAGCCTTGCCATTCCCTAACACGAACCTTCGCTCGGAAGGGAAACCCACCACCAGCCCTACACCTTACCCTATGCCGTAGCCTACACCTGGCCCATACGCGGGCACTGACCTGTGCTTCAGCACGTAGCCTGGCCATCCCACGTTTGCGGACCCTCACCTGTGCCCTAAGACTTGCCGTTCCCTAACCCTAACCCTAGCCCGGAACGGAAACCCACCACCAGCCCTACACATTTCCCTACGCCGTAGCCTATTCCTGGCTCGTACGCAGGCACTGACACTTTCATCAGCACTTAGCCTGACCCTCCCAACTTTCTTTACCCTCACCTGTGCCCTAAGCCTTGCCGTTCACTAACCCTAACCCTAGACCGGAACGGAAAACCACCACCAGCCCTACAACTTACCCCCAAGCCGTAGCCTACTCCTGGCCGGTACGCTGGCACTGACACGTGCGTCAGGACGTAGCCTGACCCTCACACGTTTCCGTACCCTCACCTGTGCCCTAAGCCTTGCCGTTTCCTAACCCTATCCCTAGCCCAGAACGGACACCCACCATCAGCCCTACACTTTACCCTACGCCGTAGCCTACTCCTGGCCCGTACGCTGGCACTGACCCGTGTGTCAGCACGTAGCGTGACCTTCCCACGTTTCCGTACCCTCTCCTTAGCACTAAGCCTTGCCTTTCCGTAACCCTAACCCTAGCCCGGAACGGAAAACCACCACCAGCCCTACACCTTACCCACAAGCCGTAGCCTACTCCTGGCCCGTACGTCGGCACTGACCCGTGCGTCAGCACGTAGCCTAACCGGCCCACGTTTCCGTACCCTCACCTGTGCCCTAAGCTTGCCGTTCCCTTACCCTAGCCCTAGCCCGGAACGGAAACGCACCACCAGCCCTAAACCTTACCCCCAAGCTGTAGCCTACTCCTGGCCCGTATGCTGGCACTGACCCGTGCGTCAGCACGTAGCCTGACCCTCCCACGTTTCCGTACCCTCACCTGTGCCCTAAGCCTTGACGTTCCCTAACCCTAACCCTAGCCCAGAACGGAAACCCACCACCAGCCCTAGACCTTACCCTATGGCGTAGCCTACTCCTGGCCTGTACGCTGACACTGACACATGCGTCAGCACGTAGCCGGACACTCCCACGTTTCCGTACCCTCACCTGTGCCCTAAGCTTTGCCGTTCCCTAACCCTAACCCTAGCCCGGAACGGAAACCCACCACCAGCCCTAAACCTTTCCCTACGCCGTAGCCTACGCCTGGCCCGTACACTGGCACTGACCCTTGCGTCAGCATGTACACTGACCCACCCACGTTTCCATACCCTCACCTGGGCCCTTAAATTTGCCGTTCCCTAACCCTAACCCTAGCCCGGCAGGGAAACCCACCACCAGCCCTACACCTTACCCAACGCCGTAGCCTACTCCTGGCCCATACGCTGGCACTGACCCGTGCGTCAGCCCGTAGCCTGACCCTCCCACGTTTCCGTACCCTCAGCTGTGCCCTAAGCCTTGCCGTTCCCTCACCATAACCCTAGCCAGGAACGGAAATCCACCAGCAGCCCTACACCTTACCCTACGACACAGCCTACTCCTGGCCCGTACGCTGGCTCTGACACGTGCGTCAGCACGTAGCCTGACCCTCACACATTTCAGTACCCTCACATGTGCCCTCAGCCTTACCATTCCCTAACCCTAAACCTAGTCCGGAACAGAAACCCACCACCAGCCCTACACCTAACCCCCAAGCCGTAGCCTACTACTAGCCGGTACGCTGGCACTGACCCGTGCATCAGCACATAGCCTGACCCTCCCACGTTTCTGTACCCTCACCTGTGCCCTAAGCCTTGCCGTTCCCTAACCCTAATCCTAGCCAGGAACGGAAACCCACCACCAGCCCTACAAGTTACCCCCAAGCCGTAGGCTACTCCTGGACCTTACGCTGGCACTGACCAGTGCGTCAGCACGTAGCCTGACCCTCGCACGTTTGCGGACCCTCACCTGTGCCCTAAGCCTTGCCATTCCCTAACCCTAACCCTAGCCCGGAACGGAAACCCACCACCAGCCCTACAACTTTCCCTACGACGTAGCCTATTCCTGGCCCATACGCAGGCACTGACACTTTCATCAGCACGTAGCCTGACCCTCCCACGTTTCCGTACCCTCACCTGTGCCCTAAGCCTTGCCGTTCCCTAACCCTAACCCTAGCCTGGAACGGAAACCCCCCACCAGCCCTACATCTTACCCCCAAGCCGTAGCCTACTCCTGGCCCATACGCTGGCACTGACCTGTGCGTCAGCATGTAGCCTGAACTTGCCACATTACCGTAACCTCACCTGTGCCCTAAGCCTTGCCGTTCCCTAACCCTAAACCTAGTACGGAACGGAAACACACCACCAGCCCTACACCTAACCCCCAAGCCATAGCCTACTCCTGGCCCGTACGCTGGCACTGACCCGTGCCTCAGCACGTAGCCTGACCCTCCCACATTTCCGTACCCTCACCTGTGCCCTAAGCCTTGCTGTTCCCTAACACTAACCCTAGCCTGGTACGGAAACACACCACCAACCCTACACCTAACCACCAAGCCATAGCCTACTCCTGGCCGGTACGCAGGCACTGATATGTGCCTCAGCATGTAGCCTGACACTCCCACGTTTCCGTAACCTCACCTGTGCCCCACGCTTTGCCATTCCCTAACCCTAACTGTAGCCCGAAAGGGAAACAGCCCTACACCTTACCCTACGCAGTAGCCTACTCCTGGCCGGTACGCTGGCACTGACACGTGCATCAGCATGTAGCCTGACCCTCCCACGTTTCCGTACCCTCACCTGTGCCCTAAGCCTTGCCGTTCCCTAACCCTAACCCAAGCCGGAACGGAATCCCACCACCAGCCCTACACCTTACCTTATGTCGTAGCCTATACCTGGCCCGTACGCTGGCACTGACACGTGCGTCAGCATGTAGCCTGACCCTCACACGTTTCCGTACCCTCACCTGTGCCCTAAGCCTTGCCGTTCCCTAACCCTAACACTAGCCCGGAACGGAAACCGACCACAAGCCCTACACCTTACCATACGCCATAGCCTACTCCTGGCCCGTACACTGGCCCTGACCCGTGAGTCAGCACGTAGCCTGACGCTCCCACGTTACTATAACCTCACCTGTGCCCTAAGCCTTGCCGTTCCCTCACCCTAACCCTAGCCAGGAACGGAAACCCACCAGCAGCCCTACACTTTACCCTACGACGTAGCCTACTCCTGGCTCGTACGCTGGCACTGACCCGTGCGTCAGCACGTAGCCTGACCCTCACAGGTTTCCGTACCATCACCTGTGCCCTAAGCGTTGCCGTTCCCTAACCCTAACCCTAGTCCAGAACGGAAACCCACCACCAGACCTACAGCTTACCACCAAGCCATAGCCTATTCCTGGCCCGTACGCTGGCACTGACCCGTGTGTCAGCATGTAGCCTGAACCTCCCACGTTTCCGTACCCTCACCTGTGCCCTAAGCCTTGCCGTTCCCTAACCCTAAACCTAGCCTGGAACGGAAACCCACCACCAGCCCTACACCTAACCCCCAAGCCGTAGCCTACTCCTGGCTGGTACGCTGGCACTGACCCGTGCATCGACACATAGCCTGACCCTCCCCCGTTTCCGTACTCTCACCTGTGCCCTAAGCCTTGACGTTCCCTTACCCTAAACCTAGCCCGGAATGGAAACCCACCACCAGCCCTACACATTTCCCTACGACGTAGCCTACTCCTGGCCCGTACGCTGGCACTGACCCATGCATCAGCACGTAGCCTGAACCTCCAACTTTTCTGTACCCTCACCTGTGCCCTAAGCCTTGACATTCCCTAACACTAACCCTAGCACGGAACGGAAACCCACAACCAGCCCTACACCTTACCCTACGCCGTAGCCTACACCTGGCCCGTACGTTGGCACTGACCCGTGCGTCAGCACGTAGCCTGTCCTGCCCACGTTTCCGTACCCTCACCTGTGCCCTAAGCCTTGCCGTTCCCTTACCCTAACCGTAGCCCGGAACGGAAACCCACCACCAGCCCTACAACTTACCCCCAACATGTAGCCTACTCCTGGCCCGTATGCCGGCACTGACCCGTGCGTCAGCACGTAGCCTGACCCTCCCACGTTTCCGTACCCTCACCTGTGCCCTATGCCTTGCCGTTCCCTAACCCTAACCCTAGCACAGAACGGAAAACCACCACCAGCCCTACACTTTACCCTATGCCGTAGCCTACACCTGTCCCGTACGTGGGCACTGACCCATGTGTCAGCATGTAGCCTAACCCTCCCACGTTTCGGTACCCTCACCTCTGCCCTAAGCCTTACCGTTTCCTAACCCTAACCCTAGCCCGGAACGGAAACCCACCACCAGCCCTAAACTTTACCCACAAGCCGTAGCCTACACCTGGCCCGTATGCTGGCACTGATCCGTGTGTCAGCACGTAGCCTGACCCTCCCACGTTTATGTACACTCACCTGTGCCCTAAGCCTTGCCATTCCCTAACCCTAACCCTAGCCCGGAACGGAAACCCACCACCAGCCCTACACCTTACCGTACGCCGTAGCCTACTCCTGGACCGTACGCGGACACTGACCCGTGCGTCAGCACGTAGCCTGACCCGCCCACGTTTCCGTACCCTCACCTGTGCCCTAAGCCTTGCCGTTCCCTAACTCTAACCCTGGCCCGGAACGGAAACCCACAACCAGCCCTAAACCTTTCCCTAAGCCGTAGCCTACTCCTGGCCCGTACGCTGGCACTGACCCATGCGTCCGCATGTAGTCTAACCCCCACATGTTTCCATACCCTCACCTGGGCCCTAAGCCTTGCCGTTCCCTAGCCCTAACCCTAGCCCGGAACGGAAACCCACCACAAGCCCTACACCTTACCCTATGCCGTAGCCTAATCCTGGCCCGAACGCTGGCACTGACCCGTCCGTCAGCACGTAGCCTGACCTTCCCACATTTCCATACCTTCACCTGTGCCCTAAGCCTTGCCATTCCCTAACCCTCTCCCTAGTACGGAACGGAAACCCACCACCAGCCCTACACCTAACCTCCAAGCCACAGCCTACTTATGGCCCATACGCTGGCACTGACACGTGCGTCAGCATGTAGCCTGACCCTCCCACGTTTCCGTATCATCACCTTTGCCCTAAGCCTTGCCGTTCCCTAACCCTAACCCTAGCCCCGAACGGAAACCCACCAGCAGCCCTACAACTAACCCCCAAGCCCTAGCCTACTCCTGGCCGGTACGCTTGCACTGACCCGTGCGTCAGCACGTAGCCTGACCCTCCCACGTTTCTGTATCGTCACCTGTGCCCTAAGCCTTGCCGTTCCCTAACCCTAACCCTAGCACAGAACGGAAAATCACCACCAGCCCTACACATTACCCTACGCCGTAGCCTACTCCTGGCCCGTACGCTGGCACTGACACGTGCGTCAGCAAATAGCCTGACCCTCCCACGTTTCCGTACTCACACCTGTGCCCTAAGACTTGCCGTTCCCTAACCCTAAACATAGCCCGGAACGGAAACCCACCACCAGCCCTAAACCTTACCCCCAATCCGTAGCCTACTCCTGGCCCGTATGCTGGCTCTGACACATGCGTCAGCACATAGCCTGACACTCCCACGTTTCCGTACCCTCACCTGTGCCCTAAGCCTTGCCGTTCCATAACCCTAACCCTAGCCCGGAACGGAAACCCACCACCAGCCCTACACCTTACCCTACGCCGTAGCCTACTCCTGGCCCGTACGCTGGCACTGACCCGTGCGTCAGCACGTAGCCTGACCTTCCCACATTTCCGTACCCTCACCTGTTCCGTAAGCTTTGCTGTTCCCTAACACTAACCCTAGCCCGGAACGGAAACCCACCACCAGCCCTACAAGTAACGCCCAAGCCATAGCCTACTCCTGGCCCGTACGCTGGCACTGACCCGTGCGGCAGCACGTACCCTGACCCTCCCACGTTTCCGTACCATCACCTGTGCCCTAAGCCTTCACGTTCCCTAACCCTAACCCTAGCCCGAACAGAAACCCACCACCAGCCCTACACCTTACCACCACGCCGTAGCCTACTCCTGGCCCATATGCTGGCACTGACCCGTGCGTCACCACGTAGCCTGACCCTCCCACGTTTCCGTAACATCACCTGTGCCCTAAGCCTTGCGGTTCCCTAACCTTAACCCTAGCCCGGAATGGAAACCCACCACCAGCCCTACACCTTACCCTATGCCGTAGCCTACACCTGGCCCGTTCGCGGGCACTGACCTGTGCTTCAGCACGTAGCCTGACCCTCTCATGTTACCGTACCCTCACCTGTGCCCTAAGCCTTGCCGTTCCCTAACCCTAACCCTAGCCCTGAACGGAAACCCACCACCAGCCCTAAACCTTACCCACAAGCCTTAGCCTACTCCTGGCCCGTACGAGGGCACTGACCTGTGCTTCAGCACGTAGCCTGACACTCCAATGTTACTGTACCCTGAACTGTGACCTAAGCCTTGCCGTTCCCTAACCCTAACCCGAGCCCGGCACGGAATCCCACCACCAGCCTTACACCTTATCTTATGCCGTAGCCTAGTCCTAGCCCGTACGCTGGCACTGACCCGTGCGTCAGCATGTAGCCTGACCCTCCCACGTTTCTGTACCCTCACCTGTGCCCTAAGCCTTGCCGTTCCCTAACCCTAACCCTAGCCCTTAACGGAAAACCACCACAATCCCTACACCTTACCATACGCCGTAGCCTACTCCTGGCCCGTACGCTGGCAATGACCCGTGAGTCAGCACGTAGACTGACCCTCCCACGTTTCCGTACCCTCACCTGTGCCCTAAGCCTTGCCGTTCCCTCACCCTAACCCTAGCCAAGAACGGAAACCCACCAGCAGCCCTAAACCTTACCCTACACCGTAGCCTACTCCTGGCCCGTACGCTGGCAGTGACCCGTGCGTCAGCACGTAGCCTGACCCTCCAACGTTTCCGTACCCTCACCTGTGCCATAAGACTTTCTGTTCCCTAACACTAACCCTAGCCTGGAACGGAAACACACCATCAGCCCTACACCTAACCACCAAGACGTAGCCTAATCCTGGCCGGTACGCTGGCACTGACCCGTGCCTCAGCACGTAGCCTGACACTCCCAAGTTTCCGTACCCTCACCTGGGCCCTAAGCCTTGCCGTTTCCTAACCCTAACCCTAGCCCATGAACGGAAACTGACCACCAGCCCTACACCTTACCCTACGCCGTAGCTTACTCCTGGCCCGTATGCTGGCACTGACCCGTGCATCAGCATGTAGCCAGACCCTCTCACGTTTCCGTACCCTCACCTGTGCCCTAAGCCTTGCCGTTCCCTAACCCTAAGCCTAGCCCGGAAGGGAAACCCACCACCAGCCCTACACCTTACCCCAAGCCGTAGCCTACTCCTGGCCCGTACGCTGGCACTGACCCGTGCGTCAGCAAGTAGCCTGACCCTCCCACGTTTCCGTACCCTCACCTGTGCCCTAAGACTTGCTGTTCCCTAACACTAACCCTAGCCTTGAACGGAAAACCACCACCAGCCCTACACCTAACCGCCAAGCCGTAGCCTACTCCTGGCCGGTATGCTGGCACTGACCCGTGCATCATCACGTAGCCTGACCCTCCCACGTTTCCGTACCCTCACCTGTGCCCTAAGCTTTGCCGTTCCCTAACCCTAACTGTAGCCCGGAACGGAAACCCACCACCAGCCCTACAACTTACCCCCAAGCCGTAGCCTACTCCTGGTCCATACGCTGGCACTGACCCGTGCTTCAGAATGTATCCTGACCCTGCCACGTTGCCGTACCCGCACATGTGCCCTAAACCTTGCCATTCCCTAACCGTAACACTAGCCCGGAACGGAAACCCACCACAAGCCCTAAACCTTACCCCCAAGCCGTAGCCTACTCGTGGTCCATATGCTGGCACTGACGTCTGCGTCAGCACGTAGCCTGACCTTCCCACGTTACCGTAACGTCACCTGTGCCCTAAGCCTTGCCGTTCCCTAACCGTAACCCTAGTACGGGACAGAAACACACCACAAGCCCTAAACATTACCCCCAAGCTGAAGCCTACTGCTGGCCAGTACGCTGGCACTGACACGTGCGTCAGCATGTAGCCTGAACCTCCCACGTTTCCGTACCATCACCTGGGCCCTAAGCCTTGCAGTTCCCTAACCCTAACCCTAGCCCGAAACGGAAAACCATGACCAGCCCTAAACCATACCCTACGCCATACCCTACTCCTGGCCCATACACTGGCACTGACCCGTGAATCAGCACGTAGCCTGACCCTCCCACGTTTCCGTACCCTCACCAGTGTCCTAAGCCTTGCAGTTCCCTCACCCTAACCCTAGCCCGGAACGGAAACCCACCACCAGCAATATATCTAACCCTATGCCGTAGCCTACTCCTGTCCCGTACGCTGGCACTGACTTGTGCGTCAGCACGAAGCCTGACCTTCCCACATTTCCGCACCCTCATCTGTGCCCTAAGCCTTGACGTTCCCTAACACTAACCCTAACCCGGAACGGAAACCCACCAACAGCCCTACAACTTACCCCCAAGCCGTAGCCTATTCCTCTCCCGTACGCTGGCACTGACCCGTGCGTCAGCACATAGCCTGACCCTCCCACGTTTCCGTACCCTCACCTGTGCCCTAAGCCTTGCGGTTCCCTAACTCTAACCCTAGCCCGGAACGGAAACCCACCACCAGCCCTACACCTTACCCTACACCGTAGCCTACTCCGGGCCCGTACGCTGGCACTGACCCGTGCGTCAGCACGTAGCCTGACCCTCCCACGTTTCCGGAGCCTCACCTGTGCCCTAAGACTTGACGTTCCCCAACTCTAACCATAGCCCGGAACGGAAACACACCACCAGCCCTAAACCTTACCCCCAAGCCATAGCCTACTCCTGGCCCGTACGCTGGCACTGATGCGTGCGTCACCACGTAGCAATGAAACTCCCACGTTTCCGCACCCTCAAGTGTGCCCTAAGCCTTGCAGTTCCCTAACCCTAACCCTAGCCCAGAAGGGAAACCCACCACCAACCTACACCTTACCTTACGCCGTAGCCTACTCCTGGCCCGTACGCTGGCACTGACCCGTGCGTCAGCACGTAGCCTGACTCTCCCACGTTTCCGTACCATTACCTGTGCCCTAAGCCTTGCCGTTCCCTCACCCTCACCCTAGCCAGGAACAGAATCCCATCAGCAGCCTTACACCTTACCCTACGCCGTAGTCTAATCCTGGCATGTACGCTGGCACTGACATGTGCGTCAGCACGTAGCCTGACCCTCACACGTTTCCGTACCCTCACCTGTGCCCTAAGCCTTGCCGTTCCCTAACCCTAACCCTAGCCCGGAACGGAAACCCACCACCAGCCCTACACCTTTCCCTATGCCGTAACCTATTCTTGGATCATACGCAGGCACTGACCCTTTCATCAGCAAGTAGACTGACCCTCCCACGTTTCCGTACCCTTACCTGTGCCCTAAGCCTTGCCGTTCCCTAACCCTAACCCTAGCCCGGAACGGAAACCCACCACCAGCCCTACACATTACTCTATGCCGTAGCCTATCCCTGGCCCGTACGCGGGCACTGACCTGTGCTTCAGCACGTAGCCTGACCCTCCCATGTTACCATACGCTCACCTGTGCCCTAAGCCTTGCCGTTCCCTAACCCTAACCCTAGCCCGGCACGGAATCCCACCACCAGCCCTACACCTTATCGTATGCCGTAGCCTAGTCCTGGCCCGTACGCTGGCACTGACCCGTGTGTCAGCATGTAGCCTGACCCTCCCACGTTTCCGTAACCTCACCTGGGCCCTAAGCCTTGCCGTTCCCTTACCCTAACCCTAGCCCTGAACAGAAACCCACTACCAGCCTTACACCTTACCCCAAGCCGTAGCCTATTCCTGGCCCGTACGCAGGCACTGACCCTTTCATCAGCACGTAGCCTGACCCTCCCACGTTTCCGTACCCTCATCTGTGCCCTAAGCCTTGCCGTTCCCTAACCCTAACCCTAGCCCGAAACGGAAACCCACCACCAGCCCTACACCTTAACCTCCGCCGTAGCCTACTCCTGGCCTGTACGTTGGCACTGAACCTTGCGTCAGCATGTAGCCTGACCCTCCCACGTTTCCGTACCCTCATCTGTGCCCTAATCCTCGCCGTTCCGTAACCCTAACCCTAGCCTGGAACGGAAACCCACCACCAGCCCTACAACTTACCCCTAAGCCGTAGCCTACTCCTGGCCCGTTCGGTGGCACAAACCTTAGCATCAGCAAGTAGCCTGACCCTCCCAAGTTTCTGTACCCTCACCCGTGCCCTAAGCCTTGCCGTTCCGTAACCCTAACCCTAGCCCGGAACGGAAACCCACCACCAGCCCTACATCTTACCCCCAAACCGTAGCCTACTCCTGGCCCGTACGCTGGCACTGACCCGTGCGTCAGCATGTAGCCTGACCCTCTCACGTTTCCGTACCCTCACATGTGCCCTAAACCTTGTCATTCCCTATCCCTAACCCTAGCCTGGAACGCAAACCCACCACCAGCCCTACACCTTTCCCTATGCCGTCGGCTACTCCTGGCCCATACGCTGGCACTGACCCGTGCGTCATCACGTAGCCTGACCCTCCCACTTTTCCGTACCCTCACCTGTGCCCTAAGCCTTGCCGTTCCCTTACCCTAACCCTAGACCGGAACGGAAACCCACCACCCGCCCTACACCTAACCCTATGCCGTAACCTACTCCTTGCCCGTACCCTGGCACTGACCCGTGCTTCAGCACGTAGCCATACCCTCCCACGTTTCCGTGCCTTCACATGTGCCCTAAGCCTTGCCGTTCCCTAACCCTAACTGTAGCCCGGAACGAAAACCCACCACCAGCCCTACACCTTACACTACGCCGTAGCCTACTCCTGGCCCGTACGCAGGCACTGACACGTGCGTCAGCACGTAGCCTGACCCTCCCACGTTTCCGTACCCTCACCTGTGCCTTAAGCCTTGCGGTTCCCTAACCCTAACCCTAGCCCGGAACGGAAACCCACCACCAGCCCAATAACTTACCCAAAAGCCGTAGCCTATTCCTGGACCTTATGCTGGCATTGACCCGTGCGTCAGCACGTAGCCTGACCCTCCCACTTTTGCGGACCCTCACCTGTGCCCTAAGCCTTGCCATTCCCTAACCCTAACCCTAGCCCAGAACGGAAACCCACCACCAGCCCTACACCTAACCACCAAGCCGTAGCCTACTCCTGGCCCGTACGCTGGCACTGACATCTGCGTCAGCACGTAGCCTGACCTTCCCACGTTACCGTAACTTCACCTGTGCCCTAAGCCTTGCCGTTCCCTAACCCTAACCCTAGTACGGGACGGAAACACACCACAAGCCCTACACCTAACCACCAAGCCATAGCATACTCCTGGCCCGTACACTGGCACTGAACCGTGCGTCAGCACGTAGCCTGACCCTCCCAAGTTTCCGTACCCTCACCTATGCCCTAAGCCTTCCTGTTCCCTAACACTAACCCTAACCCGGAACGGAAACCCACCAGCAGCCCTACACCTAACCCCCAAGCCGTAGCCTACTCCTGGCCGGTACGCTGGCACTGACTTGTGCGTCAGCACGTAGCCTGACCCTCCCACGTTTCCGTAACCTCACCTCTGCCCTAAGCCTTGCCGTTCCCTAACCCTAACCCTCGCCCGGAACGGAAACCCACCACCAGGCCTACAACTTACACCCAAGCCGTAGCCTACTCCTGGCCCATACGCTTGCACTGACCCGTGCGTCAGCAAGTAGCCTGACCCTCCCACGTTTCCGTACCCTCACCTGTGCCCTAAGCCTTGCCGTTCCCTAACCCTAACCCTAGCCCGGAACGGAAACCCACCACCATCCATACACCTTACTCTACGCCGTAGCCTACTCCTGGCCCGTGACTGGCACTGACCTGTGCGTCAGCACGTAGCCTGAACTTTCCACATTTCCGTACCCTCACCTCTGCCCTAAGCCTTGCCGTTCCCTAACCCTAAACCTAGTAAGGAAGGGAAACGCACAACCAGCCCTACACCTAATCCCCAAGCCGTAGCCTACTCCTGGCCGGTACGCTGGCACTGACCCGTGCGTCAGCACGTAGCCTGACCCTCCCACGTTTCCGAACCCTCACTTGTGCCCTAAGCCTTGCCGTTCCCTAACCCTAACCCTAGCCCGGAACGGAAACCCACCACGAGCCCTAAACTTTACTGTATGCCGTAGCCTACTCCTGGTCCGTACGCTGGCACTGACCCGTGCGTCAGCACTTATCCTGACCCTCCCACGTTTCTGTACCCTCACCTGTGCCCTAAGCCATGCCGTTCCCTAACCCAAACCCTAGCCCGGAACAGAAACCCATCATCAGCCCTACAACTTACACACAAGCTGTAGCCTACTCCTGGTGCATACACTGGCACTGACCCGTGCGTCAGCACGTAGCCTGACCCTCCCCAGTTTCCGTACCCTCACGTGTGCCATAAGCCTTGCCGTTCCCTAACCCTAACCCTAGACCCGAACGGAAACCCACCACCAGCCCTACACCTTACCCCCAAGCCGTAGCCTACTCCTGGTCCATACGCTGGCACTGACCCGTACGTCAGCACGTAGCCTGACCCTTCCACGTTTCCATACCCTCACCTGTGCCCTAAGCCTTGCCGTTCCCTAACCCTAACACTAGCATGGAATGGAAAACCACCACCAGCCCCACACCTTACCCTACGCTGTAGCCTACTCCTGGCCCGTACACTGGCACTGACCCGTGAATCAGCACGTACCCTGACCCACCCACGTTTCCGTTCCCTCACCTGTGCCTTAAGCATTGCAGTTCCCTCAACCTAACCCTAGCCCGAACGGAAACCCACAACCAGCCCTAAGCCTTACCCTATGCCGTAGCCTGATCCTGGCCCGTACGCTGGCACTGACCTGTGCGTCAGCACGTAGCCTGACCTTCCCACATTTCCGTACTCTCACCTGTGCCGTAAGCCTTGCCATTCCCTAACACTAACTCTAGCCCGGAACCGAAACCCATCACCATCCCTACAACTTACACGCAAGCTGTAGCCTACTCGTGGCCCGTACGCTGGCACTGACCCGTGTGTCAGCACGTAGCCTGACCCTCCCACGTTTCCGTACCCTCACTTTGGCCCTAAGTCTTGTGGTTCCATAACCCTTACCCTAGACCGGAAAGGAAACCCACCATCAGCCCTACACCTTACCCCCAAGCCGTAGCCTACACCTGGTCCGTACGCTGGCACTGACCCGTGCGTCAGCACGTAGCCTGACCCTCCCACGTTTCCGTACCCTCACCTGTGCCCTAAGCCTTGCCGTTCCCTAACCCTAACCCTAGCCCGGAACGGAAAACCACCACAAGCCCTACACCTTACCCTACGCCGTAGCCTACTCCTGGCCCGTACGCTGGCACTGACCCGTGAATCAGCACGTAGCCTGACCCTCCCACGTTTCCGTTCCATCACCTGTGCCCTAAGCCTTGCAGTTCCCTCACCCTAACCCTAGCCCGAACGGAAACCCACCACCAGCCATACACCTTACCCTACGCCGTAGCCTACTCCTGGCCCGTTACTGGCACGGACCTATATGTCAGCACCTAGCCTGACATTTCCACATTTCCGTACACTCACCTGTGCCCTAAGCCTTGCCGTTCCCTATCCCTAAACCTAGTACGGAATGGAAACCCACCACCAGCCCTACACCTAAATTTCCCAAGCCATAGCCTACTCCTGCCCCGTACGCTGGCACTGACACGTGCGTCAGCATGTAGCATAACCCTCCCACGCTTCCGTACACTCACATCTGCCCTAAGAATTGCCGTTCCCTAACCCTAACCCTAGCCCGGAACGGAAACCCAACACCAGCCCTACACCTTACCCTACACCGTAGCCTAATCCTGGCCCGTACGCTGGCACTGACCCGTGAGTCAGCACGTAACCTGACCCTCCCACGTTTCCGTACCCTCACCAGTTCCCTAAGCCTTGCAGTTCCCTCACCCTAACCCTAGCCCGGAACGGAAACCCACCACCAGCCCTACATCTAACCCTATGCCGTAGCCTACTCCTGGCCCGTACGCTGGCACTGACCTGTGCGTCAGCACGAAGCCTGACCTTCCCACATTTCCGTACCCTCACCTGTTCCTTAAGCCTTGACGTTCCCTAACACTAACCCTAACCCGGAACGGAAACCCACCACCAGCCCTAAATCTTACCTCCAAGCCGTAGCCTATTCCTGGCCCGTACGCTGGCACTGACCCGTGCGTCAGCACGTAGCCTGCTCCTCCCACGTTTCCTTACCTTTACCTGTGCCCTAAGCCTTGCCATTCCCTAACCCTAAACCTAGTCCGGAAAGGAAACACACCACCAGCCCTACAGCTTACCCCCAAGCCATAGACTACTCCTGGCCGGTACGCTGGCACTGACCCGTGCGTCAGTACTTAGCCAGACGCTCCCACGTTTCCGTACCCTCACCTGTGCCCTAAGACTTGCGTTCCCTAACACTAACCCTAGCCCGGAACGGAAACTCACCACCAGCCCTACAACTTATCCCCTAGCCGTAGCCTACTCCTGGCCCGTACGCTGGCACAGACCCGTGCGTCAGCACGTAGCCTGACCATCCCACTTTTCCGTACCCTCACCTGTGCCCTAAGCCTTGCCGTTCCCTCACCCTAACGCTAACCCGGAAAGGAAACCCACCACCAGCCCTAAACCTTACCCTACGCTGTATACTACTCCTGGCCCGTACGCTGTCACTGACCAGTGTGTCAGCACGTAGCTTGACCCTCACACGTTTCCGTACCCTCACCTGTGCCCTAAGCCTTGTCGTTCCGTAACCCTAACCCTAGCGTGGAACGGAAACCCACCACCAGCCCTACAACTTACCCCCAAGCTGAAGCCTAATCCTGGCCCATATGCTGGCAATGACACGTGCGTCAGCATGTAGCCTGACCCTCCCACGTTTCGGTACCCTCACCTGTGCCCTAAGCCTTGCGGTTCCCTAACCCTAATCCCATCCCGGAATGGAAACCCACCACAAGCCCTATACCTTACCCTACGCCGCAGCCTACTCCTGGCCCGTACGCGGGCACTGACCCGTGCGTCAGCACGTAGCCGGACCCTCACACGTTTCCGTACCCTCACCTGTGCCCTAAGCCTTGCCGTTCCCTAACCCTAAACCTAGTCCAGAACGGAAACACACCACCAGACCTACAGCTTACCCCCAAGACATAGCCTATTCCTGGCCCATACGCTGGCAATGACCGGTGTGTCAGCATATAGCCTGACGAGGCACACCAGGGGAGGGCGGGCCGGCAGGGTAAGGCTGCCCAGGTCAGCTAATCCACAACCCTCAGGGAATCACATTGTTGAAAATGGACCTCGCTAAGGCAGAAGAGAAGCCAAGGGAAAAAAGACACGGTGCCATTTGCAGCACCGTAGATGAGTCTAGAAGTAATCACGTGACTTGTGGTAAGTCAGAAAGTGAAAGACACATGTCATATCATATCACTTATAGGTGTTACCTAAAAATGGATACCAGGGCAGATATTTCCACGGAGAAGGGCAATCACAAATTCATTAAACAAACTTATCATTCACCAATGGAAAGGTGTGAGGATTGGTTTCATTACGATATCGGGTTTAACAGACATATACAAACACAGGTGACATATATAATCACCAAAGACCTACAGAATACCAAGAGAGGACTACTCAACATTCTCTCATAACGTACATGGGAAAAGGATCCCAGGAAGAACAGACATCTGTATATGTGTAAAAGAACCACATCTTCCACACCTACAACAAGCCAAACATTGTAATCAAACTTGCTGTAATAAAAAATAAAAAATTAAATTAAAAACACGAACAAGAAGTAGTGAGACAAAATTGAGGGGCTTTCTCCTGGCACATTCCATTCTAAATTCCAATCTAGAACACCACTTCCACTGAGGCTCTCTTGCCCTAGTAACCAGATTTGGTAAGGGAGAACTGCTGCCACCTTGTGGACGTTTCACACAACAGCAGCTTTAATCCCAACGCTAATGGTCAGTTGATATTCAAAATCATTGCAGGCCTGTAAATGACACCTGCCCTGAAAACAAATCCTGGGGTCACATATCGACCAAAAAATTCAAAGCACGTCCATATTTCAAAAAGACCGTTTCAAAAGGCATATTTTACGCACATTAGTGTTCTGCTTCTTTTCCTTTCTTTCCTTTTTTGTTAAAAAAAACGGGAATGGAAAAAGGCATCCCTCAGAATGGGCGAAAATCGTTGCAAACGAATCAATGGACAGAGGTTTATTCTCCAATATATATAAACAGCTCATGCAGCTTAATATTAAAAAACAAAGAACCCAATACAAAAATGGGCAGAAGATCTAAAGAGACGTTTCTTCAATGGAGACACAGAGATGGCCAAGACGCACATGAAAAGCTACTCAACAGCACTAATTATTAGAGAAATGCAAATCAAAACTACAATGAGGTATCACCTCACACCTGTTAGAATCGGCATCATCAGAAAATATACAAACAACAAATTCTGGGGAGGGTGTGGACAAAAGGAGCCCTCTTCCACTATTGGTGGGAATGTAACTTGATACAGTCACTATGGAGAACAGTATGGAGTTTCCTTAAAAAAACTAGAAATAGAATTACCATCTGATCCAGCAATCCCACTTCTAGGCATATACCCAGAGAAAACCGTAAATCATAAAGGCACATTCACCACAATGTTCATTGCAGCACTATTTACAATAGCCAGGTAATGGAAGCAACCTAAATGCCCACAGACAGATGAATGGATAAAGATGTGGTACATATATAAAATGGAATATGACTCGGCCATAAAAAGGAATGAAACTGGGTCATTTGTAGAGACATCGATGGATCGAGAGACTGTCATACAGAATGAAGTATGTCAGAAAGCGGAAAACAAATATTGTATATTAATGCATATATGTGGAACCTAAAAAAATGGTACAGATGAACTGGTTTGCAGGGAAGAAATAGAGACACAGAGGTAGAGAACAAACGTATGGACACCAAGTGTGGGAAGCCATGGGGTGGTGGTGGTGGGATGAGTTGGGAGATTGGGATTGACCTGTATACATGCATATGCATAAAATACATAACTAATAAAAACCTGCTGTATAAAAACATAAATAAAATTATTTTTCAAAATTTAAAAAAAATAGAATTTAACAATAAAACAGAAAAAAGTTCTTCTGTCACACAGATGTATTTATAGGAATGAATTATTTCAATGCTTATATCTATAAATACATAAAAGAGGAATAAAATCTAACTTGAACCATAAAAGAAAAAAAAAACCTGAACCCACGAGTTATACAGAGGAAAACCCTATCAGGGCACAATTGCTTCAGCGGTAAACAATTCTGAAATTGGTCAGAGGTGGGGAACCATCTCCCATACAGCCAGCAACCCACCCCCCATGCAAGGAGCGTCCTCATTGCAAAGCTGGGGGAATGTGCCGAAGCATCTGTGAGTAAACGTGAGGTGAGCCCCAGGCCAGCTGCTGCTGAACTGTTCCCAACCTTTCCAGGTAAAACACCTGAATATGTACAAGGGCTTGAAAGCCTAGAGGAAGGACCGTGGAGCCACACCAGCGAAAGCACGCAGGCCAACTTGGTGCCTGCAGGCCAGCCAGGGTGGTCCAGGCCCCGGGTGCTCTTCCAGAAGCTTTCCATAGCCCTGCCTGAGATATCCCTCCTGTCCCGGCCCCCACTGCTTTTTTCCTTCCTCATCTCTGTCCGGAGAGAAATTCCAGCGGAAGGTATGGGTGACACATCCTCTTCTTTACAGGCGGCAGCCTGGCAACTCCTGCAGAAAGGCCAGCAGAACCCCACTCACACCGGGCCACCCACAAAGCTGTGGCACCTCTCTCCCTCCCACCAGCACAGCCCCGAGACTGCTAAAGGGGCAGAGAATATGGAGTCAGGCACAGCTTCAGGGGCTATTGCTGCCTGAAGCTCTGTTTATATTGACCTCAACGAGGCACACCTGGGGAGGGCGGGCCGGCAGGGTAAGGCTGCCCAGGTCAGCTAATCCACAACCCTCAGGGAATCACATTTTTGAAAATGGACCCCGCTAAGGCAGAAGAGAAGCCAAGGGAAAAAAGGACACAATGCCATTTGCAGCACCGTAGATGAGTCTAGAAGTAATCACGTGAGTTGTAGTAACTCAGAAAGTGAAAGAAACATATCATATCATATCACTTATAGGTGTTACCTAAAAATGGATACCAGGGCAGATATTTCCACGGAGAAGGGCAATCACAGATTCATTAAACAAACTTATGGTTCACCAATGGAAAGGTGTGAGGATTGGTTTCATTACGATATCGGGGTTAACACACATATACAAACACAGGTGACATATATAATCACCAAAGACCTTCAGCATACCAAGAGAGGACTACTCAACATTCTGTCATAACGTACATGGGAAAAGGATCCCAGGAAGAACAGACATCTGTATATGTGTAAAAGAACAACATCTTCCACAGCTACAACAAGCCAAACATTGTAATCAAACTTGCTGTAATAAAAAATAAAAACTTAAATTAAAAACACGAACAAGAAGTAGTGAGACAAACGTGAGGGGCTTTCTCCTTGCATATTCCATTCTAAATTCCAATCTAGAACACCACTTCCACTGAGGCTCTCTTGCCCTAGTAACCAGATTTGGTAAGGGAGAACTGCTGCCACTTTGTGGCCGTTTCACACAACAGCAGCTTTAATCCCAGCACTAATGGTCAGTTGATATTCAAAATCATTGCAGGCCTGTAAATGACACCTGCCCTGAAAACAAATCCTGGGGTCACATATCGACCAAAAAATTCAAAGGACGTCCATATTTCAAAACGACCATTTCAAAAGGCATATTTTACGCACAGTAGTGTTCTGCTTCTTTTCCTTTCTTTCCTTTTTTGTTAAAAAACCCGGGAATGGAAAATGGCATCCCACAGAATGGGTGAAAATCGTTGCAGACGAATCAATGGACAGAGGTTTAATCTCCAATATATATAAACAGCTCATGCAGCTTAATATTAAAAAAACAAACAACCCAAAAAAAAAATGGGCCGAAGATCTAAAGAGACGTTTCTTCAAAGGAGACAAAGAGATGTCCAAGACGCACATGAAAAGCTGCTCAACAGAACTAATTATTAGAGAAATGCAAATCAAAACTACAATGAGGTATCACCTCACACCTGTTAGAATCGGCATCATCAGAAAATCTACAAACCACCAATTCTGGGGAGGGTGTGGACAAAAGGAGCCCTCTTCCACTATTGGTGGGAATGTAAATTGATACAGTCACTATGGAGAACAGTATGGAGTTTCCTTAAAAAAATTAGAAATAGAAATACCATCTGATCCAGCAATCCCACTTCTGGGCATATACCCAGAGAAAACCGTATTTCAAAAAGGCACATTCACCACAATGTTCGTTGCAGCACTATTTACAATAGCCAGGTAATGGAAGCAACCTAAATGCCCACAGACAGATGAATGGATAAAGATGTGGTACATATATAAAATGGAATATTACTCGGCCATAAAAAGGAATGAAACTGGGTCATTTGTAGAGACATCGATGGATCGAGAGACTGTCATACAGAATGAAGTAAGTCAGAAAGAGGAAAACAAATATTGTATATTAATGCATATATGTGGAACCTAAAAAAATGGTACAGATGAACTGGTTTGCAGGGAAGAAATAGAGACACAGAGGTAGAGAACAAACGTATGGACACCAAGTGTGGGAAGCCATGGGGTGGTGGTGGTGGGATGAGTTGGGAGATTAGGATTGACCTGTATACATGTATATGCATAAAATACATAGCTAATAATAACGTGCTGTATAAAAAATAAATAAATTTAAATTTGAAAATTTTAAAAAATAAAATTTAAAAATAAAGCAGAAAAAAGTTCTTCCCGTCACACAGATGTATTTATAGGAATGAATTATTTCCATGCTTATATCTATAATTACATAAAAGAGGAATAAAATCTAACTTGAACCATAAAAGAAAAAAAAATTGAACCCACGAGTTATACAGAGGAAAACCCTATCACGGCACTTGCTCCAGCGGTTACCAATTCTGAAATTGGTCAGAGGTTGGGAACCATCTCCCATACAGCCAGCAAACCACCCCCCACGCAAGGAGCGTCCTCATTGCAAAGGTGGGGGACCGTGCCGAGGCATCTGTGAGTAAACGTGAGCTGAGCCCCAGGCCAGCTGCTGCTGAACTGTTCCCACCCTTTCCAGGTAAAACACCTGAATATGTACAAGGGCTTGAAAGCCTAGAGGAAGGACCGTGGAGCCACACCAGCGACAGCACGCAGGCCAACTTGGTGCCTGCAGGCCAGCCAGGGTGGTCCTTTCCCCGGGCGCTCTTCCAGAAGCGTTCCATTGCCCTGCCTGAGATACCCCTCCTGTCCCGGCCCCCACTGCTTTTTTCCTTCCTCACCTCTGTCCGGAGAGAAATTCCAGCGGAAGGTATGGGTGACACATCCTCTTCTTTACAGGCGGCAGCCTGGCAACTCCTGCAGAAAGGCCAACAGAACGCCACTCACACCGGGCCACCCACAAAGCTGTGGCTCCTCACTCCCTCCCACCAGCACAGCCCCGAGACTGCTGACGGGGCAGAGAATATGGAGTCAGGCACAACTTCAGGGGCTATTGCTGCCTGGAGCGCTGTTTATATTGACTTCAAAGAGGCACACCTGGGGAGGGCGGGCAGGCAGTGTAAGGCTGCCCAGGTCAGCTTATCCACAACCCTCAGGGAATCACATTGTTGAAAATGGACCCCACTAAGGCAGAAGAGAAGCCAAGGGAAAAAAGGACACAATGCCATTTGCAGCACCGTAGATGAGTCTAGAATTAATCACGTGACTTGTAGTAAGTCAGAAAGTGAAAGACACATATCATATCATATCACTTATAGGTGTTACCTAAAAATGGATACCAGGGCAGATATTTCCACGGAGAAGGGCAATCACAGATTCATTAAACAAACTTATGGTTCACCAATGGAAAGGTGTGAGGATTGGTTTCATTACGATATAGGGGTTAACAGACATATACAAACACAGGTGACATATATAATCACCAAAGACCTACAGAATACCAAGAGAGGACTACTCAACATTCTGTCATAACGGACATGGGAAAAGGATCCCAGGAAGAACAGTCATCTGTATATGTGTAAAATAACCACATCTTCCACACCTACAACAAGCCAAACATTGTAATCAAACTTGCTGTAATAAAAAATAAAAAATTAGGGCCTCCCTGGTGGCGCAGTGGTTGAGAGTCCGCCTGCCGATGCAGGGGATACGGGTTCGTGCCCCGGTCTGGGAGGATCCCATATGCCGCGGAGCGGCTGGGCCCGTGAGCCATGGCCGCTGGGCCAGCGCATCCGGAGCCTGTGCACCGCAACGGGAGAGGCCACAACGGTGAGAGGCCCGCATACCGCAAAAAAAAAATAAATAAATAAATAAATAAAAAATTAAATTAAAAACACGAACAAGATGTAGTGAGACAAACGTGAGGGGCTTTCTCCTTGCACATTCCATTCTAAACTCCAAACTAGAACACCACGTCCACTGAGGCTCTCTTGCCCTAGTAACCAGATTTGGTAAGGGTGAACTGCTGCCACCTTGTGGCCGTTTCACACAACAGCAGCTTTAATCCCAGCGCTAATGGTCAGTTGATATTCAAAATCATTGCAGGCCTGTAAATGACACCTGCCCTGAAAACAAATCCTGGGGTCACATATCGACCAAAATGTTCAAAGGACGTCCATATTTCAAAACGACCGTTTCAAAAGGCATATTTTACGCACATTAGTGTTCTGCTTCTTTTCCTTTCTTTCCTTTTTTGTTAAAAAACACGGGAATGGAAAAAGGCATCCCTCAGAATGGGCGAAAATCGTTGCAGACGAATCAATGGACAGAGGTTTATACTCCAATATATATAAACAGCTCATGCAGCTTAATATTAAAAAAACAAACAACCCAAAAAAAATGGGCAGAAGATCTAAAGAGACGTTTCTTCAAAGGAGACACAGAGATGGCCAAGACGCACATGAAAAGCTGCTCAACAGCAATAATTATTAGAGAAATGCAAATCAAAACTACAATGAGGTATCACCTCACACCTGTTAGAATCGGCATCATCAGAAAATCTACAAACAACCAATTCTGGGGAGGGTGTGGACAAAAGGAGCCCTCTTCCACTATTGGTGGGAATGTAAATTGATACAGTCACTATGGAGAACAGTATGGAGTTTCCTTAAAAAAACTAGAAATAGAATTACCATCTGATCCAGCAATCCCACTTCTGGGCATATACCCAGAGAAAACCGTAAATCAAAAAGGCACATTCACCACAATGTTCATTGCAGCACTATTTACAATAGCCAGGTAATGGAAGCAACCTAAATGCCCACAGACAGATGAATGGATAAAGATGTGGTACATATATGAATTGGAATATTACTCGGCCATAAAAAGGAATGAAACTGGATCATTTGTAGAGACATCGATGGATCGAGAGACTGTCATACAGAATGAGGTAAGTCAGAAAGAGGAAAACAAATATTGTATATTAATGCATATATGTGGAACCTAAAAAAATGGTACAGATGAACTGGTTTGCAGGGAAAAAATAGAGACACAGAGGTAGAGAACAAACCTATGGACACCAAGTGTGGGAAGCCATGGGGTGTTGGTGGTGGGATGAGTTGGGAGATTGGGATTGACCTGTATACACGTATATGCATAAAATACATAACTAATAATAACCTGCTGTATAAAAACATAAATAAAATTAAATTTCAAAATTTTAAAAAATAAAATTTAAAAATAAAACAGAAAAAATTCTTCCCGTCACACAGATGTATTTATAGGAATGAATTATTTCCATGCTTATATTTATAAATACATAAAAGAGGAATAAAATCTAACTTGAATCATAAAAGAAAAAAAAATGAACCCACGAGTTATACAGAGGAAAACCCTATCAGGGCACTTGCTCCAGTGGTAAACAATTCTGAAATTGGTCAGAGGTGGGGAACCATCTCCCATAGAGCCAGCAACCCACCCCCCACGCAAGGAGCGTCCTCATTGCAAAGTTGGGGGACCGTGCCGAGGCATCTGTGAGTAAACGTGAGCTGAGCCCCAGGCAGCTGCTGCTGTACTGTTCCCACCATTCCCAGGTAAAACACCTGAATATGCACAAGGGCTTGAAAGCCTAGAGGAAGGACCGTGGAGCCACACCATCGACAGCACGCAGGCCAACTTGGTGCCTGCAGGCCAGCCAGGGTGGTCCTGGCCCCAGGCGCTCTTCCAGAAGCTTTCCATTGCCCTGCCTGAGATACCCCTCCTGTCCCGGCCCCCACTGCTTTTTTCCTTCCTCACCTCTGTCCGGAGAGAAATTCCAGCGGAAGGTATGGGTGACACATCCTCTTCTTTATAGGCGGCAGCCTGGCAACTCCTGCAGAAAGGCCAGCAGAACCCCACTCACGCCGGGCCACCCACAAAGCTGTGGCCCCTCACTGCCTCCCACCAGCACAGCCCCGAGACTGCTGACGGGGCAGAGTATATGGAGTCAGGCACAGCTTCAGGGGCTATTGCTGCCTGGAGCGCTGTTTATATTGACCTCAACGAGGCACACCTGGGGAGGGCGGGCCGGCAGGTTAAGGCTGCCCAGGTCAGCTAATCCACAACCCTCAGGGAATCACATTGTTAAAAATGGACCACGCTAAGTCATAAGAGAAGCCAAGGGAAAAAAGGACACAATGCCATTTGCAGCATTTGCAGTAGATGAGTCTAGAAGTAATCACGTGACTTGTAGTAAGTCAGAAAGTGAAAGACACATATCATATCATATCACTTATAGGTGTTACCTAAAAATGGATACCAGGGCAGATATTTCCACGGAGAAGGGCAATCACAGATTCATTAAACAAACTTATGGTTCACCAATGGAAAGGTGTGAGGATTGGTTTCATTACGATATCAGGGTTAACAGACATATACAAACACAGGTGACATATATAATCACCAAAGACCTACAGAATACCAAGAGAGGACTACTCAACATTCTGTCATAACGTGCATGGGAAAAGGATCCCAGGAAGAACAGACATCTGTATATGTGTAAAAGAACCACATCTTCCACACCTACAGCAAGCCAAACATTGTAATCAAACTTGCTGTAATAAAAAATAAAAAATTAAATTAAAAACACGAACAAGAAGTAGTGAGACAAACGTGAGGGGCTTTCTCCTGGCACATTCCATTCTAAACTCCAATCTAGAACACCACTTCCACTGACGCTCTCTTGCCCTAGTAACCAGATTTGGTAAGGGTGAACTGCTGCCACCTTGTGGCCGTTTCACACAACAGCAGCTTTAATCCCAACGCTAATGGTCAGTTGATATTCAAAATCATTGCAGGCCTGTAAATGACACCTGCCCTGAAAACAAATCCTGGGGTCACATATGGACCAAAAAATTCATAGGACGTCCATATTTCAAAACGACCGTTTCAAAAGGCATATTTTACGCACATTAGTGTTCTGCTTCTTTTCCTTTCTTTCCTTTTTTGTTAAAAAACACGGGAATGGAGAAAGGAATCCCTCAGAATGGGCGAAAATCGTTGCAGACGAATCAATGGACAGAGGTTTAATCTCCAGTATATATAAATAGCTCATGCAGCTTAATATTAAAAAAACAAACAACCCAAAAAAAATGGGCAGAAGATCTAAAGAGACGTTTCTTCAAAGGAGACACAGAGATGGCCAAGACGCACATGAAAAGCTGCTCAACAGAATTATTAGAGAAATGCAAATCAAAACTACAATGAGGTATCACCTCACACCTGTTAGAATCGGCATCATCAGAAAATCTACAAACAACCAATTCTGGGGAGGGTGTGGACAAAAGGAGCCCTCTTCCACTATTGGTGGGAATGTAAATTGATACAGTCACTATGGAGAACAGTATGGAGTTTCCTTAAAAAAAACTAGAAATAGAATTACCATCAGATCCCGCAATCCCACTTCTGGGCATATACCCAGAGATAACCGTATTTCAAAAGGACACATTCACCACAATGTTCGTTGCAGCACTATTTACAATAGCCAGGTAATGGAAGCAACCTAAATGCCCAGAGACAGATGAATGGATAAAGATGTGGTACATATATAAAATGGAATATGACTCGGCCATAAAAAGGAATGAAACTGGGTCATTTGTTGAGACATCGATGGATCGAGAGACGCTCATACAGAATGAAGTAAGTCAGAAAGAGGAAAACAAATATTGTATATTAATGCATATATGTGGAGCCTAAAAATGGTACAGATGAACTGGTTTGCAGGGAAGAAATAGAGACACAGAGGTAGAGAACAAACGTATGGACACCAAGTGTGGGAAGCCATGGGGTGGTGGTGGTGGGATGAGTTGGGAGTTTGGGATTGACCTGTATACATGTATATGCATAAAATACATAACTAATAATAACGTGCTGTATAAAAAAATAAATAAAATTAAATTTCAAAATTTTAAAAAATAAAATTTAAAAATAAAACAGAAAAAAAGTTCTTCCCGTCACACAGATGTATTTATAGGAACGAATTATTTCCATGCTTATATCTATAAACACATAAAAGAGGAATAAAATCTAACTTGAACCATAAAAGAAAAAAAAAGTGACCCCACGAGTTATACAGAGGAAAACCCTATCACGGCACTTGCTCCAGCAGTAAACAATTCTGAAATTGGTCAGAGGTGGGGACCCATCTCCCATACAGCCAGCAACCCACCCCCCCATGCAAGGAACATCCTTATTGCAAAGCTGGGGGACCGTGCCGAGGCATCTGTGAGTAAACGTGAGCTGAGCCCCAGGCCAGCTGCTGCTGAACTGTTCCCACCCTTTCCAGGTAAAACACCTGAATATGTACAAGGGCTTGAAAGCCAAGAGGAAGGACCGTGGAGCCACACCAGCGACAGCACGCAGGCCAACTTGGTGCCTCCAGGCCAGCCAGGGTGGTCCTGGCCCTGGGCGCTCTTCCAGAAGCTTTCCATTGCCCTGCCTGAGATTCCCCGGCTATCCCTTTACCCACTGCTTTTTTTCTTCCTCACCTCTGTCCGGAGAGATATTCCATCGGAAGGTATGGGTGACACATCCTCTTCTTTACAGGCGGCAGCCTGGCAACTCCTACAGAAAGGCCAGCAGAACCCCACTCACACCGGGCCACCCACAAAGCTGTGGCCTCTCACTCCCTCCCACCAGCACAGCCCCGAACCTGCTGACGGGGCAGAGAATATGGAGTCAGGCACAACTTCAGGGGCTATTGCTGCCTGGAGCGCTGTTTATATTGACCTCAACAAGGCACACCTGGGGAGGGCGGACCGGCAGGGTAAGGCTGCCCAGGTCAGCTAATCCACAACCCTCAGGGAATCACATTGTTGAAAATGGAGCCCGCTAAGGCAGAAGAGAAGCCAAGGTAAAAAAGGACACAATGCCATTTGCAGCACCGTAGATGAGTCTAGAAGTAATCACGTGACTTGTAGTAAGTCAGAAAGTGGAAGACACATATCATATCATATCACTTATAGGTGTTACCTAAAAATGGATACCAGGGCAGATATTTCCACGGAGAAGGGCAATCACAGATTCATTAAACAAACTTATGGTTCACCAATGGAAAGGTGTGAGGATTGGTTTCATTACGATATCGGGGTTAACACACATATACAAACACAGGTGACATATATAATCACCAAAGACCTACAGAATACCAAGAGAGGACTACTCAACATTCTGTCATAACGTACATGGGAAAAGGATCCCAGGAAGAACAGACATCTGTATATGTGTAAAAGAACCACATCTTCCACACCTACAGCAAGGCAAACATTGTAATCAAACTTGCTGTAATAAAAAATAAAAAATTAAATTAAAAACACGAACAACAAGTAGTGAGACAAACGTGAGGGGCTTTCTCCTGGCACATTCCATTCTAAACTCCAATCTAGAACACCACTTCCACTGAGGCTCTCTTGCCCTAGTAACCAGATTTGGTAAGGGTGAACTGCTGCCACCTTGTGGCCGTTTCACACAACAGCAGCTTTAATCCAAACGCTAATGGTCAGTTGATATTCAAAATCAATGCAGGCCTGTAAATGACACCTGCCCTGAAAACAAATCCTGGGGTCACATATGGACCAAAAAATTCATAGGACGTCCATATTTCAAAACGACCGTTTCAAAAGGCATATTTTACGCACATTAGTGTTCTGCTTCTTTTCCTTTCTTTCCTTTTTTGTTAAAAAACACGGGAATGGAAAAAGGCATCCCTCAGAATGGGCGAAAATCGTTGCAGACGAATCAATGGACAGAGGTTTAATCTCCAATATATATAAACAGCTCATGCAGCTTAATATTAAAAAAAACAAACAACCCAAAAAAAAAATGGGCCGAAGATCTAAAGAGACGTTTCTTCAAAGGAGACACAGAGATGGCCAAGACGCACATGAAAAGCTGCTCAACAGCACTAATTATTAGAGAAATGCAAATCAAAACTACAATGAGGTATCACCTCACACCTGTTAGAATCAGCATCATCAGAAAATCTACAAACAACCAATTCTGGGGAGGGTGTGGACAAAAGCAGCCCTTTTCCACTATTGGTGGGAATGTAAATTGATACAGTCACTATGGAGAACAGTATGGAGTTTCTTTAAAAAATCTAGAAATAGAATTACCATCTGATCCAGCAATCCCACTTCTGGGCATATACCCAGAGAAAACCGTATTTCCAAAAGGCACATTCACCACAATGTTCGTTGCAGCACTATTTACAATAGCCAGGTAATGGAAGCAACCTAAATGCCCACAGACAGATGAATGGATAAAGATGTGGTACATATATAAAATGGAATATGACTCGGCCATAAAAAGGAATGAAACTGGGTCATTTGTAGAGACATCGATGGATCGAGAGACTGTCATACAGAATGAAGTAAGTCAGAAAGAGGAAAACAAATATTGTCTATTAACGCATATATGTGGAGCCTAAAAATGGTACAGATGAACTGGTTTGCAGGGAAGAAATAGAGACACAGAGGTAGAGAAGAAACGTATGGACACCAAGTGTGGGAAGCCATGGGGTGGTGGTGGTGGGATGAGTTGGGAGTTTGGGATTGACCTGTATACATGTATATGCATAAAATACATAACTAATAATAACGTGCTGTATAAAAAAGAAAATAAATAAAATTTCAAAATTTTAAAAAATAAAATTTAAAAATAAAACAGAAAAAAGTTCTTCCCGTCACACAAATGTATTTATAGGAATGAATTATTTCCATGCTTATATCTATAAATACATAAAAGAGGAATAAAATCTAACTTGAAGCATAAAAGAAAAAAAAATCCTGAACCCACGAGTTATACAGAGGAAAACACTATCAGGGCACTTGCTCCAGTGGTAAACAATTCTGAAATTGGTCAGAGGTGGGGAATCATCTCCCATACAGCCTGCAACCCACCCCCCACGCAAGGAGCGTCCTCATTGCAAAGCTGGGGGACCATGCCGAGGCATCTGTGAGTAAACGTGAGCTGAGCCCCAGGCCAGCTGCTGCTGAACTGTTCCCACCCTTTCCAGGTAAAACACCTGAATATGTACAAGGGCTTGAAAGCCTAGAGGAAGGACCGTGGAGCCACACCAGCGACAGCAGGCAGGCCAACTTGGTGCCTGCAGGCCAGCCAGCGTGGTCCTGGACCCTGGCGCTCTTCCAGAAGCTTTCCGTTGCCCTGCCTGAGATACCCCTCCTGTCCCGGCCACCACTGCTTTTTTCCTTCCTCACCTCTGTCCGGAGAGAAATTCCAGCGGAAGGTATGGGTGACACATCCTCTTCTTTACAGGCGGCAGCCTGGCAACTCCTGCAGAAAGGCCAGCAGAACCCCACTCACACCGGGCCACCCACAAAGCTGTGGCCCCTCACTCCCTCCCACCAGCACAGCCCCGAGACTGCTGACGGTGCAGAGAATATGGAGTCAGGCACAGCTTCAGGGGCTATTGCTGCCTGGAGCTCTGTTTATATTGACCTCAACGAGGCACAGCTGGGGAGGGCGGGCCGGCAGGGTAAGGCTGCCCAGGTCAGCTAATCCACAACCCTCAGGGAATCACATTGTTGAAAATGGACCCCGCTAAGGCAGAAGAGAAGCCAAGGGAAAGAAGGACACAATGCCATTTGCAGCACCGTAGATGAGTCTAGAATTAATCACGTGACTTGTAGTAAGTCAGAAAGTGAAAGACACATATCATATCATATCACTTATAGGTGTTACCTAAAAATGGATACCAGGGCAGATATTTCCACGGAGAAGGGCAATCACAGATTCATTAAACAAACTTATGGTTCACCAATGGAAAGGTGTGAGGATTGGTTTCATTACGATATCGGGGTTAACAGACATATACAAACACAGGTGACATATATAATCACCAAAGACCTACAGAATACCAAGAGAGGACTACTCAACATTCTGTCATAACGTACATGGGAAAAGGATCCCAAGAAGAACAGTCATCTGTATATGTGTAAAAGAACCACATCTTCCACACCTACAACAAGCCAAACATTGTAATCAAACTTGCTGTAATAAAAAATAAAAACTTAAATTCAAAACACGAACAAGAAGTAGTGAGACAAACGTGAGGGGCTTTCTCCTGGTACATTCCATTCTAAACTCCAATCTAGAACACCACTTCCACTGAGGCTCTCTTGCAGTAGTAACCAGATTTGGTAAGGGTGAACTGCTGCCACCTTGTGGCCGTTTCACACAACAGCAGCTTTAATCCCAATGCTAATGGTCAGTTGATATTCAAAATCATTGCAGGCCTGTAAATGACACCTGCCCTGAAAACAAATCCTGGGGTCACATATCGACCAAAAATTTCAAAGGACGTCCATATTTCAAAACGACCGTTTCAAAAGGCATATTTTACGCACATTAGTGTTCTGCTTCTTTTCCTTTCTTTCCTTTTTTGTTAAAAAAAACGGGAATGGAAAAAGGCATCCCTCAGAATGGGTGAAAATCGTTGCAGACGAATCAATGGACAGAGGTTTAATCTCCACTATATATAAACAGCTCATGCAGCTTAATATTAAAAAAACAAACAACCCAAAAAAAATGGGCAGAAGATCTAAAGAGACGTTTCTTCAAAGGAGACACAGAGATGGCCAAGACGCACATGAAAAGCTGCTCAACAGCACTAATTATTAGAGAAATGCAAATCAAAACTACAATGAGGTATCACCTCACACCTGTTAGAATCGGCATCATCAGAAAATCTACAAACAACCAATTCTGGGGAGGGTGTGGACAAAAGGAGCCCTCTTCCACTGTTGGTGGGAATGTAAATTGATACAGTCACTATGGAGAACAGTATGGAGTTTCCTTAAAAAAACTAGAAATAGAATTACCATCTGATCCAGTAATCCCACTTCTGAGCATATACCCAGAGAAAACCGTATTTCAAAAAGGCACATTCACCACAATGTTCTTTGCAGCACTATTTACAATAGCCAGGTAATGGAAGCAACCTAAATGCCCACAGACAGATGAATGGATAAAGATGTGGTACCTATATAAAATGGAATATGACTCGGCCATAAAAAGGAATGAAACTGGGTCATTTGTAGAGACATCGATGGATCGAGAGACTGTCATACAGAATGAAGTAAGTCAGAAAGAGGAAAACAAATATTGTATATTAATGCATATATGTGGAGCCTAAAAATGGTACAGATGAACTGGTTTGCAGGGAAGAAATAGAGACCCAGAGGTAGAGAACAAACGTATGGACACCAAGTGTGGGAAGCCATGGGGTGGTGGTGGTGGGATGAGTTGGGAGTTTGGGATTGACCTGTATACATGTATATGCATAAAATACATAACTAATAAAAACCTGCTGTATAAAAACATAAATAAAATTATTTTTCAAATTTTAAAAAAATAGAATTTAACAATAAAACAGAAAAAAGTTCTTCCCGTCACACAGATGTATTTATAGGAATGAATTATTTCAATGCTTATATCTATAAATTCATAAAAGAGGAATAAAATATAACTTGAACCATAAAAGAAAAAAAAAACCTGAACTCACGAGTTTTACAGAGGAAAACCCTATCTGGGCACTTGCTCCAGCGGTAAACAATTCTGAATTTGGTCAGAGGTGGGGAACCATCTCCCATACAGCCAGCAACCCACCCCCCAGGCAAGGAGTGTCCTCATTGCAAAGCTGGGGGATCGTGCCGAGGCATCTGTGAGTAAACATGAGCTGAGCCCCAGGCCAGCTGCTGCTGAACTGTTCCCACCATTCCCAGGTAAAACACCTGAATAAGTACAAGGGCTTGAAAGCCTAGAGGAAGGGCCGTGGAGCCACACCAGCGACAGCACGCAGGCCAACTTGGTGCCTGCAGGCCAGCCAGGGTGGTCCTGGCCCCGGGATCTCTTCCAGAAGCTTTCCATTGCCCTGCCTGAGATACCCCTCCTGTCCCGGCCCCCACTGCTTTTTTCCTTCCTCACCTCTGTCCGGAGAGAAATTCCAGCGGAAGGTATGGGTGACACATCCTCTTCTTTACAGGCGGCAGCCTGGCAACTCCTGCAGAAAGGCCAGCAGAGCCCCACTCACACCGGGCCACCCACAACGCGGTGGCCCCTCACTCCCTCCCACCAGCACAGCCCCGAGACTGCTGACGGGGCAGAGAATATGGAGTCAGGCACAGCTTCAGGGGCTATTGCTGCCTGGAGCTCTGTTTATATTGACCTCAAAGAGGCACACCTGGGGAGGGCGGGCCGGCAGGGTAAGGCTGCCCAGGTCAGCTAATCCACAACCCTCAGGGAATCACATTGTTGAAAATGGACCTCGCTAAGGCAGAAGAGAAGCCAAGGGAAAAAAGGACACAATGCCATTTGCAGCTCCGTACATGAGTCTAGAAGTAATCACGTGACTTGTAGTAAGTCAGAAAGTGAAAGACACATATCATATCATATCACTTAGAGGTGTTACCTAAAAATGGATATCAGGGCAGATATTTCCACGGAGAAGGGCAATCACAGATTCATTAAACAAACTTATGGTTCACCAATGGAAAGGTGTGAGGATTGGTTTCATTACGATATCGGGGTTAACACACATATACAAACATAGGTGACATATATAATCACCAAAGACCTACAGAATACCAAGAGAGGACTACTCAACTCTGTCATAACGTACATGGGAAAAGGATCCCAGGAAGAACAGTCATCTGTATATGTGTAAAAGAACCACATCTTCCACACCTACAACAAGCCAAACATTGTAATCAAACTTGCTGTAATAAAAAATATAAAAAATTAAATTAAAAACACGAACAAGAATTCGTGAGACAAACTTGAGGGGCTTTCTCCTGGCACATTCCATTCTAAATTCCAATCTAGAGCACCACTTCCACTGAGGCTCTCTTGCAGTAGTAACCAGATTTGGCAAGGGAGAACTGCTGCCACCTTGTGCCCGTTTCACACAACAGCAGCTTTAATCCCAGTGCTAATGGTCAGTTGATATTCAAAATCATTGCAGGCCTGTAAATGACACCTGCCCTGAAAACAAATCCTGGGGTCACATATCAACCAAAAAATTCAAAGCACGTCCATATTTCAAAAAGACCGTTTCAAAAGGCATATTTTACGCACATTAGTGTTCTGCTTCTTTTCCTTTCTTTCCTTTTTTGTTAAAAAAAACGGGACTGGAAATAGGCATCCCTCAGAATGGGCGAAAATCGTTGCAAACGAATCAATGGACAGAGGTTTAATCTCCAATATATATAAACAGCTCATGCAGCTTAATATTAAAAAAACAAACAACCCAATACAAAAATGGGCAGAAGATCTAAAGAGACGTTTCTTCAAAGGAGACACAGAGATGGCCAAGACGCACATGAAAAGCTGCTCAACAGCACTAATTATTAGAGAAATGCAAATCAAAACTACAATGAGTATCACCTCACACCTGTTAGAATCGGCATCATCAGGAAATCTACAAACAACCAATTCTGGGGAGGGTGTGGACAAAAGGAGCCCTCTTCCACTATTGGTGGGAATGTAAATTGATACAGTCTCTATGGAGAACAGTATGGAGTTTCCTTAAAAAAATTAGAAATAGAATTACCATCTGATCCAGCAATCCCACTTCTGGGCATATACCCAGAGAAAACCGTATTTCCAAAAGGCACATTCACCACAATGTTCGTTGCAGCACTATTTACAATAGCCAGGTAATGGAAGCAACCTAAATGCCCACAGACAGATAAATGGATAAAGATGTGGTACATATATAAAATGGAATATTACTCGGCCATAAAAAGGAATGAAACTGGGTCATTTGTAGAGACATCAATGGATTGAGAGACTGTCATACAGAATGAAGTAAGTCAGAAAGAGGAAAACAAATATTGTATATTAATGCATATATGTGGAGCCTAAAAATGGTACAGATGAACTCGTTTGCAGGGAAGAAATAGAGACACAGAGGTAGAGAACAAACGTATGGACACCAAGTGTGGGAAGCCATGGGGTGGTGGTGGTGGGATGAGTTGGGATATTGGGATTGAACTGAATACATGTATATGCATAAAATACATAACTAATAATAACGTGCTGTATAAAAAAATAAATAAATTTAAATTTCAAAATTTTAAAAAATAAAATTTAAAAATAAAACAGAAAAAAGTGCTTCCCGTCACACAGATGTATTTATAGGAATGAATTATTTCCATGCTTATATCTATAAATACATAAAAGAGGAATAAAATCTAACTTGAACCACAAAAGAAAAAAAAAAGTGAAACCACGAGTTATACAGAGGAAAAACCTATCAGGGCACTTGCTCCAGCGGTAAACAATTCTGAATTTGGTCAGAGGTGGGGAACCATCTCCCATACAGCCAGCAACCCACCCCCCACCCAAGGAGCGTCCTCATTGCAAAGCTGGGGGACCGTGCCGAGGCATCTGTGAGTAAACGTGAGCTGAGCCCCAGGCCAGCTGCTGCTGAACTGTTCCCACCCTTCCCAGGTAAAACACCTGAATATGTACAAGGGCTTGAAAGCCTAGTGGAAGGACCGTGGAGCCACACCAGCGACAGCACGCAGGCCAACTTGGTGCCTGCAGGCCAGCCAGGGTGGTCCTTTCCCCGGGCGCTCTTCCAGAAGCTTTCCATTGCCCTGCCTGAGATACACCTCCTGTCCCGGCCCCCACTGCTTTTTTCCTTCCTCACCTCTGTCCGGAGAGAAATTCCAGCGGAAGGTATGGGTGACACAACCTCTTCTTTACAGGCGGCAGCCTGGAAACTCCTGCAGAAAGGCCAGCAGAACCCCACTCACACCGGGCCACCAACAAAGCTGTGGCCCCTCAATCCCTCCCACCAGCACAGCCCCGAGACTGCTGACGGGGCAGAGAATATGGAGTCAGGCACAGCTTCAGGGGCTATTGCTGCCTGGAGCGCTGTTTATATTGACCTCAACGAGGCACACCTGGTGAGGGCGGGCCGGCAGGGTAAGGCTGCCCAGGTCAGCTAATCCACAACCCTCAGGGAATCACATTGTTGAAAATGGACCCCGCTAAGGCAGAAGAGAAGCCAAGGAAAAAAAGGACACAATGCCATTTGCAGCACCGTAGATGAGTCTAGAAGTAATCACGTGACTTGTAGTAAGTCAGAAAGTGGAAGACACATATCATATCATATCACTTATAGGTGTTACCTAAAAATGGATACCAGGGCAGATATTTCCACGGAGATGGGCAATCACAGATTCATTAAACAGACTTATGGTTCACCAATGGAAAGCTGTGAGGATTGGTTTCATTACGATATCGGGGTTAACAGACATATACAAACACAGGTGACATATATAATCACCAAAGACCTACAGAATACCAAGAGAGGACTACTCAATATTCTGTCATAACATACATGGGAATAGGATCCCAGGAAGAACAGACATCTGTATATGTGTAAAAGAACCACATCTTCCACACCTACAACAAGCCAAACATTGTAATCAAACTTGTTGTAATAAAAAATAAAAAATTAAATTAAAAACACGAACAAGAAGTAGTGAGACAAACGTGAGGGGCTTTCTCCTGGCACATTCCATTCTAAACTCCAATCTAGAACATCACTTCCACTGAGGCTCCCTTGCCCTAGTAACCAGATTTGGTAAGGGTGAACTGCTGCCACCTTGTGGCCGTTTCACACAACAGCAGCTTTAATCCCAACGCTAATGGTCAGTTGATATTCAAAATCATTGCAGGCCTGTAAATGACACCTGCCCTGAAAACAAATCCTGGGGTCACATATCGACCAAAAAATTCAAAGGACGTCCATATTTCAAAACGACCGTTTCAAAAGGCATATTTTACGCACATTAGTGTTCTGCTTCTTTTCCGTTCTTTCCTTTTTTGTTAAAAAACACGGGAATGGAAAAATGCATCCCTCAGAATGGGCAAAAATCCTTGCAGACGAATCAATGGACAGAGGTTTAATCTCCAATATATATAAACAGCTCATGCAGCTTAATATTAAAAAAACAAACAACCCAAAAAAAATGGGCAGAAGATCTAAAGAGACGTTTCTTCAAAGGAGACACAGAGATGGCCAAGACGCACGTGAAAAGCTGCTCAACAGCACTAATTATTAGAGAAATGCAAATCAATACTACAATGAGGTATCACCTCACACCTGTTAGAATCGGCATCATCAGGAAATCTACAAACAACCAATTCAGGGGATGGTGTGGATAAAAGGAGCCCTCTTCCACTATTGGTGGGAATGTAAATTGATACAGTAACTATGGAGAACAGTATGGAGTTTCCTTAAAAATATTAGAAATAGAATTACCATCTGATCCAGCAATCCCACTTCTGTGCATATACCCAGAGAAAACCGTATTTCAAAAAGGCACATTCACCACAATGTTTGTTGCAGCACTATTTACAATAGCCAGGTAATGGAAGCAACCTAAATGCCCACAGACAGATGAATGGATAAAGATGTGGTACATATATAAAATGGAATATTACTCGGCCATAAAAAGGAATGAAACTGGGTCATTTGTAGAGACATCGATGGATCGAGAGACTGTCATACAGAATGAAGTAAGTCAGAAAGAGGAAAACAAATATTGTATATTAATGCATATATGTGGAGCCTAAAAATGGTACAAATGAACTGGTTTACAGGGAAGAAATAGAGACACAGAGGTAGAGAACAAACGTATGGACACCAAGTGTGGGAAGCCATGGGGTGGTGACGGTGGGATGAGTTGGGAGTCTGGGATTGACCTGTATACATGTATATGCATAAAATACATAACTAATAATAACGTGCTGTATAAAAAAAATAAATAAAATTAAATTTCAAAATTTAAAAAAATAAAATTTAAAAATAAAACAGAAAAAATTTCTTCCCATCACACAAATGTATTTATAGGAATGAATTATTTCCATGCTTATATCTATAAATACATACAAGTAGAATAAAATCTAACTTGAATGATAAAAGAAAAAAAAAGTGAACCCACGAGTTATACAGAGGAAAATCCTACCACGGCACTTGCTCCAGTGGTAAACAATTCTGAAATTGGTCAGAGGTGGGGAACCATCTCCCATACAGCCAGCAACCCACCCCCCACGCAAGGAGCGTCCTCATTGCAAAGCTGGGGGACCGTGCTGAGGCATCTGTGAGTAAACGTGAGCTGAGCCCCAGGCCAGCTGCTGCTGAACTGTCCCTACCCTTTCCAGGTAAAACACCTGAATATGTACAAGGGCTTGAAAGCCTAGAGGAAGGACCGTGGAGCCACACCAGCGACAGCACGCAGGCCAACATGGTGCCTGCCGGCCAGCCAGGGTGGTCCTGGACCCTGGGCGCTCTACCAGAAGCTTTCCATTGCCCTGCCTGAGATACCCCTCCTGTCCCGGCCCCCACTGCTTTTTTCCTTCCTCACCTCTGTCCGGAGAGAAATTCCAGCGGAAGGTATGGGTGACACATCCTCTTCTTTATAGGAGGCAGCCTGGCAACTCCTGCAGAAAGGCCAGCAGGACCCCACTCACACCGGGTCACCCACAAAGCTGTGGCCCCTCACTCCTTCCCACCAGCACAGCCCCGAGGCTGCTGATGGGGCAGAGAATATGGAGTCAGGCACAGCTTCAGGGGCTATTGCTGCCTGGAGCTCTGTTTATATTGACCTCAACGAGGCACAGCTGGGGAGGGTGGGCCGGCAGGGTAAGGCTGCCCAGGTCAGCTAATCCACAACCCTCAGGGAATCACATTGTTGAAAATGGACCCCGCTAAGGCAGAAGAGATGCCAAGGAAAAAGAGGATACAATGCCATTTGCCGCACCGTAGATGAGTCTAAAAGTAATCACGTGACTTGTAGTAAGTCAGAAAGTGAAAGACACATATCATATCATATCACTTATAGGTGTTACCTAAAAATGGATACCAGGGCAGATATTTCCACGGAGAAGGGCAATCACAGATTCATTAAACAACTTATGGTTCACCAATGGAAAGGTGTGAGGATTGGTTTCATTACGATATCGGGGTTAACAGACATATACAAACACAGGTGACATATATAATCACCAAAGACCTACAGAATACCAAGAGAGGACTACTCAACATTCTGTCATAACGGACATGGGAAAAGGATCCCAGGAAGATCAGTCATCTGTATATGTGTAAAAGAACCACATCTTCCACACCTACAACAAGCCAAACATTGTAATCAAACTTGCTGTAATAAAAAATAAAAAAATTAAATTCAAAACACGAACAAGAAGTAGTGAGACAAACGTGAGGGGCTTTCTCCTGGCACATTCCATTCTAAACTCCAATCTAGAACACCACTTCCACTGAGGCTCTCTTGCCCTAGTAACCAGATTTGGTAAGGGTGAACTGCTGCCACCTTGTGGCCGTTTCACACAACAGCATCTTTAATCCCAACGCTAATGGTCAGTTGATATTCAAAATCATTGCAGGCCTGTAAATGACACCTGCCCTGAAAACAAATCCTGGGGTCACATATCGACCAAAAAATTCAAAGGACGTCCATATTTCAAAACGACAGTTTCAAAAGGCATATTTTACGCACATTAGTGTTCTGCTTCTTTTCCTTTCTTTCCTTTTTTGTTAAAAAACACGGGAATGGAAAAAGGCATCACTCAGAATGGGCGAAAATCGTTGCAGACGAATCAATGGACAGAGGTTTAATCTCCTATATATATAAACAGCTCATGCAGCTTAATATTAAAAAAACAAACAACCCAAAAAAATTGGGCAGAAGATGTAAAGAGACGTTTCTTCAAAGGAGACACAGAGATGGCCAAGATGCACATGAAAAGCTGCTCAACAGCACTAATTATTAGAGAAATGCAAATCAAAACTACAATGAGGTTTCACCTCACACCTGTTAGAATCGGCATCATCAGAAAATCTACAAACAACCAATTCTGGGGAGGGTGTGGACAAAAGGAGCCCTCTTCCACTATTGGTGGGAATGTAAATTGATACAGTCACTATGGAGAACAGTATGGAGTTTCCTTAAAAAAATTAGAAATAGAATTACCATCTGATCCAGCAATCCCACTTCTGGGCATATACCCAGAGAAAACCGTATTTCAAAAAGGCACATTCACCACAATGTTCGTTGCAGCACTATTTACAATAGCCAGGTAATGGAAGCAACCTAAATGCCCACAGACAGATGAATGGATAAAGATGTGGTACATATATAAAATGGAATATGACTCGGCCATAAAAAGGAATGAAACTGGGTCATTTGTAGAGACATCGATGGATCGAGAGACTGTCATACAGAATGAAGTAAGTCAGAAAGAGGAAAACAAATATTGTATATTAATGCATATATGTGGAGCCTAAAAATGGTACAGATGAACTGGTTTGCAGGGAAGAAATAGAGACACAGAGGTAGAGAACAAACGTATGGACACCAAGTGTGGGAAGCCATGGGGTGGTGGTGGTGGGATGAGTTGGGAGTTTGGGATTGACCTGTATACATGTATATGCATAAAATACATAACTAATAAAAACCTGCTGTATAAAAACATAAATAAAATTATTTTTCAAATTTTAAAAAAATAGAATTTAACAATAAAACAGAAAAAAGTTCTTCCCGTCACACAGATGTATTTATAGGAATGAATTATTTCAATGCTTATATCTATAAATTCATAAAAGAGGAATAAAATATAACTTGAACCATAAAAGAAAAAAAAAACCTGAACTCACGAGTTTTACAGAGGAAAACCCTATCTGGGCACTTGCTCCAGCGGTAAACAATTCTGAAATTGGTCAGAGGTGGGGAACCATCTCCCATACAGCCAGCAACCCACCCCCCAGGCAAGGAGTGTCCTCATTGCAAAGCTGGGGGATCGTGCCGAGGCATCTGTGAGTAAACATGAGCTGAGCCCCAGGCCAGCTGCTGCTGAACTGTTCCCACCATTCCCAGGTAAAACACCTGAATAAGTACAAGGGCTTGAAAGCCTAGAGGAAGGGCCGTGGAGCCACACCAGCGACAGCACGCAGGCCAACTTGGTGCCTGCAGGCCAGCCAGGGTGGTCCTGGCCCCGGGATCTCTTCCAGAAGCTTTCCATTGCCCTGCCTGAGATACCCCTCCTGTCCCGGCCCCCACTGCTTTTTTCCTTCCTCACCTCTGTCCGGAGAGAAATTCCAGCGGAAGGTATGGGTGACACATCCTCTTCTTTACAGGCGGCAGCCTGGCAACTCCTGCAGAAAGGCCAGCAGAGCCCCACTCACACCGGGCCACCCACAACGCGGTGGCCCCTCACTCCCTCCCACCAGCACAGCCCCGAGACTGCTGACGGGGCAGAGAATATGGAGTCAGGCACAGCTTCAGGGGCTATTGCTGCCTGGAGCTCTGTTTATATTGACCTCAAAGAGGCACACCTGGGGAGGGCGGGCCGGCAGGGTAAGGCTGCCCAGGTCAGCTAATCCACAACCCTCAGGGAATCACATTGTTGAAAATGGACCTCGCTAAGGCAGAAGAGAAGCCAAGGGAAAAAAGTACACAATGCCATTTGCAGCACCGTACATGAGTCTAGAAGTAATCACGTGACTTGTAGTAAGTGAGAAATTGAAAGACACATATCATATCATATCACTTAGAGGTGTTACCTAAAAATGGATATCAGGGCAGATATTTCCACGGAGAAGGGCAATCACAGATTCATTAAACAAACTTATGGTTCACCAATGGAAAGGTGTGAGGATTGGTTTCATTACGATATCGGGGTTAACACACATATACAAACATAGGTGACATATATAATCACCAAAGACCTACAGAATACCAAGAGAGGACTACTCAACACTGTAATAACGTACATGGGAAAAGGATCCCAGGAAGAACAGTCATCTGTATATGTGTAAAAGAACCACATCTTCCACACCTACAACAAGCCAAACATTGTAATCAAACTTGCTGTAATAAAAAATATAAAAAATTAAATTAAAAACACGAACAAGAATTCGTGAGACAAACTTGAGGGGCTTTCTCCTGACACATTCCATTCTAAATTCCAATCTAGAGCACCACTTCCACTGAGGCTCTCTTGCCCTAGTAACCAGATTTGGCAAGGGAGAACTGCTGCCACCTTGTGCCCGTTTCACACAACAGCAGCTTTAATCCCAGTGCTAATGGTCAGTTGATATTCAAAATCATTGCAGGCCTGTAAATGACACCTGCCCTGAAAACAAATCCTGGGGTCACATATCGACCAAAAAATTCAAAGCACGTCCATATTTCAAAAAGACCGTTTCAAAAGGCATATTTTACGCACATTAGTGTTCTGCTTCTTTTCCTTTCTTTACTTTTTTGTTAAAAAAAACGGGACTGGAAAAAGGCATCCCTCAGAATGGGCGAAAATCGTTGCAAACGAATCAATGGACAGAGGTTTAATCTCCAATATATATAAACAGCTCATGCAGCTTAATATTAAAAAAACAAACAACCCAATACAAAAATGGGCAGAAGATCTAAAGAGACGTTTCTTCAAAGGAGACACAGAGATGGCCAAGACGCACATGAAAAGCTGCTCAACAGCACTAATTATTAGAGAAATGCAAATCAAAACTACAATGAGTATCACCTCACACCTGTTAGAATCGGCATCATCAGGAAATCTACAAACAACCAATTCTGGGGAGGGTGTGGACAAAAGGAGCCCTCTTCCACTATTGGTGGGAATGTAAATTGATACAGTCACTATGGAGAACAGTATGGAGTTTCCTTAAAAAAATTAGAAATAGAATTACCATCTGATCCAGCAATCCCACTTCTGGGCATATACCCAGAGAAAACCGTATTTCCAAAAGGCACATTCACCACAATGTTCGTTGCAGCACTATTTACAATAGCCAGGTAATGGAAGCAACCTAAATGCCCACAGACAGATGAATGGATAAAGATGTGGTACATATATAAAATGGAATATGACTCGGCCATAAAAAGGAATGAAACTGGGTCATTTGTAGAGACATCGATGGATCGAGAGACTGTCATACAGAATGAAGTAAGTCAGAAAGAGGAAAACAAATATTGTATATTAATGCATATATGTGGAGCCTAAAAATGGTACAGATGAACTGGTTTGCAGGGAAGAAATAGAGACACAGAGGTAGAGAACAAACGTATGGACACCAAGTGTGGGAAGCCATGGGGTGGTGGTGGTGGGATGAGTTGGGAGTTTGGGATTGACCTGTATACATGTATATGCATAAAATACATAACTAATAAAAACCTGCTGTATAAAAACATAAATAAAATTATTTTTCAAATTTTAAAAAAATAGAATTTAACAATAAAACAGAAAAAAGTTCTTCCCGTCACACAGATGTATTTATAGGAATGAATTATTTCAATGCTTATATCTATAAATTCATAAAAGAGGAATAAAATATAACTTGAACCATAAAAGAAAAAAAAAACCTGAACTCACGAGTTTTACAGAGGAAAACCCTATCTGGGCACTTGCTCCAGCGGTAAACAATTCTGAAATTGGTCAGAGGTGGGGAACCATCTCCCATACAGCCAGCAACCCACCCCCCAGGCAAGGAGTGTCCTCATTGCAAAGCTGGGGGATCGTGCCGAGGCATCTGTGAGTAAACATGAGCTGAGCCCCAGGCCAGCTGCTGCTGAACTGTTCCCACCATTCCCAGGTAAAACACCTGAATAAGTACAAGGGCTTGAAAGCCTAGAGGAAGGGCCGTGGAGCCACACCAGCGACAGCACGCAGGCCAACTTGGTGCCTGCAGGCCAGCCAGGGTGGTCCTGGCCCCGGGATCTCTTCCAGAAGCTTTCCATTGCCCTGCCTGAGATACCCCTCCTGTCCCGGCCCCCACTGCTTTTTTCCTTCCTCACCTCTGTCCGGAGAGAAATTCCAGCGGAAGGTATGGGTGACACATCCTCTTCTTTACAGGCGGCAGCCTGGCAACTCCTGCAGAAAGGCCAGCAGAGCCCCACTCACACCGGGCCACCCACAACGCGGTGGCCCCTCACTCCCTCCCACCAGCACAGCCCCGAGACTGCTGACGGGGCAGAGAATATGGAGTCAGGCACAGCTTCAGGGGCTATTGCTGCCTGGAGCTCTGTTTATATTGACCTCAAAGAGGCACACCTGGGGAGGGCGGGCCGGCAGGGTAAGGCTGCCCAGGTCAGCTAATCCACAACCCTCAGGGAATCACATTGTTGAAAATGGACCTCGCTAAGGCAGAAGAGAAGCCAAGGGAAAAAAGTACACAATGCCATTTGCAGCACCGTACATGAGTCTAGAAGTAATCACGTGACTTGTAGTAAGTGAGAAATTGAAAGACACATATCATATCATATCACTTAGAGGTGTTACCTAAAAATGGATATCAGGGCAGATATTTCCACGGAGAAGGGCAATCACAGATTCATTAAACAAACTTATGGTTCACCAATGGAAAGGTGTGAGGATTGGTTTCATTACGATATCGGGGTTAACACACATATACAAACATAGGTGACATATATAATCACCAAAGACCTACAGAATACCAAGAGAGGACTACTCAACACTGTAATAACGTACATGGGAAAAGGATCCCAGGAAGAACAGTCATCTGTATATGTGTAAAAGAACCACATCTTCCACACCTACAACAAGCCAAACATTGTAATCAAACTTGCTGTAATAAAAAATATAAAAAATTAAATTAAAAACACGAACAAGAATTCGTGAGACAAACTTGAGGGGCTTTCTCCTGACACATTCCATTCTAAATTCCAATCTAGAGCACCACTTCCACTGAGGCTCTCTTGCCCTAGTAACCAGATTTGGCAAGGGAGAACTGCTGCCACCTTGTGCCCGTTTCACACAACAGCAGCTTTAATCCCAGTGCTAATGGTCAGTTGATATTCAAAATCATTGCAGGCCTGTAAATGACACCTGCCCTGAAAACAAATCCTGGGGTCACATATCGACCAAAAAATTCAAAGCACGTCCATATTTCAAAAAGACCGTTTCAAAAGGCATATTTTACGCACATTAGTGTTCTGCTTCTTTTCCTTTCTTTACTTTTTTGTTAAAAAAAACGGGACTGGAAAAAGGCATCCCTCAGAATGGGCGAAAATCGTTGCAAACGAATCAATGGACAGAGGTTTAATCTCCAATATATATAAACAGCTCATGCAGCTTAATATTAAAAAAACAAACAACCCAATACAAAAATGGGCAGAAGATCTAAAGAGACGTTTCTTCAAAGGAGACACAGAGATGGCCAAGACGCACATGAAAAGCTGCTCAACAGCACTAATTATTAGAGAAATGCAAATCAAAACTACAATGAGTATCACCTCACACCTGTTAGAATCGGCATCATCAGGAAATCTACAAACAACCAATTCTGGGGAGGGTGTGGACAAAAGGAGCCCTCTTCCACTATTGGTGGGAATGTAAATTGATACAGTCACTATGGAGAACAGTATGGAGTTTCCTTAAAAAAATTAGAAATAGAATTACCATCTGATCCAGCAATCCCACTTCTGGGCATATACCCAGAGAAAACCGTATTTCCAAAAGGCACATTCACCACAATGTTCGTTGCAGCACTATTTACAATAGCCAGGTAATGGAAGCAACCTAAATGCCCACAGACAGATAAATGGATAAAGATGTGGTACATATATAAAATGGAATATTACTCGGCCATAAAAAGGAATGAAACTGGGTCATTTGTAGAGACATCAATGGATTGAGAGACTGTCATACAGAATGAAGTAAGTCAGAAAGAGGAAAACAAATATTGTATATTAATGCATATATGTGGAGCCTAAAAATGGTACAGATGAACTCGTTTGCAGGGAAGAAATAGAGACACAGAGGTAGAGAACAAACGTATGGACACCAAGTGTGGGAAGCCATGGGGTGGTGGTGGTGGGATGAGTTGGGATATTGGGATTGAACTGAATACATGTATATGCATAAAATACATAACTAAAAATAACGTGCTGTATAAAAAAGAAAATAAATAAAATAAAATTTCAAAATTTTAAAAAATAAAATTTAAAAATAAAACAGAAAAAAGTTCTTCCCGTCACACAGATGTATTTATAGGAATGAATTATTTCCATGCTTATATCTATAAATACATAAAAGAGGAATAAAATCTAACTTGAACCATAAAAAAAAAAATCCTGAACCCACGAGTTATACAGAGCAAAAGCCTATCAGGGCACTTGCTCCAGTGGTAAACAATTCTGAAATTGGTCAGAGGTGGGGAATCATCTCCCATACAGCCAGCAACCCACCCCCCACGCAAGGAGTGTCCTCATTGCAAAGCTGGGGGACAGTGCCGAGGCATCTGTGAGTAAACGTGAGCTGAGCTCCAGGCCAGCTGCTGCTGAACTGTTCCCACCCTTTCCAGGTAAAACACCTGAATATGTACAAGGGCTTGAAAGCCTAGAAGAAGGACCGTGGTGCCACACCAGCGACAGCACGCAGGCCAACTTGGTGCCTGCAGGCCAGCCAGGGTGGTCCTGGCCCCGGGCGCTCTTCCAGAAGATTTCCATTGCCCTGCCTGAGATACCCCTCCTGTCCCGGCCCCCACTGCTTTTTTCCATCCTCACCTCAGTCGGGAGAGAAATTCCAGCGGAAGGTATGGGTGACACAACCTCTTCTTTACAGGCGGCAGCCTGGCAACTCCTGCAGAAAGGCCAGCAGGACCCCACTCACACCGGGCCACCCACAAAGCTGTGGCCCCTCACTCCTTCCCACCAGCACAGCCCCGAGGCTGCTGATGGGGCAGAGAATATGGAGTCAGGCACAGCTTCAGGGGCTATTGCGGCCTGGAGCTCTGTTTATATTGACCTCAACGAGGCACAGCTGGGGAGGGCGGGCCGGCAGGGTAAGGCTGCCCAGGTCAGCTAATCCACAACCCTCAGGGAATCACATTGTTGAAAATGGACCCCGCTAAGGCAGAAGAGATGCCAAGGAAAAAGAGGACACAATGCCATTTGCCGCACCGTAGATGAGTCTAAAAGTAATCACGTGACTTGTAGTAAGTCAGAAAGTGAAAGACACATATCATATCATATCACTTATAGGTGTTACCTAAAAATGGATACCAGGGCAGATATTTCCACGGAGAAGGGCAATCACAGATTCATTAAACAAACTTATGGTTCACCAATGGAAAGGTGTGAGGATTGGTTTCATTACGATATCGGGGTTAACAGACATATACAAACACAGGTGACATATATAATCACCAAAGACCTACAGAATACCAAGAGAGGACTACTCAACATTCTGTCATAACGGACATGGGAAAAGGATCCCAGGAAGATCAGTCATCTGTATATGTGTAAAAGAACCACATCTTCCACACCTACAAGAAGCCAAACATTGTAATCAAACTTGCTGTAATAAAAAATAAAAAAATTAAATTCAAAACACGAACAAGAAGTAGTGAGACAAACGTGAGGGGCTTTCTCCTGGCACATTCCATTCTAAACTCCAATCTAGAACACCACTTCCACTGAGGCTCTCTTGCCCTAGTAACCAGATTTGGTAACGGTGAACTGCTGCCACCTTGTGGCCGTTTCACACAACAGCATCTTTAATCCCAACGCTAATGGTCAGTTGATATTCAAAATCATTGCAGGCCTGTAAATGACACCTGCCCTGAAAACAAATCCTGGGGTCACATATCGACCAAAAAATTCAAAGGACGTCCATATTTCAAAACGACCGTTTCAAAAGGCATATTTTACGCACATTAGTGTTCTGCTTCTTTTCCTTTCTTTCCTTTTTTGTTAAAAAACACGGGAATGGAAAAAGGCATCCCTCAGAATGGGCGAAAATCGTTGCAGACGAATCAATGGACAGAGGTTTAATCTCCTATATATATAAACAGCTCATGCAGCTTAATATTAAAAAAACAAACAACCCAAAAAAATTGGGCAGAAGATGTAAAGAGACGTTTCTTCAAAGGAGACACAGAGATGGCCAAGATGCACATGAAAAGCTGCTCAACAGCACTAATTATTAGAGAAATGCAAATCAAAACTACAATGAGGTTTCACCTCACACCTGTTAGAATCGGCATCATCAGAAAATCTACAAACAACCAATTCTGGGGAGGGTGTGGACAAAAGGAGCCCTCTTCCACTATTGGTGGGAATGTAAATTGATACAGTCACTATGGAGAACAGTATGGAGTTTCCTTAAAAAAATTAGAAATAGAATTACCATCTGATCCAGCAATCCCACTTCTGGGCATATACCCAGAGAAAACCGTATTTCAAAAAGGCACATTCACCAAAATGTTCGTTGCAGCACTATTTACAATAGCCAGGTAATGGAAGCAACCTAAATGCCCACAGACAGATGAATGGATAAAGATGTGGTACATATATAAAATGGAATATGACTCGGCCATAAAAAGGAATGAAACTGGGTCATTTGTAGAGACATCGATGGATCGAGAGACTGTCATACAGAATGAAGTAAGTCAGAAAGAGGAAAACAAATATTGTATATTAATGCATATATGTGGAGCCTAAAAATGGTACAGATGAACTGGTTTGCAGGGAAGAAATAGAGACACAGAGGTAGAGAACAAACGTATGGACACCAAGTGTGGGAAGCCATGGGGTGGTGGTGGTGGGATGAGTTGGGAGTTTGGGATTGACCTGTATACATGTATATGCATAAAATACATAACTAATAAAAACCTGCTGTATAAAAACATAAATAAAATTATTTTTCAAATTTTAAAAAAATAGAATTTAACAATAAAACAGAAAAAAGTTCTTCCCGTCACACAGATGTATTTATAGGAATGAATTATTTCAATGCTTATATCTATAAATTCATAAAAGAGGAATAAAATATAACTTGAACCATAAAAGAAAAAAAAAACCTGAACTCACGAGTTTTACAGAGGAAAACCCTATCTGGGCACTTGCTCCAGCGGTAAACAATTCTGAAATTGGTCAGAGGTGGGGAACCATCTCCCATACAGCCAGCAACCCACCCCCCAGGCAAGGAGTGTCCTCATTGCAAAGCTGGGGGATCGTGCCGAGGCATCTGTGAGTAAACATGAGCTGAGCCCCAGGCCAGCTGCTGCTGAACTGTTCCCACCATTCCCAGGTAAAACACCTGAATAAGTACAAGGGCTTGAAAGCCTAGAGGAAGGGCCGTGGAGCCACACCAGCGACAGCACGCAGGCCAACTTGGTGCCTGCAGGCCAGCCAGGGTGGTCCTGGCCCCGGGATCTCTTCCAGAAGCTTTCCATTGCCCTGCCTGAGATACCCCTCCTGTCCCGGCCCCCACTGCTTTTTTCCTTCCTCACCTCTGTCCGGAGAGAAATTCCAGCGGAAGGTATGGGTGACACATCCTCTTCTTTACAGGCGGCAGCCTGGCAACTCCTGCAGAAAGGCCAGCAGAGCCCCACTCACACCGGGCCACCCACAACGCTGTGGCCCCTCACTCCCTCCCACCAGCACAGCCCCGAGACTGCTGACGGGGCAGAGAATATGGAGTCAGGCACAGCTTCAGGGGCTATTGCTGCCTGGAGCTCTGTTTATATTGACCTCAAAGAGGCACACCTGGGGAGGGCGGGCCGGCAGGGTAAGGCTGCCCAGGTCAGCTAATCCACAACCCTCAGGGAATCACATTGTTGAAAATGGACCTCGCTAAGGCAGAAGAGAAGCCAAGGGAAAAAAGGACACAATGCCATTTGCAGCACCGTACATGAGTCTAGAAGTAATCACGTGACTTGTAGTAAGTCAGAAAGTGAAAGACACATATCATATCATATCACTTAGAGGTGTTACCTAAAAATGGATATCAGGGCAGATATTTCCACGGAGAAGGGCAATCACAGATTCATTAAACAAACTTATGGTTCACCAATGGAAAGGTGTGAGGATTGGTTTCATTACGATATCGGGGTTAACACACATATACAAACATAGGTGACATATATAATCACCAAAGACCTACAGAATACCAAGAGAGGACTACTCAACTCTGTCATAACGTACATGGGAAAAGGATCCCAGGAAGAACAGTCATCTGTATATGTGTAAAAGAACCACATCTTCCACACCTACAACAAGCCAAACATTGTAATCAAACTTGCTGTAATAAAAAATATAAAAAATTAAATTAAAAACACGAACAAGAATTCGTGAGACAAACTTGAGGGGCTTTCTCCTGGCACATTCCATTCTACATTCCAATCTAGAGCACCACTTCCACTGAGGCTCTCTTGCAGTAGTAACCAGATTTGGCAAGGGAGAACTGCTGCCACCTTGTGCCCGTTTCACACAACAGCAGCTTTAATCCCAGTGCTAATGGTCAGTTGATATTCAAAATCATTGCAGGCCTGTAAATGACACCTGCCCTGAAAACAAATCCTGGGGTCACATATCGACCAAAAAATTCAAAGCACGTCCATATTTCAAAAAGACCGTTTCAAAAGGCATATTTTACGCACATTAGTGTTCTGCTTCTTTTCCTTTCTTTCCTTTTTTGTTAAAAAAAACGGGACTGGAAAAAGGCATCCCTCAGAATGGGCGAAAATCGTTGCAAACGAATCAATGGACAGAGGTTTAATCTCCAATATATATAAACAGCTCATGCAGCTTAATATTAAAAAAACAAACAACCCAATACAAAAATGGGCAGAAGATCTAAAGAGACGTTTCTTCAAAGGAGACACAGAGATGGCCAAGACGCACATGAAAAGCTGCTCAACAGCACTAATTATTAGAGAAATGCAAATCAAAACTACAATGAGTATCACCTCACACCTGTTAGAATCGGCATCATCAGGAAATCTACAAACAACCAATTCTGGGGAGGGTGTGGACAAAAGGAGCCCTCTTCCACTATTGGTGGGAATGTAAATTGATACAGTCTCTATGGAGAACAGTATGGAGTTTCCTTAAAAAAATTAGAAATAGAATTACCATCTGATCCAGCAATCCCACTTCTGGGCATATACCCAGAGAAAACCGTATTTCCAAAAGGCACATTCACCACAATGTTCGTTGCAGCACTGTTTACAATAGCCAGGTAATGGAAGCAACCTAAATGCCCACAGACAGATAAATGGATAAAGATGTGGTACATATATAAAATGGAATATTACTCGGCCATAAAAAGGAATGAAACTGGGTCATTTGTAGAGACATCAATGGATTGAGAGACTGTCATACAGAATGAAGTAAGTCAGAAAGAGGAAAACAAATATTGTATATTAATGCATATATGTGGAGCCTAAAAATGGTACAGATGAACTCGTTTGCAGGGAAGAAATAGAGACACAGAGGTAGAGAACAAACGTATGGACACCAAGTGTGGGAAGCCATGGGGTGGTGGTGGTGGGATGAGTTGGGATATTGGGATTGAACTGAATACATGTATATGCATAAAATACATAACTAATAATAACGTGCTGTATAAAAAAATAAATAAATTTAAATTTCAAAATTTTAAAAAATAAAATTTAAAAATAAAACAGAAAAAATTGCTTCCCGTCACACAGATGTATTTATAGGAATGAATTATTTCCATGCTTATATCTATAAATACATAAAAGAGGAATAAAATCTAACTTGAACCACAAAAGAAAAAAAAAAGTGAACCCACGAGTTATACAGAGGAAAAACCTATCAGGGCACTTGCTCCAGCGGTAAACAATTCTGAATTTGGTCAGAGGTGGGGAACCATCTCCCATACAGCCAGCAACCCACCCCCCACCCAAGGAGCGTCCTCATTGCAAAGCTGGGGGACCGTGCCGAGGCATCTGTGAGTAAACGTGAGCTGAGCCCCAGGCCAGCTGCTGCTGAACTGTTCCCACCCTTCCCAGGTAAAACACCTGAATATGTACAAGGGCTTGAAAGCCTAGTGGAAGGACCGTGGAGCCACACCAGCGACAGCACGCAGGCCAACTTGGTGCCTGCAGGCCACCCAGGGTGGTCCTTTCCCCGGGCGCTCTTCCAGAAGCTTTCCATTGCCCTGCCTGAGATACCCCTCCTGTTCCGGCCCCCACTGCTTTTTTCCTTCCTCACCTCTGTCCGGAGAGAAATTCCAGCGGAAGGTATGGGTGACACAACCTCTTCTTTACAGGCGGCAGCCTGGCAACTCCTGCAGAAAGGCCAGCAGAACCCCACTCACACCGGGCCACCCACAAAGCTGTGGCCCCTCACTCCCTCCCAACAGCACAGCCCCGAGACTGCTGACGGGGCAGAGAATATGGAGTCAGGCACAGCTTCAGGGGCTATTGCTGCCTGGAGCGCTGTTTATATTGACCTCAACGAGGCACACCTGGTGAGGGCGGGCCGGCAGGGTAAGGCTGCCCAGGTCAGCTAATCCACAACACTCAGGGAATCACATTGTTGAAAATGGACCCCGCTAAGGCAGAAGAGAAGCCAAGGAAAAAAAGGACACAATGCCATTTGCAGCACCGTAGATGAGTCTAGAAGTAATCACGTGACTTTTAGTAAGTCAGAAAGTGGAAGACACATATCATATCATATCACTTATAGGTGTTACCTAAAAATGGATACCAGGGCAGATATTTCCACGGAGATGGGCAATCACAGATTCATTAAACAGACTTATGGTTCACCAATGGAAAGGTGTGAGGATTGGTTTCATTACGATATCGGGGTTAACAGACATATACAAACACAGGTGACATATATAATCACCAAAGACCTACAGAATACCAAGAGAGGACTACTCAATATTCTGTCATAACATACATGGGAATAGGATCCCAGGAAGAACAGACATCTGTATATGTGTAAAAGAACCACATCTTCCACACCTACAACAAGCCAAACATTGTAATCAAACTTGTTGTAATAAAAAATAAAAACTTAAATTAAAAACACGAACAAGAAGTAGTGAGACAAACGTGAGGGGCTTTCTCCTGGCACATTCCATTCTAAACTCCAGTCTAGAACATCACTTCCACTGAGGCTCTCTTGCCCTAGTAACCAGATTTGGTAAGGGTGAACTGCTGCCACCTTGTGGCCGTTTCACACAACAGCAGCTTTAATCCCAACGCTAATGGTCAGTTGATATTCAAAATCATTGCAGGCCTGTAAATGACACCTGCCCTGAAAACAAATCCTGGGGTCACATATCGACCAAAAAATTCAAAGGACGTCCATATTTCAAAACGACCGTTTCAAAAGGCATATTTTACGCACATTAGTGTTCTGCTTCTTTTCCTTTCTTTCCATTTTTGTTAAAAAACACGGGAATGGAAAAAGGCATCCCTCAGAATGGGCAAAAATCCTTGCAGACGAATCAATGGACAGAGGTTTAATCTCCAATATATATAAACAGCTCATGCAGCTTAATATTAAAAAAACAAACAACCCAAAAAAAATGGGCAGAAGATCTAAAGAGACGTTTCTTCAAAGGAGACACAGAGATGGCCAAGACGCACGTGATAAGCTGCTCAACAGCACTAATTATTAGATAAATGCAAATCAATACTACAATGAGGTATCACCTCACACCTGTTAGAATCGGCATCATCAGGAAATCTACAAACAACCAATTCTGGGGATGGTGTGGATAAAAGGAGCCCCCTTCCACTATTGGTGGGAATGTAAATTGATACAGTAACTATGGAGAACAGTATGGAGTTTCCTTAAAAATATTAGAAATAGAATTACCATCTGATCCAGCAATCCCACTTCTGTGCATATACCCAGAGAAAACCGTATTTCAAAAAGGCACATTCACCACAATGTTTGTTGCAGGACTATTTACAATAGCCAGGTAATGGAAGCAACCTAAATGCCCACAGACAGATGAATGGATAAAGATGTGGTACATATATAAAATGGAATATTACTCGGCCATAAAAAGGAATGAAACTGGGTCATTTGTAGAGACATCGATGGATCGAGAGACTGTCATACAGAATGAAGTAAGTCAGAAAGAGGAAAACAAATATTGTATATTAATGCATATATGTGGAGCCTAAAAATGGTACAAATGAACTGGTTTGCAGGGAAGAAATAGAGACACAGAGGTAGAGAACACACGTATGGACACCAAGTGTGGGAAGCCATGGGGTGGTGATGGTGGGATGAGTTGGGAGTCTGGGATTGACCTGTATACATGTATATGCATAAAATACATAACTAATAATAACGTGCTGTATAAAAAAAATAAATAAAATTAAATTTCAAAATTTAAAAAAATAAAATTTAAAAATAAAACAGAAAAAATTTTTTCCCATCACACAGATGTATTTATAGGAATGAATTATTTCCATGCTTATATCTATAAATACATAAAAGAGGAATAAAATCTAACTTGAACCATAAAAGAAAAAAAAACCTGAACCCACGAGTTATACAGAGGAAATCACTATCAGGGCACTTGCTCCAGTGGTAAACAATTCTGAAATTGGTCAGGGGTGGGGAAGCATCTCCCATACAGCCATCAACCCACCCCCCACGCAAGGAGCGTCCTCATTGCAAAGCTGGGGGACCGTACCGAGGCATCTGTCAGTAAACGTGAGCTGAGCCCCAGGCCAGCTGCTGCTGAACTGTTCCCACCCTTTCCAGGTAAAACACCTGAATATGTACAAGGGCTTGAAAGCCTAGAGGAAGGACCGTGGAGCCACACCAGCGACAGCACGCAGGCCAACTTGGTGCCTGCAGGCCAGCCAGCGTAGTCTTGGCCCCGGGCGCTCTTCCAGAAGCTTTCCATTGCCCTGCCTGAGATACCCCTCCTGTCCCGGCCCCCACTGCTTTTTTCCTTCCTCACCTCTGTCCGGAGAGAAATTCCAGCGGAAGGTATGGGTGACACATCCTCTTCTTTACAGGCGGCAGCCTGGCAACTCCTGCAGAAAGGCCAGAAGAACCCCACTCACACCGGGCCACCAACAAAGCTGTGGCCCCTCATTGCCTCCCACCAGCACAGCCCCAAGACTGCTGACGGGGCAGAGAATATGGAGGCAGGCACAGCTTCAGGGGCTATTGCTGCCTGGAGCGCTGTTTATATTGACCTCAACGAGGCACACCTGGGGAGGGCGGGCCGGCAGGGTAAGGCTGCCCAGGTCAGCTAATCCACAACCCTCAGGGAATCACATTGTTGAAAATGGACCGCGCTAAGGCAGAAGAGAAGCCAAGGGAAAAAAGGACACAATGCCATTTGCAGCACCGTAGATGAGTCTAGAAGTAATCACGTGACTTGTAGTAAGTCAGAAAATGGAAGACACATATCATATCATATCACTTATAGATGTTACATAAAAATGGATACCAGGGCAGATATTTCCACGGAGAAGGGCAATCACAGATTCATTAAACAGAATTATGGTTCACCAATGGAAAGGTGTGAGGATTGGTTTCATTACGATATCGGGGTTAACAGACATATACAAACACAGGTGACATATATAATCACCAAAGACCTACAGAATACCAAGAGAGGACTACTCAATATTCTGTCATAACATACATGGGAAAAGGATCCCAGGAAGAACAGACATCTGTATATGTGTAAAAGAACCACATCTTCCACACCTACAACAAGCCAAACATTGTAATCAAAATTGCTGTAATAAAAAATAAGAAATTAAATTAAAAACACGAACAAGAAGTAGTGAGACAAACGTGAGGGGCTTTCTCCTGGCACATTCCATTCTAAACTCCAATCTAGATCACCACTTCCACTGAGGCTCTCTTGCCCTAGTAACCAGATTTGCTAAGGGTGAACTGCTGCCACCTTGTGGCCGTTTCACACAACAGCAGCTTTAATCCCAACGCTAATGGTCAGTTGATATTCAAAATCATTGCAGGCCTGTAAATGACACCTGCCCTGAAAACAAATCCTGGGGTCACATATCGACCAAAAAATTCAAAGGACGTCCATATGTCAAAACGACCGTTTCAAAAGGCATATTTTACGCACATTAGTGTTCTGCTTCTTTTCCTTTCTTTCCTTTTTTGTTAAAAAACACGGGAATGGAAAAAGGCATCCCTCAGAATGGGCGAAAATCGTTGCAGACGAATCAATGGACAGAGGTTTAATCTCCAATATATATAAACAGCTCATGCAGCTTAATATTAAAAAAACAAACAACCCAAAAAAATGGGCAGAGGATCTAAAGAGACGTTTCTTCAAAGGAGACACAGAGATGGCCAAGACGCACATGAAAAGCTGCTCAACAGCACTAATTATCAGGGAAATGCAAATCAAAACTACAATGAGATTTCACCTCACACCTGTTAGAATCGGCATCATCAGAAAATCTACAAACAACCAATTCTGGGGAGGGTGTGGACAAAAGGAGCCCTCTTCCACTATTGGTGGGAATGTAAATTGATACAGTCACTATGGAGAACAGTATGGAGTTTTCTTAAAAAAACTAGAAATAGAATTAGCATCTGATCCAGCAATCCCACTTCTGGGCATATACCCAGAGAAAACCGTATTTCAAAAAGGCACATTCACCACAATGTTCGTTGCAGCACTATTTACAATAGCCAGGTAATGGAAGCAACACAAATGCCCACAGACAGATGAATGGATAAAGATGTGGTACATATATGAAATGGAATATTACTCGGCCATAAAAAAGAATGAAACTGGGTCATTTGTAGAGACATTGATGGATCGAGAGACTGTCATACAGAATGAAGTAAGTCAGAAAGAGGAAAACATATATTGTATATTAATGCATATATGTGGAGCCTAAGAATGATACAGATGAACTGGTTTGCAGGGAAGAAATAGAGACACAGAGGGAGAGAACAAACGTATGGACACCAAGTGTGGGAAGCCATGGGGTGGTGGTGGTGGGATGAGTTGGGAGTTTGGGATTGACCTGTATACATGTATATACATAAAATATATAACTAATAATAACGTGCTGTATAAAAAAAATAAATAAAATTAAATTTCAAAATTTTAAAAAATAAAATTTAAAAATAAAACAGAAAAAATTTCTTCCCGTCACACAGATGTATTTATAGGAATGAATTATTTCCATGCTTATATCTATAAATACATAAAAGAGGAATAAAATCTAACTTGAACCATAAAAGAAAAAAAAAAGTAAACCCACGAGTTACACAGAGGAAAACCCTATCACGGCACTTGCTCAAGCGGTAAACAATTCTGAAATTGGTCAGAGGTTGGGAACCATCTCCCATACAGCCAGCAACTCACCCCCACGCAAGGAGCATCCTCATTGCAAAGCTGGGGGACCGTGCCGAGGCATCTGTGAGTAAACGTCAGCTGAGCCCCAGGCCAGCTGCTGCTGAACTGTTCCCACCCTTTCCAGGTAAAACACCTGAATATGTACAAGGGCTTGAAAGCCTAGAGGAAGGACCGTGGAGCCACACCAGCGACAGCACGCAGGCCAACTTGGTGCCTGCAGGCCAGCCAGCCCACTGGTCCTGGACCCTGGCGCTCTTCCAGAAGCTTTCCATTGCCCTGCCTGAGATACCCCTCCTGTCCCGGCCCCCACTGCTTTTTTCCTTCCTCACCTCTGTCCGGAGAGAAATTCCAGCGGAAGGTATGGGTGACACATCCTCTTCTTTACAGGCGGCAGCCTGGCAACTCCTGCAGAAAGGCCAGCAGAACCCCACTCACACCGGGCCACCCACAAAGCTGTGGCCCCTCACTCCCTCCCACCAGCACAGCCCCGAGACTGCTGACGGGGCAGAGAATATGGAGTCAGGCACAGCTTCAGGGGCTATTGCTGCCTGGAGCTCTGTTTATATTGACCTCAACGAGGCACACCTGGGGAGGGCGGGCCGGCAGGGTAAGGCTGCCCAGGTCAGCTAATCCACAACCCTCAGGGAATCACATTGTTGAAAATGGACCCCGCTAAGGCAGAAGAGAAGCCAAGGGAAGAAAGGACACAATGCCATTTGCAGCACCGTAGATGAGTCTAGAAGTAATCACGTGACTGGTAGTAAGTCAGAAAGTGAAAGACACATATCCTATCATATCACTTATAGGTGTTACCTAAAATTGGATACCAGGGCAGATATTTCCACGGAGAAGGGCAATCACAGATTCATTAAAGAAACTTATGGTTCACCAATGGAAAGGTGTGAGGATTGGTTTCATTACGATATCGGGGTTAACAGACATATACAAACACAGGTGACATATATAATCACCAAAGACCTACAGAATACCAAGAGAGGACTACTCAACATTCTGTCATAACGTACATGGGAAAAGGATCCCAGGAAGAACAGACATCTGTATATGTGTAAAAGAACCACATCTTCCACACCTACAACAAGCCAAACATTGCAATCAAACTTGCTGTAATAAAAAATAAAAACTTAAATTAAAAACACGAACAAGAAGTAGTGAGACAAACGTGAGGGGCTTTCTCCTGGCACATTCCATTCTAAAGTCCAATCTAGAACACCGCTTCCACTGAGGCTCTCTTGCCCTAGTAACCAGATTTGGTAAGGGTGAACTGCTGCCACCTTGTGGCCGTTTCACACAAGAGCATCTTTAATCCCAACGCTAATGGTCAGTTGATATTCAAAATCATTGCAGGCCTGTAAATGACACCTGCCCTGAAAACAAATCCTGGGGTCACATATCGACCAAAAAATTCAAAGGACGTCCATATTTCAAAACGACCGTTTCAAAAGGCATATTTTACGCACATTAGTGTTCTGCTTCTTTTCCTTTCTTTCCTTTTTTGTTAAAAAACACGGGAATGGAAAAAGGCATCCCTCAGAATGGGCGAAAATCGTTGCAGACAAATCAATGGACAGAGGTTTAATCTCCAATATATATAAACAGCTCATGCAGCTTAATATTAAAAAAACAAACAACCCCCCCAAAAAAATGGGCAGAAGATCTAAAGAGACGTTTCTTCAAAGGAGACACAGAGATGGCCAAGACGCACATGAAAAGCTGCTCAAAAGCACTAATTATTAGAGAAATGCAAATCAAAACTACAATGAGGTTTCACCTCACACCTGTTAGAATCGGCATCATCAGAAAATCTACAAACAACCAATTCTGGGGAGGGTGTGGACAAAAGGAGCCCTCTTCCACTATTGGTGGGAATGTAAATTGATACAGTCACTATGGAGAACAGTATGGAGTTTCCTTAAAAAAACTAGAAATAGAATTACCATCTGATCTAGCAATCCCACTTCTGGGCATATACCCAGAGAAAACCGTATTTCAAAAAGTCACATTCAGCACAATGTTCGTTGCAGCACTATTTACAATAGCCAGGTAATGGAAGCAACCTAAATGCCCACAGACAGATGAATGGATAAAGATGTGGTACATATATAAAATGGAATATTACTCGGCCATAAAAAGGAATGAAACTGGGTCATTTGTAGAGACATCGATGGATCGAGAGACTGTCATACAGAATGAAGTAAGTCAGAAAGAGGAAAACAAATATTGTATATTAATGCATATATGTGGAGCCTAAAAATGGTACAGATGAACTGGTTTGCAGGGAAGAAATAGAGACACAGGGGTAGAGAACAACCGTATGGACACCAAGTGTGGGAAGCCATGGGGTGGTGGTGGTGGGATGAGTTGGGAGATTGGGATTGACCTGTATACATGTATATGCATAAAATACATAACTAATAATAACGTGCTGTATAAAAAAATAAATAAAATTAAATTTCAAAATTTTAAAAAATAAAATTTAAAAATAAAACAGAAAAAAGTTCTTCCCGTCACACAGATGTATTTATAGGAATGAATTATTTCCATGCTTATATCTATAAATACATAAAAGAGGAATAAAATCTAACTTGAACCATAAAATAAAAAAAAAACCTGAACCCACGAGTTATACAGAGGAAAACCCTATCAGGGCACTTTCTCCAGTGGTAAACAATTCTGAAATTGGTCAGAGGTGGGGAACCATCTCCCATACAGCCAGCAACCCAACCCCCACGCAAGGAGCGTCCTCATTGCAAAGCTGGGGGACCGTGCCGAGGCATCTGTGAGTAAACGTGAGCTGAGCCCCAGGCCAGCTGCTGCTGAACTGTTCCCACCCTTTCCAGGTAAAACACCTGAATATGTACAAGGGCTTGAAAGCCTAGAGGAAGGACCGTGGAGCCACACCAGCGACAGCACGCAGGCCAAATTGGTGCCTGCAGGCCAGCCAGGGTGGTCCTGGACCTGGGCGCTCTTCCAGAAGCTTTCCATTGCCCTGCCTGAGATACCCCTCCTGTCCCGGCCCCCACTGCTTTTTTCCTTCCTCACCTCTGTCCGGAGAGAAATTCCAGCGGAAGGTATGGGTGACACATCCTCTTCTTTACAGGCGGCAGCCTGGCAACTCCTGCAGAAAGGCCAGCAGAACCCCACTCACACCGGGCTACCCACAAAGCTGTGGCCCCTCACTCCCTCCCACCAGCACAGCCCCGAGACTGCTGACGGGGCAGAGAATATGGAGTCAGGCACAGCTTCAGGGGCTATTGCTGCCTGGAGCTCTGTTTATATTGACCTCAAAGGGGCACACCTGGGGAGGGTGGGCCGGCAGGGTAAGGCTGCCCAGGTCAGCTAATCCACAACCCTCAGGGAATCACATTGTTGAAAATGGACCCCGCTAAGGCAGAAGAGAAGCCAAGGGAAGAAAGGACACAATGCCATTTGCAGCACCGTAGATGAGTCTAGAAGTACTCATGTGACTGGTAGTAAGTCAGAAAGTGAAAGACCCATATCCTATCATATCACTTATAGGTGTTACCTAAAAATGGATACCAGGGCAGATATTTCCACGGAGAAGGGCAATCACAGATTCATTAAACAAACTTATGGTTCACCAATGGAAAGGTGTGAGGATTGGTTTCATTACGATATCGGGGTTAACAGACATATACAAACACAGGTGACATATATAATCACCAAAGACCTACAGAATACCAAGAGAGGACTACTCAACATTCTGTCATAACGTACATGGGAAAAGGATCCCAGGAAGAACAGACATCTGTATATGTGTAAAAGAACCACATCTTCCACACCTACAACAAGCCAAACATTGCAATCAAACTTGCTGTAATAAAAAATAAAAACTTAAATTAAAAACACGAACAAGAAGTAGTGAGACAAACGTGAGGGGCTTTCTCCTGGCACATTCCATTCTAAAGTCCAATCTAGAACACCACTTCCACTGAGGCTCTCTTGCCCTAGTAACCAGATTTGGTAAGGGTGAACTGCTGCCACCTTGTGGCCGTTTCACACAACAGCAGCTTTAATCCCAACGCTAATGGTCAGTTGATATTCAAAATCATTGCAGGCCTGTAAATGACACCTGCCCTGAAAACAAATCCTGGGGTCACATATCGACCAAAAAATTCAAAGGACGTCCATATTTCAAAACGACCGTTTCAAAAGGCATATTTTACGCACATTAGTGTTCTGCTTCTTTTCCTTTCTTTCCTTTTTTGTTAAAAAACACGGGAATGGAAAAAGGCATCCCTCAGAATGGGCAAAAATCGTTGCAGACAAATCAATGGACAGAGGTTTAATCTCCAATATATATAAACAGCTCATGCAGCTTAATATTAAAAAAACAAACAACCCCCCCAAAAAAATGGGCAGAAGTTCTAAAGAGACGTTTCTTCAAAGGAGACACAGAGATGGCCAAGACGCACATGAAAAGCTGCTCAACAGCACTAATTATTAGAGAAATGCAAATCAAAACTACAATGAGGTTTCACCTCACACCTGTTAGAATCGGCATCATCAGAAAATCTACAAACAACCAATTCTGGGGAGGGTGTGGACAAAAGGAGCCCTCTTCCACTATTGGTGGGAATGTAAATTGATACAGTCACTATGGAGAACAGTATGGAGTTTCCTTAAAAAAACTAGAAATAGAATTACCATCTGATCTAGCAATCCCACTTCTGGGCATATACCCAGAGAAAACCGTATTTCAAAAAGGCACATTCAGCACAATGTTCGTTGCAGCACTATTTACAATAGCCAGGTAATGGAAGCAACCTAAATGCCCACAGACAGATGAATGGATAAAGATGTGGTACATATATAAAATGGAATATTACTCGGCCATAAAAAGGAATGAAACTGGGTCATTTGTAGAGACATCGATGGATCGAGAGACTGTCATACAGAATGAAGTAAGTCAGAAAGAGGAAAACAAATATTGTATATTAATGCATATATGTGGAGCCTAAAAATGGTACAGATGAACTGGTTTGCAGGGAAGAAATAGAGACACAGGGGTAGAGAACAACCGTATGGACACCAAGTGTGGGAAGCCATGGGGTGGTGGTGTTGGGATGAGTTGGGAGATTGGGATTGACCTGTATACATGTATATGCATAAAATACATAACTAATAATAACGTGCTGTATAAAAAAATAAATAAAATTAAATTTCAAAATTTTAAAAAATAAAATTTAAAAATAAAACAGAAAAAAGTTCTTCCCGTCACACAGATGTATTTATAGGAATGAATTATTTCCATGCTTATATCTATAAATACATAAAAGAGGAATAAAATCTAACTTGAACCATAAAATAAAAAAAAAACCTGAACCCACGAGTTATACAGAGGAAAACCCTATCAGGGCACTTTCTCCAGTGGTAAACAATTCTGAAATTGGTCAGAGGTGGGGAACCATCTCCCATACAGCCAGCAACCCAACCCCCACGCAAGGAGCGTCCTCATTGCAAAGCTGGGGGACCGTGCCGAGGCATCTGTGAGTAAACGTGAGCTGAGCCCCAGGCCAGCTGCTGCTGAACTGTTCCCACCCTTTCCAGGTAAAACACCTGAATATGTACAAGGGCTTGAAAGCCTAGAGGAAGGACCGTGGAGCCACACCAGCGACAGCACGCAGGCCAAATTGGTGCCTGCAGGCCAGCCAGGGTGGTCCTGGACCTGGGCGCTCTTCCAGAAGCTTTCCATTGCCCTGCCTGAGATACCCCTCCTGTCCCGGCCCCCACTGCTTTTTTCCTTCCTCACCTGTGTCCGGAGAGAAATTCCAGCGGAAGGTATGGGTGACACATCCTCTTCTTTACAGGCGGCAGCCTGGCAACTCCTGCAGAAAGGCCAGCAGAACCCCACTCACACCGGGCTACCCACAAAGCTGTGGCCCCTCACTCCCTCCCACCAGCACAGCCCCGAGACTGCTGACGGGGCAGAGAATATGGAGTCAGGCACAGCTTCAGGGGCTATTGCTGCCTGGAGCTCTGTTTATATTGACCTCAAAGGGGCACACCTGGGGAGGGTGGGCCGGCAGGGTAAGGCTGCCCAGGTCAGCTAATCCACAACCCTCAGGGAATCACATTGTTGAAAATGGACCCCGCTAAGGCAGAAGAGAAGCCAAGGGAAGAAAGGACACAATGCCATTTGCAGCACCGTAGATGAGTCTAGAAGTACTCATGTGACTGGTAGTAAGTCAGAAAGTGAAAGACCCATATCCTATCATATCACTTATAGGTGTTACCTAAAAATGGATACCAGGGCAGATATTTCCACGGAGAAGGGCAATCACAGATTCATTAAACAAACTTATGGTTCACCAATGGAAAGGTGTGAGGATTGGTTTCATTACGATATTGGGGTTAACAGACATATACAAACACAGGTGACATATATAATCACCAAAGACCTACAGAATACCAAGAGAGGACTACTCAACATTCTGTCATAACGTACATGGGAAAAGGATCCCAGGAAGAACAGACATCTGTATATGTGTAAAAGAACCACATCTTCCACACCTACAACAAGCCAAACATTGCAATCAAACTTGCTGTAATAAAAAATAAAAACTTAAATTAAAAACACGAACAAGAAGTAGTGAGACAAACGTGAGGGGCTTTCTCCTGGCACATTCCATTCTAAAGTCCAATCTAGAACACCACTTCCACTGAGGCTCTCTTGCCCTAGTAACCAGATTTGGTAAGGGTGAACTGCTGCCACCTTGTGGCCGTTTCACACAACAGCAGCTTTAATCCCAACGCTAATGGTCAGTTGATATTCAAAATCATTGCAGGCCTGTAAATGACACCTGCCCTGAAAACAAATCCTGGGGTCACATATCGACCAAAAAATTCAAAGGACGTCCATATTTCAAAACGACCATTTCAAAAGGCATATTTTACGCACATTAGTGTTCTGCTTCTTTTCCTTTCTTTCCTTTTTTGTTAAAAAACACGGGAATGGAAAAAGGCATCCCTCAGAATGGGCGAAAATCGTTGCAGACAAATCAATGGACAGAGGTTTAATCTCCAATATATATAAACAGCTCATGCAGCTTAATATTAAAAAAACAAACAACCCAAAAAAAATGGGCAGAAGATCTAAAGAGACGTTTCTTCAAAGGAGACACAGAGATGGCCAAGACGCACATGAAAAGTTGCTCAACAGCACTAATTATTAGAGAAATGCAAATCAAAACTACAATGAGGTATCACCTCACACCTGTTAGAATCGGCATCATCAGAAAATCTACAAACAACCAATTCTGGGGAGGGTGTGGACAAAAGGAGCCCTCTTCCAATATTGGTGGGAATGTAAATTGATACAGTCACTATGGAGAACAGTATGGAGTTTCCTTAAAAAAACTAGAAATAGAATTACCATCTGATCCAGCAATCCCACTTCTGGGCATATACCCAGAGAAAACCGTATTTCAAAAAGGCACATTCAGCACAATGTTCGTTGCAGCACTATTTACAATAGCCAGGTAATGGAAGCAACCTAAATGCCCACAGACAGATGAATGGATAAAGATGTGGTACATATATAAAATGGAATATTACTCGGCCATAAAAAGGAATGAAACTGGGTCATTTGTAGAGACATCGATGGATCGAGAGACTGTCATACAGAATGAAGTACGTCAGAAAGAGGAAAACAAATATTGTATATTAATGCATATATGTGGAGCCTAAAAATGGTACAGATGAACTGGTTTGCAGGGAAGAAATAGAGACACAGGGGTAGAGAACAAACGTATGGACACCAAGTGTGGGAAGCCATGGGGTGGTGGTGGTGGGATGAGTTGGGAGATTGGGATTGACCTGTATACATGTATATGCATAAAATACATAACTAATAATAACGTGCTGTATAAAAAAATAAATAAAATTAAATTTCAAAATTTTAAAAAATAAAATTTAAAAATAAAACAGAAAAAAGTTCTTCCCGTCACACAGATGTATTTATAGGAATGAATTATTTCCATGCTTATATCTATAAATATATAAAACAGGAATAAAATCTAACTTGAACCATAAAATAAAAAAAAACCTGAACCCAAGAGTTATACAGAGGAAAACCCTATCAGGGCACTTTCTCCAGTGGTAAACAATTCTGAAATTGGTCAGAGGTGGGGAACCATCTCCCATACAGCCAGCAACCCAACCCCCACGCAAGGAGCGTCCTCATTGCAAAGCTGGGGGACCGTGCCGAGGCATCTGTGAGTAAACGTGAGCTGAGCCCCAGGCCAGCTGCTGCTGAACTGTTCCCACCCTTTCCAGGTAAAACACCTGAATATGTACAAGGGCTTGAAAGCCTAGAGGAAGGACCGTGGAGCCACACCAGCGACAGCACGCAGGACAAATTGGTGCCTGCAGGCCAGCCAGGGTGGTCCTGGACCTGGGCGCTCTTCCAGAAGCTTTCCATTGCCCTGCCTGAGATACCCCTCCTGTCCCGGCCCCCACTGCTTTTTTCCTTCCTCACCTCTGTCCGGAGAGAAATTCCAGCGGAAGGTATGGGTGACACATCCTCTTCTTTACAGGCGGCAGCCTGGCAACTCCTGCAGAAAGGCCAGCAGAACCCAACTCACACCGGGCTACCCACAAAGCTGTGGCCCCTCACTCCCTCCCACCAGCACAGCCCCGAGACTGCTGACGGGGCAGAGAATATGGAGTCAGGCACAGCTTCAGGGGCTATTGCTGCCTGGAGCTCTGTTTATATTGACCTCAAAGGGGCACACCTGGGGAGGGTGGGCCGGCAGGGTAAGGCTGCCCAGGTCAGCTAATCCACAACCCTCAGGGAATCACATTGTTGAAAATGGACCCCGCTAAGGCAGAAGAGAAGCCAAGGGAAGAAAGGACACAATGCCATTTGCAGCACCGTAGATGAGTCTAGAAGTACTCATGTGACTGGTAGTAAGTCAGAAAGTGAAAGACCCATATCCTATCATATCACTTATAGGTGTTACCTAAAAATGGATACCAGGGCAGATATTTCCACGGAGAAGGGCAATCACAGATTCATTAAACAAACTTATGGTTCACCAATGGAAAGGTGTGAGGATTGGTTTCATTACGATATTGGGGTTAACAGACATATACAAACACAGGTGACATATATAATCACCAAAGACCTACAGAATACCAAGAGAGGACTACTCAACATTCTGTCATAACGTACATGGGAAAAGGATCCCAGGAAGAACAGACATCTGTATATGTGTAAAAGAACCACATCTTCCACACCTACAACAAGCCAAACATTGCAATCAAACTTGCTGTAATAAAAAATAAAAACTTAACTTAAAAACACGAACAAGAAGTAGTGAGACAAACGTGAGGGGCTTTCTCCTGGCACATTCCATTCTAAAGTCCAATCTAGAACACCACTTCCACTGAGGCTCTCTTGCCCTAGTAACCAGATTTGGTAAGGGTGAACTGCTGCCACCTTGTGGCCGTTTCACACAACAGCAGCTTTAATCCCAACGCTAATGGTCAGTTGATATTCAAAATCATTGCAGGCCTCTAAATGACACCTGCCCTGAAAACAAATCCTGGTGTCACATATCGACCAAAAAATTCAAAGGACGTCCATATTTCAAAACGACCGTTTCAAAAGGCATATTTTACGCACATTAGTGTTCTGCTTCTTTTCCTTTCTTTCCTTTTTTGTTAAAAAACACGGGAATGGAAAAAGGCATCCCTCAGAATGGGCGAAAATCGTTGCAGACAAATCAATGGACAGAGGTTTAATCTCCAATATATATAAACAGCTCATGCAGCTTAATATTAAAAAAACAAACAACCCAAAAAAAAAATGGGCATAAGATCTAAAGAGACGTTTCTTCAAAGGAGACACAGAGATGGCCAAGACGCACATGAAAAGCTGCTCAACAGCACTAATTATTAGAGAAATGCAAATCAAAACTACAATGAGGTATCACCTCACACCTGTTAGAATCGGCATCATCAGAAAATCTACAAACAACCAATTCTGGGGAGGGTGTGGACAAAAGGAGCCCTCTTCCAATATTGGTGGGAATGTAAATTGATACAGTCACTATGGAGAACAGTATGGAGTTTCCTTAAAAAAACTAGAAATAGAATTACCATCTGATCCAGCAATCCCACTTCTGGGCATATACCCAGAGAAAACCGTAAATCAAAAAGGCACATTCACCACAATGTTCGTTGCAGCACTATTTACAATAGCCAGGTAATGGAAGCAACCTAAATGCCCACAGACAGATGAATGGATAAAGATGTGGTACATATATAAAATGGAATATTACTCGGCCATAAAAAGGAATGAAACTGGGTCATTTGTAGAGACATCGATGGATCGAGAGACTGTCATACAGAATGAAGTAAGTCTGAAAGAGGAAAACAAATATTGTATATTAATGCATATATGTGGAGCCTAAAAATGGTACAGATGAACTGGTTTGCAGGGAAGAAATAGAGACACAGAGGTAGAGAACAAACGTATGGACACCAAGTGTGGGAAGCCATGGGGTGGTGGTGGTGGGATGAGTTGGGAGATTGGGATTGACCTGTATACATGTATATGCATAAAATACATAACTAATAATAACCTGCTGTATAAAAACATAAATAAAATTAAATTTCAAAATTTTAAAAAATAAAATTTAAAAATAAAACAGAAAAAAGTTCTTCCCGTCACACAGATGTATTTATAGGAATGAATGATTTCCATGCTTATATCTATAAATACATAAAAGAGGAATAAAATCTAACTTGAAATATAAAAGAAAAAAAAATCCTGAACCCACGAGTTATACAGGGGTAAACCCTATCAGGGCACTTGCTCCAGTGGTAAACAATTCTGAAATTGGTCAGAGGTGGGGAATCATCTCCCAAACAGCCAGCAACCCACCCCCCACGCAAGGAGCATCCTCATTGCAAAGCTGGGGGACCGTGCCGAGGCATCTGTGAGTAAACGTGAGCTGAGCCCCAGGCCAGCTGCTGCTGAACTGTTCCCACCCTTTCCAGGTAAAACACCTGAATATGTACAAGGGCTTGAAAGCCTAGAGGAAGGACCATGGAGCCACACCAGCGACAGCACGCAGGCCAACTTGGTGCCTGCAGGCCAGCCAGGTTGGTCCTGGCCGCGGGCGCTCTTCCAGAAGCTTTCCATTGCCCTGCCTGAGATACCCCTCCTGTCCCGGCCCCCACTGCTTTTTTCCTTCCTCACCTCTGTCCGGAGAGAAATTCCAGCGGAAGGTATGGGTGACACATCCTCTTCTTTACAGGCGGCAGCCTGGCAACTCCTGCAGAAAGGCCAGCAGAACCCCACTCACACCGGGCCACCCACAAAGCTGTGGCCCCTCACTCCCTCCCACCAGCACAGCCCCGAGACTGCTGACGGGGCAGAGAATATGGAGTCAGGCACAGCTTCAGGGGCTATTGCTGCCTGGAGCTCTGTTTATATTGACCTCAAAGAGGCACACCTGGGGAGGGTGGGCCGGCAGGGTAAGGCTGCCCAGGTCAGCTAATCCACAACCCTCAGGGAATCACATTGTTGAAAATGGACCCCGCTAAGGCAGAAGAGAAGCCAAGGGAAAAAAGGACACAATAACATTTGCAGCACTGTAGATGAGTCTAGAAGTAATCACGTGACTTGTAGTAAGTCAGAAAGTGAAAGACACATATCATATCATATCACCTATAGGTGTTACCTAAAAATGGATACCAGGGCAGATATTTCCACGGAGAAGGGCAATCACAGATTCATGAAACAAACTTATGGTTCACCAATGGAAAGGTGTGAGGATTGGTTTCATTATGATATCGGGGTTAACATACATATACAAACACAGGTGACATACATAATCACCAAAGACCTACAGAATACCAAGAGAGGACTACTCAACATTCTGTCATAACATACATGGGAAAAGAATCCCAGGAAGAACAGTCATCTGTATATGTGTAAAAGAACCACATCTTCCACACCTACAACAAGCCAAACATTGTAATCAAACTTGCTGTAATAAAAAATAAAAAATTAAATTAAAAACACGAACAAGAAGTAGTGAGACAAACGTGAGCGGCTTTCTCCTGGTACATTCCATTCTAAACTCCAATCTAGAACACCACTTCCACTGAGGCTCTCTTGCCCTAGTAACCAGATTTGGTAAGGGTGAACTGCTGCCACCTTGTGGCCGTTTCACACAACAGCAGCTTTAATCCCAACGCTAATGGTCAGTTGATATTCAAAATCATTGCATGCCTGTAAATGACACCTGCCCTGAAAACAAATCCTGGGGTCACATATCGACCAAAAAATTCAAAGGACGTCCATATTTCAAAACGACCGTTTCAAAAGGCATATTTTACGCACATTAGTGTTCTGCTTCTTTTCCTTTCTTTCCTTTTTTGTTAAAAAAAACGGGAATGGAAAAAGGCATCCCTCAGGATGGGTGAAAATCGTTGCAAATGAATCAATGGACACAGGTTTAATCTCCAATATATATAAACAGCTCATGCAGCTTAATATTAAAAAAACAAACAACCCAAAAAAAATGGGCAGAAGATCTAAAGAGACGTTTCTTCAAAGGAGACACAGAGATGGCCAAGACGCACATGAAAAGCTGCTCAACAGCACTAATTATTAGAGAAATGCAAATCAAAACTACAATGAGGTATCACCTCACACCTGTTAGAATCGGCATCATCAGAAAATCTACAAACAACCAATTCTGGGGAGGGTGTGGACAAAAGGAGCCCTCTTCCACTATTGGTGGGAATGTAAATTGATACAGTCACTATGGAGAACAGTATGGAGTTTCCTTTAAAAAATTAGAAATAGAATTACCATCTGATCCAGCAATCCCACTTCTGGGCATATACCCAGAGAAAACCATATTTCAAAAAGACACATTCAGCACAATGTTCGTTGCAGCACTATTTACAATAGCCAGGTAATGGAAGCAACCTAAATGCCCACAGACAGATGAGTGGATAAAGATGTGGTACATATATAAAATGGAATATTACTCGGCCATAAAAAGGAATGAAACTGGGTCATTTGTAGAGACATCGATGGATCGAGAGACTGTCATACAGAATGAAGTAAGTCAGAAAGAGGAAAACAAATATTGTATATTAATGCATATATGTGGAGCCTAAAAATGGTACAGATGAACTGGTTTGCAGGGAAGAAATAGAGACACAGACGTAGAGAACAAACGTATGGACACCAAGTGTGGGAAGCCATGGGGTGGTGGTGGTGGGATGAGTTGGGAGATTGGGATTGACCTGTATACATGTATATGCATAAAATACATAACTAATAATAACCTGCTGTATAAAAACATAAATGAAATTAAATTTCAAAATTTTAAAAAATAAAATTTAAAAATAAAACAATAAAAATTCTTCCCGTCACACAGATGTATTTATAGGAATGAATTATTTCCATGCTTATATTTATAAATACATAAAAGAGGAATAAAATCTAACTTGAACCATAAAAGAAAATTAAATTGAACCCACGAGTTATACAGAGGAAAACCCTATCATGGCACTTGCTCCAGCGGTAAACAATTCTGAAATTGGTCAGAGGTGGGGAACCATCTCCCAAACAGCCAGCCACCCACCCCCCACGCAAGGAGCATCCTCATTGCAAAGCTGGGGGACCGTGCCGAGGCATCTGTGAGTAAACGTGAGCTGAGCCCCAGGCCAGCTGCTGCTGAACTGTTCCCACCCTTTCCAGGTAAAACACCTGAATATGTACAAGGGCTTGAAAGCCTAGTGGAAGGACCGTGGAGCCACACCAGCGACAGCACGCAGGCCAACTTGGTGCCTGCAGGCCAGCCAGCCCACTGGTCCTGGACCCTGGCGCTCTTCCAGAAGCTTTCCATTGCCCTGCCTGAGATACCCCTCCTGTCCCGGCCCCCACTGCTTTTTTCCTTCCTCACCTCTGTCCGGAGAGAAATTCCAGCGGAAGGTATGGGTGACACATCCTCTTCTTTACAGGCGGCAGCCTGGCAACTCCTGCAGAAAGGCCAGCAGAACCCCACTCACACCGGGCCACCCACAAAGCTGTGGCCCCTCACTCCCTCCCACCAGCACAGCCCCGAGACTGCTGACGGGGCAGAGAATATGGAGTCAGGCACAGCTTCAGGGGCTATTGCTGCCTGGAGCTCTGTTTATATTGACCTCAACGAGGCACACCTGGGGAGGGCGGGCCGGCAGGGTAAGGCTGCCCAGGTCAGCTAATCCACAACCCTCAGGGAATCACATTGTTGAAAATGGACCTCGCTAAGGCAGAAGAGAAGCCAAGGGAAAAAAGGACACAATGCCATTTGCAGCACCGTAGATGAGTCTAGAAGTAATCACGTGACTTGTAGTAAGTCAGAAAGTGAAAGACACATATCATATCATATCACCTATAGGTGTTACCTAAAAATGGATACCAGGGCAGATATTTCCACGGAGAAGGGCAATCACAGATTCATGAAACAAACTTATGGTTCACCAATGGAAAGGTGTGAGGATTGGTTTCATTACGATATCGGGGTTAACAGACATATACAAACACAGGTGACATATATAATCACCAAAGACCTACAGAATACCAAGAGAGGACTACTCAACATTCTGTCATAACGTACATGGGAAAAGAATCCCAGGAAGAACAGTCATCTGTATATGTGTAAAAGAACCACATCTTCCACACCTACAACAAGCCAAACATTGTAATCAAACTTGCTGTAATAAAAAATAAAAAATTAAATTAAAAACACGAACAAGAAGTAGTGAGACAAACGTGAGCGGCTTTCTCCTGGTACATTCCATTCTAAACTCCAATCTAGAACACCACTTCCACTGAGGCTCTCTTGCCCTAATAACCAGATTTGGTAAGGGTGAACTGCTGCCACCTTGTGGCCGTTTCACACAACAGCAGCTTTAATCCCAACGCTAATGGTCAGTTGATATTCAAAATCATTGCATGCCTGTAAATGACACCTGCCCTGAAAACAAATCCTGGGGTCACATATCGACCAAAAAATTCAAAGGACGTCCATATTTCAAAACGACCGTTTCAAAAGGCATATTTTACGCACATTAGTGTTCTGCTTCTTTTCCTTTCTTTCCTTTTTTGTTAAAAAAAACGGGAATGGAAAAAGGCATCCCTCAGGATGGGTGAAAATCGTTGCAAATGAATCAATGGACACAGGTTTAATCTCCAATATATACAAACAGCTCATGCAGCTTAATATTAAAAAAACAAACAACCAAAAAAAAATGGGCAGAAGATCTAAAGAGACGTTTCTTCAAAGGAGACACAGAGATGGCCAAGACGCACATGAAAAGCGGCTCAACAGCACTAATTATTAGAGAAATGCAAATCAAAACTACAATGAGGTATCACCTCACACCTGTTAGAATCGGCATCATCAGAAAATCTACAAACAACCAATTCTGGGGAGGGTGTGGACAAAAGGAGCCCTCTTCCACTATTGGTGGGAATGTAAATTGATACAGTCACTATGGAGAACAGTATGGAGTTTCCTTAAAAAAACTAGAAATAGAATTACCATCTGATCCAGCAATCCCACTTCTGGGCATATACCCAGAGAAAACCGTATTTCAAAAAGGCACATTCAGCACAATGTTCGTTGCAGCACTATTTACAATAGCCAGGTAATGGAAGCAACCTAAATGCCCACAGACAGATGAATGGATAAAGATGTGGTACATATATAAAATGGAATATTACTCGGCCATAAAAAGGAATGAACTGGGTCATTTGTAGAGACATCGATGGATCGAGAGACTGTCATACAGAATGAAGTAAGTCAGAAAGAGGAAAACAAATATTGTATATTAATGCATATATGTGGAGCCTAAAAATGGTACAGATGAACTGGTTTGCAGGGAAGAAATAGAGACAAAGATGTAGAGAACAAACGTATGGACACCAAGTGTGGGAAGCCATGGGGTGGTGGTGGTGGGATGAGTTGGGAGATTGGGATTGACCTGTATACATGTATATGCATAAAATACATAACTAATAATAACCTGCTGTATAAAAACATAAATGAAATTAAATTTCAAAATTTTAAAAAATAAAATTTAAAAATAAAACAATAAAAATTCTTCCCGTCACACAGATGTATTTATAGGAATGAATTATTTCCTTGCTTATATTTATAAATACATAAAAGAGGAATAAAATCTAACTTGAACCATAAAAGAAAAAAAATTGAACCCACGAGTTATACAGAGGAAAACCCTATCGGGGCACTTTCTCCAGTGGTAAACAATTCTGAAATTGGTCAGAGGTGGGGAACCATCTCCCATACAGCCAGCAACCCAACCCCCACGCAAGGAGCGTCCTCATTGCAAAACTGGGGGACCGTGCCAAGGCATCTGTGAGTAAACGTGAGCTGAGCCCCAGGCCAGCTGCTGCTGAACTGTTCCCTCCCTTTCCAGGTAAAACACCTGAATATGTACAAGGGCTTGAATGCCTAGAGGAAGGACCGTGGAGCCACACCAGCGACAGCACGCAGGCCAAATTGTTGCCTGCAGGCCAGCCAGGGTGGTCCTGGACCTGGGCGCTCTTCCAGAAGCTTTCCATTGCCCTGCCTGAGATACCCCTCCTGTCCCGGCCCCCACTGCTTTTTTCCTTCCTCACCTCAGTCCGGAGAGAAATTCCAGCGGAAGGTATGGGTGACACATCCTCTTCTTTACATGCGGCAGCCTGGCAACTCCTGCAGAAAGGCCAGCAGAACCCCACTCACACCGGGCTACCCACAAAGCTGTGGCCCCTCACTCCCTCCCACCAGCACAGCCCCGAGACTGCTGACGGGGCAGAGAATATGGAGTCAGGCACAGCTTCAGGGGCTATTGCTGCCTGGAGCTCTGTTTATATTGACCTCAAAGGGGCACACCTGGGGAGGGTGGGCCGGCAGGGTAAGGCTGCCCAGGTCAGCTAATCCACAACCCTCAGGGAATCACATTGTTGAAAATGGACCCCGCTAAGGCAGAAGAGAAGCCAAGGGAAGAAAGGACACAATGCCATTTGCAGCACCGTAGATGAGTCTAGAAGTACTCATGTGACTGGTAGTAAGTCAGAAAGTGAAAGACCCATATCCTATCATATCACTTATAGGTGTTACCTAAAAATGGATACCAGGGCAGATATTTCCACGGAGAAGGGCAATCACAGATTCATTAAACAAACTTATGGTTCACCAATGGAAAGGTGTGAGGATTGGTTTCATTACGATATCGGGGTTAACAGACATATACAAACACAGGTGACATATATAATCACCAAAGACCTACAGAATACCAAGAGAGGACTACTCAACATTCTGTCATAACGTACATGGGAAAAGGATCCCAGGAAGAACAGACATCTGTATATGTGTAAAAGAACCACATCTTCCACACCTACAACAAGCCAAACATTGCAATCAAACTTGCTGTAATAAAAAATAAAAACTTAAATTAAAAACACGAACAAGAAGTAGTGAGACAAACGTGAGGGGCTTTCTCCTGGCACATTCCATTCTAAAGTCCAATCTAGAACACCGCTTCCACTGAGGCTCTCTTGCCCTAGTAACCAGATTTGGTAAGGGTGAACTGCTGCCACCTTGTGGCCGTTTCACACAACAGCAGCTTTAATCCCAACGCTAATGGTCAGTTGATATTCAAAATCATTGCAGGCCTGTAAATGACACCTGCCCTGAAAACAAATCCTGGGGTCACATATCGACCAAAAAATTCAAAGGACGTCCATATTTCAAAACGACCGTTTCAAAAGGCATATTTTACGCACATTAGTGTTCTGCTTCTTTTCCTTTCTTTCCTTTTTTGTTAAAAAACACGGGAATGGAAAAAGGCATCCCTCAGAATGGGCGAAAATCTTTGCAGACAAATCAATGGACAGAGGTTTAATCTCCAATATATATAAACAGCTCATGCAGCTTAATATTAAAAAAACAAACAACCCCCCCAAAAAAATGGGCAGAAGATCTAAAGAGACGTTTCTTCAAAGGAGACACAGAGATGGCCAAGACGCACATGAAAAGCTGCTCAACAGCACTAATTATTAGAGAAATGCAAATCAAAACTACAATGAGGTTTCACCTCACACCTGTTAGAATCGGCATCATCAGAAAATCTACAAACAACCAATTCTGGGGAGGGTGTGGACAAAAGGAGCCCTCTTCCACTATTGGTGGGAATGTAAATTGATACAGTCACTATGGAGAACAGTATGGAGTTTCCTTAAAAAAACTAGAAATAGAATTACCATCTGATCTAGCAATCCCACTTCTGGGCATATACCCAGAGAAAACCGTATTTCAAAAATGCACATTCAGCACAATGTTCGTTGCAGCACTATTTACAATAGCCAGGTAATGGAAGCAACCTAAATGCCCGCAGACAGATGAATGGATAAAGATGTGGTACATATATAAAATGGAATATTACTCGGCCATAAAAAGGAATGAAACTGGGTCATTTGTAGAGACATCGATGGATCGAGAGACTGTCATACAGAATGAAGTAAGTCAGAAAGAGGAAAACAAATATTGTATATTAATGCATATATGTGGAGCCTAAAAATGGTACAGATGAACTGGTTTGCAGGGAAGAAATAGAGACACAGGGGTAGAGAACAAACGTATGGACACCAAGTGTGGGAAGCCATGGGGTGGTGGTGGTGGGATGAGTTGGGAGATTGGGATTGACCTGTATACATGTATATGCATAAAATACATAACTAATAATAACGTGCTGTATAAAAAAATAAATAAAATTAAATTTCAAAATTTTAAAAAATAAAATTTAAAAATAAAACAGAAAAAAGTTCTTCCCGTCACACAGATGTATTTATAGGAATGAATTATTTCCATGCTTATATCTATAAATACATAAAAGAGGAATAAAATCTAACTTGAACCATAAAATAAAAAAAAAACCTGAACCCACGAGTTATACAGAGGAAAACCCTATCGGGGCACTTTCTCCAGTGGTAAACAATTCTGAAATTGGTCAGAGGTGGGGAACCATCTCCCATACAGCCAGCAACCCAACCCCCACGCAAGGAGCGTCCTCATTGCAAAGCTGGGGGACCGTGCCGAGGCATCTGTGAGTAAACGTGAGCTGAGCCCCAGGCCAGCTGCTGCTGAACTGTTCCCACCCTTTCCAGGTAAAACACCTGAATATGTACAAGGGCTTGAAAGCCTAGAGGAAGGACCGTGGAGCCACACCAGCGACAGCACGCAGGCCAAATTGTTGCTTGCAGGCCAGCCAGGGTGGTCCTGGACCTGGGCGCTCTTCCAGAAGCTTTCCATTGCCCTGCCTGAGATACCCCTCCTGTCCCGGCCCCCACTGCTTTTTTCCTTCCTCACCTCAGTCCGGAGAGAAATTCCAGCGGAAGGTATGGGTGACACATCCTCTTCTTTACAGGCGGCAGCCTGGCAACTCCTGCAGAAAGGCCAGCAGAACCCCACTCACACCGGGCTACCCACAAAGCTGTGGCCCCTCACTCCCTCCCACCAGCACAGCCCCGAGACTGCTGACGGGGCAGAGAATATGGAGTCATGCACAGCTTCAGGGGCTATTGCTGCCTGGAGCTCTGTTTATATTCACCTCAAAGGGGCACACCTGGGGAGGGTGGGCCGGCAGGGTAAGGCTGCCCAGGTCAGCTAATCCACAACCCTCAGGGAATCACATTGTTGAAAATGGACCCCGCTAAGGCAGAAGAGAAGCCAAGGGAAGAAAGGACACAATGCCATTTGCAGCACCGTAGATGAGTCTAGAAGTACTCATGTGACTGGTAGTAAGTCAGAAAGTGAAAGACCCATATCCTATCATATCACTTATAGGTGTTACCTAAAAATGGATACCAGGGCAGATATTTCCACGGAGAAGGGCAATCACAGATTCATTAAACAAACTTATGGTTCACCAATGGAAAGGTGTGAGGATTGGTTTCATTACGATATCGGGGTTAACAGACATATACAAACACAGGTGACATATATAATCACCAAAGACCTACAGAATACCAAGAGAGGACTACTCAACATTCTGTCATAACGTACATGGGAAAAGGATCCCAGGAAGAACAGACATCTGTATATGTGTAAAAGAACCACATCTTCCACACCTACAACAAGCCAAACATTGCAATCAAACTTGCTGTAATAAAAAATAAAAACTTAAATTAAAAACACGAACAAGAAGTAGTGAGACAAACGTGAGGGGCTTTCTCCTGGCACATTCCATTCTAAAGTCCAATCTAGAACACCGCTTCCACTGAGGCTCTCTTGCCCTAGTAACCAGATTTGGTAAGGGTGAACTGCTGCCACCTTGTGGCCGTTTCACACAACAGCAGCTTTAATCCCAACGCTAATGGTCAGTTGATATTCAAAATCATTGCAGGCCTGTAAATGACACCTGCCCTGAAAACAAATCCTGGGGTCACATATCGACCAAAAAATTCAAAGGACGTCCATATTTCAAAACGACCGTTTCAAAAGGCATATTTTACGCACATTAGTGTTCTGCTTCTTTTCCTTTCTTTCCTTTTTTGTTAAAAAACACGGGAATGGAAAAAGGCATCCCTCAGAATGGGCGAAAATCGTTGCAGACAAATCAATGGACAGAGGTTTAATCTCCAATATATATAAACAGCTCATGCAGCTTAATATTAAAAAAACAAACAACCCCCCCAAAAAAATGGGCAGAAGATCTAAAGAGACGTTTCTTCAAAGGAGACACAGAGATGGCCAAGACGCACATGAAAAGCTGCTCAACAGCACTAATTATTAGAGAAATGCAAATCAAAACTACAATGAGGTATCACCTCACACCTGTTAGAATCGGCATCATCAGAAAATCTACAAACAACCAATTCTGGGGAGGGTGTGGACAAAAGGAGCCCTCTTCCACTATTGGTGGGAATGTAAATTGATACAGTCACTATGGAGAACAGTATGGAGTTTCCTTAAAAAAACTAGAAATAGAATTACCATCTGATCTAGCAATCCCACTTCTGGGCATATACCCAGAGAAAACCGTATTTCAAAAAGGCACATTCAGCACAATGTTCGTTGCAGCACTATTTACAATAGCCAGGTAATGGAAGCAACCTAAATGCCCGCAGACAGATGAATGGATAAAGATGTGGTACATATATGAAATGGAATATTACTCGGCCATAAAAAGGAATGAAACTGGGTCATTTGTAGAGACATCGATGGATCGAGAGACTGTCATACAGAATGAAGTAAGTCAGAAAGAGGAAAACAAATATTGTATATTAATGCATATATGTGGAGCCTAAAAATGGTACAGATGAACTGGTTTGCAGGGAAGAAATAGAGACACAGGGGTAGAGAACAAACGTATGGACACCAAGTGTGGGAAGCCATGGGGTGGTGGTGGTGGGATGAGTTGGGAGATTGGGATTGACCTGTATACATGTATATGCATAAAATACATAACTAATAATAACATGCTGTATAAAAAAATAAATAAAATTAAATTTCAAAATTTTAAAAAATAAAATTTAAAAATAAAACAGAAAAAAGTTCTTCCCGTCACACAGATGTATTTATAGGAATGAATTATTTCCATGCTTATATCTATAAATACATAAAAGAGGAATAAAATCTAACTTGAACCATAAAATAAAAAAAAAACCTGAACCCACGAGTTATACAGAGGAAAACCCTATCAGGGCACTTTCTCCAGTGGTAAACAATTCTGAAATTGGTCAGAGGTGGGGAACCATCTCCCATACAGCCAGCAACCCAACCCCCACGCAAGGAGCGTCCTCATTGCAAAGCTGGGGGACCGTGCCGAGGCATCTGTGAGTAAACGTGAGCTGAGCCCCAGGCCAGCTGCTGCTGAACTGTTCCCACCCTTTCCAGGTAAAACACCTGAATATGTACAAGGGCTTGAAAGCCTAGAGGAAGGACCGTGGAGCCACACCAGCGACAGCACGCAGGCCAAATTGTTGCCTGCAGGCCAGCCAGGGTGGTCCTGGACCTGGGCGCTCTTCCAGAAGCTTTCCATTGCCCTGCCTGAGATACCCCTCCTGTCCCGGCCCCCACTGCTTTTTTCCTTCCTCACCTCAGTCCGGAGAGAAATTCCAGCGGAAGGTATGGGTGACACATCCTCTTCTTTACAGGCGGCAGCCTGGCAACTCCTGCAGAAAGGCCAGCAGAACCCCACTCACACCGGGCTACCCACAAAGCTGTGGCCCCTCACTCCCTCCCACCAGCACAGCCCCGAGACTGCTGACGGGGCAGAGAATATGGAGTCAGGCACAGCTTCAGGGGCTATTGCTGCCTGGAGCTCTGTTTATATTGACCTCAAAGGGGCACACCTGGGGAGGGTGGGCCGGCAGGGTAAGGCTGCCCAGGTCAGCTAATCCACAACCCTCAGGGAATCACATTGTTGAAAATGGACCCCGCTAAGGCAGAAGAGAAGCCAAGGGAAGAAAGGACACAATGCCATTTGCAGCACCGTAGATGAGTCTAGAAGTACTCATGTGACTGGTAGTAAGTCAGAAAGTGAAAGACCCATATCCTATCATATCACTTATAGGTGTTACCTAAAAATGGATACCAGGGCAGATATTTCCACGGAGAAGGGCAATCACAGATTCATTAAACAAACTTATGGTTCACCAATGGAAAGGTGTGAGGATTGGTTTCATTACGATATCGGGGTTAACAGACATATACAAACACAGGTGACATATATAATCACCAAAGACCTACAGAATACCAAGAGAGGACTACTCAACATTCTGTCATAACGTACATGGGAAAAGGATCCCAGGAAGAACAGACATCTGTATATGTGTAAAAGAACCACATCTTCCACACCTACAACAAGCCAAACATTGCAATCAAACTTGCTGTAATAAAAAATAAAAACTTAAATTAAAAACACGAACAAGAAGTAGTGAGACAAACGTGAGGGGCTTTCTCCTGGCACATTCCATTCTAAAGTCCAATCTAGAACACCGCTTCCACTGAGGCTCTCTTGCCCTAGTAACCAGATTTGGTAAGGGTGAACTGCTGCCACCTTGTGGCCGTTTCACACAACAGCAGCTTTAATCCCAACGCTAATGGTCAGTTGATATTCAAAATCATTGCAGGCCTGTAAATGACACCTGCCCTGAAAACAAATCCTGGGGTCACATATCGACCAAAAAATTCAAAGGACGTCCATATTTCAAAACGACCGTTTCAAAAGGCATATTTTACGCACATTAGTGTTCTGCTTCTTTTCCTTTCTTTCCTTTTTTGTTAAAAAACACGGGAATGGAAAAAGGCATCCCTCAGAATGGGCGAAAATCGTTGCAGACAAATCAATGGACAGAGGTTTAATCTCCAATATATATAAACAGCTCATGCAGCTTAATATTAAAAAAACAAACAACCCCCCCAAAAAAATGGGCAGAAGATCTAAAGAGACGTTTCTTCAAAGGAGACACAGAGATGGCCAAGACGCACATGAAAAGCTGCTCAACAGCACTAATTATTAGAGAAATGCAAATCAAAACTACAATGAGGTTTCACCTCACACCTGTTAGAATCGGCATCATCAGAAAATCTACAAACAACCAATTCTGGGGAGGGTGTGGACAAAAGGAGCCCTCTTCCACTATTGGTGGGAATGTAAATTGATACAGTCACTATGGAGAACAGTATGGAGTTTCCTTAAAAAAACTAGAAATAGAATTACCATCTGATCTAGCAATCCCACTTCTGGGCATATACCCAGAGAAAACCGTATTTCAAAAAGGCACATTCAGCACAATGTTCGTTGCAGCACTATTTACAATAGCCAGGTAATGGAAGCAACCTAAATGCCCGCAGACAGATGAATGGATAAAGATGTGGTACATATATAAAATGGAATATTACTCGGCCATAAAAAGGAATGAAACTGGGTCATTTGTAGAGACATCGATGGATCGAGAGACTGTCATACAGAATGAAGTAAGTCAGAAAGAGGAAAACAAATATTGTATATTAATGCATATATGTGGAGCCTAAAAATGGTACAGATGAACTGGTTTGCAGGGAAGAAATAGAGACACAGGGGTAGAGAACAAACGTATGGACACCAAGTGTGGGAAGCCATGGGGTGGTGGTGGTGGGATGAGTTGGGAGATTGGGATTGACCTGTATACATGTATATGCATAAAATACATAACTAATAATAACGTGCTGTATAAAAAAATAAATAAAATTAAATTTCAAAATTTTAAAAAATAAAATTTAAAAATAAAACAGAAAAAAGTTCTTCCCGTCACACAGATGTATTTATAGGAATGAATTATTTCCATGCTTATATCTATAAATATATAAAAGAGGAATAAAATCTAACTTGAACCATAAAATAAAAAAAAACCTGAACCCAAGAGTTATACAGAGGAAAACCCTATCAGGGCACTTTCTCCAGTGGTAAACAATTCTGAAATTGGTCAGAGGTGGGGAACCATCTCCCATACAGCCAGCAACCCAACCCCCACGCAAGGAGCGTCCTCATTGCAAAGCTGGGGGACCGTGCCGAGGCATCTGTGAGTAAACGTGAGCTGAGCCCCAGGCCAGCTGCTGCTGAACTGTTCCCACCCTTTCCAGGTAAAACACCTGAATATGTACAAGGGCTTGAAAGCCTAGAGGAAGGACCGTGGAGCCACACCAGCGACAGCACGCAGGCCAAATTGGTGCCTGCAGGCCAGCCAGGGTGGTCCTGGACCTGGGCGCTCTTCCAGAAGCTTTCCATTGCCCTGCCTGAGATACCCCTCCTGTCCCGGCCCCCACTGCTTTTTTCCTTCCTCACCTCTGTCCGGAGAGAAATTCCAGCGGAAGGTATGGGTGACACATCCTCTTCTTTACAGGCGGCAGCCTGGCAACTCCTGCAGAAAGGCCAGCAGAACCCCACTCACACCGGGCTACCCACAAAGCTGTGGCCCCTCACTCCCTCCCACCAGCACAGCCCTGAGACTGCTGACGGGGCAGAGAATATGGAGTCAGGCACAGCTTCAGGGGCTATTGCTGCCTGGAGCTCTGTTTATATTGACCTCAAAGGGGCACACCTGGGGAGGGTGGGCCGGCAGGGTAAGGCTGCCCAGGTCAGCTAATCCACAACCCTCAGGGAATCACATTGTTGAAAATGGACCCCGCTAAGGCAGAAGAGAAGCCAAGGGAAGAAAGGACACAATGCCATTTGCAGCACCGTAGATGAGTCTAGAAGTACTCATGTGACTGGTAGTAAGTCAGAAAGTGAAAGACCCATATCCTATCATATCACTTATAGGTGTTACCTAAAAATGGATACCAGGGCAGATATTTCCACGGAGAAGGGCAATCACAGATTCATTAAACAAATTTATGGTTCACCAAAGGAAAGGTGTGAGGATTGGTTTCATTACGATATTGGGGTTAACAGACATATACAAACACAGGTGACATATATAATCACCAAAGACCTACAGAATACCAAGAGAGGACTACTCAACATTCTGTCATAACGTACATGGGAAAAGGATCCCAGGAAGAACAGACATCTGTATATGTGTAAAAGAACCACATCTTCCACACCTACAACAAGCCAAACATTGCAATCAAACTTGCTGTAATAAAAAATAAAAACTTAACTTAAAAACACGAACAAGAAGTAGTGAGACAAACGTGAGGGGCTTTCTCCTGGCACATTCCATTCTAAAGTCCAATCTAGAACACCACTTCCACTGAGGCTCTCTTGCCCTAGTAACCAGATTTGGTAAGGGTGAACTGCTGCCACCTTGTGGCCGTTTCACACAACAGCAGCTTTAATCCCAACGCTAATGGTCAGTTGATATTCAAAATCATTGCAGGCCTCTAAATGACACCTGCCCTGAAAACAAATCCTGGTGTCACATATCGACCAAAAAATTCAAAGGACGTCCATATTTCAAAACGACCGTTTCAAAAGGCATATTTTACGCACATTAGTGTTCTGCTTCTTTTCCTTTCTTTCCTTTTTTGTTAAAAAACACGGGAATGGAAAAAGGCATCCCTCAGAATGGGCGAAAATCGTTGCAGACAAATCAATGGACAGAGGTTTAATCTCCAATATATATAAACAGCTCATGCAGCTTAATATTAAAAAAACAAACAACCCAAAAAAAATGGGCAGAAGATCTAAAGAGACGTTTCTTCAAAGGAGACACAGAGATGGCCAAGACGCACATGAAAAGCTGCTCAACAGCACTAATTATTAGAGAAATGCAAATCAAAACTACAATGAGGTATCACCTCACACCTGTTAGAATCGGCATCATCAGAAAATCTACAAACAACCAATTCTGGGGAGGGTGTGGACAAAAGGAGCCCTCTTCCAATATTGCTGGGAATGTAAATTGATACAGTCACTATGGAGAACAGTATGGAGTTTCCTTAAAAAAACTAGAAATAGAATTACCATCTGATCCAGCAATCCCACTTCTGGGCATATACCCAGAGAAAACCGTAAATCAAAAAGGCACATTCACCACAATGTTCGTTGCAGCACTATTTACAATAGCCAGGTAATGGAAGCAACCTAAATGCCCACAGACAGATGAATGGATAAAGATGTGGTACATATATAAAATGGAATATTACTCGGCCATAAAAAGGAATGAAACTGGGTCATTTGTAGAGACATCGATGGATCGAGAGACTGTCATACAGAATGAAGTAAGTCTGAAAGAGGAAAACAAATATTGTATATTAATGCATATATGTGGAGCCTAAAAATGGTACAGATGAACTGGTTTGCAGGGAAGAAATAGAGACACAGACGTAGAGAACAAACGTATGGACACAAAGTGTGGGAAGCCATGGGGTGGTGGTGGTGGGATGAGTTGGGAGATTGGGATTGACCTGTATACATGTATATGCATAAAATACATAACTAATAATAACCTGCTGTATAAAAACATAAATAAAACTAAATTTCAAAATTTTAAAAAATAAAATTTAAAAATAAAACAGAAAAAAGTTCTTCCCGTCACACAGATGTATTTATAGGAATGAATGATTTCCATGCTTATATCTATAAATACATAAAAGAGGAATAAAATCTAACTTGAAATATAAAAGAAAAAAAAATCCTGAACCCACGAGTTATACAGGGGTAAACCCTATCAGGGCACTTGCTCCAGTGGTAAACAATTCTGAAATTGGTCAGAGGTGGGGAATCATCTCCCAAACAGCCAGCAACCCACCCCCCACGCAAGGAGCGTCCTCATTGCAAAGCTGGGGGACCGTGCCGAGTCATCTGTGAGTAAACGTGAGCTGAGCCCCAGGCCAGCTGCTGCTGAACTGTTCCCACCCTTTCCAGGTAAAACACCTGAATATGTACAAGGGCTTGAAAGCCTAGAGGAAGGACCGTGGAGCCACACCAGCGACAGCACGCAGGCCAACTTGGTGCCTGCAGGCCAGCCAGGTTGGTCCTGGCCCCGGGCGCTCTTCCAGAAGCTTTCCATTGCCCTGCCTGAGATACCCCTCCTGTCCCGGCCCCCACTGCTTTTTTCCTTCCTCACCTCTGTCCGGAGAGAAATTCCAGCGGAAGGTATGGGTGACACATCCTCTTCTTTACAGGCGGCAGCCTGGCAACTCCTGCAGAAAGGCCAGCAGAACCCCACTCACACCGGGCCACCCACAAAGCTGTGGCCCCTCACTCCCTCCCACCAGCACAGCCCCGAGACTGCTGACGGGGCAGAGAATATGGAGTCAGGCACAGCTTCAGGGGCTATTGCTGCCTGGAGCTCTGTTTATATTGACCTCAACGAGGCACACCTGGGGAGGGCGGGCCGGCAGGGTAAGGCTGCCCAGGTCAGCTAATCCACAACCCTCAGGGAATCACATTGTTGAAAATGGACCCCGCTAAGGCAGAAGAGAAGCCAAGGGAAAAAAGGACACAATAACATTTGCAGCACCGTAGATGAGTCTACAAGTAATCACGTGACTTGTAGTAAGTCAGAAAGTGAAAGACACATATCATATCATATCACCTATAGGTGTTACCTAAAAATGGATACCAGGGCAGATATTTCCACGGAGAAGGGCAATCACAGATTCATGAAACAAACTTATGGTTCACCAATGGAAAGGTGTGAGGATTGGTTTCATTACGATATCGGGGTTAACAGACATATACAAACACAGGTGACATACATAATCACCAAAGACCTACAGAATACCAAGAGAGGACTACTCAACATTCTGTCATAACGTACATGGGAAAAGAATCCCAGGAAGAACAGTCATCTGTATATGTGTAAAAGAACCACATCTTCCACACCTACAACAAGCCAAACATTGTAATCAAAGTTGCTGTAATAAAAAATAAAAAATTAAATTAAAAACACGAACAAGAAGTAGTGAGACAAACGTGAGCGGCTTTCTCCTGGTACATTCCATTCTAAACTCCAATCTAGAACACCACTTCCACTGAGGCTCTCTTGCCCTAGTAACCAGATTTGGTAAGGGTGAACTGCTGCCACCTTGTGGCCGTTTCACACAACAGCAGCTTTAATCCCAACGCTAATGGTCAGTTGATATTCAAAATCATTGCATGCCTGTAAATGACACCTGCCCTGAAAACAAATCCTGGGGTCACATATCGACCAAAAAATTCAAAGGACGTCCATATTTCAAAACGACCGTTTCAAAAGGCATATTTTACGCACATTAGTGTTCTGCTTCTTTTCCTTTCTTTCCTTTTTTGTTAAAAAAAACGGGAATGGAAAAAGGCATCCCTCAGGATGGGTGAAAATCGTTGCAAATGAATCAATGGACACAGGTTTAATCTCCAATATATATAAACAGCTCATGCAGCTTAATATTAAAAAAACAAACAACCCAAAAAAAATGGGCAGAAGATCTAAAGAGACGTTTCTTCAAAGGAGACACAGAGATGGCCAAGACGCACATGAAAAGCTGCTCAACAGCACTAATTATTAGAGAAATGCAAATCAAAACTACAATGAGGTATCACCTCACACCTGTTAGAATCGGCATCATCAGAAAATATACAAACAACCAATTCTGGGGAGGGTGTGGACAAAAGGAGCCCTCTTCCACTATTGGTGGGAATGTAAATTGATACAGTCACTATGGAGAACAGTATGGAGTTTCCTTTAAAAAATTAGAAATAGAATTACCATCTGATCCAGCAATCCCACTTCTGGGCATATACCCAGAGAAAACCATATTTCAAAAAGACACATTCAGCACAATGTTCGTTGCAGCACTATTTACAATAGCCAGGTAATGGAAGCAACCTAAATGCCCACAGACAGATGAGTGGATAAAGATGTGGTACATATATAAAATGGAATATTACTCGGCCATAAAAAGGAATGAAACTGGGTCATTTGTAGAGACATCGATGGATCGAGAGACTGTCATACAGAATGAAGTAAGTCAGAAAGAGGAAAACAAATATTGTATATTAATGCATATATGTGGAGCCTAAAAATGGTACAGATGAACTGGTTTGCAGGGAAGAAATAGAGACACAGACGTAGAGAACAAACGTATGGACACCAAGTGTGGGAAGCCATGGGGTGGTGGTGGTGGGATGAGTTGGGAGATTGGGATTGACCTGTATACATGTATATGCATAAAATACATAACTAATAATAACCTGCTGTATAAAAACATAAATGAAATTAAATTTCAAAATTTTAAAAAATAAAATTTAAAAATAAAACAATAAAAATTCTTCCCGTCACACAGATGTATTTATAGGAATGAATTATTTCCATGCTTATATTTATAAATACATAAAAGAGGAATAAAATCTAACTTGAACCATAAAAGAAAAAAAAATTGAACCCACGAATTATACAGAGGAAAACCCTATCATGGCACTTGCTCCAGCGGTAAACAATTCTGAAATTGGTCAGAGGTGGGGAACCATCTCCCAAACAGCCAGCCACCCACCCCCCACGCAAGGAGCATCCTCATTGCAAAGCTGGGGGACCGTGCCGAGGCATCTGTGAGTAAACGTGAGCTGAGCCCCAGGCCAGCTGCTGCTGAACTGTTCCCACCCTTTCCAGGTAAAACACCTGAATATGTACAAGGGCTTGAAAGCCTAGAGGAAGGACCGTGGAGCCACACCAGCGACAGCACGCAGGCCAACTTGGTGCCTGCAGGCCAGCCAGCCCACTGGTCCTGGACCCTGGCGCTCTTCCAGAAGCTTTCCATTGCCCTGCCTGAGATACCCCTCCTGTCCCGGCCCCCACTGCTTTTTTCCTTCCTCACCTCTGTCCGGAGAGAAATTCCAGCGGAAGGTATGGGTGACACATCCTCTTCTTTACAGGCGGCAGCCTGGCAACTCCTGCAGAAAGGCCAGCAGAACCCCACTCACACCGGGCCACCCACAAAGCTGTGGCCCCTCACTCCCTCCCACCAGCACAGCCCCGAGACTGCTGACGGGGCAGAGAATATGGAGTCAGGCACAGCTTCAGGGGCTATTGCTGCCTGGAGCTCTGTTTATATTGACCTCAACGAGGCACACCTGGGGAGGGCGGGCCGGCAGGGTAAGGCTGCCCAGGTCAGCTAATCCACAACCCTCAGGGAATCACATTGTTGAAAATGGACCCCGCTAAGTCAGAAGAGAAGCCAAGGGAAAAAAGGACACAATGCCATTTGCAGCACCGTAGATGAGTCTAGAAGTAATCACGTGACTTGTAGTAAGTCAGAAAGTGAAAGACACATATCATATCATATCACCTATAGGTGTTACCTAAAAATGGATACCAGGGCAGATATTTCCACGGAGAAGGGCAATCACAGATTCATGAAACACACTTATGGTTCACCAATGGAAAGGTGTGAGGATTGGTTTCATTACGATATCGGGGTTAACAGACATATACAAACACAGGTGACATATATAATCACCAAAGACCTACAGAATACCAAGAGAGGACTACTCAACATTCTGTCATAACGTACATGGGAAAAGAATCCCAGGAAGAACAGTCATCTGTATATGTGTAAAAGAACCACATCTTCCACACCTACATCAAGCCAAACATTGTAATCAAAGTTGCTGTAATAAAAAATAAAAAATTAAATTAAAAACACGAACAAGAAGTAGTGAGACAAACGTGAGCGGCTTTCTCCTGGTACATTCCATTCTAAACTCCAATCTAGAACACCACTTCCACTGAGGCTCTCTTGCCCTAGTAACCAGATTTGGTAAGGGTGAACTGCTGCCACCTTGTGGCCGTTTCACACAACAGCAGCTTTAATCCCAACGCTAATGGTCAGTTGATATTCAAAATCATTGCATGCCTGTAAATGACACCTGCCCTGAAAACAAATCCTGGGGTCACATATCGACCAAAAAATTCAAAGGACGTCCATATTTCAAAACGACCGTTTCAAAAGGCATATTTTACGCACATTAGTGTTCTGCTTCTTTTCCTTTCTTTCCTTTTTTGTTAAAAAAAACGGGAATGGAAAAAGGCATCCCTCAGGATGGGTGAAAATCGTTGCAAATGAATCAATGGACACAGGTTTAATCTCCAATATATATAAACAGCTCATGCAGCTTAATATTAAAAAAACAAACAACCCAAAAAAAATGGGCAGAAGATCTAAAGAGACGTTTCTTCAAAGGAGACACAGAGATGGCCAAGACGCACATGAAAAGCTGCTCAACAGCACTAATTATTAGAGAAATGCAAATCAAAACTACAATGAGGTATCACCTCACACCTGTTAGAATCGGCATCATCAGAAAATCTACAAACAACCAATTCTGGGGAGGGTGTGGACAAAAGGAGCCCTCTTCCACTATTGGTGGGAATGTAAATTGATACAGTCACTATGGAGAACAGTATGGAGTTTCCTTAAAAAAATTAGAAATAGAATTACCATCTGATCCAGCAATCCCACTTCTGGGCATATACCCAGAGAAAACCGTATTTCAAAAAGGCACATTCAGCACAATGTTCGTTGCAGCGCTATTTACAATAGCCAGGTAATGGAAGCAACCTAAATGCCCACAGACAGATGAGTGGATAAAGATGTGGTACATATATAAAATGGAATATTACTCGGCCATAAAAAGGAATGAAACTGGGTCATTTGTAGAGACATCGATGGATCGAGAGACTGTCATACAGAATGAAGTAAGTCAGAAAGAGGAAAACTAATATTGTATATTAATGCATATATGTGGAGCCTAAAAATGGTACAGATGAACTGGTTTGCAGGGAAGAAATAGAGACACAGACGTAGAGAACAAACATATGCACACCAAGTGTGGGAAGCCATGGGGTGGTGGTGGTGGGATGAGTTGGGAGATTGGGATTGCCCTGTATACATGTATATGCATAAAATACATAACTAATAATAACCTGCTGTATAAAAACATAAATGAAATTAAATTTCAAAATTTTAAAAAATAAAATTTAAAAATAAAACAATAAATATTCTTCCCGTCACACAGATGTATTTATAGGAATGAATTATTTCCATGCTTATATTTATAAATACATAAAAGAGGAATAAAATCTAACTTGAACCATAAAAGAAAAAAAAAATTGAACCCACGAGTTATACAGAGGAAAACCCTATCACGACACTTGCTCCAGCGGTAAACAATTCTGAAATTGGTCAGAGGTGGGGAACCATCTCCCATACAGCCAGCCACCCACCCCCCACGCAAGGAGCGTCCTCATTGCAAAGCCAGGGGACCGTGCCGAGGCATCTGTGAGTAAACGTGAGCTGAGCCCCAGGCCAGCTGCTGCTGAACTGTTCCCACCCTTTCCAGGTAAAACACCTGAATATGTACAAGGGCTTGAAAGCCTAGAGGAAGGACCGTGGAGCCACACCAGCGACAGCACGCAGGCCAACTTGGTGCCTGCAGGCCAGCCAGCCCACTGGTCCTGGACCCTGGCGCTCTTCCAGAAGCTTTCCATTGCCCTGCCTGAGATACCCCTCCTGTCCCGGCCCCCACTGCTTTTTTCCTTCCTCACCTCTGTCCGGAGAGAAATTCCAGCGGAAGGTATGGGTGACACATCCTCTTCTTTACAGGCTGCAGCCTGGCAACTCCTGCAGAAAGGCCAGCAGAACCCCAGTCACACCGGGCCACCCACAAAGCTGTGGCCCCTCACTCCCTCCCACCAGCACAGCCCCGAGACTGCTGACGGGGCAGAGAATATGGAGTCAGGCACAGCTTCAGGGGCTATTGCTGCCTGGAGCTCTGTTTATATTGACCTCAACGAGGCACACCTGGGGAGGGCGGGCCGGCAGGGTAAGGCTGCCCAGGTCAGCTAATCCACAACCCTCAGGGAATCACATTGTTGAAAATGGACCCCGCTAAGGCAGAAGAGAAGCCAAGGGAAAAAAGGACACAATGCCATTTGCAGCACCGTAGATGAGTCTAGAAGTAATCACGTGACTTGTAGTAAGTCAGAAAGTGAAAGACACATATCATATCATATCACTTATAGGTGTTACCTATAAATGGATACCAGGGCAGATATTTCCACGGAGAAGGGCAATCACAGATTCATTAAACAAACTTATGGTTCACCAATGGAAAGGTGTGAGGATTGGTTTCATTACGATACCGGGGTTAACAGACATATACAAACACAGGTGACATACATAATCACCAAAGACCTACAGAATACCAAGAGAGGACTACTCAACATTCTGTCATAACGTACATGGGAAAAGGATCCCAGGAAGAACAGTCATCTGTATATGTGTAAAAGAACCACATCTTCCACACCTACAACAAGCCAAACATTGTAATCAAACTTGCTGTAATAAAAAATAAAAAATTAAATTAAAAACACGAACAAGAAGTAGTGAGACCAACGTGAGCGGCTTTCTCCTGGTACATTCCATTCTAAACTCCAATCTAGAACACCACTTCCACTGAGGCTCTCTTGCCCTAGTAACCAGATTTGGTAAGGGTGAACTGCTGCCACCTTGTGGCCGTTTCACACAACAGCAGCTTTAATCCCAACGCTAATGGTCAGTTGATATTCAAAATCATTGCATGCCTGTAAATGACACCTGCCCTGAAAACAAATCCTGGGGTCACATATCGACCAAAAAATTCAAAGGACGTCCATATTTCAAAACGACCGTTTCAAAAGGCATATTTTACGCACATTAGTGTTCTGCTTCTTTTCCTTTCTTTCCTTTTTTGTTAAAAAAAACGGGAATGGAAAAATGCATCCCTCAGGATGGGTGAAAATCGTTGCAAATGAATCAATGGACACAGGTTTAATCTCCAATATATATAAACAGCTCATGCAGCTTAATATTAAAAAAACAAACAACCCAAAAAAAATGGGCAGAAGATCTAAAGAGACGTTTCTTCAAAGGAGACACAGAGATGGCCAAGACGCACATGAAAAGCTGCTCAACAGCACTAATTATTAGAGAAATGCAAATCAAAACTACAATGAGGTATCACCTCACACCTGTTAGAATCGGCATCATCAGAAAATATACAAACAACCAATTCTGGGGAGGGTGTGGACAAAAGGAGCCCTCTTCCACTATTGGTGGGAATGTAAATTGATACAGTCACTATGGAGAACAGTATGGAGTTTCCTTTAAAAAATTAGAAATAGAATTACCATCTGATCCAGCAATCCCACTTCTGGGCATATACCCAGAGAAAACCATATTTCAAAAAGACACATTCAGCACAATGTTCGTTGCAGCACTATTTACAATAGCCAGGTAATGGAAGCAACCTAAATGCCCACAGACAGATGAGTGGATAAAGATGTGGTACATATATAAAATGGAATATTACTCAGCCATAAAAAGGAATGAAACTGGGTCATTTGTAGAGACATCGATGGATCGAGAGACTGTCATACAGAATGAAGTAAGTCAGAAAGAGGAAAACAAATATTGTATATTAATGCATATATGTGGAGCCTAAAAATGGTACAGATGAACTGGTTTGCAGGGAAGAAATAGAGACACAGACGTAGAGAACAAACGTATGGACACCAAGTGTGGGAAGCCATGGGGTGGTGGTGGTGGGCTGAGTTGGGAGATTGGGATTGACCTGTATACATGTATATGCATAAAATACATAACTAATAATAACCAGCTGTATAAAATCATAAATGAAATTAAATTTCAAAATTTTAAAAAATAAAATTTAAAAATAAAACAATAAAAATTCTTCCCGTCACACAGATGTATTTATAGGAATGAATTATTTCCATGCTTATATTTATAAATACATAAAAGAGGAATAAAATCTAACTTGAACCATAAAAGAAAAAAAAATTGAACCCACGAGTTATACAGAGGAAAACCCTATCATGGCACTTGCTCCAGCGGTAAACAATTCTGAAATTGGTCAGAGGTGGGGAACCATCTCCCAAACAGCCAGCCAGCCACCCACCCCCCACGCAAGGAGCATCCTCATTGCAAAGCTGGGGGACCGTGCCGAGGCATCTGTGAGTAAACGTGAGCTGAGCCCCAGGCCAGCTGCTGCTGAACTGTTCCCACCCTTCCCAGGTAAAACACCTGAATATGTACAAGGGCTTGAAAGCCTAGAGGAAGGACCGTGGAGCCACACCAGCGACAGCACGCAGGCCAACTTGGTGCCTGCAGGCCAGCCAGCCCACTGGTCCTGGACCCTGGCGCTCTTCCAGAAGCTTTCCATTGCCCTGCCTGAGATACCCCTCCTGTCCCGGACCCCACTGCTTTTTTCCTTCCTCACCTCTGTCCGGAGAGAAATTCCAGCGGAAGGTATGGGTGACACAAGCTCTTCTTTACAGGCGGCAGCCTGGCAACTCCTGCAGAAAGGCCAGCAGAACCCCACTCACACCAGGCCACCCACAAAGCTGTGGCCCCTCACTCCCTCCCACCAGCACAGCCCCGAGACTGCTGACGGGGCAGAGAATATGGAGTCAGGCACAGCTTCAGGGGCTATTGCTGCCTGGAGCTCTGTTTATATTGACCTCAACGAGGCACACCTGGGGAGGGCGGGCCGGCAGGGTAAGGCTGCCCAGGTCAGCTAATCCACAACCCTCAGGGAATCACATTGTTGAAAATGGACCCCGCTAAGGCAGAAGAGAAGCCAAGGGAAAAAAGGACACAATAACATTTGCAGCACCGTAGATGAGTCTAGAAGTAATCACGTGACTTGTAGTAAGTCAGAAAGTGAAAGACACATATCATATCATATCACTTATAGGTGTTACCTAAAAATGGATACCAGGGCAGATATTTCCACGGAGAAGGGCAATCACAGATTCATGAAACAAACTTATGGTTCACCAATGGAAAGGTGTGAGGATTGGTTTCATTACGATATCGGGGTTAACAGACATATACAAACACAGGTGACATATATAATCACCAAAGACCTACAGAATACCAAGAGAGGACTACTCAACATTCTGTCATAACGTACATGGGAAAAGGATCCCAGGAAGAACAGTCATCTGTATATGTGTAAAAGAACCACATCTTCCACACCTACAACAAGCCAAACATTGTAATCAAACTTGCTGTAATAAAAAATAAAAAATTAAATTAAAAACACGAACAAGAAGTAGTGAGACCAACGTGAGCGGCTTTCTCCTGGTACATTCCATTCTAAACTCCAATCTAGAACACCACTTCCACTGAGGCTCTCTTGCCCTAGTAACCAGATTTGGTAAGGGTGAACTGCTGCCACCTTGTGGCCGTTTCACACAACAGCAGCTTTAATCCCAACGCTAATGGTCAGTTGATATTCAAAATCATTGCATGCCTGTAAATGACACCTGCCCTGAAAACAAATCCTGGGGTCACATATCGACCAAAAAATTCAAAGGACGTCCATATTTCAAAACGACCGTTTCAAAAGGCATATTTTACGCACATTAGTGTTCTGCTTCTTTTCCTTTCTTTCCTTTTTTGTTAAAAAAAACGGGAATGGAAAAAGGCATCCCTCAGGATGGGTGAAAATCGTTGCAAATGAATCAATGGACACAGGTTTAATCTCCAATATATACAAACAGCTCATGCAGCTTAATATTAAAAAAAACAAACAACCCAAAAAAAATGGGCAGAAGATCTAAAGAGACGTTTCTTCAAAGGAGACACAGAGATGGCCAAGACGCACATGAAAAGCGGCTCAACAGCACTAATTATTAGAGAAATGCAAATCAAAACTACAATGAGGTATCACCTCACACCTGTTAGAATCGGCATCATCAGAAAATATACAAACAACCAATTCTGGGGAGGGTGTGGACAAAAGGAGCCCTCTTCCACTATTGGTGGGAATGTAAATTGATACAGTCACTATGGAGAACAGTATGGAGTTTCCTTAAAAAAACTAGAAATAGAATTACCATCTGATCCAGCAATCCCACTTCTGGGCATATACCCAGAGAAAACCGTATTTCAAAAAGGCACATTCACCACAATGTTCATTGCAGCACTATTTACAATAGCCAGGTAATGGAAGCAACCTAAATGCCCACAGACAGATGAATGGATAAAGATGTGGTACATATATGAAATGGAATATTACTCGGCCATAAAAAGGAATGAAACTGGGTCATTTGTAGAGACATCGATGGATCGAGAGACTGTCATACAGAATGAAGTAAGTCAGAAAGAGGAAAACAAATATTGTATATTAATGCATATATGTGGAGCCTATAAATGGTACAGATGAACTGGTTTGCAGGGAAGAAATAGAGACACAGAGGTAGAGAACAAACGTATGGACACCAAGTGTGGGAAGCCATGGGGTGGTGGTGGTGGGATGAGTTGGGAGATTGGGATTGACCTGTATATATGTATATGCATAAAATACATAACTAATAATTACCTGCTGTATAAAAACATAAATAAAATTAAATTTCAAAATTTTAAAAAATAAAATTTAAAAATAAAACAGAAAAAAGTTCTTCCCGTCACACAGATGTATTTATAGGAATGAATTATTTCCATGCTTATATCTATAAATACATAAAAGAGGAATAAAAACCAACTTGAACCATAAAAGAAAAAGAAAAACCTGAACCCACGAGTTATACAGAGGAAAACCCTATCAGGGCACTTGCTCCAGCGGTCAACAATTCTGAATTTGGTCAGAGGTGGGGAACCATCTCCCATACAGCCAGCAACCCACACCCCACGCAATGAACGTCCCCACTGCAAAGCCAGGGGACCGTGCCGAGGCTTCTGTGAGTAAACGCGAGCTGAGCCCCAGGCCAGCTGCTGCTGAACTGTTCCCATCCTTCCCAGGTAAAACACCTGAATATGTACAAGGACTTGAAAGCCTATAGGAAAGGCCGTGGAGCCACACCAGCGACATCACGCAGGCCAACTTGGTGCCTGCAGGCCAGCCAGGGTGATCCTGGCCCCGGGCGCTCTTCCGGAGCTTTCCATTGCCCTGCCTGAGATACCCCTCCTGTCCCGGCCCCCACTGCGTTTTTCCTTCCTCACCTCTGTCCGGAGAGAAATTCCAGTGGAAGTTATGCGTGACACATCCTCTTCTTTACAGGTGGCAGCCTGGCAACTCCTGCAGAAAGGCCAGCAGAGCCCCACTCAGACCGGGCCACCCTCAAAGCTGTGGCCCATCACTCCCTCCCACCAGCACAGCCCCGAGACTGCTGACGGGGCAGAGAATATGGAGTCAGGCACAGCTTCAGGGTCTATTGCTGCCTGGAGCGCTGTTTATATTGACCTCAACGAGGCACACCTGGGGAGGGCGGGCCGGCAGGGTAAGGCTGCCCAGGTCAGCGAATCCACAACCCTCAGGGAATCACATTGTTGAAAATGGACCTCGCTAAGGCAGAATAGAAGCCAAGGAAAAAAAGGACACAATGCCATTTGCAGCCCCATAGATGAGTCTAGAGGTAATCACATGACTTGTAGTAAGTCAGAAATTGAAAGACACATATCGTATCATATCACTTATAGGTGTTACCTATAAATGGATACCAGGGCAGATATTTCCACGGAGAAGGGCAATCAGATTCATTAAACAAACTTATGGTTCACCAATGGAAAGGTGTGAGGATAGGTTTCATTACGATATCGGGGTTAACAGACATATACAAACACAGGTGACATATATAATCACCAAAGACCTACAGAATACCAAGAGAGGACTACTCAACATTCTGTCGTAACGTACATGGGAAAAGGATCCCATGAAGAACAGACATCTGTATATGTGTAAAAGAACCACATCTTCCACACCTACAACAAGCCAAACATTGTAATCAAACTTGCTGTAATGAAAAATAAAAAATTAAATTAAAAACACCCAGAAGAATTAGTGAGACAAACTTGAGGGGCTTTCTCCTGGCACATTCCATTCTAAATTGCAATCTAAAACACCACTTCCACTGAGGCTCTGTTGCCCTAGTAACCAGATTTGGTAAGGGTGAACTGCTGCCACCTTGTGGCCGTTTCACACAACAGCAGCTTTAATCCCAGCGCTAATGGTCAGTTGATATTCAAAATCATTGCAGGCCTGTAAATGACACCTGCCCTGAAAACAAATCCTGGGGTCACATATCGACCAAAAAATTCAAAGGACGTCCATATTTCAAAACGACCGTTTCAAAAGGCATATTTTACGCACATTAGTGTTCTGCTTCTTTTCCTTTCTTTCCTTTTTGTTAAAAAAACGGGAATGGAAAAAGGCATCCCTCAGAATGGGCGAAAATCGTTGCAAACGAATCAATGGACAGAGGTTTAATCGCCAATATATATAAACAGCTCATGCAGCTTAATATTAAAAAAACAAACAACCCAATACGAAAATGGGCAGAAGATCTAAAGAGACGTTTCTTCAAAGAAGACACAGAGATGGCCAAGACGCACATGAAAAGCTGCTCAACAGCACTAATTATTAGAGAAATGCAAATAAAAACTACAATGAGGTATCACCTCACACCTGTTAGATTCGGCATCATCAATAAATCTACAAACAACGAATCCTGGGCAGGGTGTGGACAAAAGGAGCCCTCTTTCACTACTGGTGGGAATGTAAATTGATACAGTCACTATGGAGAACAGTATGGAGTTTCCTTAAAAAAATTAGAAACAGAATTAGCATCTGATCCAGCAATCCCACTTCTGGGCATGTACCCAGTGAAAACCGTAAATCAAAAAGGCACATTGACCACAATATTCATTGCAGCACTATTTACAATAGCCAGGTAATGTAAGCAACATAAATGCCCACAGACAGATGAATGGATAAAGATGTTGTACCTATATAAAATGGAATATTACTCAGCCATAAAAAGGAATGAAACAGGGTCTTTTGTAAATACATCGATGGATCTAGAGACTGTCATACAGAATGAAGTAAGTCAGAAAGAGGAAAACAAATATTGTATATTAATGCATATATGTGGAACCTAAAAAATGGTACAGATGAACTGGTTTGCAGGGAAGAAATAGAGACACAGAGGTAGAGAACAAACGTATGGACACCAAGTGTGGGAAGCCATGGGTTGGTGGTGGTGGGATGAGTTGGGAGATTGGGATTGACCTGTATACATGTATATGCATAAAATACATAACTAATAATTACCTGCTGTATAAAAAAATGAATAAAATTAAATTTCAAAATTTTAAAAAATAAAATTTAAAAATAAAACAAAAAAGTTCTTCCCGTCACACAGATGTATTTACAGGAATGAATTATTTCCATGCTTATATCTATAAATACATAAAAGAGGAAGAAAATCTAACTTGAACCATAAAAGAAAAAAAAAAACCTGAACCCACGAGTTATACAGAGGAAAACCCTATCAGGGCACTTGCTCCAGCAGTAAACAATTCTGAAATTGGTCAGAGGTGGGGAACCATCTCCCATACAGCCAGGAACCCACCCCCAACGCAAGGAGCATCCTCATTGCAAAGCTGGGGCACAATGCCGAGGCATCTGTGAGTAAACGTGAGCTGAGCCCCAGGCCAGCTGCTGCTGAACTGTTCCCACCCTTCCCAGGTAAAACACCTGAATATGTACAAGGGCTTGAAAGCCTAGAGGAAGGGCCGTGGAGCCACACCAGCGAAAGCACGCAGGCCAACTTGTTGCCTGCAGGCCAGTCAGGGTGGTCCTGGCCCCGGGCGCTCTTCCGGAAGCTTTCCATTGCGCTGCCTGAGATACCCGTCCTGTCCCGGCCCCCACTGCTTTTTTCCTTCCTCACCTCTGTCCGGAGAGAAATTCCAGCGGAACATATGGGTGACACAACCTCTTCTTTACAGGCGGCAGCCTGGCAACTCCTGCAGAAAGACCAGCAGAACCCCACTCACACCGGGCCACCCACAAAGCTGTGGCCCCTCACTCCCTCCCAACAGCACAGCCCCGAGACTGCTGACGGGGCAGAGAATATGGAGTCAGGCACAGCTTCAGGGGCTATTGCTGCCTGGAGCGCTGTTTATATTGACCTCAACGAGGCACACCTGGGGAGGGCGGGCCGGCAGGGTAAGGCTGCCCAGGTCAGCTAATCCACAACCCTCAGGGAATCACATTGTTGAAAATGGACCCCACTAAGGCAGAAGAGAAGCCAAGGGAAAAAAGGACACAATGCCATTTGCAGCACCATAGATGAGTCTAGAGGTAATCACTTGACTTGTAGTAAGTCAGAAAGTGATAGACACATATCGTATCATATCACTTATAGGTGTTACCTATAAATGGATACCAGGGCAGATATTTCCATGGAGAAGGGCAATCACAGATTCATTAAACAAACTTATGGTTCACCAATGGAAAGGTGTGAGGATTGGTTTCATTACGATATCGGGGTTAACAGACATATACAAACACAGGTGACATATATAATCACCAAAGACCTACAGAATACCAAGAGAGGACTACTCAACATTCTGTCATAACGTACATGGGAAAAGGATCCCAGGAAGGACAGTCATCTGCATATGTGTAAAACAACCACATCTTCCACACCTACAACAAGCCAAACATTGTAATCAAACTTGCTGTAATAAAAAATAAAAAATTAAATTAAAAACACGAACAAGAAGTAGTGAGACAAACGTGAGGGGCTTTCTCCTGGCACATTCCATTCTAAACTCCAATCTAGATCACCACTTCCACTGAGGCTCTCTTGCCCTAGTAACCAGATTTGGTAAGGGTGAACTGCTGCCACCTTGTGGCCGTTTCACACAACAGCAGCTTTAATCCCAACGCTAATGGTCAGTTGACATTCAAAATCATTGCAGGCCTGTAAATGACACCTGCCCTGAAAACAATCCTGGGTCACATATCGATCAAAAAATTCAACAGACGTCCATATTTCAAAACGACCATTTCAAAAGGCATATTTTACGCACATTAGTGTTCTGCTTCTTTTCCTTTCTTTCCTTTTTTGTTAAAAAACACGGGAATGGAAAAAGGCATCCCTCAGAATGGGCGAAAATCGTTGCAGACGAATCAATGGACAGAGGTTTAATCTCCAATATATATAAACAGCTCATGCAGCTTAATATTAAAAAAACAAACAACCCAAAAAAAATGGGAGGAAGATCTAAAGAGACGTTTCTTCAAAGGAGACACAGAGATGGCCAAGACGCACATGAAAAGCTGCTCAACAGCACTAATTATTAGAGAAATGCAAATCAAAACTACAATGAGGTATCACCTCACACCTGTTACAATCGGCATCATCAGAAAATATACAAACAACAAATTCGGGGGAGGGTGTGGACAAAAGGAGCCCTCTTCCAGTATTGGTGGGAATGTAAATTGATACAGTCACTATGGAGAACAGTATGGAGTTTCCTTAAAAAAACTAGAAATAGAATTACCATCTGATCCAGCAATCCCACTTCTGGGCATATACCCAGAGAAAACCGTAAATCAAAAAGGCACATTCACCACAATGTTCATTGCAGCACTATTTACAATAGCCAGGTAATGGAAGCAACCTAAATGCCCACAGACAGATGAATGGATAAAGATGTGGTACATATATGAAATGGAATATTACTCGGCCATAAAAAGGAATGAAACTGGGTCATTTGTAGAGACATCGATGGATCGAGAGACTGTCATACAGAATGAAGTAAGTCAGAAAGAGGAAAACAAATATTGTATATTAATGCATATATGTGGAGCCTATAAATGGTACAGATGAACTGGTTTGCAGGGAAGAAATAGAGACACAGAGGTAGAGAACAAACGTATGGACACCAAGTGTGGGAAGCCATGGGGTGGTGGTGGTGGGATGAGTTGGGAGATTGGGATTGACCTGTATATATGTATATGCATAAAATACATAACTAATAATTACCTGCTGTATAAAAACATAAATAAAATTAAATTTCAAAATTTTAAAAAATAAAATTTAAAAATAAAACAGAAAAAAGTTCTTCCCGTCACACAGATGTATTTATAGGAATGAATTATTTCCATGCTTATATCTATAAATACATAAAAGAGGAATAAAAACCAACTTGAACCATAAAAGAAAAAGAAAAACCTGAACCCACGAGTTATACAGAGGAAAACCCTATCACGGCACTTGCTCCAGCGGTAAATAATTCTGAAATTGGTCAGAGGTGGGGAACCATCTCCCATACAGCCAGCAACCCAACCCCCATGCAAGGAGCGTCCTCATTGCAAAGCTGGGGGACCGTGCCGAGGCATCTGTGAGTAAACGTGAGCTGAGCCCCAGGCCAGCTGCTGCTGAACTGTTCCCACCCTTTCCAGGTAAAACACCTGAATATGTACAAGGGCTTGAAAGCCTAGAGGAAGGACCGTGGAGCCACACCAGCGACAGCACGCAGGCCAACTTGGTGCCTGCAGGCCAGCCAGCCCACTGGTCCTGGACCCTGGCGCTCTTCCAGTAGCTTTCCATTGCCCTGCCTGAGATACCCCTCCTGTCCCGGCCCCCACTGCTTTTTTCCTTCCTCACCTCTGTCCGGAGAGAAATTCCAGCGGAAGGTATGGGTGACACATCCTCTTCTTTACAGGCTGCAGCCTGGCAACTCCTGCAGAAAGGCCAGCAGAAACCCAGTCACACCGGGCCACCCACAAAGCTGTGGCCCCTCACTCCCTCCCACCAGCACAGCCCCGAGACTGCTGACGGGGCAGAGAATATGGAGTCAGGCACAGCTTCAGGGGCTATTGCTGCCTGGAGCTCTGTTTATATTGACCTCAACGAGGCACACCTGGGGAGGGCGGGCCGGCAGGGTAAGGCTGCCCAGGTCAGCTAATCCACAACCCTCAGGGAATCACATTGTTGAAAATGGACCCCGCTAAGGCAGAAGAGAAGCCAAGGGAAAAAAGGACACAATGCCATTTGCAGCACCGTAGATGAGTCTAGAAGTAATCACGTGACTTGTAGTAAGTCAGAAAGTGAAAGACACATATCATATCATATCACTTATAGGTGTTACCTATAAATGGATACCAGGGCAGATATTTCCACGGAGAAGGGCAATCACAGATTCATTAAACAAACTTATGGTTCACCAATGGAAAGGTGTGAGGATTGGTTTCATTACGATACCGGGGTTAACAGACATATACAAACACAGGTGACATACATAATCACCAAAGACCTACAGAATACCAAGAGAGGACTACTCAACATTCTGTCATAACGTACATGGGAAAAGGATCCCAGGAAGAACAGTCATCTGTATATGTGTAAAAGAACCACATCTTCCACACCTACAACAAGCCAAACATTGTAATCAAACTTGCTGTAATAAAAAATAAAAAATTAAATTAAAAACACGAACAAGAAGTAGTGAGACCAACGTGAGCGGCTTTCTCCTGGTACATTCCATTCTAAACTCCAATCTAGAACACCACTTCCACTGAGGCTCTCTTGCCCTAGTAACCAGATTTGGTAAGGGTGAACTGCTGCCACCTTGTGGCCGTTTCACACAACAGCAGCTTTAATCCCAACGCTAATGGTCAGTTGATATTCAAAATCATTGCATGCCTGTAAATGACACCTGCCCTGAAAACAAATCCTGGGGTCACATATCGACCAAAAAATTCAAAGGACGTCCATATTTCAAAACGACCGTTTCAAAAGGCATATTTTACGCACATTAGTGTTCTGCTTCTTTTCCTTTCTTTCCTTTTTTGTTAAAAAAAACGGGAATGGAAAAAGGCATCCCTCAGGATGGGTGAAAATCGTTGCAAATGAATCAATGGACACAGGTTTAATCTCCAATATATATAAACAGCTCATGCAGCTTAATATTAAAAAAACAAACAACCCAAAAAAAATGGGCAGAAGATCTAAAGAGACGTTTCTTCAAAGGAGACACAGAGATGGCCAAGACGCACATGAAAAGCTGCTCAACAGCACTAATTATTAGAGAAATGCAAATCAAAACTACAATGAGGTATCACCTCACACCTGTTAGAATCGGCATCATCAGAAAATATACAAACAACCAATTCTGGGGAGGGTGTGGACAAAAGGAGCCCTCTTCCACTATTGGTGGGAATGTAAATTGATACAGTCACTATGGAGAACAGTATGGAGTTTCCTTTAAAAAATTAGAAATAGAATTACCATCTGATCCAGCAATCCCACTTCTGGGCATATACCCAGAGAAAACCATATTTCAAAAAGACACATTCAGCACAATGTTCGTTGCAGCACTATTTACAATAGCCAGGTAATGGAAGCAACCTAAATGCCCACAGACAGATGAGTGGATAAAGATGTGGTACATATATAAAATGGAATATTACTCAGCCATAAAAAGGAATGAAACTGGGTCATTTGTAGAGACATCGATGGATCGAGAGACTGTCATACAGAATGAAGTAAGTCAGAAAGAGGAAAACAAATATTGTATATTAATGCATATATGTGGAGCCTAAAAATGGTACAGATGAACTGGTTTGCAGGGAAGAAATAGAGACACAGACGTAGAGAACAAACGTATGGACACCAAGTGTGGGAAGCCATGGGGTGGTGGTGGTGGGATGAGTTGGGAGATTGGGATTGACCTGTATACATGTATATGCATAAAATACATAACTAATAATAACCAGCTGTATAAAAACATAAATGAAATTAAATTTCAAAATTTTAAAAAATAAAATTTAAAAATAAAACAATAAAAATTCTTCCCGTCACACAGATGTATTTATAGGAATGAATTATTTCCATGCTTATATTTATAAATACATAAAAGAGGAATAAAATCTAACTTGAACCATAAAAGAAAAAAAAATTGAACCCACGAGTTATACAGAGGAAAACCCTATCATGGCACTTGCTCCAGCGGTAAACAATTCTGAAATTGGTCAGAGGTGGGGAACCATCTCCCAAACAGCCAGCCAGCCACCCACCCCCCACGCAAGGAGCATCCTCATTGCAAAGCTGGGGGACCGTGCCGAGGCATCTGTGAGTAAACGTGAGCTGAGCCCCAGGCCAGCTGCTGCTGAACTGTTCCCACCCTTCCCAGGTAAAACACCTGAATATGTACAAGGGCTTGAAAGCCTAGAGGAAGGACCGTGGAGCCACACCAGCGACAGCACGCAGGCCAACTTGGTGCCTGCAGGCCAGCCAGCCCACTGGTCCTGGACCCTGGCGCTCTTCCAGAAGCTTTCCATTGCCCTGCCTGAGATACCCCTCCTGTCCCGGACCCCACTGCTTTTTTCCTTCCTCACCTCTGTCCGGAGAGAAATTCCAGCGGAAGGTATGGGTGACACAAGCTCTTCTTTACAGGCGGCAGCCTGGCAACTCCTGCAGAAAGGCCAGCAGAACCCCACTCACACCGGGCCACCCACAAAGCTGTGGCCCCTCACTCCCTCCCACCAGCACAGCCCCGAGACTGCTGACGGGGCAGAGAATATGGAGTCAGGCACAGCTTCAGGGGCTATTGCTGCCTGGAGCTCTGTTTATATTGACCTCAACGAGGCACACCTGGGGAGGGCGGGCCGGCAGGGTAAGGCTGCCCAGGTCAGCTAATCCACAACCCTCAGGGAATCACATTGTTGAAAATGGACCCCGCTAAGGCAGAAGAGAAGCCAAGGGAAAAAAGGACACAATAACATTTGCAGCACCGTAGATGAGTCTAGAAGTAATCACGTGACTTGTAGTAAGTCAGAAAGTGAAAGACACATATCATATCATATCACTTATAGGTGTTACCTAAAAATGGATACCAGGGCAGATATTTCCACGGAGAAGGGCAATCACAGATTCATGAAACAAACTTATGGTTCACCAATGGAAAGGTGTGAGGATTGGTTTCATTACGATATCGGGGTTAACAGACATATACAAACACAGGTGACATATATAATCACCAAAGACCTACAGAATACCAAGAGAGGACTACTCAACATTCTGTCATAACGTACATGGGAAAAGGATCCCAGGAAGAACAGTCATCTGTATATGTGTAAAAGAACCACATCTTCCACACCTACAACAAGCCAAACATTGTAATCAAACTTGCTGTAATAAAAAATAAAAAATTAAATTAAAAACACGAACAAGAAGTAGTGAGACCAACGTGAGCGGCTTTCTCCTGGTACATTCCATTCTAAACTCCAATCTAGAACACCACTTCCACTGAGGCTCTCTTGCCCTAGTAACCAGATTTGGTAAGGGTGAACTGCTGCCACCTTGTGGCCGTTTCACACAACAGCAGCTTTAATCCCAACGCTAATGGTCAGTTGATATTCAAAATCATTGCATGCCTGTAAATGACACCTGCCCTGAAAACAAATCCTGGGGTCACATATCGACCAAAAAATTCAAAGGACGTCCATATTTCAAAACGACCGTTTCAAAAGGCATATTTTACGCACATTAGTGTTCTGCTTCTTTTCCTTTCTTTCCTTTTTTGTTAAAAAAAACGGGAATGGAAAAAGGCATCCCTCAGGATGGGTGAAAATCGTTGCAAATGAATCAATGGACACAGGTTTAATCTCCAATATATACAAACAGCTCATGCAGCTTAATATTAAAAAAAACAAACAACCCAAAAAAAATGGGCAGAAGATCTAAAGAGACGTTTCTTCAAAGGAGACACAGAGATGGCCAAGACGCACATGAAAAGCGGCTCAACAGCACTAATTATTAGAGAAATGCAAATCAAAACTACAATGAGGTATCACCTCACACCTGTTAGAATCGGCATCATCAGAAAATATACAAACAACCAATTCTGGGGAGGGTGTGGACAAAAGGAGCCCTCTTCCACTATTGGTGGGAATGTAAATTGATACAGTCACTATGGAGAACAGTATGGAGTTTCCTTAAAAAAACTAGAAATAGAATTACCATCTGATCCAGCAATCCCACTTCTGGGCATATACCCAGAGAAAACCGTATTTCAAAAAGGCACATTCACCACAATGTTCATTGCAGCACTATTTACAATAGCCAGGTAATGGAAGCAACCTAAATGCCCACAGACAGATGAATGGATAAAGATGTGGTACATATATGAAATGGAATATTACTCGGCCATAAAAAGGAATGAAACTGGGTCATTTGTAGAGACATCGATGGATCGAGAGACTGTCATACAGAATGAAGTAAGTCAGAAAGAGGAAAACAAATATTGTATATTAATGCATATATGTGGAGCCTATAAATGGTACAGATGAACTGGTTTGCAGGGAAGAAATAGAGACACAGAGGTAGAGAACAAACGTATGGACACCAAGTGTGGGAAGCCATGGGGTGGTGGTGGTGGGATGAGTTGGGAGATTGGGATTGACCTGTATATATGTATATGCATAAAATACATAACTAATAATTACCTGCTGTATAAAAACATAAATAAAATTAAATTTCAAAATTTTAAAAAATAAAATTTAAAAATAAAACAGAAAAAAGTTCTTCCCGTCACACAGATGTATTTATAGGAATGAATTATTTCCATGCTTATATCTATAAATACATAAAAGAGGAATAAAAACCAACTTGAACCATAAAAGAAAAAGAAAAACCTGAACCCACGAGTTATACAGAGGAAAACCCTATCAGGGCACTTGCTCCAGCGGTCAACAATTCTGAATTTGGTCAGAGGTGGGGAACCATCTCCCATACAGCCAGCAACCCACACCCCACGCAATGAACGTCCCCACTGCAAAGCCAGGGGACCGTGCCGAGGCTTCTGTGAGTAAACGCGAGCTGAGCCCCAGGCCAGCTGCTGCTGAACTGTTCCCATCCTTCCCAGGTAAAACACCTGAATATGTACAAGGACTTGAAAGCCTATAGGAAAGGCCGTGGAGCCACACCAGCGACATCACGCAGGCCAACTTGGTGCCTGCAGGCCAGCCAGGGTGATCCTGGCCCCGGGCGCTCTTCCGGAGCTTTCCATTGCCCTGCCTGAGATACCCCTCCTGTCCCGGCCCCCACTGCGTTTTTCCTTCCTCACCTCTGTCCGGAGAGAAATTCCAGTGGAAGGTATGCGTGACACATCCTCTTCTTTACAGGTGGCAGCCTGGCAACTCCTGCAGAAAGGCCAGCAGAGCCCCACTCAGACCGGGCCACCCACAAAGCTGTGGCCCATCACTCCCTCCCACCAGCACAGCCCCGAGACTGCTGACGGGGCAGAGAATATGGAGTCAGGCACAGCTTCAGGGGCTATTGCTGCCTGGAGCGCTGTTTATATTGACCTCAACGAGGCACACCTGGGGAGGGCGGGCCGGCAGGGTAAGGCTGCCCAGGTCAGCGAATCCACAACCCTCAGGGAATCACATTGTTGAAAATGGACCTCGCTAAGGCAGAATAGAAGCCAAGGAAAAAAAGGACACAATGCCATTTGCAGCCCCATAGATGAGTCTAGAGGTAATCACGTGACTTGTAGTAAGTCAGAAAGTGAAAGACACATATTGTATCATATCACTTATAGGTGTTACCTATAAATGGATACCAGGGCAGATATTTCCACGGAGAAGGGCAATCACAGATTCATTAAACAAACTTATGGTTCACCAATGGAAAGGTGTGAGGATAGGTTTCATTACGATATCGGGGTTAACAGACATATACAAACACAGGTGACATATATAATCACCAAAGACCTACAGAATACCAAGAGAGGACTACTCAACATTCTGTCATAACGTACATGGGAAAAGGATCCCAGGAACAACAGACATCTGTATATGTGTAAAAGAACCACATCTTCCACACCTACAACAAGCCAAACATTGTAATCAAACTTGCTGTAATGAAAAATAAAAAATTAAATTAAGAACACCAAGAAGAAGTAGTGAGACAAACTTGAGGGGCTTTCTCCTGGCACATTCCATTCTAAATTGCAATCTAAAACACCACTTCCACTGAGGCTCTGTTGCCCTAGTAACCAGATTTGGTAAGGGTGAACTGCTGCCACCTTGTGGCCGTTTCACACAACAGCAGCTTTAATCCCAGCGCTAATGGTCAGTTGATATTCAAAATCATTGCAGGCCTGTAAATGACACCTGCCCTGAAAACAAATCCTGGGGTCACATATCGACCAAAAAATTCAAAGGACGTCCATATTTCAAAACGACCATTTCAAAAGGCATATTTTACGCACATTAGTGTTCTGCTTCTTTTCCTTTCTTTCCTTTTTGTTAAAAACACGGGAATGGAAAAAGGCATCCCTCAGAATGGGCGAAAATCGTTGCAAACGAATTAATGGACAGAGGTTTAATCGCCAATATATATAAACAGCTCATGCAGCTTAATATTAAAAAAACAAACAACCCAATACGAAAATGGGCAGAAGATCTAAAGAGACGTTTCTTCAAAGAAGACACAGAGATGGCCAAGACGCACATGAAAAGCTGCTCAACAGCACTAATTATTAGAGAAATGCAAATAAAACTACAATGAGGTATCACCTCACACCTGTTAGATTCGGCATCATCAATAAATCTACAAACCACGAATCCTGGGCAGGGTGTGGACAAAAGGAGCCCTCTTTCACTACTGGTGGGAATGTAAATTGATACAGTCACTATGGAGAACAGTATGGAGTTTCCTTAAAAAAATTAGAAACAGAATTAGCATCTGATCCAGCAATCCCACTTCTGGGCATGTACCCAGTGAAAACCGTAAATCAAAAAGGCACATTGACCACAATATTCATTTCAGCACTATTTACAATAGCCAGGTAATGTAAGCAACATAAATGCCCACAGACAGATGAATGGATAAAGATGTTGTACCTATATAAAATGGAATATTACTCAGCCATAAAAAGGAATGAAACAGGGTCTTTTGTAGATACATCGATGGATCTAGAGACTGTCATACAGAATGAAGTAAGTCAGAAAGAGGAAAACAAATATTGTATATTAATGAATATATGTGGAACCTAAAAAATGGTACAGATGAACTGGTTTGCAGGGAAGAAATAGAGACACAGAGGTAGAGAACAAACGTATGGACACCAAGTGTGGGAAGCCATGGGGTGGTGGTGGTGGGATGAGTTGGGAGATTGGGATTGACCTGTATACATGTATATGCATAAAATACATAACTAATAATTACCTGCTGTATAAAAACATAAATAAAATTAAATTTCAAAATTTTAAAAAATAAAATTTAAAAATAAAACAAAAAAGTTCTTCCCGTCACACAGATGTATTTATAGGAATGAATTATTTCCATGCTTATATCTATAAATACATAAAAGAGGAAGAAAATCTAACTTGAACCATAAAAGAAAAAAAAAACCTGAACCCACGAGTTATACAGAGGAAAACCCTATCAGGGCACTTGCTCCAGCAGTAAACAATTCTGAAATTCGTCAGAGGTGGGGAACCATCTCCCATACAGCCAGGAACCCACCCCCAACGCAAGGAGCATCCTCATTGCAAAGCTGGGGCACAATGCCTAGGCATCTGTGAGTAAACGTGAGCTGAGCCCCAGGCCAGCTGCTGCTGAACTGTTCCCACCCTTCCCAGGTAAAACACCTGAATATGTACAAGGGCTTGAAAGCCTAGAGGAAGGGCCGTGGAGCCACACCAGCGAAAGCACGCAGGCCAACTTGTTGCCTGCAGGCCAGTCAGGGTGGTCCTGGCCCCGGGCGCTCTTCCGGAAGCTTTCCATTGCGCTGCCTGAGATACCCGTCCTGTCCCGGCCCCCACTGCTTTTTTCCTTCCTCACCTCTGTCCGGAGAGAAATTCCAGTGGAACGTATGGGTGACACAACCTCTTCTTTACAGGCGGCAGCCTGGCAACTCCTGCAGAAAGACCAGCAGAACCCCACTCACACCGGGCCACCCACAAAGCTGTGGCCCCTCACTCCCTCCCACCAGCACAGCCCCGAGACTGCTGACGGGGCAGAGAATATGGAGTCAGGCACAGCTTCAGGGGCTATTGCTGCCTGGAGCTCTGTTTATATTGACCTCAACGAGGCACACCTGGGGAGGGCGGGCCGGCAGGGTAAGGCTGCCCAGGTCAGCTAAAGCACAACACTCAGGGAATCACATTGTTGAAAATTGACCCCACTAAGGTAGAAGAGAAGCCAAGGGAAAAAAGGACACAATGCCATTTGCAGCACCATAGATGAGTCTAGAGGTAATCACTTGACTTGTAGTAAGTCAGAAAGTGATAGACATATATCGTATCATATCACTTATAGGTGTTACCTATAAATGGATACCAGGGCAGATATTTCCACGGAGAAGGGCAATCACAGATTCATTAAACAAACTTATGGTTCACCAATGGAAAGGTGTGAGGATTGGTTTCATTACGATATCGCGGTTAACATACATATACAAACACAGGTGACATATATAATCACCAAAGACCTACAGAATACCAAGAGAGGACTACTCAACATTCTGTCATAACGTACATGGGAAAAGGATCCCAGGAAGAACAGACATCTGTATATGTGTAAAAGAACCACATCTTCCACACCTACAACAAGCCAAACATTGTAATCAAACTTGCTGTAATGAAAAATAAAAAAATTAAATTAAAAACACCAACAAGAAGTAGTGAGACAAACTTGAGGGGCTTTCTCCTGGCACATTCCATTCTAAATTGCAATCTAAAACACCACTTCCACTGAGGCTCTGTTGCCCTAGTAACCAGATTTGGTAAGGGAGAACTGCTGCCACCTTGTGGCCGTTTCACACAACAGCAGCTTTAATCCCAGCGCTAATGGTCAGTTGATATTCAAAATCATTGCAGGCCTGTAAATGACACCTGCCCTGAAAACAAATCCTGGGGTCACATATCTACCAAAAAATTCAAAGGACGTGCATATTTCAAAACGACCGTTTCCAAAGGCATATTTTACGCACATTAGTGTTCTGCTTCTTTTCCTTTCTTTACTTTTTTGTTAAAAATACGGGAATGGAAAACGGCATCCCTCAGAATGGGCGAAAATCGTTGCAAACGAATCAATGGGCAGAGGTTTAATCTCCAATATATATAAACAGCTCATGCAGCTTAATATTAAAAAAACAAACAACCCAATACAAGAATGGGCAGAAGATCTAAAGAGACGTTTCTTCAAAGAAGACACAGAGATGGCCAAGACGCACATGAAAAGCTGCTCAACAGCACTAATTATTAGAGAAATGCAAATCAAAACTACAATGAGGTATCACCTCACACCTGTTAGATTCGGCATCATCAGAAAATCTACAAACAACCAATTCTGGGGAGGGTGTGGACAAAAGGAGCCCTCTTCCACTATAGGTGGGAATGTAAATTGATACAGTCACTATGGAGAAGAGTATGGAGTTTCCTTAAAAAAACTAGAAATAGAATTACCATCTGATCCAGCAATCCCACTTCTGGGCATATACCCAGAGAAAACCATAAATCAAAAAGGCACATTCACCACAATGTTCATTGCAGCACTATTTACAATAGCCAGGTAATGGAAGCAACGTAAATGCCCACAGACAGATGAATGGATAAAGATGTGGTACATATATAAAATGGAATATTACTCGGCCATATAAAGGAATGAAACTGGGTCATTTGTAGAGACATCGATGGATCGAGAGACTGTCATACAGAATGAAGTAAGTCAGAAAGAGGAAAACAAATATTGTATATTAATGCATATATGTGGAACCTAAAAAATGGTACAGATGAACTGGTTTGCAGGGAAGAAATAGAGACACAGAGGTAGAGAACAAACGTATGGACACCAAGTGTGGGAAGCCATGGGGTGGTGGTGGTGGGATGAGTTGGGAGATTGGGATTGACCTGTATATATGTATATGCATAAAATACATAACTAATAATTACCTGCTGTATAAAAACATAAATAAAATTAAATTTCAAAATTTTAAAAAATAAAATTTAAAAATAAAACAGAAAAAAGTTCTTCCCGTCACACAGATATATTTATAGGAATGAATTATTTCCATGCTTATATCTATAAATACATAAAAGAGGAATAAAAACCAACTTGAACCATAAAAGAAAAAGAAAACCTGAACCCACGAGTTATACAGAGGAAAACCCTATCAGGGCACTTGCTCCAGCGGTCAACAATTCTGAATTTGGTCAGAGGTGGGGAAGCATCTCCCATACAGCCAGCAACCCACACCCCACGCAATGAACGTCCCCACTGCAAAGCCAGGGGACCGTGCCGAGGCTTCTGTGAGTAAACGCGAGCTGAGCCCCAGGCCAGCTGCTGCTGAACTGTTCCCACCCTTCCCAGGTAAAACACCTGAATATGTACAAGGACTTGAAAGCCTATAGGAAAGGCCGTGGAGCCACACCAGCGACATCACGCAGGCCAACTTGGTGCCTGCAGGCCAGCCAGGGTGATCCTGGCCCCGGGCGCTCTTCCGGAGCTTTCCATTGCCCTGCCTGAGATACCCCTCCTGTCCCGGCCCGCACTGCGTTTTTCCTTCCTCACCTCTGTCCGGAGAGAAATTCCAGTGGAAGGTATGCGTGACACATCCTCTTCTTTACAGGTGGCAGCCTGGCAACTCCTGCAGAAAGGCCAGCAGAGCCCCACTCAGACCGGGCCACCCACAAGGCTGTGGCCCATCAATCCCTCCCACCAGCACAGCCCCGAGACTGCTGACGGGGCAGAGAATATGGAGTCAGGCACAGCTTCAGGGGCTATTGCTGCCTGGAGCGCTGTTTATATTGACCTCAACGAGGCACACCTGGGGAGGGCGGGCCGGCAGGGTAAGGCTGCCCAGGTCAGCGAATCCACAACCCTCAGGGAATCACATTGTTGAAAATGGACCTCGCTAAGGCAGAATAGAAGCCAAGGAAAAAAAGGACACAATGCCAATTGCAGCCCCATAGCTGAGTCTAGAGGTAATCACGTGACTTGTAGTAAGTCAGAAAGTGAAAGACACATATCGTATCATATCACTTATAGGTGTTACCTATAAATGGATACCAGGGCAGATATTTCCACGGAGAAGGGCAATCACAGATTCATTAAACAAACTTATGGTTCACCAATGGAAAGTTGTGAGGATAGGTTTCATTACGATATCGGGGTTAACAGACATATACAAACACAGGTGACATATATAATCACCAAAGACCTACAGAATACCAAGAGAGGACTACTCAACATTCTGTCATAACGTACATGGGAAAAGGATCCCAGGAAGAACAGACATCTGTATATGTGTAAAAGAACCACATCTTCCACACCTACAACAAGCCAAACATTGTAATCAAACTTGCTGTAATGAAAAATAAAAAATTAAATTAAAAACACCAAGAAGAAGTAGTGAGACAAACTTGAGGGGCTTTCTCCTGGCACATTCCATTCTAAATTGCAATCTAAAACACCACTTTCACTGAGGCTCTGTTGCCCTAGTAACCAGATTTGGTAAGGGTGAACTGCTGCCACCTTGTGGCCATTTCACACAACAGCACCTTTAATCCCAGCGCTAATGGTCAGTTGATATTCAAAATCATTGCAGGCCTGTAAATGACACCTGCCCTGAAAACAAATCCTGGGGTCACATATCGACCAAAAAATTCAAAGGACGTCCATATTTCAAAACGACCGTTTCAAAAGGCATATTTTACGCACATTAGTGTTCTGCTTCTTTTCCTTTCTTTCCTTTTTGTTAAAAAAACGGGAATGGAAAAAGGCATCCCTCAGAATGGGCGAAAATCGTTGCAAACGAATCAATGGACAGAGGTTTAATCGCCAATATATATAAACAGCTCATGCAGCTTAATATTAAAAAAACAAACAACCCAATACGAAAATGGGCAGAAGATCTAAAGAGACGTTTCTTCAAAGAAGACACAGAGATGGCCAAGACGCACATGAAAAGCTGCTCAACAGCACTAATTATTAGAGAAATGCAAATAAAACTACAATGAGGTATCACCTCACACCTGTTAGATTCGGCATCATCAATAAATCTACAAACAACGAATCCTGGGCAGGGTGTGGACAAAAGGAGCCCTCTTTCACTACTGGTGGGAATGTAAATTGATACAGTCACTATGGAGAACAGTATGGAGTTTCCTTAAAAAAACTAGAAACAGAATTACCATCTGATCCAGCAATCCCACTTCTGGGCATGTACCCAGTGAAAACCGTAAATCAAAAAGGCACATTGACCACAATATTCATTGCAGCACTATTTACAATAGCCAGGTAATGTAAGCAACATAAATGCCCACAGACAGATGAATGGATAAAGATGTTGTACCTATATAAAATGGAATATTACTCAGCCATAAAAAGGAATGAAACAGGGTCTTTTGTAGATACATCGATGGATCTAGAGACTGTCATACAGAATGAAGTAAGTCAGAAAGAGGAAAACAAATATTGTATATTAATGCATATATGTGGAACCTAAAAAATGGTACAGATGAACTGGTTTGCAGGGAAGAAATAGAGACACAGAGGTAGAGAACAAACGTATGGACACCAAGTGTGGGAAGCCATGGGGTGGTGGTGGTGGGATGAGTTGGGAGATTGGGATTGACCTGTATACATGTATATGCATAAAATACATAACTAATAATTACCTGCTGTATAAAAACATAAATAAAATTAAATTTCAAAATTTTAAAAAATAAAATTTAAAAATAAAACAAAAAAGTTCTTCCCGTCACACAGATGTATTTACAGGAATGAATTATTTCCATGCTTATATCTATAAATACATAAAAGAGGAAGAAAATCTAACTTGAACCATAAAAGGAAAAAAAAAACCTGAACCCACAAGTTATACAGAGGAAAACCCTATCAGGGCACTTGCTCCAGCAGTAAACAATTCTGAAATTGGTCAGAGGTGGGGAACCATCTCCCATACAGCCAGGAACCCACCCCCAACGCAAGGAGCATCCTCATTGCAAAGCTGGGGCACAATGCCGAGGCATCTGTGAGTAAACGTGAGCTGAGCCCCAGGCCAGCTGCTGCTGAACTGTTCCCACCCTTCCCAGGTAAAACACCTGAATATGTACAAGGGCTTGAAAGCCTAGAGGAAGGGCCGTGGAGCCACACCAGCGAAAGCACGCAGGCCAACTTGTTGCCTGCAGGCCAGTCAGGGTGGTCCTGGCCCCGGGCGCTCTTCCGGAAGCTTTCCATTGCGCTGCCTGAGATACCCGTCCTGTCCCGGCCCCCACTGCTTTTTTCCTTCCTCACCTCTGTCCGGAGAGAAATTCCAGCGGAACATATGGGTGACACAACCTCTTCTTTACAGGCGGCAGCCTGGCAACTCCTGCAGAAAGACCAGCAGAACCCCACTCACACCGGGCCACCCACAAAGCTGTGGCCCCTCACTCCCTCCCAACAGCACAGCCCCGAGACTGCTGACGGGGCAGAGAATATGGAGTCAGGCACAGCTTCAGGGGCTATTGCTGCCTGGAGCGCTGTTTATATTGACCTCAACGAGGCACACCTGGGGAGGGCGGGCCGGCAGGGTAAGGCTGCCCAGGTCAGCTAATCCACAACCCTCAGGGAATCACATTGTTGAAAATGGACCCCACTAAGGCAGAAGAGAAGCCAAGGGAAAAAAGGACACAATGCCATTTGCAGCACCATAGATGAGTCTAGAGGTAATCACTTGACTTGTAGTAAGTCAGAAAGTGATAGACACATATCGTATCATATCACTTATAGGTGTTACCTATAAATGGATACCAGGGCAGATATTTCCATGGAGAAGGGCAATCACAGATTCATTAAACAAACTTATGGTTCACCAATGGAAAGGTGTGAGGATTGGTTTCATTACGATATCGGGGTTAACAGACATATACAAACACAGGTGACATATATAATCACCAAAGACCTACAGAATACCAAGAGAGGACTACTCAACATTCTGTCATAACGTACATGGGAAAAGGATCCCAGGAAGAACAGTCATCTGCATATGTGTAAAACAACCACATCTTCCACACCTACAACAAGCCAAACATTGTAATCAAACTTGCTGTAATAAAAAATAAAAAAATTAAATTAAAAACACGAACAAGAAGTAGTGAGACAAACGTGAGGGGCTTTCTCCTGGCACATTCCATTCTAAACTCCAATCTAGATCACCACTTCCACTGAGGCTCTCTTGCCCTAGTAACCAGATTTGCTAAGGGTGAACTGCTGCCACCTTGTGGCCGTTTCACACAACAGCAGCTTTAATCCCAACGATAATGGTCAGTTGATATTCAAAATCATTGCAGGCCTGTAAATGACACCTGCCCTGAAAACAATCCTGGGTCACATATTGACCAAAAAATTCAACAGACGTCCATATTTCAAAACGACCATTTCAAAAGGCATATTTTACGCACATTAGTGTTCTGCTTCTTTTCCTTTCTTTCCTTTTTTGTTAAAAAACACGGGAATGGAAAAAGGTATCCCTCAGAATGGGCGAAAATCGTTGCAGACGAATCAATGGACAGAGGTTTAATCTCCAATATATATAAACAGCTCATGCAGCTTAATATTAAAAAAACAAACAACCCAAAAAAAATGGGAGGAAGATCTAAAGAGACGTTTCTTCAAAGGAGACACAGAGATGGCCAAGACGCACATGAAAAGCTGCTCAACAGCACTAATTATTAGAGAAATGCAAATCAAAACTACAATGAGGTATCACCTCACACCTGTTACAATCGGCATCATCAGAAAATCTACAAACAACAAATTCGGGGGAGGGTGTGGACAAAAGGAGCCCTCTTCCACTATTGGTGGGAATGTAAATTGATACAGTCACTATGGAGAAGAGTATGGAGTTTCCTTAAAAAAACTAGAAATAGAATTACCATCTGATCCAGCAATCCCACTTCTGGGCATATACCCAGAGAAAACCGTAAATCAAAAAGGCACATTCACCACAATGTTCATTGCAGCACTATTTACAATAGCCAGGTAATGCAAGCAACCTAAATGCCCACAGACAGATGAATGGATAAAGATGTGGTACATATATGAAATGGAATATTACTCGGCCATAAAAAGGAATGAAACTGGGTCATTTGTAGAGACATCGATGGATCGAGAGATTGTCATACAGAATGAAGTAAGTCAGAAAGAGGAAAACAAATATTGTATATTAATGCATATATGTGGAGCCTATAAATGGTACAGATGAACTGGTTTGCAGGGAAGAAATAGAGACACAGAGGTAGAGAACAAACGTATGGACACCAAGTGTGGGAAGCCATGGGGTGGTGGTGGTGGGATGAGTTGGGAGATTGGGATTGACCTGTATACATGTATATGCATAAAATACATAACTAATAATAACCTGCTGTATAAAAACATAAATAAAATTAAATTTCAAAATTTTAAAAAATAAAATTTTAAAATAAAAGAGAAAAAATTCTTCCCGTCACACAGATGTATTTATACGAATGAATTATTTCCATGCTTATATTTATAAATACATAAAAGAGGAATAAAATCTAACTTGAACCATAAAAGAAAAAAAAATTGAACCCACGAGTTATACAGAGGAAAACCCTATCAGGGCACTTGCTCCAGCGGTCAACAATTCTGTAATTGGTCAGAGGTGGGGAACCATCTCCCATACAGCCAGCAACCCACCCCCCACGCAAGGAGCGTCCTCATTGCAAAGCTGGGGGACCGTGCTGAGGCATCTGTGAGTAAACGTGAGCTGAGCCCCAGGCCAGCTGCTGCTGAACTGATCCCACCCTTTCCAGGTAAAACACCTGAATATGTACAAGGGCTTGAAAGCCTAGAGGAAGGACCATGGAGCCACACCAGCGACAGCACGCAGGCCAACTTGGTGCCTGCAGGCCAGCCAGCGTGGTCCTGTACCATGGCGCTCTTCCAGAAGCTTTCCATTGCCCTGCCTGAGATACCCCTCCTGTCCCGGCCCCCACTGCTTTTTTCCTTCCTCACCTCTGTCCGGAGAGAAATTCCAGCGGAAGGTATGGGTGACACATCCTCTTCTTTACAGGCGGCAGCCTGGCAACTCCTGCAGAAAGGCCAGCAGAACCCCACTCACACCGGGCCACCCACAAAGCTGTGGCCCCTCACTCCCTCCCACCAGCACAGCCCCGAGACTGCTGACGGGGCAGAGAATATGGAGTCAGGCACAGCTTCAGGGGCTATTGCTGCCTGGAGCTCTGTTTATATTGACCTCAAAGAGGCACACCTGGGGAGGGCGGGCCGGCAGGGTAAGGCTGCCCAGGTCAGCTAATCCACAACCCTCAGGGAATCACATTGTTGAAAATGGACCCCGCTAAGGCAGAAGAGAAGCCAAGGGAAAAAAGGACACAATGCCATTTGCAGCACCGTAGATGAGTCTAGAAGTAATCACGTGACTTGTAGTAAGTCAGAAAGTGAAAGACACATATCCTATCATATCACTTATAGGTGTTACCTAAAAATGGATACCAGGGCAGATATTTCCACGGAGAAGGGCAATCACAGATTCATTAAACAAACTTATGGTTCACCAATGGAAAGGTGTGAGGATTGGTTTCATTATGATATCGGGGTTAACAGACATATACAAACACAGGTGACATATATAATCACCAAAGACCTACAGAATACCAAGAGAGGACTACTCAACATTCTGTCATAACGTACATGGGAAAAGGATCCCAGGAAGAACAGTCATCTGTATATCTGTAAAAGAACCACATCTTCCAAACCTACAACAAGCCAAACATTGTAATCAAACTTGCTGTAATAAAAAATAAAAAAAAATTAAATTAAAAACACGAACAAGAAGTAGTGAGACAAACGTGAGGGGCTTTCTCCTGGCACATTCCATTCTAAACTCCAATCTAGAACACCACTTCCACTGAGGCTCTCTTGCCCTAGTAACCACATTTGGTAAGGGTGAACTGCTGCCACCTGGTGGCCGTTTCACACAACAGCAGCTTTAATCCCAGCGCTAATGGTCAGTTGATATTCAAAATCATTGCAGGCCTGTAAATGACACCTGCCCTGAAAACAAATCCTGGGGTCACATATCGACCAAAAAATTCAAAGGACGTCCATATTTCAAAACGACCGTTTCAAACGGCATATTTTACGCACATTAGTGTTCTGCTTCTTTTCCTTTCTTTCCTTTTTTGTTAAAAAACACGGGAATGGAAAAAGGCATCCCTCAGAATGGGCGAAAATCGTTGCAGATGAATCAATGGACAGAGGTTTAATCTCCAATATATATAAACAGCTCATGCAGCTTAATATTAAAAAAACAAACAACCCAAAAAAAAAATGGGCAGAAGATCTAAAGAGACGTTTCTTCAAAGGAGACACAGAGATGGCCAAGACGCACATGAAAAGCTGCTCAACAGCACTAATTATTAGAGAAATGCAAATCAAAACTACAATGAGTTATCACCTCACACCTGTTAGAATCGGCATCATCAGAAAATCTACAAACAACCAATTCTGGGGAGGGTGTGGACAAAAGGAGCCCTCTTCCACTATTGGTGGGAATGTAAATTGATACAGTCACTATGGAGAAGAGTATGGAGTTTCCTTAAAAAAACTAGAAATAGAATTACCATCTGATCCAGCAATCCCACTTCTGGGCATATACCCAGAGAAAACCATAAATCAAAAAGGCACATTCACCACAATGTTCATTGCAGCACTATTTACAATAGCCAGGTAATGGAAGCAACGTAAATGCCCACAGACAGATGAATGGATAAAGATGTGGTACATATATAAAATGGAATATTACTCGGCCATATAAAGGAATGAAACTGGGTCATTTGTAGAGACATCGATGGATCGAGAGACTGTCATACAGAATGAAGTAAGTCAGAAAGAGGAAAACAAATATTGTATATTAATGCATATATGTGGAACCTAAAAAATGGTACAGATGAACTGGTTTGCAGGGAAGAAATAGAGACACAGAGGTAGAGAACAAACGTATGGACACCAAGTGTGGGAAGCCATGGGGTGGTGGTGGTGGGATGAGTTGGGAGATTGGGATTGACCTGTATATATGTATATGCATAAAATACATAACTAATAATTACCTGCTGTATAAAAACATAAATAAAATTAAATTTCAAAATTTTAAAAAATAAAATTTAAAAATAAAACAGAAAAAAGTTCTTCCCGTCACACAGATGTATTTATAGGAATGAATTATTTCCATGCTTATATCTATAAATACATAAAAGAGGAATAAAAACCAACTTGAACCATAAAAGAAAAAGAAAAACCTGAACCCACGAGTTATACAGAGGAAAACCCTATCAGGGCACTTGCTCCAGCGGTCAACAATTCTGAATTTGGTCAGAGGTGGGGAACCATCTCCCATACAGCCAGCAACCCACACCCCACGCAATGAACGTCCTCACTGCAAAGCCAGGGGACCGTGCCGAGGCTTCTGTGAGTAAACGCGAGCTGAGCCCCAGGCCAGCTGCTGCTGAACTGTTCCCACCCTTCCCAGGTAAAACACCTGAATATGTACAAGGACTTGAAAGCCTATAGGAAAGGCCGTGGAGCCACACCAGCGACATCACGCAGGCCAACTTGGTGCCTGCAGGCCAGCCAGGGTGATCCTGGCCCCGGGCGCTCTTCCGGAGCTTTCCATTGCCCTGCCTGAGATACCCCTCCTGTCCCGGCCCCCACTGCGTTTTTCCTTCCTCACCTCTGTCCGGAGAGAAATTCCAGTGGAAGGTATGCGTGACACATCCTCTTCTTTACAGGTGGCAGCCTGGCAACTCCTGCAGAAAGGCCAGCAGAGCCCCACTCAGACCGGGCCACCCACAAAGCTGTGGCCCATCACTCCCTCCCACCAGCACAGCCCCGAGACTGCTGACGGGGCAGAGAATATGGAGTCAGGCACAGCTTCAGGGGCTATTGCTGCCTGGAGCTCTGTTTATATTGACCTCAACGAGGCACACCTGGGGAGGGCGGGCCGGCAGGGTAAGGCTGCCCAGGTCAGCGAATCCACAACCCTCAGGGAATCACATTGTTGAAAATGGACCCCGCTAAGGCAGAAGAGAAGCCAAGGGAAAAAAGGACACAATGTCATTTGCAGCCCCATAGCTGAGTCTAGAGGTAATCACGTGACTTGTAGTAAGTCAGAAAGTGAAAGACACATATCGTATCATATCACTTATAGGTGTTACCTAAAAATGGATACCAGGGCAGATATTTCCACGGAGAAGGGCAATCACAGATTCATTAAACAAACTTATGGTTCACCAATGGAAAGGTGTGAGGATTGGTTTCATTACGATATCGGGGTTAACAGACATATACAAACACAGGTGACATATATAATCACCAAAGACCTACAGAATACCAAGAGAGGACTACTCAACATTCTGTCATAACGTACATGGGAAAAGGATCCCAGGAAGAACAGTCATCTGTATATGTGTAAAAGAACCACATCTTCCACACCTACAACAAGCCAAACATTGTAATCAAACTTGCTGTAATAAAAAATAAAAAATTAAATTAAAAACACGAACAAGAAGTAGTGAGACAAACGTGAGCGGCTTTCTCCTGGTACATTCCATTCTAAACTCCAATCTAGAACACCACTTCCACTGAGGCTCTCTTGCCCTAGTAACCAGATTTGGTAAGGGTGAACTGCTGCCACCTTGTGGCCGTTTCACACAACAGCAGCTTTAATCCCAACGCTAATGGTCAGTTGATATTCAAAATCATTGCATGCCTGTAAATGACACCTGCCCTGAAAACAAATCCTGGGTTCACATATCGACCAAAAATTTCAAAGGACGTCCATATTTCAAAACGACCGTTTCAAAAGGCATATTTAACGCACATTAGTGTTCTGCTTCTTTTCCTTTCTTTCCTTTTTTGTTAAAAAATACGGGAATGGAAAAAGGCATCCCTCAGGATGGGTGAAAATCGTTGCAAATGAATCAATGGACACAGGTTTAATCTCCAATATATATAAACAGCTCATGCAGCTTAATATTAAAAAAACAAACAACCCAAAAAAAATGGGCAGAAGATCTAAAGAGACGTTTCTTCAAAGGAGACACAGAGATGGCCAAGACGCACGTGAAAAGCTGCTCAACAGCACTAATTATTAGAGAAATGCAAATCAAAACTACAATGAGGTATCACCTCACACCTGTTACAATCGGCATCATCAGAAAATCTACAAACAACGAATTCGGGGGAGGGTGTGGACAAAAGGAGCCCTCTTCCACTATTGGTGGGAATGTAAATTGATACAGTCACTATGGAGAACAGTATGGAGTTTCCTTAAAAAAACTAGAAATAGAATTACCATCTGATCCAGCAATCCCACTTTTGGGCATATACCCAGAGAAAACCGTATTTCAAAAAGGCACATTCACCACAATGTTCGTTGCAGGACTATTTACAATAGCCAGGTAATGGAAGCAACCTAAATGCCCACAGACAGATGAATGGATAAAGATGTGGTACATATATGAAATGGAATATTACTCGGCCATAAAAAGGAATGAAACTGGGTCATTTGTAGAGACATCGATGGATCGAGAGATTGTCATACAGAATGAAGTAAGTCAGAAAGAGGAAAACAAATATTGTATATTAATGCATATATGTGGAGCCTATAAATGGTACAGATGAACTGGTTTGCAGGGAAGAAATAGAGACACAGAGGTAGAGAACAAACGTATGGACACCAAGTGTGGGAAGCCATGGGGTGGTGGTGGTGGGATGAGTTGGGAGATTGGGATTGACCTGTATACATGTATATGCATAAAATACATAACTAATAATAACCTGCTGTATAAAAACATAAATAAAATTAAATTTCAAAATTTTAAAAAATAAAATTTTAAAATAAAAGAGAAAAAATTCTTCCCGTCACACAGATGTATTTATACGAATGAATTATTTCCATGCTTATATTTATAAATACATAAAAGAGGAATAAAATCTAACTTGAACCATGAAAGAAAAAAAAATTGAACCCACGAGTTATACAGAGGAAAACCCTATCAGGGCACTTGCTCCAGCGGTCAACAATTCTGTAATTGGTCAGAGGTGGGGAACCATCTCCCATACAGCCAGCAACCCACCCCCCACGCAAGGAGCGTCCTCATTGCAAAGCTGGGGGACCATGCCGAGGCATCTGTGAGTAAACGTGAGCTGAGCCCCAGGCCAGCTGCTGCTGAACTGATCCCACCCTTTCCAGGTAAAACACCTGAATATGTACAAGGGCTTGAAAGCCTAGAGGAAGGACCATGGAGCCACACCAGCGACAGCACGCAGGCCAACTTGGTGCCTGCAGGCCAGCCAGCGTGGTCCTGTACCATGGCGCTCTTCCAGAAGCTTTCCATTGCCCTGCCTGAGATACCCCTCCTGTCCCGGCCCCCACTGCTTTTTTCCTTCCTCACCTCTGTCCGGAGAGAAATTCCAGCGGAAGGTATGGGTGACACATCCTCTTCTTTACAGGCGGCAGCCTGGCAACTCCTGCAGAAAGGCCAGCAGAACCCCACTCACACCGGGCCACCCACAAAGCTGTGGCCCCTCACTCCCTCCCACCAGCACAGCCCCGAGACTGCTGACGGGGCAGAGAATATGGAGTCAGGCACAGCTTCAGGGGCTATTGCTGCCTGGAGCTCTGTTTATATTGACCTCAAAGAGGCACACCTGGGGAGGGCGGGCCGGCAGGGTAAGGCTGCCCAGGTCAGCTAATCCACAACCCTCAGGGAATCACATTGTTGAAAATGGACCCCGCTAAGGCAGAAGAGAAGCCAAGGGAAAAAAGGACACAATGCCATTTGCAGCACCGTAGATGAGTCTAGAAGTAATCACGTGACTTGTAGTAAGTCAGAAAGTGAAAGACACATATCCTATCATATCACTTATAGGTGTTACCTAAAAATGGATACCAGGGCAGATATTTCCACGGAGAAGGGCAATCACAGATTCATTAAACAAACTTATGGTTCACCAATGGAAAGGTGTGAGGATTGGTTTCATTATGATATCGGGGTTAACAGACATATACAAACACAGGTGACATATATAATCACCAAAGACCTACAGAATACCAAGAGAGGACTACTCAACATTCTGTCATAACGTACATGGGAAAAGGATCCCAGGAAGAACAGTCATCTGTATATCTGTAAAAGAACCACATCTTCCAAACCTACAACAAGCCAAACATTGTAATCAAACTTGCTGTAATAAAGAATAAAAAAAAATTAAATTAAAAACACGAACAAGAAGTAGTGAGACAAACGTGAGGGGCTTTCTCCTGGCACATTCCATTCTAAACTCCAATCTAGAACACCACTTCCACTGAGGCTCTCTTGCCCTAGTAACCACATTTGGTAAGGGTGAACTGCTGCCACCTTGTGGCCATTTCACACAACAGCAGCTTTAATCCCAACGCTAATGGTCAGTTGATATTCAAAATCATTGCAGGCCTGTAAATGACACCTGCCCTGAAAATAAATCCTGGGGTCACATATCGACCAAAAAATTCAAAGGACGTCCATATTTCAAAACGACCGTTTCAAAAGGCATATTTTACGCACATTAGTGTTCTGCTTCTTTTCCTTTCTTTCCTTTTTTGTTAAAAACCACGGGAATGGAAAAAGGCATCCCTCAGAATGGGCGAAAATCGTTGCAGATGAATCAATGGACAGAGGTTTAATCTCCAATATATATAAACAGCTCATGCAGCTTAATATTAAAAAATCAAACAACCCAAAAAAAAATGGGCAGAAGATCTAAAGAGACGTTTCTTCAAAGGAGACACAGAGATGGCCAAGACGCACATGAAAAGCTGCTCAACAGCACTAATTATTAGAGAAATGCAAATCAAAACTACAATGAGGTATCACCTCACACCTGTTAGAATCGGCATCATCAGAAAATCTACAAACAACCAATTCTGGGGAGGGTGTGGACAAAAGGAGCCCTCTTCCACTATTGGTGGGAATGTAAATTGATACAGTCACTATGGAGAAGAGTATGGAGTTTCCTTAAAAAAACTAGAAATAGAATTACCATCTGATCCAGCAATCCCACTTCTGGGCATATACCCAGAGAAAACCATAAATCAAAAAGGCACATTCACCACAATGTTCATTGCAGCACTATTTACAATAGCCAGGTAATGGAAGCAACGTAAATGCCCACAGACAGATGAATGGATAAAGATGTGGTACATATATAAAATGGAATATTACTCGGCCATATAAAGGAATGAAACTGGGTCATTTGTAGAGACATCGATGGATCGAGAGACTGTCATACAGAATGAAGTAAGTCAGAAAGAGGAAAACAAATATTGTATATTAATGCATATATGTGGAACCTAAAAAATGGTACAGATGAACTGGTTTGCAGGGAAGAAATAGAGACACAGAGGTAGAGAACAAACGTATGGACACCAAGTGTGGGAAGCCATGGGGTGGTGGTGGTGGGATGAGTTGGGAGATTGGGATTGACCTGTATATATGTATATGCATAAAATACATAACTAATAATTACCTGCTGTATAAAAACATAAATAAAATTAAATTTCAAAATTTTAAAAAATAAAATTTAAAAATAAAACAGAAAAAAGTTCTTCCCGTCACACAGATGTATTTATAGGAATGAATTATTTCCATGCTTATATCTATAAATACATAAAAGAGGAATAAAAACCAACTTGAACCATAAAAGAAAAAGAAAAACCTGAACCCACGAGTTATACAGAGGAAAACCCTATCAGGGCACTTGCTCCAGCGGTCAACAATTCTGAATTTGGTCAGAGGTGGGGAACCATCTCCCATACAGCCAGCAACCCACACCCCACGCAATGAACGTCCTCACTGCAAAGCCAGGGGACCGTGCCGAGGCTTCTGTGAGTAAACGCGAGCTGAGCCCCAGGCCAGCTGCTGCTGAACTGTTCCCACCCTTCCCAGGTAAAACACCTGAATATGTACAAGGACTTGAAAGCCTATAGGAAAGGCCGTGGAGCCACACCAGCGACATCACGCAGGCCAACTTGGTGCCTGCAGGCCAGCCAGGGTGATCCTGGCCCCGGGCGCTCTTCCGGAGCTTTCCATTGCCCTGCCTGAGATACCCCTCCTGTCCCGGCCCCCACTGCGTTTTTCCTTCCTCACCTCTGTCCGGAGAGAAATTCCAGTGGAAGGTATGCGTGACACATCCTCTTCTTTACAGGTGGCAGCCTGGCAACTCCTGCAGAAAGGCCAGCAGAGCCCCACTCAGACCGGGCCACCCACAAAGCTGTGGCCCATCACTCCCTCCCACCAGCACAGCCCCGAGACTGCTGACGGGGCAGAGAATATGGAGTCAGGCACAGCTTCAGGGGCTATTGCTGCCTGGAGCTCTGTTTATATTGACCTCAACGAGGCACACCTGGGGAGGGCGGGCCGGCAGGGTAAGGCTGCCCAGGTCAGCGAATCCACAACCCTCAGGGAATCACATTGTTGAAAATGGACCTCGCTAAGGCAGAATAGAAGCCAAGGAAAAAAAGGACACAATGTCATTTGCAGCCCCATAGCTGAGTCTAGAGGTAATCACGTGACTTGTAGTAAGTCAGAAAGTGAAAGACACATATCGTATCATATCACTTATAGGTGTTACCTATAAATGGATACCAGGGCAGATATTTCCACGGAGAAGGGCAATCAGATTCATTAAACAAACTTATGGTTCACCAATGGAAAGGTGTGAGGATAGGTTTCATTACGATATCGGGGTTAACAGACATATACAAACACAGGTGACATATATAATCACCAAAGACCTACAGAATACCAAGAGAGGACTACTCAACATTCTGTCATAACGTACATGGGAAAAGGATCCCAGGAACAACAGACATCTGTATATGTGTAAAAGAACCACATCTTCCACACCTACAACAAGCCAAACATTGTAATCAAACTTGCTGTAATGAAAAATAAAAAATTAAATTAAAAACACCAAGAAGAAGTAGTGAGACAAACTTGAGGGGCTTTCTCCTGGCACATTCCATTCTAAATTGCAATCTGAAACACCACTTCCACTGAGGCTCTGTTGCCCTAGTAACCAGATTTGGTAAGGGTGAACTGCTGCCACCTTGTGGCCGTTTCACACAACAGCAGCTTTAATCCCAGCGCTAATGGTCAGTTGATATTCAAAATCATTGCAGGCCTGTAAATGACACCTGCCCTGAAAACAAATCCTGGGGTCACATATCGACCAAAAAATTCAAAGGACGTCCGTATTTCAAAACGACCGTTTCAAAAGGCATATTTTACGCACATTAGTGTTCTGCTTCTTTTCCTTTCTTTCCTTTTTGTTAAAAAAACGGGAATGGAAAAAGGCATCCCTCAGAATGGGCGAAAATCGTTGCAAACGAATCAATGGACAGAGGTTTAATCGCCAATATATATAAACAGCTCATGCAGCTTAATATTAAAAAAACAAACAACCCAATACGAAAATGGGCAGAAGATCTAAAGAGACGTTTCTTCAAAGAAGACACAGAGATGGCCAAGACGCACATGAAAAGCTGCTCAACAGCACTAATTATTAGAGAAATGCAAATAAAACTACAATGAGGTATCACCTCACACCTGTTAGATTCGGCATCATCAATAAATCTACAAACAACGAATCCTGGGCAGGGTGTGGACAAAAGGAGCCCTCTTTCATTACTGGTGGGAATGTAAATTGATACAGTCACTATGGAGAACAGTATGGAGTTTCCTTAAAAAATTAGAAACAGAATTAGCATCTGATCCAGCAATCCCACTTCTGGGCATGTACCCAGTGAAAACCGTAAATCAAAAAGGCACATTGACCACAATATTCATTGCAGCACTATTTACAATAGCCAGGTAATGTAAGCAACATAAATGCCCACAGACAGATGAATGGATAAAGATGTGGTACATATATAAAATGGAATATTACTCAGCCATAAAAAGGAATGAAACAGGGTCTTTTGTAGAGACATCGATGGATCTAGAGACTGTCATACAGAATGAAGTAAGTCAGAAAGAGGAAAACAAATATTGTATATTAATGCATATATGTGGAACCTAAAAAATGGTACAGATGAAGTGGTTTGCAGGGAAGAAATAGAGACACAGAGGTAGAGAACAAACGTATGGACACCAAGTGTGGGAAGCCATGGGGTGGTGGTGGTGGGATGAGTTGGGAGATTGGGATTGACCTGTATACATGTATATGCATAAAATGCATAACTAATAATTACCTGCTGTATAAAAACATAAATAAAATTAAATTTCAAAATTTTAAAAAATAAAATTTAAAAATAAAACAAAAAAGTTCTTCCCGTCACACAGATGTATTTACAGGAATGAATTATTTCCATGCTTATATCTATAAATACATAAAAGAGGAAGAAAATCTAACTTGAACCATAAAAGGGAAAAAAAACCTGAACCCACAAGTTATACAGAGGAAAACCCTATCAGGGCACTTGCTCCAGCAGTAAACAATTCTGAAATTGGTCAGAGGTGGGGAACCATCTCCCATACAGCCAGGAACCCACCCCCAACGCAAGGAGCATCCTCATTGCAACGCTGGGGCACAATGCCGAGGCATCTGTGAGTAAACGTGAGCTGAGCCCCAGGCCAGCTGCTGCTGAACTGTTCCCACCCTTCCCAGGTAAAACACCTGAATATGTACAAGGGCTTGAAAGCCTAGAGGAAGGGCCGTGGAGCCACACCAGCGAAAGCACGCAGGCCGACTTGTTGCCTTCAGGCCAGTCAGGGTGGTCCTGGCCCCAGGCGCTCTTCCGGAAGCTTTCCATTGCGCTGCCTGAGATACCCGTCCTGTCCCGGCCCCCACTGCTTTTTTCCTTCCTCACCTCTGTCCGGAGAGAAATTCCAGCGGAACATATGGGTGACACAACCTCTTCTTTACAGGCGGCAGCCTGGCAACTCCTGCAGAAAGACCAGCAGAACCCCACTCACACCGGGCCACCCACAAAGCTGTGGCCCCTCACTCCCTCCCAACAGCACAGCCCCGAGACTGCTGACGGGGCAGAGAATATGGAGTCAGGCACAGCTTCAGGGGCTATTGCTGCCTGGAGCGCTGTTTATATTGACCTCAACGAGGCACACCTGGGGAGGGCGGGCCGGCAGGGTAAGGCTGCCCAGGTCAGCTAATCCACAACCCTCAGGGAATCACATTGTTGAAAATTGACCCCACTAAGGCAGAAGAGAAGCCAAGGGAAAAAACGACACAATGCCATTTGCAGCACCATAGATGAGTCTAGAGGTAATCACTTGACTTGTAGTAAGTCAGAAAGTGATAGACACATATCGTATCATATCACTTATAGGTGTTACCTATAAATGGATACCAGGGCAGATATTTCCATGGAGAAGGGCAATCACAGATTCATTAAACAAACTTATGGTTCACCAATGGAAAGGTGTGAGGATTGGTTTCATTACGATATCGGGGTTAACAGACATATACAAACACAGGTGACGTATATAATCACCAAAGACCTACAGAATACCAAGAGAGGACTACTCAACATTCTGTCATAACGTACATGGGAAAAGGATCCCAGGAAGAACAGTCATCTGCATATGTGTAAAACAACCACATCTTCCACACCTACAACAAGCCAAACATTGTAATCAAACTTGCTGTAATAAAAAATAAAAAAATTAAATTAAAAACACGAACAAGAAGTAGTGAGACAAACGTGAGGGGCTTTCTCCTGGCACATTCCATTCTAAACTCCAATCTAGATCACCACTTCCACTGAGGCTCTCTTGCCCTAGTAACCAGATTTGCTAAGGGTGAACTGCTGCCACCTTGTGGCCGTTTCACACAACAGCAGCTTTAATCCCAACGATAATGGTCAGTTGATATTCAAAATCATTGCAGGCCTGTAAATGACACCTGCCCTGAAAACAATCCTGGGTCACATATTGACCAAAAAATTCAACAGACGTCCATATTTCAAAACGACCATTTCAAAAGGCATATTTTACGCACATTAGTGTTCTGCTTCTTTTCCTTTCTTTCCTTTTTTGTTAAAAAACACGGGAATGGAAAAAGGTATCCCTCAGAATGGGCGAAAATCGTTGCAGACGAATCAATGGACAGAGGTTTAATCTCCAATATATATAAACAGCTCATGCAGCTTAATATTAAAAAAACAAACAACCCAAAAAAAATGGGAGGAAGATCTAAAGAGACGTTTCTTCAAAGGAGACACAGAGATGGCCAAGACGCACATGAAAAGCTGCTCAACAGCACTAATTATTAGAGAAATGCAAATCAAAACTACAATGAGGTATCACCTCACACCTGTTACAATCGGCATCATCAGAAAATCTACAAACAACAAATTCGGGGGAGGGTGTGGACAAAAGGAGCCCTCTTCCACTATTGGTGGGAATGTAAATTGATACAGTCACTATGGAGAAGAGTATGGAGTTTCCTTAAAAAAACTAGAAATAGAATTACCATCTGATCCAGCAATCCCACTTCTGGGCATATACCCAGAGAAAACCATAAATCAAAAAGGCATATTCACCACAAAGTTCATTGCAGCACTATTTACAATAGCCAGGTAATGGAAGCAACCTAAATGCCCACAGACAGATGAATGGATAAAGATGTGGTACATATATGAAATGGAATATTACTCGGCCATAAAAAGGAATGAAACTGGGTCATTTGTAGAGACATCGATGGATCGAGAGATTGTCATACAGAATGAAGTAAGTCAGAAAGAGGAAAACAAATATTGTATATTAATGCATATATGTGGAGCCTATAAATGGTACAGATGAACTGGTTTGCAGGGAAGAAATAGAGACACAGAGGTAGAGAACAAACGTATGGACACCAAGTGTGGGAAGCCATGGGGTGGTGGTGGTGGGATGAGTTGGGAGATTGGGATTGACCTGTATACATGTATATGCATAAAATACATAACTAATAATAACCTGCTGTATAAAAACATAAATAAAATTAAATTTCAAAATTTTAAAAAATAAAATTTTAAAATAAAAGAGAAAAAATTCTTCCCGTCACACAGATGTATTTATACGAATGAATTATTTCCATGCTTATATTTATAAATACATAAAAGAGGAATAAAATCTAACTTGAACCATAAAAGAAAAAAAAATTGAACCCACGAGTTATACAGAGGAAAACACTATCAGGGCACTTGTTCCAGCGGTCAACAATTCTGAAATTGGTCAGAGGTGGGGAACCATCTCCCATACAGCCAGCAACCCACCCCCCACGCAAGGAGCGTCCTCATTGCAAAGCTGGGGGGCCGTGCCGAGGCTTCTGTGAGTAAACGTGAGCTGAGCCCCAGGCCAGCTGCTGCTGAACTGATCCCACCCTTTCCAGGTAAAACACCTGAATATGTACAAGGGCTTGAAAGCCTAGAGGAAGGACCATGGAGCCACACCAGCGACAGCACGCAGGCCAACTTGGTGCCTGCAGGCCAGCCAGCGTGGTCCTGTACCATGGCGCTCTTCCAGAAGCTTTCCATTGCCCTGCCTGAGATACCCCTCCTGTCCCGGCCCCCACTGCTTTTTTCCTTCCTCACCTCTGTCCGGAGAGAAATTCCAGTGGAAGGTATGGGTGACACATCCTCTTCTTTACAGGCGGCAGCCTGGCAACTCCTGCAGAAAGGCCAGCAGAACCCCACTCACACCGGGCCACCCACAAAGCTGTGGCCCCTCACTCCCTCCCACCAGCACAGCCCCGAGACTGCTGACGGGGCAGATAATATGGAGTCAGGCACAGCTTCAGGGGCTATTGCTGCCTGGAGCTCTGTTTATATTGACCTCAACGAGGCACACCTTGGGAGGGCGGGCCGGCAGTGTAAGGCTGCCCAGGTCAGCTAATCCACAACCCTCAGGGAATCACATTGTTGAAAATGGACCCCGCTAAGGCAGAAGAGAAGCCAAGGGAAAAAAGGACACAATGCCATTTGCAGCACCGTAGATGAGTCTAGAAGTAATCACGTGACTTGTAGTAAGTCAGAAAGTGAAAGACACATATCCTATCATATCACTTATAGGTGTTACCTAAAAATGGATACCAGGGCAGATATTTCCACGGAGAAGGGCAATCACAGATTCATTAAACAAACTTATGGTTCACCAATGGAAAGGTGTGAGGATTGGTTTCATTATGATATCGGGGTTAACAGACATATACAAACACAGGTGACATATATAATCACCAAAGACCTACAGAATACCAAGAGAGGACTACTCAACATTCTGTCATAACGTACATGGGAAAAGGATCCCAGGAAGAACAGTCATCTGTATATCTGTAAAAGAACCACATCTTCCAAACCTACAACAAGCCAAACATTGTAATCAAACTTGCTGTAATAAAAAATAAAAAAAATTAAATTAAAAACACGAACAAGAAGTAGTGAGACAAACGTGAGGGGCTTTCTCCTGGCACATTCCATTCTAAACTCCAATCTAGAACACCACTTCCACTGAGGCTCTCTTGCCCTAGTAACCACATTTGGTAAGGGTGAACTGCTGCCACCTTGTGGCCGTTTCACACAACAGCAGCTTTAATCCCAACGATAATGGTCAGTTGATATTCAAAATCATTGCAGGCCTGTAAATGACACCTGCCCTGAAAATAAATCCTGGGGTCACATATCGACCAAAAAATTCAAAGGACGTCCATATTTCAAAACGACCATTTCAAAAGGCATATTTTACGCACATTAGTGTTCTGCTTCTTTTCCTTTCTTTCCTTTTTTGTTAAAAAACACGGGAATGGAAAAAGGCATCCCTCAGAATGGGCGAAAATCGTTGCAGATGAATCAATGGACAGAGGTTTAATCTCCAATATATATAAACAGCTCATGCAGCTTAATATTAAAAAAACAAACAACCCCAAAAAAATGGGAGGAAGATCTAAAGAGACGTTTCTTCAAAGGAGACACAGAGATGGCCAAGACGCACATGAAAAGCTGCTCAACAGCACTAATTATTAGAGAAATGCAAATCAAAACTACAATGAGGTATCACCTCACACCTGTTAGAATCGGCATCATCAGAAAATCTACAAACAACCAATTCTGGGGAGGGTGTGGACAAAAGGAGCCCTCTTCCATTATTGGTGGGAATGTAAATTGATACAGTCACTATGGAGAAGAGTATGGAGTTTCCTTAAAAAAACTAGAAATAGAATTACCATCTGATCCAGCAATCCCACTTCTGGGCATATACCCAGAGAAAACCATAAATCAAAAAGGCACATTCACCACAATGTTCATTGCAGCACTATTTACAATAGCCAGGTAATGGAAGCAACCTAAATGCCCACAGACAGATGAATGGATAAAGATGTGGTACATATATAAAATGGAATATTACTCGGCCATATAAAGGAATGAAACTGGGTCATTTGTAGAGACATCGATGGATCGAGAGACTGTCATACAGAATGAAGTAAGTCAGAAAGAGGAAAACAAATATTGTATATTAATGCATATATGTGGAACCTAAAAATGGTACAGATGAACTGGTTTGCAGGGAAGAAATAGAGACACAGAGGTAGAGAACAAACGTATGGACACCAAGTGTGGGAAGCCATGGGGTGGTGGTGGTGGGATGAGTTGGGAGATTGGGATTGACCTGTATATATGTATATGCATAAAATACATAACTAATAATTACCTGCTGTATAAAAACATAAATAAAATTAAATTTCAAAATTTTAAAAAATAAAATTTAAAAATAAAACAGAAAAAAGTTCTTCCCGTCACACAGATGTATTTATAGGAATGAATTATTTCCATGCTTATATCTATAAATACATAAAAGAGGAATAAAAACCAACTTGAACCATAAAAGAAAAAGAAAAACCTGAACCCACGAGTTATACAGAGGAAAACCCTATCAGGGCACTTGCTCCAGCGGTCAACAATTCTGAATTTGGTCAGAGGTGGGGAACCATCTCCCATACAGCCAGCAACCCACACCCCACGCAATGAACGTCCTCACTGCAAAGCCAGGGGACCGTGCCGAGGCTTCTGTGAGTAAACGTGAGCTGAGCCCCAGGCCAGCTGCTGCTGAACTGTTCCCACCCTTCCCAGGTAAAACACCTGAATATGTACAAGGACTTGAAAGCCTATAGGAAAGGCCGTGGAGCCACACCAGCGACATCACGCAGGCCATCTTGGTGCCTGTAGGCCAGCCAGGGTGATCCTGGCCCCGGGCGCTCTTCCGGAGCTTTCCATTGCCCTGCCTGAGATACCCCTCCTGTCCCGGCCCCCACTGCGTTTTTCCTTCCTCACCTCTGTCCGGAGAGAAATTCCAGTGGAAGGTATGCGTGACACATCCTCTTCTTTACAGGTGGCAGCCTGGCAACTCCTGCAGAAAGGCCAGCAGAGCCCCACTCAGACCGGGCCACCCACAATGCTGTGGCCCATCACTCCCTCCCACCAGCACAGCCCCGAGACTGCTGACGGGGCAGAGAATATGGAGTCAGGCACAGCTTCAGGGGCTATTGCTGCCTGGAGCGCTGTTTATATTGACCTCAACGAGGCACACCTGGGGAGGGCGGGCCGGCAGGGTAAGGCTGCCCAGGTCAGCGAATCCACAACCCTCAGGGAATCACATTGTTGAAAATGGACCTCGCTAAGGCAGAATAGAAGCCAAGGAAAAAAAGGACACAATGCCATTTGCAGCCCCATAGCTGAGTCTAGAGGTAATCACGTGACTTGTAGTAAGTCAGAAAGTGAAAGACACATATCCTATCATATCACTTATAGGTGTTACCTAAAAATGGATACCAGGGCAGATATTTCCACGGAGAAGGGCAATCACAGATTCATTAAACAAACTTATGGTTCACCAATGGAAAGGTGTGAGGATAGGTTTCATTACGATATCGGGGTTAACAGACATATACAAACACAGGTGACATATATAATCACCAAAGACCTACAGAATACCAAGAGAGGACTACTCAACATTCTGTCATAACGTACATGGGAAAAGGATCCCAGGAAGAACAGACATCTGTATATGTGTAAAAGAACCACATCTTCCACACCTACAACAAGCCAAACATTGTAATCAAACTTGCTGTAATGAAAAATAAAAAATTAAATTAAAAACACCAAGAAGAAGTAGTGAGACAAACTTGAGGGGCTTTCTCCTGGCACATTCCATTCTAAATTGCAATCTAAAACACCACTTCCACTGAGGCTCCCTTGCCCTAGTAACCAGATTTGGTAAGGGTGAACTGCTGCCACCTTGTGGCCGTTTCACACAACAGCAGCTTTAATCCCAACGCTAATGGTCAGTTGATATTCAAAATCATTGCAGGCCTGTAAATGACACCTGCCCTGAAAACAATTCCTGGGGTCACATATCGACCAAAAAATTCAAAGGACGTCCATATTTCAAAACGACCGTTTCAAAAGGCATATTTTACGCACATTAGTGTTCTGCTTCTTTTCCGTTCTTTTCTTTTTTGTTAAAAAACACGGGAATGGAAAAATGCATCCCTCAGAATGGGCAAAAATCCTTGCAGACGAATCAATGGACAGAGGTTTAATCTCCAATATATATAAACAGCTCATGCAGCTTAATATTAAAAAAACAAACAACCCAAAAAAAATGGGCAGAAGATCTAAAGAGACGTTTCTTCAAAGGAGACACAGAGATGGCCAAGACGCACGTGAAAAGCTGCTCAACAGCACTAATTATTAGAGAAATGCAAATCAATACTACAATGAGGTATCACCTCACACCTGTTAGAATCGGCATCATCAGGAAATCTACAAACAACCAATTCAGGGGATGGTGTGGATAAAAGGAGCCCTCTTCCACTATTGGTGGGAATGTAAATTGATACAGTAACTATGGAGAACAGTATGGAGTTTCCTTAAAAATATTAGAAATAGAATTACCATCTGATCCAGCAATCCCACTTCTGTGCATATACCCAGAGAAAACCGTATTTCAAAAAGGCACATTCACCACAATGTTTGTTGCAGCACTATTTACAATAGCCAGGTAATGGAAGCAACCTAAATGCCCACAGACAGATGAATGGATAAAGATGTGGTACATATATAAAATGGAATATTACTCGGCCATAAAAAGGAATGAAACTGGGTCATTTGTAGAGACATCGATGGATCGAGAGACTGTCATACAGAATGAAGTAAGTCAGAAAGAGGAAAACAAATATTGTATATTAATGCATATATGTGGAGCCTAAAAATGGTACAAATGAACTGGTTTACAGGGAAGAAATAGAGACACAGAGGTAGAGAACAAACGTATGGACACCAAGTGTGGGAAGCCATGGGGTGGTGACGGTGGGATGAGTTGGGAGTCTGGGATTGACCTGTATACATGTATATGCATAAAATACATAACTAATAATAACGTGCTGTATAAAAAAAATAAATAAAATTAAATTTCAAAATTTAAAAAAATAAAATTTAAAAATAAAACAGAAAAAATTTCTTCCCATCACACAGATGTATTTATAGGAATGAATTATTTCCATGCTTATATCTATAAATACATACAAGTAGAATAAAATCTAACTTGAATGATAAAAGAAAAAAAAAGTGAACCCACGAGTTATACAGAGGAAAATCCTACCACGGCACTTGCTCCAGTGGTAAACAATTCTGAAATTGGTCAGAGGTGGGGAACCATCTCCCATACAGCCAGCAACCCACCCCCCACGCAAGGAGCGTCCTCATTGCAAAGCTGGGGGACCGTGCTGAGGCATCTGTGAGTAAACGTGAGCTGAGCCCCAGGCCAGCTGCTGCTGAACTGTCCCTACCCTTTCCAGGTAAAACACCTGAATATGTACAAGGGCTTGAAAGCCTAGAGGAAGGACCGTGGAGCCACACCAGCGACAGCACGCAGGCCAACATGGTGCCTGCCGGCCAGCCAGGGTGGTCCTGGACCCTGGGCGCTCTACCAGAAGCTTTCCATTGCCCTGCCTGAGATACCCCTCCTGTCCCGGCCCCCAATGCTTTTTTCCTTCCTCACCTCTGTCCGGAGAGAAATTCCAGCGGAAGGTATGGGTGACACATCCTCTTCTTTATAGGAGGCAGCCTGGCAACTCCTGCAGAAAGGCCAGCAGGACCCCACTCACACCGGGTCACCCACAAAGCTGTGGCCCCTCACTCCTTCCCACCAGCACAGCCCCGAGGCTGCTGATGGGGCAGAGAATATGGAGTCAGGCACAGCTTCAGGGGCTATTGCTGCCTGGAGCTCTGTTTATATTGACCTCAATGAGGCACAGCTGGGGAGGGCGGGCCGGCAGGGTAAGGCTGCCCAGGTCAGCTAATCCACAACCCTCAGGGAATCACATTGTTGAAAATGGACCCCGCTAAGGCAGAAGAGATGCCAAGGAAAAAGAGGATACAATGCCATTTGCCGCACCGTAGATGAGTCTAAAAGTAATCACGTGACTTGTAGTAAGTCAGAAAGTGAAAGACACATATCATATCATATCACTTATAGGTGTTACCTAAAAATGGATACCAGGGCAGATATTTCCACGGAGAAGGGCAATCACAGATTCATTAAACAACTTATGGTTCACCAATGGAAAGGTGTGAGGATTGGTTTCATTACGATATCGGGGTTAACAGACATATACAAACACAGGTGACATATATAATCACCAAAGACCTACAGAATACCAAGAGAGGACTACTCAACATTCTGTCATAACGGACATGGGAAAAGGATCCCAGGAAGATCAGTCATCTGTATATGTGTAAAAGAACCACATCTTCCACAGCTACAACAAGCCAAACATTGTAATCAAACTTGCTGTAATAAAAAATAAAAAAATTAAATTCAAAACACGAACAAGAAGTAGTGAGACAAACGTGAGGGGCTTTCTCCTGGCACATTCCATTCTAAACTCCAATCTAGAACACCACTTCCACTGAGGCTCTCTTGGCTAGTAACCAGATTTGGTAAGGGTGAACTGCTGCCACCTTGTGGCCGTTTCACACAACAGCATCTTTAATCCCAACGCTAATGGTCAGTTGATATTCAAAATCATTGCAGGCCTGTAAATGACACCTGCCCTGAAAACAAATCCTGGGGTCACATATCGACCAAAAAATTCAAAGGACGTCCATATTTCAAAACGACCGTTTCAAAAGGCATATTTTACGCACATTAGTGTTCTGCTTCTTTTCCTTTCTTTCCTTTTTTGTTAAAAAACACGGGAATGGAAAAAGGCATCACTCAGAATGGGCGAAAATCGTTGCAGACGAATCAATGGACAGAGGTTTAATCTCCTATATATATAAACAGCTCATGCAGCTTAATATTAAAAAAACAAACAACCCAAAAAAATTGGGCAGAAGATGTAAAGAGACGTTTCTTCAAAGGAGACACAGAGATGGCCAAGATGCACATGAAAAGCTGCTCAACAGCACTAATTATTAGAGAAATGCAAATCAAAACTACAATGAGGTTTCACCTCACACCTGTTAGAATCGGCATCATCAGAAAATCTACAAACAACCAATTCTGGGGAGGGTGTGGACAAAAGGAGCCCTCTTCCACTATTGGTGGGAATGTAAATTGATACAGTCACTATGGAGAACAGTATGGAGTTTCCTTAAAAAAATTAGAAATAGAATTACCATCTGATCCAGCAATCCCACTTCTGGGCATATACCCAGAGAAAACCGTATTTCAAAAAGGCACATTCACCACAATGTTCGTTGCAGCACTATTTACAATAGCCAGGTAATGGAAGCAACCTAAATGCCCACAGACAGATGAATGGATAAAGATGTGGTACATATATAAAATGGAATATGACTCGGCCATAAAAAGGAATGAAACTGGGTCATTTGTAGAGACATCGATGGATCGAGAGACTGTCATACAGAATGAAGTAAGTCAGAAAGAGGAAAACAAATATTGTATATTAATGCATATATGTGGAGCCTAAAAATGGTACAGATGAACTGGTTTGCAGGGAAGAAATAGAGACACAGAGGTAGAGAACAAACGTATGGACACCAAGTGTGGGAAGCCATGGGGTGGTGGTGGTGGGATGAGTTGGGAGTTTGGGATTGACCTGTATACATGTATATGCATAAAATACATAACTAATAAAAACCTGCTGTATAAAAACATAAATAAAATTATTTTTCAAATTTTAAAAAAATAGAATTTAACAATAAAACAGAAAAAAGTTCTTCCCGTCACACAGATGTATTTATAGGAATGAATTATTTCAATGCTTATATCTATAAATTCATAAAAGAGGAATAAAATATAACTTGAACCATAAAAGAAAAAAAAAACCTGAACTCACGAGTTTTACAGAGGAAAACCCTATCTGGGCACTTGCTCCAGCGGTAAACAATTCTGAAATTGGTCAGAGGTGGGGAACCATCTCCCATACAGCCAGCAACCCACCCCCCAGGCAAGGAGTGTCCTCATTGCAAAGCTGGGGGATCGTGCCGAGGCATCTGTGAGTAAACATGAGCTGAGCCCCAGGCCAGCTGCTGCTGAACTGTTCCCACCATTCCCAGGTAAAACACCTGAATAAGTACAAGGGCTTGAAAGCCTAGAGGAAGGGCCGTGGAGCCACACCAGCGACAGCACGCAGGCCAACTTGGTGCCTGCAGGCCAGCCAGGGTGGTCCTGGCCCCGGGATCTCTTCCAGAAGCTTTCCATTGCCCTGCCTGAGATACCCCTCCTGTCCCGGCCCCCACTGCTTTTTTCCTTCCTCACCTCTGTCCGGAGAGAAATTCCAGCGGAAGGTATGGGTGACACATCCTCTTCTTTACAGGCGGCAGCCTGGCAACTCCTGCAGAAAGGCCAGCAGAGCCCCACTCACACCGGGCCACCCACAACGCTGTGGCCCCTCACTCCCTCCCACCAGCACAGCCCCGAGACTGCTGACGGGGCAGAGAATATGGAGTCAGGCACAGCTTCAGGGGCTATTGCTGCCTGGAGCTCTGTTTATATTGACCTCAAAGAGGCACACCTGGGGAGGGCGGGCCGGCAGGGTAAGGCTGCCCAGGTCAGCTAATCCACAACCCTCAGGGAATCACATTGTTGAAAATGGACCTCGCTAAGGCAGAAGAGAAGCCAAGGGAAAAAAGGACACAATGCCATTTGCAGCACCGTACATGAGTCTAGAAGTAATCACGTGACTTGTAGTAAGTCAGAAAGTGAAAGACACATATCATATCATATCACTTAGAGGTGTTACCTAAAAATGGATATCAGGGCAGATATTTCCACGGAGAAGGGCAATCACAGATTCATTAAACAAACTTATGGTTCACCAATGGAAAGGTGTGAGGATTGGTTTCATTACGATATCGGGGTTAACACACATATACAAACATAGGTGACATATATAATCACCAAAGACCTACAGAATACCAAGAGAGGACTACTCAACTCTGTCATAACGTACATGGGAAAAGGATCCCAGGAAGAACAGTCATCTGTATATGTGTAAAAGAACCACATCTTCCACACCTACAACAAGCCAAACATTGTAATCAAACTTGCTGTAATAAAAAATATAAAAAATTAAATTAAAAACACGAACAAGAATTCGTGAGACAAACTTGAGGGGCTTTCTCCTGGCACATTCCATTCTACATTCCAATCTAGAGCACCACTTCCACTGAGGCTCTCTTGCAGTAGTAACCAGATTTGGCAAGGGAGAACTGCTGCCACCTTGTGCCCGTTTCACACAACAGCAGCTTTAATCCCAGTGCTAATGGTCAGTTGATATTCAAAATCATTGCAGGCCTGTAAATGACACCTGCCCTGAAAACAAATCCTGGGGTCACATATCGACCAAAAAATTCAAAGCACGTCCATATTTCAAAAAGACCGTTTCAAAAGGCATATTTTACGCACATTAGTGTTCTGCTTCTTTTCCTTTCTTTCCTTTTTTGTTAAAAAAAACGGGACTGGAAAAAGGCATCCCTCAGAATGGGCGAAAATCGTTGCAAACGAATCAATGGACAGATGTTTAATCTCCAATATATATAAACAGCTCATGCAGCTTAATATTAAAAAAACAAACAACCCAATACAAAAATGGGCAGAAGATCTAAAGAGACGTTTCTTCAAAGGAGACACAGAGATGGCCAAGACGCACATGAAAAGCTGCTCAACAGCACTAATTATTAGAGAAATGCAAATCAAAACTACAATGAGTATCACCTCACACCTGTTAGAATCGGCATCATCAGGAAATCTACAAACAACCAATTCTGGGGAGGGTGTGGACAAAAGGAGCCCTCTTCCACTATTGGTGGGAATGTAAATTGATACAGTCTCTATGGAGAACAGTATGGAGTTTCCTTAAAAAAATTAGAAATAGAATTACCATCTGATCCAGCAATCCCACTTCTGGGCATATACCCAGAGAAAACCGTATTTCCAAAAGGCACATTCACCACAATGTTCGTTGCAGCACTGTTTACAATAGCCAGGTAATGGAAGCAACCTAAATGCCCACAGACAGATAAATGGATAAAGATGTGGTACATATATAAAATGGAATATTACTCGGCCATAAAAAGGAATGAAACTGGGTCATTTGTAGAGACATCAATGGATTGAGAGACTGTCATACAGAATGAAGTAAGTCAGAAAGAGGAAAACAAATATTGTATATTAATGCATATATGTGGAGCCTAAAAATGGTACAGATGAACTCGTTTGCAGGGAAGAAATAGAGACACAGAGGTAGAGAACAAACGTATGGACACCAAGTGTGGGAAGCCATGGGGTGGTGGTGGTGGGATGAGTTGGGATATTGGGATTGAACTGAATACATGTATATGCATAAAATACATAACTAATAATAACGTGCTGTATAAAAAATAAATAAATTTAAATTTCAAAATTTTAAAAAATAAAATTTAAAAATAAAACAGAAAAAATTGCTTCCCGTCACACAGATGTATTTATAGGAATGAATTATTTCCATGCTTATATCTATAAATACATAAAAGAGGAATAAAATCTAACTTGAACCACAAAAGAAAAAAAAAGTGAACCCACGAGTTATACAGAGGAAAAACCTATCAGGGCACTTGCTCCAGCGGTAAACAATTCTGAATTTGGTCAGAGGTGGGGAACCATCTCCCATACAGCCAGCAACCCACCCCCCACCCAAGGAGCGTCCTCATTGCAAAGCTGGGGGACCGTGCCGAGGCATCTGTGAGTAAACGTGAGCTGAGCCCCAGGCCAGCTGCTGCTGAACTGTTCCCACCCTTCCCAGGTAAAACACCTGAATATGTACAAGGGCTTGAAAGCCTAGTGGAAGGACCGTGGAGCCACACCAGCGACAGCACGCAGGCCAACTTGGTGCCTGCAGGCCAGCCAGGGTGGTCCTTTCCCCGGGCGCTCTTCCAGAAGCTTTCCATTGCCCTGCCTGAGATACCCCTCCTGTCCCGGCCCCCACTGCTTTTTTCCTTCCTCACCTCTGTCCGGAGAGAAATTCCAGCGGAAGGTATGGGTGACACAACCTCTTCTTTACAGGCGGCAGCCTGGCAACTCCTGCAGAAAGGCCAGCAGAACCCCACTCACACCGGGCCACCCACAAAGCTGTGGCCCCTCACTCCCTCCCAACAGCACAGCCCCGAGACTGCTGACGGGGCAGAGAATATGGAGTCAGGCACAGCTTCAGGGGCTATTGCTGCCTGGAGCGCTGTTTATATTGACCTCAACGAGGCACACCTGGTGAGGGCGGGCCGGCAGGGTAAGGCTGCCCAGGTCAGCTAATCCACAACACTCAGGGAATCACATTGTTGAAAATGGACCCCGCTAAGGCAGAAGAGAAGCCAAGGAAAAAAAGGACACAATGCCATTTGCAGCACCGTAGATGAGTCTAGAAGTAATCACGTGACTTGTAGTAAGTCAGAAAGTGGAAGACACATATCATATCATATCACTTATAGGTGTTACCTAAAAATGGATACCAGGGCAGATATTTCCACGGAGATGGGCAATCACAGATTCATTAAACAGACTTATGGTTCACCAATGGAAAGGTGTGAGGATTGGTTTCATTACGATATCGGGGTTAACAGACATATACAAACACAGGTGACATATATAATCACCAAAGACCTACAGAATACCAAGAGAGGACTACTCAATATTCTGTCATAACATACATGGGAATAGGATCCCAGGAAGAACAGACATCTGTATATGTGTAAAAGAACCACATCTTCCACACCTACAACAAGCCAAACATTGTAATCAAACTTGTTGTAATAAAAAATAAAAAATTAAATTAAAAACACGAACAAGAAGTAGTGAGACAAACGTGAGGGGCTTTCTCCTGGCACATTCCATTCTAAACTCCAGTCTAGAACATCACTTCCACTGAGGCTCTCTTGCCCTAGTAACCAGATTTGGTAAGGGTGAACTGCTGCCACCTTGTGGCCGTTTCACACAACAGCAGCTTTAATCCCAACGCTAATGGTCAGTTGATATTCAAAATCATTGCAGGCCTGTAAATGACACCTGCCCTGAAAACAAATCCTGGGGTCACATATCGACCAAAAAATTCAAAGGACGTCCATATTTCAAAACGACCGTTTCAAAAGGCATATTTTACGCACATTAGTGTTCTGCTTCTTTTCCTTTCTTTCCATTTTTGTTAAAAAACACGGGAATGGAAAAAGGCATCCCTCAGAATGGGCAAAAATCCTTGCAGACGAATCAATGGACAGAGGTTTAATCTCCAATATATATAAACAGCTCATGCAGCTTAATATTAAAAAAACAAACAACCCAAAAAAAATGGGCAGAAGATCTAAAGAGACGTTTCTTCAAAGGAGACACAGAGATGGCCAAGATGCACGTGATAAGCTGCTCAACAGCACTAATTATTAGATAAATGCAAATCAATACTACAATGAGGTATCACCTCACACCTGTTAGAATCGGCATCATCAGGAAATCTACAAACAACCAATTCTGGGGATGGTGTGGATAAAAGGAGCCCCCTTCCACTATTGGTGGGAATGTAAATTGATACAGTAACTATGGAGAACAGTATGGAGTTTCCTTAAAAATATTAGAAATAGAATTACCATCTGATCCAGCAATCCCACTTCTGTGCATATACCCAGAGAAAACCGTATTTCAAAAAGGCACATTCACCACAATGTTTGTTGCAGGACTATTTACAATAGCCAGGTAATGGAAGCAACCTAAATGCCCACAGACAGATGAATGGATAAAGATGTGGTACATATATAAAATGGAATATTACTCGGCCATAAAAAGGAATGAAACTGGGTCATTTGTAGAGACATCGATGGATCGAGAGACTGTCATACAGAATGAAGTAAGTCAGAAAGAGGAAAACAAATATTGTATATTAATGCATATATGTGGAGCCTAAAAATGGTACAAATGAACTGGTTTGCAGGGAAGAAATAGAGACACAGAGGTAGAGAACACACGTATGGACACCAAGTGTGGGAAGCCATGGGGTGGTGATGGTGGGATGAGTTGGGAGTCTGGGATTGACCTGTATACATGTATATGCATAAAATACATAACTAATAATAACGTGCTGTATAAAAAAAATAAATAAAATTAAATTTCAAAATTTAAAAAAATAAAATTTAAAAATAAAACAGAAAAAATTTTTTCCCATCACACAGATGTATTTATAGGAATGAATTATTTCCATGCTTATATCTATAAATACATAAAAGAGGAGTAAAATCTAACTTGAACCATAAAAGAAAAAAAAACCTGAACCCACGAGTTATACAGAGGAAATCACTATCAGGGCACTTGCTCCAGTGGTAAACAATTCTGAAATTGGTCAGGGGTGGGGAAGCATCTCCCATACAGCCATCAACCCACCCCCCACGCAAGGAGCGTCCTCATTGCAAAGCTGGGGGACCGTGCCGAGGCATCTGTCAGTAAACGTGAGCTGAGCCCCAGGCCAGCTGCTGCTGAACTGTTCCCACCCTTTCCAGGTAAAACACCTGAATATGTACAAGGGCTTGAAAGCCTAGAGGAAGGACCGTGGAGCCACACCAGCGACAGCACGCAGGCCAACTTGGTGCCTGCAGGCCAGCCAGCGTAGTCTTGGCCCCGGGCGCTCTTCCAGAAGCTTTCCATTGCCCTGCCTGAGATACCCCTCCTGTCCCGGCCCCCACTGCTTTTTTCCTTCCTCACCTCTGTCCGGAGAGAAATTCCAGCGGAAGGTATGGGTGACACATCCTCTTCTTTACAGGCGGCAGCCTGGCAACTCCTGCAGAAAGGCCAGAAGAACCCCACTCACACCGGGCCACCAACAAAGCTGTGGCCCCTCATTGCCTCCCACCAGCACAGCCCCGAGACTGCTGAAGGGGCAGAGAATATGGAGGCAGGCACAGCTTCAGGGGCTATTGCTGCCTGGAGCGCTGTTTATATTGACCTCAACGAGGCACACCTGGGGAGGGCGGGCCGGCAGGGTAAGGCTGCCCAGGTCAGCTAATCCACAACACTCAGGGAATCACATTGTTGAAAATGGACCGCGCTAAGGCAGAAGAGAAGCCAAGGGAAAAAAGGACACAATGCCATTTGCAGCACCGTAGATGAGTCTAGAAGTAATCACGTGACTTGTAGTAAGTCAGAAAATGGAAGACACATATCATATCATATCACTTATAGATGTTACATAAAAATGGATACCAGGGCAGATATTTCCACGGAGAAGGGCAATCACAGATTCATTAAACAGAATTATGGTTCACCAATGGAAAGGTGTGAGGATTGGTTTCATTATGATATCGGGGTTAACAGACATATACAAACACAGGTGACATATATAATCACCAAAGACCTACAGAATACCAAGAGAGGACTACTCAATATTCTGTCATAACATACATGGGAAAAGGATCCCAGGAAGAACAGACATCTGTATATGTGTAAAAGAACCACATCTTCCACACCTACAACAAGCCAAACATTGTAATCAAAATTGCTGTAATAAAAAATAAGAAATTAAATTAAAAACACGAACAAGAAGTAGTGAGACAAACGTGAGGGGCTTTCTCCTGGCACATTCCATTCTAAACTCCAATCTAGATCACCACTTCCACTGAAGCTCTCTTGCCCTAGTAACCAGATTTGGTAAGGGTGAACTGCTGCCACCTTGTGGCCGTTTCACACAACAGCATCTTTAATCCCAACGCTAATGGTCAGTTGATATTCAAAATCATTGCAGGCCTGTAAATGACACCTGCCCTGAAAACAAATCCTGGGGTCACATATCGACCAAAAAATTCAAAGGACGTCCATATGTCAAAACGACCGTTTCAAAAGGCATATTTTACGCACATTAGTGTTCTGCTTCTTTTCCTTTCTTTCCTTTTTTGTTAAAAAACACGGGAATGGAAAAAGGCATCCCTCAGAATGGGCGAAAATCGTTGCAGACGAATCAATGGACAGAGGTTTAATCTCCAATATATATAAACAGCTCATGCAGCTTAATATTAAAAAAACAAACAACCCAAAAAAATGGGCAGAGGATCTAAAGAGACGTTTCTTCAAAGGAGACACAGAGATGGCCAAGACGCACATGAAAAGCTGCTCAACAGCACTAATTATCAGGGAAATGCAAATCAAAACTACAATGAGATTTCACCTCACACCTGTTAGAATCGGCATCATCAGAAAATCTACAAACAACCAATTCTGGGGACGGTGTGGACAAAAGGAGCCCTCTTCCACTATTGGTGGGAATGTAAATTGATACAGTCACTATGGAGAACAGTATGGAGTTTTCTTAAAAAAACTAGAAATAGAATTAGCATCTGATCCAGCAATCCCACTTCTGGGCATATACCCAGAGAAAACCGTATTTCAAAAAGGCACATTCACCACAATGTTCGTTGCAGCACTATTTACAATAGCCAGGTAATGGAAGCAACACAAATGCCCACAGACAGATGAATGGATAAAGATGTGGTACATATATGAAATGGAATATTACTCGGCCATAAAAAAGAATGAAACTGGGTCATTTGTAGAGACATTGATGGATCGAGAGACTGTCATACAGAATGAAGTAAGTCAGAAAGAGGAAAACATATATTGTATATTAATGCATATATGTGGAGCCTAAGAATGATACAGATGAACTGGTTTGCAGGGAAGAAATAGAGACACAGAGGGAGAGAACAAACGTATGGACACCAAGTGTGGGAAGCCATGGTGTGGTGGTGGTGGGATGAGTTGGGAGTTTGGGATTGACCTGTATACATGTATATACATAAAATATATAACTAATAATAACGTGCTGTATAAAAAAAATAAATAAAATTAAATTTCAAAATTTTAAAAAATAAAATTTAAAAATAAAACAGAAAAAATTTCTTCCCGTCACACAGATGTATTTATAGGAATGAATTATTTCCATGCTTATATCTATAAATACATAAAAGAGGAATAAAATCTAACTTGAACCATAAAAGAAAAAAAAAAGTAAACCCACGAGTTACACAGAGGAAAACCCTATCACGGCACTTGCTCAAGCGGTAAACAATTCTGAAATTGGTCAGAGGTTGGGAACCATCTCCCATACAGCCAGCAACTCACCCCCACGCAAGGAGCATCCTCATTGCAAAGCTGGGGGACCGTGCCGAGGCATCTGTGAGTAAACGTCAGCTGAGCCCCAGGCCAGCTGCTGCTGAACTGTTCCCACCCTTTCCAGGTAAAACACCTGAATATGTACAAGGGCTTGAAAGCCTAGAGGAAGGACCGTGGAGCCACACCAGCGACAGCACGCAGGCCAACTTGGTGCCTGCAGGCCAGCCAGCCCACTGGTCCTGGACCCTGGCGCTCTTCCAGAAGCTTTCCATTGCCCTGCCTGAGATACCCCTCCTGTCCCGGCCCCCACTGCTTTTTTCCTTCCTCACCTCTGTCCGGAGAGAAATTCCAGCGGAAGGTATGGGTGACACATCCTCTTCTTTACAGGCGGCAGCCTGGCAACTCCTGCAGAAAGGCCAGCAGAACCCCACTCACACCGGGCCACCAACAAAGCTGTGGCCCCTCACTCCCTCCCACCAGCACAGCCCCGAGACTGCTGACGGGGCAGAGAATATGGAGTCAGGCACAGCTTCAGGGGCTATTGCTGCCTGGAGCTCTGTTTATATTGACCTCAACGAGGCACACCTGGGGAGGGCGGGCCGGCAGGGTAAGGCTGCCCAGGTCAGCTAATCCACAACCCTCAGGGAATCACATTGTTGAAAATGGACCCCGCTAAGGCAGAAGAGAAGCCAAGGGAAAAAAGGACACAATGCCATTTGCAGCACCGTAGATGAGTCTAGAAGTAATCACGTGACTTGTAGTAAGTCAGAAAGTGAAAGACACATATCATATCATATCACCTATAGCTGTTACCTAAAAATGGATACCAGGGCAGATATTTCCACGGAGAAGGGCAATCACAGATTCATGAAACAAACTTATGGTTCACCAATGGAAAGGTGTGAGGATTGGTTTCATTACGATATCGGGGTTAACAGACATATACAAACACAGGTGACATATATAATCACCAAAGACCTACAGAATACCAAGAGAGGACTACTCAACATTCTGTCATAACGTACATGGGAAAAGGATCCCAGGAAGAACAGTCATCTGTATATGTGTAAAAGAACCACATCTTCCACACCTACAACAAGCCAAACATTGTAATCAAACTTGCTGTAATAAAAAATAAAAAATTAAATTAAAAACACGAACAAGAAGTAGTGAGACAAACGTGAGCGGCTTTCTCCTGGTACATTCCATTCTAAACTCCAATCTAGAACACCACTTCCACTGAGGCTCTCTTGCCCTAGTAACCAGATTTGGTAAGGGTGAACTGCTGCCACCTTGTGGCCGTTTCACACAACAGCAGCTTTAATCCCAACGCTAATGGTCAGTTGATATTCAAAATCATTGCATGCCTGTAAATGACACCTGCCCTGAAAACAAATCCTGGGGTCACATATCGACCAAAAATTTCAAAGGACGTCCATATTTCAAAACGACCGTTTCAAAAGGCATATTTTACGCACATTAGTGTTCTGCTTCTTTTCCTTTCTTTCCTTTTTTGTTAAAAAATACGGGAATGGAAAAAGGCATCCCTCAGGATGGGTGAAAATCGTTGCAAATGAATCAATGGACACAGGTTTAATCTCCAATATATATAAACAGCTCATGCAGCTTAATATTAAAAAAACAAACAACCCAAAAAAAATGGGCAGAAGATCTAAAGAGACGTTTCTTCAAAGGAGACACAGAGATGGCCAAGACGCACGTGAAAAGCTGCTCAACAGCACTAATTATTAGAGAAATGCAAATCAAAACTACAATGAGGTATCACCTCACACCTGTTAGAATCGGCATCATCAGAAAATCTACAAACAACCAATTCTGGGGAGGGTGTGGACAAAAGGAGCCCTCTTCCACTATTGGTGGGAATGTAAATTGATACAGTCACTATGGAGAACAGTATGGAGTTTCCTTAAAAAAACTAGAAATAGAATTACCATCTGATCCAGCAATCCCACTTTTGGGCATATACCCAGAGAAAACCGTATTTCAAAAAGGCACATTCACCACAATGTTCGTTGCAGGACTATTTACAATAGCCAGGTAATGGAAGCAACCTAAATGCCCACAGACAGATGAATGGATAAAGATGTGGTACATATATAAATTGGAATATTACTCGGCCATAAAAAGGAATGAAACTGGGTCATTTGTAGAGACATCGATGGATCGAGAGACTGTCATACAGAATGAAGTAAGTCAGAAAGAGGAAAACAAATATTGTATATTAATGCATATATGTGGAGCCTAAAAATGGTACAGATGAACTGGTTTGCAGGGAAGAAATAGAGACACAGAGTTAGAGAACAAACGTATGGACACCAAGTGTGGGAAGCCATGGGGTGGTGGTGGTGGGATGAGTTGGGAGTTTGGGATTGACCTGTATACATGTATATGCATAAAATACATAACTAATAATAACATGCTGTATAAAAAAAATAAATAAAATTAAATTTCAAAATTTTAAAAAATAAAATTTAAAAATAAAACAGAAAAAAGTTCTTCCCGTCACACAGATGTATTTATAGGAATGAATTATTTCCATGCTTATATCTATAAATACATAAAAGAGGAATAAAATCTAACTTGTACCATAAAAGAAAAAAAAACCTGAACCCACGAGTTATACAGAGGAAATCCCTATCAGGGCACTTGCTCGAGTGTTAAACAATTCTGAAATTGGTCAGAGGTGGGGAACCATCTCCCAAACAGCCAGCCACCCACCCCCCACGCAAGGAGCATCCTCATTGCAAAGCTGGGGGACCGTGCCGAGGCATCTGTGAGTAAACGTGAGCTGAGCCCCAGGCCAGCTGCTGCTGAACTGTTCCCACCCTTTCCAGGTAAAACACCTGAATATGTACAAGGGCTTGAAAGCCTAGAGGAAGGACCGTGGAGCCACACCAGCGACAGCACGCAGGCCAACTTGGTGCCTGCAGGCCAGCCAGCCCACTGGTCCTGGACCCAGGCGCTCTTCCAGAAGCTTTCCATTGCCCTGCCTGAGATACCCCTCCTGTCCCGGCCCCCACTGCTTTTTTCCTTCCTCACCTCTGTCCGGAGAGAAATTCCAGCGGAAGGTATGGGTGACACATCCTCTTCTTTACAGGCGGCAGCCTGGCAACTCCTGCAGAAAGGCCAGCAGAACCCCACTCACACCGGGCTACCCACAAAGCTGTGGCCCCTCACTCCCTCCCACCAGCACAGCCCCGAGACTGCTGACGGGGCAGAGAATATGGAGTCAGGCACAGCTTCAGGGGCTATTGCTGCCTGGAGCTCTGTTTATATTGACCTCAAAGGGGCACACCTGGGGAGGGTGGGCCGGCAGAGTAAGGCAGCCCAGGTCAGCTAATCCACAACCCTCAGGGAATCACATTGTTGAAAATGGACCCCGCTAAGGCAGAAGAGAAGCCAAGGGAAGAAAGGACACAATGCCATTTGCAGCACCGTAGATGAGTCTAGAAGTAATCACGTGACTGGTAGTAAGTCAGAAAGTGAAAGACACATATCCTATCATATCACTTATAGGTGTTACCTAAAAATGGATACCAGGGCAGATATTTCCACGGAGAAGGGCAATCACAGATTCATTAAACAAACTTATGGTTCACCAATGGAAAGGTGTGAGGATTGGTTTCATTACGATATCGGGGTTAACAGACCTATACAAACACAGGTGACATATATAATCACCAAAGACCTACAGAATACCAAGAGAGGACTACTCAACATTCTGTCATAACGTACATGGGAAAAGTATCCCAGGAAGAACAGACATCTGTATATGTGTAAAAGAACCACATCTTCCACACAAACAACAAGCCAAACATTGCAATCAAACTTGCTGTAATAAAAAATAAAAACTTAACTTAAAAACACGAACAAGAAGTAGTGAGACAAACGTGAGGGGCTTTCTCCTGGCACATTCCATTCTAAAGTCCAATCTAGAACACCACTTCCACTGAGGCTCTCTTGCCCTAGTAACCAGATTTGGTAAGGGTGAACTGCTGCCACCTTGTGGCCGTTTCACACAACAGCAGCTTTAATCCCAACGCTAATGGTCAGTTGATATTCAAAATCATTGCAGGCCTCTAAATGACACCTGCCCTGAAAACAAATCCTGGTGTCACATATCGACCAAAAAATTCAAAGGACGTCCATATTTCAAAACGACCGTTTCAAAAGGCATATTTTACGCACATTAGTGTTCTGCTTCTTTTCCTTTCTTTCCTTTTTTGTTAAAAAACACGGGAATGGAAAAAGGCATCCCTCAGAATGGGCGAAAATCGTTGCAGACAAATCAATGGACAGAGGTTTAATCTCCAATATATATAAACAGCTCATGCAGCTTAATATTAAAAAAACAAACAACCCCCCAAAAAATGGGCAGAAGATCTAAAGAGACGTTTCTTCAAAGGAGACACAGAGATGGCCAAGACGCACATGAAAAGCTGCTCAACAGCACTAATTATTAGAGAAATGCAAATCAAAACTACAATGAGGTATCACCTCACACCTGTTAGAATCGGCATCATCAGAAAATATACAAACAACCAATTCTGGGGAGGGTGTGGACAAAAGGAGCCCTCTTCCACTATTGGTGGGAATGTAAATTGATACAGTCACTATGGAGAACAGTATGGAGTTTCCTTTAAAAAATTAGAAATAGAATTACCATCTGATCCAGCAATCCCACTTCTGGGCATATACCCAGAGAAAACCATATTTCAAAAAGACACATTCAGCACAATGTTCGTTGCAGCACTATTTACAATAGCCAGGTAATGGAAGCAACCTAAATGCCCACAGACAGATGAGTGGATAAAGATGTGGTACATATATAAAATGGAATATTACTCGGCCATAAAAAGGAATGAAACTGGGTCATTTGTAGAGACATCGATGGATCGAGAGACTGTCATACAGAATGAAGTAAGTCAGAAAGAGGAAAACAAATATTGTATATTAATGCATATATGTGGAGCCTAAAAATGGTACAGATGAACTGGTTTGCAGGGAAGAAATAGAGACACAGACGTAGAGAACAAACGTATGGACACCAAGTGTGGGAAGCCATGGGGTGGTGGTGGTGGGATGAGTTGGGAGATTGGGATTGACCTGTATACATGTATATGCATAAAATACATAACTAATAATAACCTGCTGTATAAAAACATAAATGAAATTAAATTTCAAAATTTTAAAAAATAAAATTTAAAAATAAAACAGAAAAAAGTTCTTCCCGTCACACAGATGTATTTATAGGAATGATTTATTTCCATGCTTATATTTATAAATACATAAAAGAGGAATAAAATCTAACTTGAACCATAAAAGAAAAAAAAAATTGAACCCACGAGTTATACAGAGGAAAACCCTATCACGACACTTGCTCCAGCGGTAAACAATTCTGAAATTGGTCAGAGGTGGGGAACCATCTCCCATACAGCCAGCCACCCACCCCCCACGCAAGGAGCGTCCTCATTGCAAAGCTGGGGGACCGTGCCGAGGCATCTGTGAGTAAACGTGAGCTGAGCCCCAGGCCAGCTGCTGCTGAACTGTTCCCACCCTTTCCAGGTAAAACACCTGAATATGTACAAGGGCTTGAAAGCCTAGAGGAAGGACCGTGGAGCCACACCAGCGACAGCACGCAGGCCAACTTGGTGCCTGCAGGCCAGCCAGCACACTGGTCCTGGACCCAGGCGCTCTTCCAGAAGCTTTCCATTGCCCTGCCTGAGATACCCCTCCTTTCCCGGCCCCCACTGCTTTTTTCCTTCCTCACCTCTGTCCGGAGAGAAATTCCAGCGGAAGGTATGGGTGACACATCCTCTTCTTTACAGGCGGCAGCCTGGCAACTCCTGCAGAAAGGCCAGCAGAACCCCACTCACACCGGGCCACCCACAAAGCTGTGGCCCCTCACTCCCTCCCACCAGCACAGCCCCGAGACTGCTGACGGGGCAGAGAATATGGAGTCAGGCACAGCTTCAGGGGCTATTGCTGCCTGGAGCTCTGTTTATATTGACCTCAACGAGGCACACCTGGGGAGGGCGGGCCGGCAGGGTAAGGCTGCCCAGGTCAGCTAATCCACAACCCTCAGGGAATCACATTGTTGAAAATGGACCCCGCTAAGGCAGAAGAGAAGCCAAGCGAAAAAAGGACACAATGCCATTTGCAGCACCATAGATGAGTCTAGAAGTAATCACGTGACTTGTAGTAAGTCAGAAAGTGAAAGACACATATCATATCATATCACTTATAGGTGTTACCTATAAATGGATACCAGGGCAGATATTTCCACGGAGAAGGGCAATCACAGATTCATTAAAGAAACTTATGGTTCACCAATGGAAAGGTGTGAGGATTGGTTTCATTACGATATTGGGGTTAACAGACATATACAAACACAGGTGACATACATAATCACCAAAGACCTACAGAATACCAAGAGAGGACTACTCAACATTCTGTCATAACGTACATGGGAAAAGGATCCCAGGAAGAACAGTCATCTGTATATGTGTAAAAGAACCACATCTTCCACAGCTACAACAAGCCAAACATTGTAATCAAACTTGCTGTAATAAAAAATAAAAAATTAAATTAAAAACACGAACAAGAAGTAGTGAGACAAACGTGAGCGGCTTTTTCCTGGTACATTCCATTCTAAACTCCAATCTAGAACACCACTTCCACTGAGGCTCTCTTGCCCTAGTAACCAGATTTGGTAAGGGTGAACTGCTGCCACCTTGTGGCCGTTTCACACAACAGCAGCTTTAATCCCAACGCTAATGGTCAGTTGATATTCAAAATCATTGCATGCCTGTAAATGACACCTGCCCTGAAAACAAATCCTGGGGTCACATATCGACCAAAAAATTCAAAGGACGTCCATATTTCAAAACGACCATTTCAAAAGGCATATTTTACGCACATTAGTGTTCTGCTTCTTTTCCTTTCTTTCCTTTTTTGTTAAAAAACACGGGAATGGAAAAAGGCATCCCTCAGAATGGGCGAAAATCGTTGCAGACGAATCAATGGACAGAGGTTTAACCTCCAATATATATAAACAGCTCATGCAGCTTAATATTAAAAAAACAAACAACCCAAAAAAAATGGGCAGAAGATCTAAAGAGACGTTTCTCAAAGGAGACACAGAGATGGCCAAGACGCACATGAAAAGTTGCTCAACAGCACTAATTATTAGAGAAATGCAAATCAAAACTACAATGAGGTATCACCTCACACCTGTTAGAATCGGCATCATCAGAAAATATACAAACAACCAATTCTGGGGAGGGTGTGGACAAAAGGAGCCCTCTTCCACTATTGGTGGGAATGTAAATTGATACAGTCACTATGGAGAACAGTATGGAGTTTCCTTAAAAAAACTAGAAATAGAATTACCATCTGATCCAGCAATCCCACTTCTGGGCATATACCCAGAGAAAACCGTATTTCAAAAAGGCACATTCAGCACAATGTTCGTTGCAGCACTATTTACAATAGCCAGGTAATGGAAGCAACCTAAATGCCCACAGACAGATGAATGGATAAAGATGTGGTACATATATAAATTGGAATATTACTCGGCCATAAAAAGGAATGAAACTGGGTTATTTGTAGAGACATCGATGGATCGAGAGACTGTCATACAGAATGAAGTAAGTCAGAAAGAGGAAAACAAATATTGTATATTAATGCATATATGTGGAGCCTAAAAATGGTACAGATGAACTGGTTTGCAGGGAAGAAATAGAGACAAAGATGTAGAGAACAAACGTATGGACACCAAGTGTGGGAAGCCATGGGGTGGTGGTGGTGGGATGAGTTGGGAGATTGGGATTGACCTGTATACATGTATATGCATAAAATACATAACTAATAATAACCTGCTGTATAAAAACATAAATGAAATTAAATTTCAAAATTTTAAAAAATAAAATTTAAAAATAAAACAATAAAAATTCTTCCCGTCACACAGATGTATTTATAGGAATGAATTATTTCCTTGCTTATATTTATAAATACATAAAAGAGGAATAAAATCTAACTTGAACCATAAAAGAAAAAAAGTTGAACCCACGAGTTATACAGAGGAAAACCCTATCACGGCACTTGCTCCAGCGGTAAACAATTCTGAAATTGGTCAGAGGTGGGGAACCGTCTCACATACAGCCAGCCACCCAAACCCCACGCAAGGAGCGTCCTCATTGCAAAGCTGGGGGACCGTGCCGAGGCATCTGTGAGTAAACGTGAGCTGAGCCCCAGGCCAGCTGCTGCTGAACTGTTCCCACCCTTTCCAGGTAAAACACCTGAATATGTACAAGGGCTTGAAAGCCTAGAGGAAGGACCGTGGAGCCACACCAGCGACAGCACGCAGGCCAACTTGGTGCCTGCAGGCCAGCCAGCCCACTGGTCCTGGACCCTGGCGCTCTTCCAGAAGCTTTCCATTGCCCTGCCTGAGATACCCCTCCTGTCCCGGCCCCCACTGCTTTTTTCCTTCCTCACCTCTGTCCGGAGAGAAATTCCAGCAGAAGGTATGGGTGACACATCCTCTTCTTTACAGGCGGCAGCCTGGCAACTCCTGCAGAAAGGCCAGCAGAACCCCACTCACACCGGGCCACCCACAAAGCTGTGGCCCCTCACTCCCTCCCACCAGCACAGCCCCGAGACTGCTGACGGGGCAGAGAATATGGAGTCAGGCACAGCTTCAGGGGCTATTGCTGCCTGGAGCTCTGTTTATATTGACCTCAACGAGGCACACCTGGGGAGGGCGGGCCGGCAGGGTAAGGCTGCCCAGGTCAGCTAATCCACAACCCTCAGGGAATCACATTGTTGAAAATGGACCCCGCTAAGGCAGAAGAGAAGCCAAGGGAAGAAAGGACACAATGCCATTTGCAGCACCGTAGATGAGTCTAGAAGTAATCACGTGACTGGTAGTAAGTCAGAAAGTGAAAGACACATATCCTATCATATCACTTATAGGTGTTACCTAAAATTGGATACCAGGGCAGATATTTCCACGGAGAAGGGCAATCACAGATTCATTAAAGAAACTTATGGTTCACCAATGGAAAGGTGTGAGGATTGGTTTCATTACGATATCGGGGTTAACAGACATATACAAACACAGGTGACATATATAATCACCAAAGACCTACAGAATACCAAGAGAGGACTACTCAACATTCTGTCATAACGTACATGGGAAAAGGATCCCAGGAAGAACAGACATCTGTATATGTGTAAAAGAACCACATCTTCCACACCTACAACAAGCCAAACATTGCAATCAAACTTGCTGTAATAAAAAATAAAAACTTAAATTAAAAACACGAACAAGAAGTAGTGAGACAAACGTGAGGGGCTTTCTCCTGGCACATTCCATTCTAAAGTCCAATCTAGAACACCGCTTCCACTGAGGCTCTCTTGCCCTAGTAACCAGATTTGGTAAGGGTGAACTGCTGCCACCTTGTGGCCGTTTCACACAACAGCAGCTTTAATCCCAACGCTAATGGTCAGTTGATATTCAAAATCATTGCAGGCCTGTAAATGACACCTGCCCTGAAAACAAATCCTGGGGTCACATATCGACCAAAAAATTCAAAGGACGTCCATATTTCAAAACGACCGTTTCAAAAGGCATATTTTACGCACATTAGTGTTCTGCTTCTTTTCCTTTCTTTCCTTTTTTGTTAAAAAACACGGGAATGGAAAAAGGCATCCCTCAGAATGGGCGAAAATCGTTGCAGACAAATCAATGGACAGAGGTTTAATCTCCAATATATATAAACAGCTCATGCAGCTTAATATTAAAAAAACAAACAACCCCCCCAAAAAAATGGGCAGAAGATCTAAAGAGACGTTTCTTCAAAGGAGACACAGAGATGGCCAAGACGCACATGAAAAGCTGCTCAAAAGCACTAATTATTAGAGAAATGCAAATCAAAACTACAATGAGGTTTCACCTCACACCTGTTAGAATCGGCATCATCAGAAAATCTACAAACAACCAATTCTGGGGAGGGTGTGGACAAAAGGAGCCCTCTTCCACTATTGGTGGGAATGTAAATTGATACAGTCACTATGGAGAACAGTATGGAGTTTCCTTAAAAAAACTAGAAATAGAATTACCATCTGATCTAGCAATCCCACTTCTGGGCATATACCCAGAGAAAACCGTATTTCAAAAAGTCACATTCAGCACAATGTTCGTTGCAGCACTATTTACAATAGCCAGGTAATGGAAGCAACCTAAATGCCCACAGACAGATGAATGGATAAAGATGTGGTACATATATAAAATGGAATATTACTCGGCCATAAAAAGGAATGAAACTGGGTCATTTGTAGAGACATCGATGGATCGAGAGACTGTCATACAGAATGAAGTAAGTCAGAAAGAGGAAAACAAATATTGTATATTAATGCATATATGTGGAGCCTAAAAATGGTACAGATGAACTGGTTTGCAGGGAAGAAATAGAGACACAGGGGTAGAGAACAACCGTATGGACACCAAGTGTGGGAAGCCATGGGGTGGTGGTGGTGGGATGAGTTGGGAGATTGGGATTGACCTGTATACATGTATATGCATAAAATACATAACTAATAATAACGTGCTGTATAAAAAAATAAATAAAATTAAATTTCAAAATTTTAAAAAATAAAATTTAAAAATAAAACAGAAAAAAGTTCTTCCCGTCACACAGATGTATTTATAGGAATGAATTATTTCCATGCTTATATCTATAAATACATAAAAGAGGAATAAAATCTAACTTGAACCATAAAATAAAAAAAAAACCTGAACCCACGAGTTATACAGAGGAAAACCCTATCAGGGCACTTTCTCCAGTGGTAAACAATTCTGAAATTGGTCAGAGGTGGGGAACCATCTCCCATACAGCCAGCAACCCAACCCCCACGCAAGGAGCGTCCTCATTGCAAAGCTGGGGGACCGTGCCGAGGCATCTGTGAGTAAACGTGAGCTGAGCCCCAGGCCAGCTGCTGCTGAACTGTTCCCACCCTTTCCAGGTAAAACACCTGAATATGTACAAGGGCTTGAAAGCCTAGAGGAAGGACCGTGGAGCCACACCAGCGACAGCACGCAGGCCAAATTGGTGCCTGCAGGCCAGCCAGGGTGGTCCTGGACCTGGGCGCTCTTCCAGAAGCTTTCCATTGCCCTGCCTGAGATACCCCTCCTGTCCCGGCCCCCACTGCTTTTTTCCTTCCTCACCTCTGTCCGGAGAGAAATTCCAGCGGAAGGTATGGGTGACACATCCTCTTCTTTACAGGCGGCAGCCTGGCAACTCCTGCAGAAAGGCCAGCAGAACCCCACTCACACCGGGCTACCCACAAAGCTGTGGCCCCTCACTCCCTCCCACCAGCACAGCCCCGAGACTGCTGACGGGGCAGAGAATATGGAGTCAGGCACAGCTTCAGGGGCTATTGCTGCCTGGAGCTCTGTTTATATTCACCTCAAAGGGGCACACCTGGGGAGGGTGGGCCGGCAGGGTAAGGCTGCCCAGGTCAGCTAATCCACAACCCTCAGGGAATCACATTGTTGAAAATGGACCCCGCTAAGGCAGAAGAGAAGCCAAGGGAAGAAAGGACACAATGCCATTTGCAGCACCGTAGATGAGTCTAGAAGTACTCATGTGACTGGTAGTAAGTCAGAAAGTGAAAGACCCATATCCTATCATATCACTTATAGGTGTTACCTAAAAATGGATACCAGGGCAGATATTTCCACGGAGAAGGGCAATCACAGATTCATTAAACAAACTTATGGTTCACCAATGGAAAGGTGTGAGGATTGGTTTCATTACGATATCGGGGTTAACAGACATATACAAACACAGGTGACATATATAATCACCAAAGACCTACAGAATACCAAGAGAGGACTACTCAACATTCTGTCATAACGTACATGGGAAAAGGATCCCAGGAAGAACAGACATCTGTATATGTGTAAAAGAACCACATCTTCCACACCTACAACAAGCCAAACATTGCAATCAAACTTGCTGTAATAAAAAATAAAAACTTAAATTAAAAACACGAACAAGAAGTAGTGAGACAAACGTGAGGGGCTTTCTCCTGGCACATTCCATTCTAAAGTCCAATCTAGAACACCACTTCCACTGAGGCTCTCTTGCCCTAGTAACCAGATTTGGTAAGGGTGAACTGCTGCCACCTTGTGGCCGTTTCACACAACAGCAGCTTTAATCCCAACGCTAATGGTCAGATGATATTCAAAATCATTGCAGGCCTGTAAATGACACCTGCCCTGAAAACAAATCCTGGGGTCACATATCGACCAAAAAATTCAAAGGACGTCCATATTTCAAAACGACCGTTTCAAAAGGCATATTTTACGCACATTAGTGTTCTGCTTCTTTTCCTTTCTTTCCTTTTTTGTTAAAAAACACGGGAATGGAAAAAGGCATCCCTCAGAATGGGCAAAAATCGTTGCAGACAAATCAATGGACAGAGGTTTAATCTCCAATATATATAAACAGCTCATGCAGCTTAATATTAAAAAAACAAACAACCCCCCCAAAAAAATGGGCAGAAGATCTAAAGAGACGTTTCTTCAAAGGAGACACAGAGATGGCCAAGACGCACATGAAAAGCTGCTCAACAGCACTAATTATTAGAGAAATTCAAATCAAAACTACAATGAGGTTTCACCTCACACCTGTTAGAATCGGCATCATCAGAAAATCTACAAACAACCAATTCTGGGGAGGGTGTGGACAAAAGGAGCCCTCTTCCACTATTGGTGGGAATGTAAATTGATACAGTCACTATGGAGAACAGTATGGAGTTTCCTTAAAAAAACTAGAAATAGAATTACCATCTGATCTAGCAATCCCACTTCTGGGCATATACCCAGAGAAAACCGTATTTCAAAAAGGCACATTCAGCACAATGTTCGTTGCAGCACTATTTACAATAGCCAGGTAATGGAAGCAACCTAAATGCCCACAGACAGATGAATGGATAAAGATGTGGTACATATATAAAATGGAATATTACTCGGCCATAAAAAGGAATGAAACTGGGTCATTTGTAGAGACATCGATGGATCGAGAGACTGTCATACAGAATGAAGTAAGTCAGAAAGAGGAAAACAAATATTGTATATTAATGCATATATGTGGAGCCTAAAAATGGTACAGATGAACTGGTTTGCAGGGAAGAAATAGAGACACAGGGGTAGAGAACAACCGTATGGACACCAAGTGTGGGAAGCCATGGGGTGGTGGTGTTGGGATGAGTTGGGAGATTGGGATTGACCTGTATACATGTATATGCATAAAATACATAACTAATAATAACGTGCTGTATAAAAAAATAAATAAAATTAAATTTCAAAATTTTAAAAAATAAAATTTAAAAATAAAACAGAAAAAAGTTCTTCCCGTCACACAGATGTATTTATAGGAATGAATTATTTCCATGCTTATATCTATAAATACATAAAAGAGGAATAAAATCTAACTTGAACCATAAAATAAAAAAAAAACCTGAACCCACGAGTTATACAGAGGAAAACCCTATCAGGGCACTTTCTCCAGTGGTAAACAATTCTGAAATTGGTCAGAGGTGGGGAACCATCTCCCATACAGCCAGCAACCCAACCCCCACGCAAGGAGCGTCCTCATTGCAAAGCTGGGGGACCGTGCCGAGGCATCTGTGAGTAAACGTGAGCTGAGCCCCAGGCCAGCTGCTGCTGAACTGTTCCCACCCTTTCCAGGTAAAACACCTGAATATGTACAAGGGCTTGAAAGCCTAGAGGAAGGACCGTGGAGCCACACCAGCGACAGCACGCAGGCCAAATTGGTGCCTGCAGGCCAGCCAGGGTGGTCCTGGACCTGGGCGCTCTTCCAGAAGCTTTCCATTGCCCTGCCTGAGATACCCCTCCTGTCCCGGCCCCCACTGCTTTTTTCCTTCCTCACCTGTGTCCGGAGAGAAATTCCAGCGGAAGGTATGGGTGACACATCCTCTTCTTTACAGGCGGCAGCCTGGCAACTCCTGCAGAAAGGCCAGCAGAACCCCACTCACACCGGGCTACCCACAAAGCTGTGGCCCCTCACTCCCTCCCACCAGCACAGCCCCGAGACTGCTGACGGGGCAGAGAATATGGAGTCAGGCACAGCTTCAGGGGCTATTGCTGCCTGGAGCTCTGTTTATATTGACCTCAAAGGGGCACACCTGGGGAGGGTGGGCCGGCAGGGAAAGGCTGCCCAGGTCAGCTAATCCACAACCCTCAGGGAATCACATTGTTGAAAATGGACCCCGCTAAGGCAGAAGAGAAGCCAAGGGAAGAAAGGACACAATGCCATTTGCAGCACCGTAGATGAGTCTAGAAGTACTCATGTGACTGGTAGTAAGTCAGAAAGTGAAAGACCCATATCCTATCATATCACTTATAGGTGTTACCTAAAAATGGATACCAGGGCAGATATTTCCACGGAGAAGGGCAATCACAGATTCATTAAACAAACTTATGGTTCACCAATGGAAAGGTGTGAGGATTGGTTTCATTACGATATCGGGGTTAACAGACATATACAAACACAGGTGACATATATAATCACCAAAGACCTACAGAATACCAAGAGAGGACTACTCAACATTCTGTCATAACGTACATGGGAAAAGGATCCCAGGAAGAACAGACATCTGTATATGTGTAAAAGAACCACATCTTCCACACCTACAACAAGCCAAACATTGCAATCAAACTTGCTGTAATAAAAAATAAAAACTTAAATTAAAAACACGAACAAGAAGTAGTGAGACAAACGTGAGGGGCTTTCTCCTGGCACATTCCATTCTAAAGTCCAATCTAGAACACCACTTCCACTGAGGCTCTCTTGCCCTAGTAACCAGATTTGGTAAGGGTGAACTGCTGCCACCTTGTGGCCGTTTCACACAACAGCAGCTTTAATCCCAACGCTAATGGTCAGTTGATATTCAAAATCATTGCAGGCCTGTAAATGACACCTGCCCTGAAAACAAATCCTGGGGTCACATATCGACCAAAAAATTCAAAGGACGTCCATATTTCAAAACGACCGTTTCAAAAGGCATATTTTACGCACATTAGTGTTCTGCTTCTTTTCCTTTCTTTCCTTTTTTGTTAAAAAACACGGGAATGGAAAAAGGCATCCCTCAGAATGGGCGAAAATCGTTGCAGACAAATCAATGGACAGAGGTTTAATCTCCAATATATATAAACAGCTCATGCAGCTTAATATTAAAAAAACAAACAACCCAAAAAAAATGGGCAGAAGATCTAAAGAGACGTTTCTTCAAAGGAGACACAGAGATGGCCAAGACGCACATGAAAAGTTGCTCAACAGCACTAATTATTAGAGAAATGCAAATCAAAACTACAATGAGGTATCACCTCACACCTGTTAGAATCGGCATCATCAGAAAATCTACAAACAACCAATTCTGGGGAGGGTGTGGACAAAAGGAGCCCTCTTCCAATATTGGTGGGAATGTAAATTGATACAGTCACTATGGAGAACAGTATGGAGTTTCCTTAAAAAAACTAGAAATAGAATTACCATCTGATCCAGCAATCCCACTTCTGGGCATATACCCAGAGAAAACCGTATTTCAAAAAGGCACATTCAGCACAATGTTCGTTGCAGCACTATTTACAATAGCCAGGTAATGGAAGCAACCTAAATGCCCACAGACAGATGAATGGATAAAGATGTGGTACATATATAAAATGGAATATTACTCGGCCATAAAAAGGAATGAAACTGGGTCATTTGTAGAGACATCGATGGATCGAGAGACTGTCATACAGAATGAAGTACGTCAGAAAGAGGAAAACAAATATTGTATATTAATGCATATATGTGGAGCCTAAAAATGGTACAGATGAACTGGTTTGCAGGGAAGAAATAGAGACACAGGGGTAGAGAACAAACGTATGGACACCAAGTGTGGGAAGCCATGGGGTGGTGGTGGTGGGATGAGTTGGGAGATTGGGATTGACCTGTATACATGTATATGCATAAAATACATAACTAATAATAACGTGCTGTATAAAAAAATAAATAAAATTAAATTTCAAAATTTTAAAAAATAAAATTTAAAAATAAAACAGAAAAAAGTTCTTCCCGTCACACAGATGTATTTATAGGAATGAATTATTTCCATGCTTATATCTATAAATATATAAAAGAGGAATAAAATCTAACTTGAACCATAAAATAAAAAAAAACCTGAACCCAAGAGTTATACAGAGGAAAACCCTATCAGGGCACTTTCTCCAGTGGTAAACAATTCTGAAATTGGTCAGAGGTGGGGAACCATCTCCCATACAGCCAGCAACCCAACCCCCACGCAAGGAGCGTCCTCATTGCAAAGCTGGGGGACCGTGCCGAGGCATCTGTGAGTAAACGTGAGCTGAGCCCCAGGCCAGCTGCTGCTGAACTGTTCCCACCCTTTCCAGGTAAAACACCTGAATATGTACAAGGGCTTGAAAGCCTAGAGGAAGGACCGTGGAGCCACACCAGCGACAGCACGCAGGACAAATTGGTGCCTGCAGGCCAGCCAGGGTGGTCCTGGACCTGGGCGCTCTTCCAGAAGCTTTCCATTGCCCTGCCTGAGATACCCCTCCTGTCCCGGCCCCCACTGCTTTTTTCCTTCCTCACCTCTGTCCGGAGAGAAATTCCAGCGGAAGGTATGGGTGACACATCCTCTTCTTTACAGGCGGCAGCCTGGCAACTCCTGCAGAAAGGCCAGCAGAACCCCACTCACACCGGGCTACCCACAAAGCTGTGGCCCCTCACTCCCTCCCACCAGCACAGCCCCGAGACTGCTGACGGGGCAGAGAATATGGAGTCAGGCACAGCTTCAGGGGCTATTGCTGCCTGGAGCTCTGTTTATATTCACCTCAAAGGGGCACACCTGGGGAGGGTGGGCCGGCAGGGTAAGGCTGCCCAGGTCAGCTAATCCACAACCCTCAGGGAATCACATTGTTGAAAATGGACCCCGCTAAGGCAGAAGAGAAGCCAAGGGAAGAAAGGACACAATGCCATTTGCAGCACCGTAGATGAGTCTAGAAGTACTCATGTGACTGGTAGTAAGTCAGAAAGTGAAAGACCCATATCCTATCATATCACTTATAGGTGTTACCTAAAAATGGATACCAGGGCAGATATTTCCACGGAGAAGGGCAATCACAGATTCATTAAACAAACTTATGGTTCACCAATGGAAAGGTGTGAGGATTGGTTTCATTACGATATTGGGGTTAACAGACATATACAAACACAGGTGACATATATAATCACCAAAGACCTACAGAATACCAAGAGAGGACTACTCAACATTCTGTCATAACGTACATGGGAAAAGGATCCCAGGAAGAACAGACATCTGTATATGTGTAAAAGAACCACATCTTCCACACAAACAACAAGCCAAACATTGCAATCAAACTTGCTGTAATAAAAAATAAAAACTTAACTTAAAAACACGAACAAGAAGTAGTGAGACAAACGTGAGGGGCTTTCTCCTGGCACATTCCATTCTAAAGTCCAATCTAGAACACCACTTCCACTGAGGCTCTCTTGCCCTAGTAACCAGATTTGGTAAGGGTGAACTGCTGCCACCTTGTGGCCGTTTCACACAACAGCAGCTTTAATCCCAACGCTAATGGTCAGTTGATATTCAAAATCATTGCAGGCCTCTAAATGACACCTGCCCTGAAAACAAATCCTGGTGTCACATATCGACCAAAAAATTCAAAGGACGTCCATATTTCAAAACGACCGTTTCAAAAGGCATATTTTACGCACATTAGTGTTCTGCTTCTTTTCCTTTCTTTCCTTTTTTGTTAAAAAACACGGGAATGGAAAAAGGCATCCCTCAGAATGGGCGAAAATCGTTGCAGACAAATCAATGGACAGAGGTTTAATCTCCAATATATATAAACAGCTCATGCAGCTTAATATTAAAAAAACAAACAACCCCCCCAAAAAAATGGGCAGAAGATCTAAAGAGACGTTTCTTCAAAGGAGACACAGAGATGGCCAAGACGCACATGAAAAGCTGCTCAACAGCACTAATTATTAGAGAAATGCAAATCAAAACTACAATGAGGTATCACCTCACACCTGTTAGAATCGGCATCATCAGAAAATCTACAAACAACCAATTCTGGGGAGGGTGTGGACAAAAGGAGCCCTCTTCCACTATTGGTGGGAATGTAAATTGATACAGTCACTATGGAGAACAGTATGGAGTTTCCTTAAAAAAACTAGAAATAGAATTACCATCTGATCCAGCAATCCCACTTCTGGGCATATACCCAGAGAAAACCGTAAATCAAAAAGGCACATTCACCACAATGTTCGTTGCAGCACTATTTACAATAGCCAGGTAATGGAAGCAACCTAAATGCCCACAGACAGATGAATGGATAAAGATGTGGTACATATATAAAATGGAATATTACTCGGCCATAAAAAGGAATGAAACTGGGTCATTTGTAGAGACATCGATGGATCGAGAGACTGTCATACAGAATGAAGTACGTCAGAAAGAGGAAAACAAATATTGTATATTAATGCATATATGTGGAGCCTAAAAATGGTACAGATGAACTGGTTTGCAGGGAAGAAATAGAGACACAGAGGTAGAGAACAAACGTATGGACACCAAGTGTGGGAAGCCATGGGGTGGTGGTGGTGGGATGAGTTGGGAGATTGGGATTGACCTGTATACATGTATATGCATAAAATACATAACTAATAATAACCTGCTGTATAAAAACATAAATAAAATTAAATTTCAAAATTTTAAAAAATAAAATTTAAAAATAAAACAGAAAAAAGTTCTTCCCGTCACACAGATGTATTTATAGGAATGAATGATTTCCATGCTTATATCTATAAATACATAAAAGAGGAATAAAATCTAACTTGAAATATAAAAGAAAAAAAAATCCTGAACCCACGAGTTATACAGGGGTAAACCCTATCAGGGCACTTGCTCCAGTGGTAAACAATTCTGAAATTGGTCAGAGGTGGGGAATCATCTCCCAAACAGCCAGCAACCCACCCCCCACGCAAGGAGCATCCTCATTGCAAAGCTGGGGGACCGTGCCGAGGCATCTGTGAGTAAACGTGAGCTGAGCCCCAGGCCAGCTGCTGCTGAACTGTTCCCACCCTTTCCAGGTAAAACACCTGAATATGTACAAGGGCTTGAAAGCCTAGAGGAAGGACCATGGAGCCACACCAGCGACAGCACGCAGGCCAACTTGGTGCCTGCAGGCCAGCCAGGTTGGTCCTGGCCGCGGGCGCTCTTCCAGAAGCTTTCCATTGCCCTGCCTGAGATACCCCTCCTGTCCCGGCCCCCACTGCTTTTTTCCTTCCTCACCTCTGTCCGGAGAGAAATTCCAGCGGAAGGTATGGGTGACACATCCTCTTCTTTACAGGCGGCAGCCTGGCAACTCCTGCAGAAAGGCCAGCAGAACCCCACTCACACCGGGCCACCCACAAAGCTGTGGCCCCTCACTCCCTCCCACCAGCACAGCCCCGAGACTGCTGACGGGGCAGAGAATATGGAGTCAGGCACAGCTTCAGGGGCTATTGCTGCCTGGAGCTATGTTTATATTGACCTCAAAGAGGCACACCTGGGGAGGGTGGGCCGGCAGGGTAAGGCTGCCCAGGTCAGCTAATCCACAACCCTCAGGGAATCACATTGTTGAAAATGGACCCCGCTAAGGCAGAAGAGAAGCCAAGGGAAAAAAGGACACAATAACATTTGCAGCACTGTAGATGAGTCTAGAAGTAATCACGTGACTTGTAGTAAGTCAGAAAGTGAAAGACACATATCATATCATATCACCTATAGGTGTTACCTAAAAATGGATACCAGGGCAGATATTTCCACGGAGAAGGGCAATCACAGATTCATGAAACAAACTTATGGTTCACCAATGGAAAGGTGTGAGGATTGGTTTCATTATGATATCGGGGTTAACATACATATACAAACACAGGTGACATACATAATCACCAAAGACCTACAGAATACCAAGAGAGGACTACTCAACATTCTGTCATAACATACATGGGAAAAGAATCCCAGGAAGAACAGTCATCTGTATATGTGTAAAAGAACCACATCTTCCACACCTACAACAAGCCAAACATTGTAATCAAACTTGCTGTAATAAAAAATAAAAAATTAAATTAAAAACACGAACAAGAAGTAGTGAGACAAACGTGAGCGGCTTTCTCCTGGTACATTCCATTCTAAACTCCAATCTAGAACACCACTTCCACTGAGGCTCTCTTGCCCTAGTAACCAGATTTGGTAAGGGTGAACTGCTGCCACCTTGTGGCCGTTTCACACAACAGCAGCTTTAATCCCAACGCTAATGGTCAGTTGATATTCAAAATCATTGCATGCCTGTAAATGACACCTGCCCTGAAAACAAATCCTGGGGTCACATATCGACCAAAAAATTCAAAGGACGTCCATATTTCAAAACGACCGTTTCAAAAGGCATATTTTACGCACATTAGTGTTCTGCTTCTTTTCCTTTCTTTCCTTTTTTGTTAAAAAAAAACGGGAATGGAAAAAGGCATCCCTCAGGATGGGTGAAAATCGTTGCAAATGAATCAATGGACACAGGTTTAATCTCCAATATATATAAACAGCTCATGCAGCTTAATATTAAAAAAACAAACAACCCAAAAAAAATGGGCAGAAGATCTAAAGAGACGTTTCTTCAAAGGAGACACAGAGATGGCCAAGACGCACATGAAAAGCTGCTCAACAGCACTAATTATTAGAGAAATGCAAATCAAAACTACAATGAGGTATCACCTCACACCTGTTAGAATCGGCATCATCAGAAAATCTACAAACAACCAATTCTGGGGAGGGTGTGGACAAAAGGAGCCCTCTTCCACTATTGGTGGGAATGTAAATTGATACAGTCACTATGGAGAACAGTATGGAGTTTCCTTTAAAAAATTAGAAATAGAATTACCATCTGATCCAGCAATCCCACTTCTGGGCATATACCCAGAGAAAACCATATTTCAAAAAGACACATTCAGCACAATGTTCGTTGCAGCACTATTTACAATAGCCAGGTAATGGAAGCAACCTAAATGCCCACAGACAGATGAGTGGATAAAGATGTGGTACATATATAAAATGGAATATTACTCGGCCATAAAAAGGAATGAAACTGGGTCATTTGTAGAGACATCGATGGATCGAGAGACTGTCATACAGAATGAAGTAAGTCAGAAAGAGGAAAACAAATATTGTATATTAATGCATATATGTGGAGCCTAAAAATGGTACAGATGAACTGGTTTGCAGGGAAGAAATAGAGACACAGACGTAGAGAACAAACGTATGGACACCAAGTGTGGGAAGCCATGGGGTGGTGGTGGTGGGATGAGTTGGGAGATTGGGATTGACCTGTATACATGTATATGCATAAAATACATAACTAATAATAACCTGCTGTATAAAAACATAAATGAAATTAAATTTCAAAATTTTAAAAAATAAAATTTAAAAATAAAACAATAAAAATTCTTCCCGTCACACAGATGTATTTATAGGAATGAATTATTTCCATGCTTATATTTATAAATACATAAAAGAGGAATAAAATCTAACTTGAACCATAAAAGAAAAAAAAATTGAACCCACGAGTTATACAGAGGAAAACCCTATCATGGCACTTGCTCCAGCGGTAAACAATTCTGAAATTGGTCAGAGGTGGGGAACCATCTCCCAAACAGCCAGCCACCCACCCCCCACGCAAGGAGCATCCTCATTGCAAAGCTGGGGGACCGTGCCGAGGCATCTGTGAGTAAACGTGAGCTGAGCCCCAGGCCAGCTGCTGCTGAACTGTTCCCACCCTTTCCAGGTAAAACACCTGAATATGTACAAGGGCTTGAAAGCCTAGTGGAAGGACCGTGGAGCCACACCAGCGACAGCACGCAGGCCAACTTGGTGCCTGCAGGCCAGCCAGCCCACTGGTCCTGGACCCTGGCGCTCTTCCAGAAGCTTTCCATTGCCCTGCCTGAGATACCCCTCCTGTCCCGGCACCCACTGCTTTTTTCCTTCCTCACCTCTGTCCGGAGAGAAATTCCAGCGGAAGGTATGGGTGACACATCCTCTTCTTTACAGGCGGCAGCCTGGCAACTCCTGCAGAAAGGCCAGCAGAACCCCACTCACACCGGGCCACCCACAAAGCTGTGGCCCCTCACTCCCTCCCACCAGCACAGCCCCGAGACTGCTGACGGGGCAGAGAATATGGAGTCAGGCACAGCTTCAGGGGCTATTGCTGCCTGGAGCTCTGTTTATATTGAACTCAACGAGGCACACCTGGGGAGGGCGGGCCGGCAGGGTAAGGCTGCCCAGGTCAGCTAATCCACAACCCTCAGGGAATCACATTGTTGAAAATGGACCTCGCTAAGGCAGAAGAGAAGCCAAGGGAAAAAAGGACACAATGCCATTTGCAGCACCGTAGATGAGTCTAGAAGTAATCACGTGACTTGTAGTAAGTCAGAAAGTGAAAGACACATATCATATCATATCACCTATAGGTGTTACCTAAAAATGGATACCAGGGCAGATATTTCCACGGAGAAGGGCAATCACAGATTCATGAAACAAACTTATGGTTCACCAATGGAAAGGTGTGAGGATTGGTTTCATTACGATATCGGGGTTAACAGACATATACAAACACAGGTGACATATATAATCACCAAAGACCTACAGAATACCAAGAGAGGACTACTCAACATTCTGTCATAACGTACATGGGAAAAGAATCCCAGGAAGAACAGTCATCTGTATATGTGTAAAAGAACCACATCTTCCACACCTACAACAAGCCAAACATTGTAATCAAACTTGCTGTAATAAAAAATAAAAAATTAAATTAAAAACACGAACAAGAAGTAGTGAGACAAACGTGAGCGGCTTTCTCCTGGTACATTCCATTCTAAACTCCAATCTAAAACACCACTTCCACTGAGGCTCTCTTGCCCTAATAACCAGATTTGGTAAGGGTGAACTGCTGCCACCTTGTGGCCGTTTCACACAACAGCAGCTTTAATCCCAACGCTAATGGTCAGTTGATATTCAAAATCATTGCAGGCCTGTAAATGACACCTGCCCTGAAAACAAATCCTGGGGTCACATATCGACCAAAAAATTCAAAGGACGTCCATATTTCAAAACGACCGTTTCAAAAGGCATATTTTACGCACATTAGTGTTCTGCTTCTTTTCCTTTCTTTCCTTTTTTGTTAAAAAAAACGGGAATGGAAAAAGGCATCCCTCAGGATGGGTGAAAATCGTTGCAAATGAATCAATGGACACAGGTTTAATCTCCAATATATACAAACAGCTCATGCAGCTTAATATTAAAAAAACAAACAACCAAAAAAAATGGGCAGAAGATCTAAAGAGACGTTTCTTCAAAGGAGACACAGAGATGGCCAAGACGCACATGAAAAGCGGCTCAACAGCACTAATTATTAGAGAAATGCAAATCAAAACTACAATGAGGTATCACCTCACACCTGTTAGAATCGGCATCATCAGAAAATATACAAACAACCAATTCTGGGGAGGGTGTGGACAAAAGGAGCCCTCTTCCACTATTGGTGGGAATGTAAATTGATACAGTCACTATGGAGAACAGTATGGAGTTTCCTTAAAAAAACTAGAAATAGAATTACCATCTGATCCAGCAATCCCACTTCTGGGCATATACCCAGAGAAAACCGTATTTCAAAAAGGCACATTCAGCACAATGTTCGTTGCAGCACTATTTACAATAGCCAGGTAATGGAAGCAACCTAAATGCCCACAGACAGATGAATGGATAAAGATGTGGTACATATATAAAATGGAATATTACTCGGCCATAAAAAGGAATGAACTGGGTCATTTGTAGAGACATCGATGGATCGAGAGACTGTCATACAGAATGAAGTAAGTCAGAAAGAGGAAAACAAATATTGTATATTAATGCATATATGTGGAGCCTAAAAATGGTACAGATGAACTGGTTTGCAGGGAAGAAATAGAGACAAAGATGTAGAGAACAAACGTATGGACACCAAGTGTGGGAAGCCATGGGGTGGTGGTGGTGGGATGAGTTGGGAGATTGGGATTGACCTGTATACATGTATATGCATAAAATACATAACTAATAATAACCTGCTGTATAAAAACATAAATGAAATTAAATTTCAAAATTTTAAAAAATAAAATTTAAAAATAAAACAATAAAAATTCTTCCCGTCACACAGATGTATTTATAGGAATGAATTATTTCCTTGCTTATATTTATAAATACATAAAAGAGGAATAAAATCTAACTTGAACCATAAAAGAAAAAAAATTGAACCCACGAGTTATACAGAGGAAAACCCTATCGGGGCACTTTCTCCAGTGGTAAACAATTCTGAAATTGGTCAGAGGTGGGGAACCATCTCCCATACAGCCAGCAACCCAACCCCCACGCAAGGAGCGTCCTCATTGCAAAGCTGGGGGACCGTGCCAAGGCATCTGTGAGTAAACGTGAGCTGAGCCCCAGGCCAGCTGCTGCTGAACTGTTCCCACCCTTTCCAGGTAAAACACCTGAATATGTACAAGGGCTTGAATGCCTAGAGGAAGGACCGTGGAGCCACACCAGCGACAGCACGCAGGCCAAATTGTTGCCTGCAGGCCAGCCAGGGTGGTCCTGGACCTGGGCGCTCTTCCAGAAGCTTTCCATTGCCCTGCCTGAGATACCCCTCCTGTCCCGGCCCCCACTGCTTTTTTCCTTCCTCACCTCAGTCCGGAGAGAAATTCCAGCGGAAGGTATGGGTGACACATCCTCTTCTTTACAGGCGGCAGCCTGGCAACTCCTGCAGAAAGGCCAGCAGAACCCCACTCACACCGGGCTACCCACAAAGCTGTGGCCCCTCACTCCCTCCCACCAGCACAGCCCCGAGACTGCTGACGGGGCAGAGAATATGGAGTCAGGCACAGCTTCAGGGGCTATTGCTGCCTGGAGCTCTGTTTATATTGACCTCAAAGGGGCACACCTGGGGAGGGTGGGCCGGCAGGGTAAGGCTGCCCAGGTCAGCTAATCCACAACCCTCAGGGAATCACATTGTTGAAAATGGACCCCGCTAAGGCAGAAGAGAAGCCAAGGGAAGAAAGGACACAATGCCATTTGCAGCACCGTAGATGAGTCTAGAAGTACTCATGTGACTGGTAGTAAGTCAGAAAGTGAAAGACCCATATCCTATCATATCACTTATAGGTGTTACCTAAAAATGGATACCAGGGCAGATATTTCCACGGAGAAGGGCAATCACAGATTCATTAAACAAACTTATGGTTCACCAATGGAAAGGTGTGAGGATTGGTTTCATTACGATATCGGGGTTAACAGACATATACAAACACAGGTGACATATATAATCACCAAAGACCTACAGAATACCAAGAGAGGACTACTCAACATTCTGTCATAACGTACATGGGAAAAGGATCCCAGGAAGAACAGACATCTGTATATGTGTAAAAGAACCACATCTTCCACACCTACAACAAGCCAAACATTGCAATCAAACTTGCTGTAATAAAAAATAAAAACTTAAATTAAAAACACGAACAAGAAGTAGTGAGACAAACGTGAGGGGCTTTCTCCTGGCACATTCCATTCTAAAGTCCAATCTAGAACACCGCTTCCACTGAGGCTCTCTTGCCCTAGTAACCAGATTTGGTAAGGGTGAACTGCTGCCACCTTGTGGCCGTTTCACACAACAGCAGCTTTAATCCCAACGCTAATGGTCAGTTGATATTCAAAATCATTGCAGGCCTGTAAATGACACCTGCCCTGAAAACAAATCCTGGGGTCACATATCGACCAAAAAATTCAAAGGACGTCCATATTTCAAAACGACCGTTTCAAAAGGCATATTTTACGCACATTAGTGTTCTGCTTCTTTTCCTTTCTTTCCTTTTTTGTTAAAAAACACGGGAATGGAAAAAGGCATCCCTCAGAATGGGCGAAAATCGTTGCAGACAAATCAATGGACAGAGGTTTAATCTCCAATATATATAAACAGCTCATGCAGCTTAATATTAAAAAAACAAACAACCCCCCCAAAAAAATGGGCAGAAGATCTAAAGAGACGTTTCTTCAAAGGAGACACAGAGATGGCCAAGACGCACATGAAAAGCTGCTCAACAGCACTAATTATTAGAGAAATGCAAATCAAAACTACAATGAGGTTTCACCTCACACCTGTTAGAATCGGCATCATCAGAAAATCTACAAACAACCAATTCTGGGGAGGGTGTGGACAAAAGGAGCCCTCTTCCACTATTGGTGGGAATGTAAATTGATACAGTCACTATGGAGAACAGTATGGAGTTTCCTTAAAAAAACTAGAAATAGAATTACCATCTGATCTAGCAATCCCACTTCTGGGCATATACCCAGAGAAAACCGTATTTCAAAAATGCACATTCAGCACAATGTTCGTTGCAGCACTATTTACAATAGCCAGGTAATGGAAGCAACCTAAATGCCCGCAGACAGATGAATGGATAAAGATGTGGTACATATATAAAATGGAATATTACTCGGCCATAAAAAGGAATGAAACTGGGTCATTTGTAGAGACATCGATGGATCGAGAGACTGTCATACAGAATGAAGTAAGTCAGAAAGAGGAAAACAAATATTGTATATTAATGCATATATGTGGAGCCTAAAAATGGTACAGATGAACTGGTTTGCAGGGAAGAAATAGAGACACAGGGGTAGAGAACAAACGTATGGACACCAAGTGTGGGAAGCCATGGGGTGGTGGTGGTGGGATGAGTTGGGAGATTGGGATTGACCTGTATACATGTATATGCATAAAATACATAACTAACAATAACGTGCTGTATAAACAAATAAATAAAATTAAATTTCAAAATTTTAAAAAATAAAATTTAAAAATAAAACAGAAAAAAGTTCTTCCCGTCACACAGATGTATTTATAGGAATGAATTATTTCCATGCTTATATCTATAAATACATAAAAGAGGAATAAAATCTAACTTGAACCATAAAATAAAAAAAAAACCTGAACCCACGAGTTATACAGAGGAAAACCCTATCGGGGCACTTTCTCCAGTGGTAAACAATTCTGAAATTGGTCAGAGGTGGGGAACCATCTCCCATACAGCCAGCAACCCAACCCCCACGCAAGGAGCGTCCTCATTGCAAAGCTGGGGGACCGTGCCGAGGCATCTGTGAGTAAACGTGAGCTGAGCCCCAGGCCAGCTGCTGCTGAACTGTTCCCACCCTTTCCAGGTAAAACACCTGAATATGTACAAGGGCTTGAAAGCCTAGAGGAAGGACCGTGGAGCCACACCAGCGACAGCACGCAGGCCAAATTGTTGCCTGCAGGCCAGCCAGGGTGGTCCTGGACCTGGGCGCTCTTCCAGAAGCTTTCCATTGCCCTGCCTGAGATACCCCTCCTGTCCCGGCCCCCACTGCTTTTTTCCTTCCTCACCTCAGTCCGGAGAGAAATTCCAGCGGAAGGTATGGGTGACACATCCTCTTCTTTACAGGCGGCAGCCTGGCAACTCCTGCAGAAAGGCCAGCAGAACCCCACTCACACCGGGCTACCCACAAAGCTGTGGCCCCTCACTCCCTCCCACCAGCACAGCCCCGAGACTGCTGACGGGGCAGAGAATATGGAGTCAGGCACAGCTTCAGGGGCTATTGCTGCCTGGAGCTCTGTTTATATTGACCTCAAAGGGGCACACCTGGGGAGGGTGGGCCGGCAGGGTAAGGCTGCCCAGGTCAGCTAATCCACAACCCTCAGGGAATCACATTGTTGAAAATGGACCCCGCTAAGGCAGAAGAGAAGCCAAGGGAAGAAAGGACACAATGCCATTTGCAGCACCGTAGATGAGTCTAGAAGTACTCATGTGACTGGTAGTAAGTCAGAAAGTGAAAGACCCATATCCTATCATATCACTTATAGGTGTTACCTAAAAATGGATACCAGGGCAGATATTTCCACGGAGAAGGGCAATCACAGATTCATTAAACAAACTTATGGTTCACCAATGGAAAGGTGTGAGGATTGGTTTCATTACGATATCGGGGTTAACAGACATATACAAACACAGGTGACATATATAATCACCAAAGACCTACAGAATACCAAGAGAGGACTACTCAACATTCTGTCATAACGTACATGGGAAAAGGATCCCAGGAAGAACAGACATCTGTATATGTGTAAAAGAACCACATCTTCCACACCTACAACAAGCCAAACATTGCAATCAAACTTGCTGTAATAAAAAATAAAAACTTAAATTAAAAACACGAACAAGAAGTAGTGAGACAAACGTGAGGGGCTTTCTCCTGGCACATTCCATTCTAAAGTCCAATCTAGAACACCGCTTCCACTGAGGCTCTCTTGCCCTAGTAACCAGATTTGGTAAGGGTGAACTGCTGCCACCTTGTGGCCGTTTCACACAACAGCAGCTTTAATCCCAACGCTAATGGTCAGTTGATATTCAAAATCATTGCAGGCCTGTAAATGACACCTGCCCTGAAAACAAATCCTGGGGTCACATATCGACCAAAAAATTCAAAGGACGTCCATATTTCAAAACGACCGTTTCAAAAGGCATATTTTACGCACATTAGTGTTCTGCTTCTTTTCCTTTCTTTCCTTTTTTGTTAAAAAACACGGGAATGGAAAAAGGCATCCCTCAGAATGGGCGAAAATCGTTGCAGACAAATCAATGGACAGAGGTTTAATCTCCAATATATATAAACAGCTCATGCAGCTTAATATTAAAAAAACAAACAACCCCCCCAAAAAAATGGGCAGAAGATCTAAAGAGACGTTTCTTCAAAGGAGACACAGAGATGGCCAAGACGCACATGAAAAGCTGCTCAACAGCACTAATTATTAGAGAAATGCAAATCAAAACTACAATGAGGTTTCACCTCACACCTGTTAGAATCGGCATCATCAGAAAATCTACAAACAACCAATTCTGGGGAGGGTGTGGACAAAAGGAGCCCTCTTCCACTATTGGTGGGAATGTAAATTGATACAGTCACTATGGAGAACAGTATGGAGTTTCCTTAAAAAAACTAGAAATAGAATTACCATCTGATCTAGCAATCCCACTTCTGGGCATATACCCAGAGAAAACCGTATTTCAAAAAGGCACATTCAGCACAATGTTCGTTGCAGCACTATTTACAATAGCCAGGTAATGGAAGCAACCTAAATGCCCGCAGACAGATGAATGGATAAAGATGTGGTACATATATGAAATGGAATATTACTCGGCCATAAAAAGGAATGAAACTGGGTCATTTGTAGAGACATCGATGGATCGAGAGACTGTCATACAGAATGAAGTAAGTCAGAAAGAGGAAAACAAATATTGTATATTAATGCATATATGTGGAGCCTAAAAATGGTACAGATGAACTGGTTTGCAGGGAAGAAATAGAGACACAGGGGTAGAGAACAAACGTATGGACACCAAGTGTGGGAAGCCATGGGGTGGTGGTGGTGGGATGAGTTGGGAGATTGGGATTGACCTGTATACATGTATATGCATAAAATACATAACTAATAATAACATGCTGTATAAAAAAATAAATAAAATTAAATTTCAAAATTTTAAAAAATAAAATTTAAAAATAAAACAGAAAAAAGTTCTTCCCGTCACACAGATGTATTTATAGGAATGAATTATTTCCATGCTTATATCTATAAATACATAAAAGAGGAATAAAATCTAACTTGAACCATAAAAAAAAAAAAAAACCTGAACCCACGAGTTATACAGAGGAAAACCCTATCAGGGCACTTTCTCCAGTGGTAAACAATTCTGAAATTGGTCAGAGGTGGGGAACCATCTCCCATACAGCCAGCAACCCAACCCCCACGCAAGGAGCGTCCTCATTGCAAAGCTGGGGGACCGTGCCGAGGCATCTGTGAGTAAACGTGAGCTGAGCCCCAGGCCAGCTGCTGCTGAACTGTTCCCACCCTTTCCAGGTAAAACACCTGAATATGTACAAGGGCTTGAAAGCCTAGAGGAAGGACCGTGGAGCCACACCAGCGACAGCACGCAGGCCAAATTGTTGCCTGCAGGCCAGCCAGGGTGGTCCTGGACCTGGGCGCTCTTCCAGAAGCTTTCCATTGCCCTGCCTGAGATACCCCTCCTGTCCCGGCCCCCACTGCTTTTTTCCTTCCTCACCTCAGTCCGGAGAGAAATTCCAGCGGAAGGTATGGGTGACACATCCTCTTCTTTACAGGCGGCAGCCTGGCAACTCCTGCAGAAAGGCCAGCAGAACCCCACTCACACCGGGCTACCCACAAAGCTGTGGCCCCTCACTCCCTCCCACCAGCACAGCCCCGAGACTGCTGACGGGGCAGAGAATATGGAGTCAGGCACAGCTTCAGGGGCTATTGCTGCCTGGAGCTCTGTTTATATTGACCTCAAAGGGGCACACCTGGGGAGGGTGGGCCGGCAGGGTAAGGCTGCCCAGGTCAGCTAATCCACAACCCTCAGGGAATCACATTGTTGAAAATGGACCCCGCTAAGGCAGAAGAGAAGCCAAGGGAAGAAAGGACACAATGCCATTTGCAGCACCGTAGATGAGTCTAGAAGTACTCATGTGACTGGTAGTAAGTCAGAAAGTGAAAGACCCATATCCTATCATATCACTTATAGGTGTTACCTAAAAATGGATACCAGGGCAGATATTTCCACGGAGAAGGGCAATCACAGATTCATTAAACAAACTTATGGTTCACCAATGGAAAGGTGTGAGGATTGGTTTCATTACGATATCGGGGTTAACAGACATATACAAACACAGGTGACATATATAATCACCAAAGACCTACAGAATACCAAGAGAGGACTACTCAACATTCTGTCATAACGTACATGGGAAAAGGATCCCAGGAAGAACAGACATCTGTATATGTGTAAAAGAACCACATCTTCCACACCTACAACAAGCCAAACATTGCAATCAAACTTGCTGTAATAAAAAATAAAAACTTAAATTAAAAACACGAACAAGAAGTAGTGAGACAAACGTGAGGGGCTTTCTCCTGGCACATTCCATTCTAAAGTCCAATCTAGAACACCGCTTCCACTGAGGCTCTCTTGCCCTAGTAACCAGATTTGGTAAGGGTGAACTGCTGCCACCTTGTGGCCGTTTCACACAACAGCAGCTTTAATCCCAACGCTAATGGTCAGTTGATATTCAAAATCATTGCAGGCCTGTAAATGACACCTGCCCTGAAAACAAATCCTGGGGTCACATATCGACCAAAAAATTCAAAGGACGTCCATATTTCAAAACGACCGTTTCAAAAGGCATATTTTACGCACATTAGTGTTCTGCTTCTTTTCCTTTCTTTCCTTTTTTGTTAAAAAACACGGGAATGGAAAAAGGCATCCCTCAGAATGGGCGAAAATCGTTGCAGACAAATCAATGGACAGAGGTTTAATCTCCAATATATATAAACAGCTCATGCAGCTTAATATTAAAAAAACAAACAACCCCCCCAAAAAAATGGGCAGAAGATCTAAAGAGACGTTTCTTCAAAGGAGACACAGAGATGGCCAAGACGCACATGAAAAGCTGCTCAACAGCACTAATTATTAGAGAAATGCAAATCAAAACTACAATGAGGTTTCACCTCACACCTGTTAGAATCGGCATCATCAGAAAATCTACAAACAACCAATTCTGGGGAGGGTGTGGACAAAAGGAGCCCTCTTCCACTATTGGTGGGAATGTAAATTGATACAGTCACTATGGAGAACAGTATGGAGTTTCCTTAAAAAAACTAGAAATAGAATTACCATCTGATCTAGCAATCCCACTTCTGGGCATATACCCAGAGAAAACCGTATTTCAAAAAGGCACATTCAGCACAATGTTCGTTGCAGCACTATTTACAATAGCCAGGTAATGGAAGCAACCTAAATGCCCGCAGACAGATGAATGGATAAAGATGTGGTACATATATAAAATGGAATATTACTCGGCCATAAAAAGGAATGAAACTGGGTCATTTGTAGAGACATCGATGGATCGAGAGACTGTCATACAGAATGAAGTAAGTCAGAAAGAGGAAAACAAATATTGTATATTAATGCATATATGTGGAGCCTAAAAATGGTACAGATGAACTGGTTTGCAGGGAAGAAATAGAGACACAGGGGTAGAGAACAAACGTATGGACACCAAGTGTGGGAAGCCATGGGGTGGTGGTGGTGGGATGAGTTGGGAGATTGGGATTGACCTGTATACATGTATATGCATAAAATACATAACTAATAATAACATGCTGTATAAAAAAATAAATAAAATTAAATTTCAAAATTTTAAAAAATAAAATTTAAAAATAAAACAGAAAAAAGTTCTTCCCGTCACACAGATGTATTTATAGGAATGAATTATTTCCATGCTTATATCTATAAATACATAAAAGAGGAATAAAATCTAACTTGAACCATAAAATAAAAAAAAAACCTGAACCCACGAGTTATACAGAGGAAAACCCTATCAGGGCACTTTCTCCAGTGGTAAACAATTCTGAAATTGGTCAGAGGTGGGGAACCATCTCCCATACAGCCAGCAACCCAACCCCCACGCAAGGAGCGTCCCCATTGCAAAGCTGGGGGACCGTGCCGAGGCATCTGTGAGTAAACGTGAGCTGAGCCCCAGGCCAGCTGCTGCTGAACTGTTCCCACCCTTTCCAGGTAAAACACCTGAATATGTACAAGGGCTTGAAAGCCTAGAGGAAGGACCGTGGAGCCACACCAGCGACAGCACGCAGGCCAAATTGTTGCCTGCAGGCCAGCCAGGGTGGTCCTGGACCTGGGCGCTCTTCCAGAAGCTTTCCATTGCCCTGCCTGAGATACCCCTCCTGTCCCGGCCCCCACTGCTTTTTTCCTTCCTCACCTCAGTCCGGAGAGAAATTCCAGCGGAAGGTATGGGTGACACATCCTCTTCTTTACAGGCGGCAGCCTGGCAACTCCTGCAGAAAGGCCAGCAGAACCCCACTCACACCGGGCTACCCACAAAGCTGTGGCCCCTCACTCCCTCCCACCAGCACAGCCCCGAGACTGCTGACGGGGCAGAGAATATGGAGTCAGGCACAGCTTCAGGGGCTATTGCTGCCTGGAGCTCTGTTTATATTGACCTCAAAGGGGCACACCTGGGGAGGGTGGGCCGGCAGGGTAAGGCTGCCCAGGTCAGCTAATCCACAACCCTCAGGGAATCACATTGTTGAAAATGGACCCCGCTAAGGCAGAAGAGAAGCCAAGGGAAGAAATGACACAATGACATTTGCAGCACCGTAGATGAGTCTAGAAGTACTCATGTGACTGGTAGTAAGTCAGAAAGTGAAAGACCCATATCCTATCATATCACTTATAGGTGTTACCTAAAAATGGATACCAGGGCAGATATTTCCACGGAGAAGGGCAATCACAGATTCATTAAACAAACTTATGGTTCACCAATGGAAAGGTGTGAGGATTGGTTTCATTACGATATCGGGGTTAACAGACATATACAAACACAGGTGACATATATAATCACCAACGACCTACAGAATACCAAGAGAGGACTACTCAACATTCTGTCATAACGTACATGGGAAAAGGATCCCAGGAAGAACAGACATCTGTATATGTGTAAAAGAACCACATCTTCCACACCTACAACAAGCCAAACATTGCAATCAAACTTGCTGTAATAAAAAATAAAAACTTAAATTAAAAACACGAACAAGAAGTAGTGAGACAAACGTGAGGGGCTTTCTCCTGGCACATTCCATTCTAAAGTCCAATCTAGAACACCGCTTCCACTGAGGCTCTCTTGCCCTAGTAACCAGATTTGGTAAGGGTGAACTGCTGCCACCTTGTGGCCGTTTCACACAACAGCAGCTTTAATCCCAACGCTAATGGTCAGTTGATATTCAAAATCATTGCAGGCCTGTAAATGACACCTGCCCTGAAAACAAATCCTGGGGTCACATATCGACCAAAAAATTCAAAGGACGTCCATATTTCAAAACGACCGTTTCAAAAGGGATATTTTACGCACATTAGTGTTCTGCTTCTTTTCCTTTCTTTCCTTTTTTGTTAAAAAACACGGGAATGGAAAAAGGCATCCCTCAGAATGGGCGAAAATCGTTGCAGACAAATCAATGGACAGAGGTTTAATCTCCAATATATATAAACAGCTCATGCAGCTTAATATTAAAAAAACAAACAACCCCCCCAAAAAAATGGGCAGAAGATCTAAAGAGACGTTTCTTCAAAGGAGACACAGAGATGGCCAAGACGCACATGAAAAGCTGCTCAACAGCACTAATTATTAGAGAAATGCAAATCAAAACTACAATGAGGTTTCACCTCACACCTGTTAGAATCGGCATCATCAGAAAATCTACAAACAACCAATTCTGGGGAGGGTGTGGACAAAAGGAGCCCTCTTCCACTATTGGTGGGAATGTAAATTGATACAGTCACTATGGAGAACAGTATGGAGTTTCCTTAAAAAAACTAGAAATAGAATTACCATCTGATCTAGCAATCCCACTTCTGGGCATATACCCAGAGAAAACCGTATTTCAAAAAGGCACATTCAGCACAATGTTCGTTGCAGCACTATTTACAATAGCCAGGTAATGGAAGCAACCTAAATGCCCGCAGACAGATGAATGGATAAAGATGTGGTACATATATAAAATGGAATATTACTCGGCCATAAAAAGGAATGAAACTGGGTCATTTGTAGAGACATCGATGGATCGAGAGACTGTCATACAGAATGAAGTAAGTCAGAAAGAGGAAAACAAATATTGTATATTAATGCATATATGTGGAGCCTAAAAATGGTACAGATGAACTGGTTTGCAGGGAAGAAATAGAGACACAGGGGTAGAGAACAAACGTATGGACACCAAGTGTGGGAAGCCATGGGGTGGTGGTGGTGGGATGAGTTGGGAGATTGGGATTGACCTGTATACATGTATATGCATAAAATACATAACTAATAATAACGTGCTGTATAAAAAAATAAATAAAATTAAATTTCAAAATTTTAAAAAATAAAATTTAAAAATAAAACAGAAAAAAGTTCTTCCCGTCACACAGATGTATTTATAGGAATGAATTATTTCCATGCTTATATCTATAAATATATAAAAGAGGAATAAAATCTAACTTGAACCATAAAATTAAAAAAAACCTGAACCCAAGAGTTATACAGAGGAAAACCCTATCAGGGCACTTTCTCCAGTGGTAAACAATTCTGAAATTGGTCAGAGGTGGGGAACCATCTCCCATACAGCCAGCAACCCAACCCCCACGCAAGGAGCGTCCTCATTGCAAAGCTGGGGGACCGTGCCGAGGCATCTGTGAGTAAACGTGAGCTGAGCCCCAGGCCAGCTGCTGCTGAACTGTTCCCACCCTTTCCAGGTAAAACACCTGAATATGTACAAGGGCTTGAAAGCCTAGAGGAAGGACCGTGGAGCCACACCAGCGACAGCACGCAGGCCAAATTGGTGCCTGCAGGCCAGCCAGGGTGGTCCTGGACCTGGGCGCTCTTCCAGAAGCTTTCCATTGCCCTGCCTGAGATACCCCTCCTGTCCCGGCCCCCACTGCTTTTTTCCTTCCTCACCTCTGTCCGGAGAGAAATTCCAGCGGAAGGTATGGGTGACACATCCTCTTCTTTACAGGCGGCAGCCTGGCAACTCCTGCAGAAAGGCCAGCAGAACCCCACTCACACCGGGCTACCCACAAAGCTGTGGCCCCTCACTCCCTCCCACCAGCACAGCCCCGAGACTGCTGACGGGGCAGAGAATATGGAGTCAGGCACAGCTTCAGGGGCTATTGCTGCCTGGAGCTCTGTTTATATTGACCTCAATGGGGCACACCTGGGGAGGGTGGGCCGGCAGGGTAAGGCTGCCCAGGTCAGCTAATCCACAACCCTCAGGGAATCACATTGTTGAAAATGGACCCCGCTAAGGCAGAAGAGAAGCCAAGGGAAGAAAGGACACAATGCCATTTGCAGCACCGTAGATGAGTCTAGAAGTACTCATGTGACTGGTAGTAAGTCAGAAAGTGAAAGACCCATATCCTATCATATCACTTATAGGTGTTACCTAAAAATGGATACCAGGGCAGATATTTCCACGGAGAAGGGCAATCACAGATTCATGAAACAAACTTATGGTTCACCAATGGAAAGGTGTGAGGATTGGTTTCATTACGATATCGGGGTTAACAGACATATACAAACACAGGTGACATATATAATCACCAAAGACCTACAGAATACCAAGAGAGGACTACTCAACATTCTGTCATAACGTACATGGGAAAAGGATCCCAGGAAGAACAGACATCTGTATATGTGTAAAAGAACCACATCTTCCACACCTACAACAAGCCAAACATTGTAATCAAACTTGCTGTAATGAAAAATAAAATATTAAATTAAGAACACCAAGAAGAAGTAGTGAGACAAACTTGAGGGGCTTTCTCCTGGCACATTCCATTCTAAATTGCAATCTAAAACACCACTTCCACTGAGGCTCTGTTGCCCTAGTAACCCGATTTGGTAAGGGTGACCTGCTGCCACCTTGTGGCCGTTTCACACAACAGCAGCTTTAATCCCAACGCTAATGGTCAGTTGATATTCAAAATCATTGCATGCCTGTAAATGACACCTGCCCTGAAAACAAATCCTGGGGTCACATATCGACCAAAAAATTCAAAGGACGTCCATATTTCAAAACGACCGTTTCAAAAGGCATATTTTACGCACATTAGTGTTCTGCTTCTTTTCCTTTCTTTCCTTTTTTGTTAAAAAAAACGGGAATGGAAAAAGGCATCCCTCAGGATGGGTGAAAATCGTTGCAAATGAATCAATGGACACAGGTTTAATCTCCAATATATATAAACAGCTCATGCAGCTTAATATTAAAAAAACAAACAACCCAAAAAAAATGGGCAGAAGATCTAAAGAGACGTTTCTTCAAAGGAGACACAGAGATGGCCAAGACGCACATGAAAAGCTGCTCAACAGCACTAATTATTAGAGAAATGCAAATCAAAACTACAATGAGGTATCACCTCACACCTGTTAGAATCGGCATCATCAGAAAATATACAAACAACCAATTCTGGGGAGGGTGTGGACAAAAGGAGCCCTCTTCCACTATTGGTGGGAATGTAAATTGATACAGTCACTATGGAGAACAGTATGGAGTTTCCTTAAAAAAATTAGAAATAGAATTACCATCTGATCCAGCAATCCCACTTCTGGGCATATACCCAGAGAAAACCGTATTTCAAAAAGGCACATTCAGCACAATGTTCGTTGCAGCGCTATTTACAATAGCCAGGTAATGGAAGCAACCTAAATGCCCACAGACAGATGAGTGGATAAAGATGTGGTACATATATAAAATGGAATATTACTCGGCCATAAAAAGGAATGAAACTGGGTCATTTGTAGAGACATCGATGGATCGAGAGACTGTCATACAGAATGAAGTAAGTCAGAAAGAGGAAAACTAATATTGTATATTAATGCATATATGTGGAGCCTAAAAATGGTACAGATGAACTGGTTTGCAGGGAAGAAATAGAGACACAGACGTAGAGAACAAACATATGCACACCAAGTGTGGGAAGCCATGGGGTGGTGGTGGTGGGATGAGTTGGGAGATTGGGATTGCCCTGTATACATGTATATGCATAAAATACATAACTAATAATAACCTGCTGTATAAAAACATAAATGAAATTAAATTTCAAAATTTTAAAAAATAAAATTTAAAAATAAAACAATAAATATTCTTCCCGTCACACAGATGTATTTATAGGAATGAATTATTTCCATGCTTATATTTATAAATACATAAAAGAGGAATAAAATCTAACTTGAACCATAAAAGAAAAAAAAATTGAACCCACGAGTTATACAGAGGAAAACCCTATCATGGCACTTGCTCCAGCGGTAAACAATTCTGAAATTGGTCAGAGGTGGGGAACCATCTCCCAAACAGCCAGCCACGCACCCCCCACGCAAGGAGCATCCTCATTGCAAAGCTGGGGGACCGTGCCGAGGCATCTGTGAGTAAACGTGAGCTGAGCCCCAGGCCAGCTGCTGCTGAACTGTTCCCACCCTTTCCAGGTAAAACACCTGAATATGTACAAGGGCTTGAAAGCCTAAAGGAAGGACCGTGGAGCCACACCAGCGACAGCACGCAGGCCAACTTGGTGCCTGCAGGCCAGCCAGCCCACTGGTCCTGGACCCTGGCGCTCTTCCAGAAGCTTTCCATTGCCCTGCCTGAGATACCCCTCCTGTCCCGGCCCCCACTGCTTTTTTCCTTCCTCACCTCTGTCCGGAGAGAAATTCCAGCGGAAGGTATGGGTGACACATCCTCTTCTTTACAGGCGGCAGCCTGGCAACTCCTGCAGAAAGGCCAGCAGAACCCCACTCACACCGGGCCACCCACAAAGCTGTGGCCCCTCACTCCCTCCCACCAGCACAGCCCCGAGACTGCTGACGGGGCAGAGAATATGGAGTCAGGCACAGCTTCAGGGGCTATTGCTGCCTGGAGCTCTGTTTATATTGACCTCAACGAGGCACACCTGGGGAGGGCGGGCCGGCAGGGTAAGGCTGCCCAGGTCAGCTAATCCACAACCCTCAGGGAATCACATTGTTGAAAATGGACCCCGCTAAGGCAGAAGAGAAGCCAAGGGAAAAAAGGACACAATGCCATTTGCAGCACCGTAGATGAGTCTAGAAGTAATCACGTGACTTGTAGTAAGTCAGAAAGTGAAAGACACATATCATATCATATCACCTATAGGTGTTACCTAAAAATGGATACCAGGGCAGATATTTCCACGGAGAAGGGCAATCACAGATTCATGAAACAAACTTATGGTTCACCAATGGAAAGGTGTGAGGATTGGTTTCATTACGATATCGGGGTTAACAGACATATACAAACACAGGTGACATATATAATCACCAAAGACCTACAGAATACCAAGAGAGGACTACTCAACATTCTGTCATAACGTACATGGGAAAAGAATCCCAGGAAGAACAGTCATCTGTATATGTGTAAAAGAACCACATCTTCCACACCTACAACAAGCCAAACATTGTAATCAAACTTGCTGTAATAAAAAATAAAAAATTAAATTAAAAACACGAACAAGAAGTAGTGAGACAAACGTGAGCGGCTTTCTCCTGGTACATTCCATTCTAAACTCCAATCTAGAACACCACTTCCACTGAGGCTCTCTTGCCCTAGTAACCAGATTTGGTAAGGGTGAACTGCTGCCACCTTGTGGCCGTTTCACACAACAGCAGCTTTAATCCCAACGCTAATGGTCAGTTGATATTCAAAATCATTGCATGCCTGTAAATGACACCTGCCCTGAAAACAAATCCTGGGGTCACATATCGACCAAAAAATTCAAAGGACGTCCATATTTCAAAACGACCGTTTCAAAAGGCATATTTTACGCACATTAGTGTTCTGCTTCTTTTCCTTTCTTTCCTTTTTTGTTAAAAAAAACGGGAATGGAAAAAGGCATCCCTCAGGATGGGTGAAAATCGTTGCAAATGAATCAATGGACACAGGTTTAATCTCCAATATATATAAACAGCTCATGCAGCTTAATATTAAAAAAACAAACAACCCCAAAAAAATGGGCAGAAGATCTAAAGAGACGTTTCTTCAAAGGAGACACAGAGATGGCCAAGACGCACATGAAAAGCTGCTCAACAGCACTAATTATTAGAGAAATGCAAATCAAAACTACAATGAGGTATCACCTCACACCTGTTAGAATCGGCATCATCAGAAAATATACAAACAACCAATTCTGGGGAGGGTGTGGACAAAAGGAGCCCTCTTCCACTATTGGTGGGAATGTAAATTGATACAGTCACTATGGAGAACAGTATGGAGTTTCCTTAAAAAAATTAGAAATAGAATTACCATCTGATCCAGCAATCCCACTTCTGGGCATATACCCAGAGAAAACCGTATTTCAAAAAGGCACATTCAGCACAATGTTCGTTGCAGCGCTATTTACAATAGCCAGGTAATGGAAGCAACCTAAATGCCCACAGACAGATGAGTGGATAAAGATGTGGTACATATATAAAATGGAATATTACTCGGCCATAAAAAGGAATGAAACTGGGTCATTTGTAGAGACATCGATGGATCGAGAGACTGTCATACAGAATGAAGTAAGTCAGAAAGAGGAAAACTAATATTGTATATTAATGCATATATGTGGAGCCTAAAAATGGTACAGACGAACTGGTTTGCAGGGAAGAAATAGAGACACAGACGTAGAGAACAAACATATGGACACCAAGTGTGGGAAGCCATGGGGTGGTGGTGGTGGGATGAGTTGGGAGATTGGGATTCACCTGTATACATGTATATGCATAAAATACATAACTAATAATAACCTGCTGTATAAAAACATAAATGAAATTAAATTTCAAAATTTTAAAAAATAAAATTTAAAAATAAAACAGAAAAAAGTTCTTCCCGTCACACAGATGTATTTATAGGAATGATTTATTTCCATGCTTATATTTATAAATACATAAAAGAGGAATAAAATCTAACTTGAACCATAAAAGAAAAAAAAAATTGAACCCACGAGTTATACAGAGGAAAACCCTATCACGACACTTGCTCCAGCGGTAAACAATTCTGAAATTGGTCAGAGGTGGGGAACCATCTCCCATACAGCCAGCCACACACCCCCCACGCAAGGAGCGTCCTCATTGCAAAGCCAGGGGACCATGCCGAGGCATCTGTGAGTAAACGTGAGCTGAGCCCCAGGCCAGCTGCTGCTGAACTGTTCCCACCCTTCCCAGGTAAAACACCTGAATATGTACAAGGGCTTGAAAGCCTAGAGGAAGGACCGTGGAGCCACACCAGCGACAGCACGCAGGCCAACTTGGTGCCTGCAGGCCAGCCAGCCCACTGGTCCTGGACCCTGGCGCTCTTCCAGAAGCTTTCCATTGCCCTGCCTGAGATACCCCTCCTGTCCCGGCCCCCACTGCTTTTTTCCTTCCTCACCTCTGTCCGGAGAGAAATTCCAGCGGAAGGTATGGGTGACACATCCTCTTCTTTACAGGCTGCAGCCTGGCAACTCCTGCAGAAAGGCCAGCAGAACCCCAGTCACACCGGGCCACCCACAAAGCTGTGGCCCCTCACTCCCTCCCACCAGCACAGCCCCGAGACTGCTGACGGGGCAGAGAATATGGAGTCAGGCACAGCTTCAGGGGCTATTGCTGCCTGGAGCTCTGTTTATATTGACCTCAACGAGGCACACCTGGGGAGGGCGGGCCGGCAGGGTAAGGCTGCCCAGGTCAGCTAATCCACAACCCTCAGGGAATCACATTGTTGAAAATGGACCCCGCTAAGGCAGAAGAGAAGCCAAGGGAAAAAAGGACACAATGCCATTTGCAGCACCGTAGATGAGTCTAGAAGTAATCACGTGACTTGTAGTAAGTCAGAAAGTGAAAGACACATATCATATCATATCACTTATAGGTGTTACCTATAAATGGATACCAGGGCAGATATTTCCACGGAGAAGGGCAATCACAGATTCATTAAACAAACTTATGGTTCACCAATGGAAAGGTGTGAGGATTGGTTTCATTACGATACCGGGGTTAACAGACATATACAAACACAGGTGACATACATAATCACCAAAGACCTACAGAATACCAAGAGAGGACTACTCAACATTCTGTCATAACGTACATGGGAAAAGGATCCCAGGAAGAACAGTCATCTGTATATGTGTAAAAGAACCACATCTTCCACACCTACAACAAGCCAAACATTGTAATCAAACTTGCTGTAATAAAAAATAAAAAATTAAATTAAAAACACGAACAAGAAGTAGTGAGACCAACGTGAGCGGCTTTCTCCTGGTACATTCCATTCTAAACTCCAATCTAGAACACCACTTCCACTGAGGCTCTCTTGCCCTAGTAACCAGATTTGGTAAGGGTGAACTGCTGCCACCTTGTGGCCGTTTCACACAACAGCAGCTTTAATCCCAACGCTAATGGTCAGTTGATATTCAAAATCATTGCATGCCTGTAAATGACACCTGCCCTGAAAACAAATCCTGGGGTCACATATCGACCAAAAAATTCAAAGGACGTCCATATTTCAAAACGACCGTTTCAAAAGGCATATTTTACGCACATTAGTGTTCTGCTTCTTTTCCTTTCTTTCCTTTTTTGTTAAAAAAAACGGGAATGGAAAAAGGCATCCCTCAGGATGGGTGAAAATCGTTGCAAATGAATCAATGGACACAGGTTTAATCTCCAATATATATAAACAGCTCATGCAGCTTAATATTAAAAAAACAAACAACCCAAAAAAAATGGGCAGAAGATCTAAAGAGACGTTTCTTCAAAGGAGACACAGAGATGGCCAAGACGCACATGAAAAGCTGCTCAACAGCACTAATTATTAGAGAAATGCAAATCAAAACTACAATGAGGTATCACCTCACACCTGTTAGAATCGGCATCATCAGAAAATATACAAACAACCAATTCTGGGGAGGGTGTGGACAAAAGGAGCCCTCTTCCACTATTGGTGGGAATGTAAATTGATACAGTCACTATGGAGAACAGTATGGAGTTTCCTTTAAAAAATTAGAAATAGAATTACCATCTGATCCAGCAATCCCACTTCTGGGCATATACCCAGAGAAAACCATATTTCAAAAAGACACATTCAGCACAATGTTCGTTGCAGCACTATTTACAATAGCCAGGTAATGGAAGCAACCTAAATGCCCAAAGACAGATGAGTGGATAAAGATGTGGTACATATATAAAATGGAATATTACTCAGCCATAAAAAGGAATGAAACTGGGTCATTTGTAGAGACATCGATGGATCGAGAGACTGTCATACAGAATGAAGTAAGTCAGAAAGAGGAAAACAAATATTGTATATTAATGCATATATGTGGAGCCTAAAAATGGTACAGATGAACTGGTTTGCAGGGAAGAAATAGAGACACAGACGTAGAGAACAAACGTATGGACACCAAGTGTGGGAAGCCATGGGGTGGTGGTGGTGGGATGAGTTGGGAGATTGGGATTGACCTGTATACATGTATATGCATAAAATACATAACTAATAATAACCTGCTGTATAAAAACATAAATGAAATTAAATTTCAAAATTTTAAAAAATAAAATTTAAAAATAAAACAATAAAAATTCTTCCCGTCACACAGATGTATTTATAGGAATGAATTATTTCCATGCTTATATTTATAAATACATAAAAGAGGAATAAAATCTAACTTGAACCATAAAAGAAAAAAAAATTGAACCCACGAGTTATACAGAGGAAAACCCTATCATGGCACTTGCTCCAGCGGTAAGCAATTCTGAAATTGGTCAGAGGTGGGGAACCATCTCCCAAACAGCCAGCCAGCCACCCACCCCCCACGCAAGGAGCATCCTCATTGCAAAGCTGGGGGACCGTGCCGAGGCATCTGTGAGTAAACGTGAGCTGAGCCCCAGGCCAGCTGCTGCTGAACTGTTCCCACCCTTCCCAGGTAAAACACCTGAATATGTACAAGGGCTTGAAAGCCTAGAGGAAGGACCGTGGAGCCACACCAGCGACAGCACGCAGGCCAACTTGGTGCCTGCAGGCCAGCCAGCCCACTGGTCCTGGACCCTGGCGCTCTTCCAGAAGCTTTCCATTGCCCTGCCTGAGATACCCCTCCTGTCCCGGACCCCACTGCTTTTTTCCTTCCTCACCTCTGTCCGGAGAGAAATTCCAGCGGAAGGTATGGGTGACACAAGCTCTTCTTTACAGGCGGCAGCCTGGCAACTCCTGCAGAAAGGCCAGCAGAACCCCACTCACACCAGGCCACCCACAAAGCTGTGGCCCCTCACTCCCTCCCACCAGCACAGCCCCGAGACTGCTGACGGGGCAGAGAATATGGAGTCAGGCACAGCTTCAGGGGCTATTGCTGCCTGGAGCTCTGTTTATATTGACCTCAACGAGGCACACCTGGGGAGGGCGGGCCGGCAGCGTAAGGCTGCCCAGGTCAGCTAATCCACAACCCTCAGGGAATCACATTGTTGAAAATGGACCCCGCTAAGGCAGAAGAGAAGCCAAGGGAAAAAAGGACACAATAACATTTGCAGCACCGTAGATGAGTCTAGAAGTAATCACGTGACTTGTAGTAAGTCAGAAAGTGAAAGACACATATCATATCATATCACCTATAGGTGTTACCTAAAAATGGATACCAGGGCAGATATTTCCACGGAGAAGGGCAATCACAGATTCATGAAACAAACTTATGGTTCACCAATGGAAAGGTGTGAGGATTGGTTTCATTACGATATCGGGGTTAACAGACATATACAAACACAGGTGACATATATAATCACCAAAGACCTACAGAATACCAAGAGAGGACTACTCAACATTCTGTCATAACGTACATGGGAAAAGGATCCCAGGAAGAACAGTCATCTGTATATGTGTAAAAGAACCACATCTTCCACACCTACAACAAGCCAAACATTGTAATCAAACTTGCTGTAATAAAAAATAAAAAATTAAATTAAAAACACGAACAAGAAGTAGTGAGACCAACGTGAGCGGCTTTCTCCTGGTACATTCCATTCTAAACTCCAATCTAGAACACCACTTCCACTGAGGCTCTCTTGCCCTAGTAACCAGATTTGGTAAGGGTGAACTGCTGCCACCTTGTGGCCGTTTCACACAACAGCAGCTTTAATCCCAACGCTAATGGTCAGTTGATATTCAAAATCATTGCATGCCTGTAAATGACACCTGCCCTGAAAACAAATCCTGGGGTCACATATCGACCAAAAAATTCAAAGGACGTCCATATTTCAAAACGACCGTTTCAAAAGGCATATTTTACGCACATTAGTGTTCTGCTTCTTTTCCTTTCTTTCCTTTTTTGTTAAAAAAAACGGGAATGGAAAAAGGCATCCCTCAGGATGGGTGAAAATCGTTGCAAATGAATCAATGGACACAGGTTTAATCTCCAATATATATAAACAGCTCATGCAGCTTAATATTAAAAAAACAAACAACCCAAAAAAAATGGGCAGAAGATCTAAAGAGACGTTTCTTCAAAGGAGACACAGAGATGGCCAAGACGCACATGAAAAGCTGCTCAACAGCACTAATTATTAGAGAAATGCAAATCAAAACTACAATGAGGTATCACCTCACACCTGTTAGAATCGGCATCATCAGAAAATATACAAACAACCAATTCTGGGGAGGGTGTGGACAAAAGGAGCCCTCTTCCACTATTGGTGGGAATGTAAATTGATACAGTCACTATGGAGAACAGTATGGAGTTTCCTTAAAAAAATTAGAAATAGAATTACCATCTGATCCAGCAATCCCACTTCTGGGCATATACCCAGAGAAAACCGTATTTCAAAAAGGCACATTCAGCACAATGTTCGTTGCAGCGCTATTTACAATAGCCAGGTAATGGAAGCAACCTAAATGCCCACAGACAGATGAGTGGATAAAGATGTGGTACATATATAAAATGGAATATTACTCGGCCATAAAAAGGAATGAAACTGGGTCATTTGTAGAGACATCGATGGATCGAGAGACTGTCATACAGAATGAAGTAAGTCAGAAAGAGGAAAACTAATATTGTATATTAATGCATATATGTGGAGCCTAAAAATGGTACAGACGAACTGGTTTGCAGGGAAGAAATAGAGACACAGACGTAGAGAACAAACATATGGACACCAAGTGTGGGAAGCCATGGGGTGGTGGTGGTGGGATGAGTTGGGAGATTGGGATTGCCCTGTATACATGTATATGCATAAAATACATAACTAATAATAACCTGCTGTATAAAAACATAAATGAAATTAAATTTCAAAATTTTAAAAAATAAAATTTAAAAATAAAACAATAAATATTCTTCCCGTCACACAGATGTATTTATAGGAATGAATTATTTCCATGCTTATATTTATAAATACATAAAAGAGGAATAAAATCTAACTTGAACCATAAAAGAAAAAAAAATTGAACCCACGAGTTATACAGAGGAAAACCCTATCATGGCACTTGCTCCAGCGGTAAACAATTCTGAAATTGGTCAGAGGTGGGGAACCATCTCCCAAACAGCCAGCCACGCACCCCCCATGCAAGGAGCATCCTCATTGCAAAGCTGGGGGACCGTGCCGAGGCATCTGTGAGTAAACGTGAGCTGAGCCCCAGGCCAGCTGCTGCTGAACTGTTCCCACCCTTTCCAGGTAAAACACCTGAATATGTACAAGGGCTTGAAAGCCTAAAGGAAGGACCGTGGAGCCACACCAGCGACAGCACGCAGGCCAACTTGGTGCCTGCAGGCCAGCCAGCCCACTGGTCCTGGACCCTGGCGCTCTTCCAGAAGCTTTCCATTGCCCTGCCTGAGATACCCCTCCTGTCCCGGCCCCCACTGCTTTTTTCCTTCCTCACCTCTGTCCGGAGAGAAATTCCAGCGGAAGGTATGGGTGACACATCCTCTTCTTTACAGGCGGCAGCCTGGCAACTCCTGCAGAAAGGCCAGCAGAACCCCACTCACACCGGGCCACCCACAAAGCTGTGGCCCCTCACTCCCTCCCACCAGCACAGCCCCGAGACTGCTGACGGGGCAGAGAATATGGAGTCAGGCACAGCTTCAGGGGCTATTGCTGCCTGGAGCTCTGTTTATATTGACCTCAACGAGGCACACCTGGGGAGGGCGGGCCGGCAGGGTAAGGCTGCCCAGGTCAGCTAATCCACAACCCTCAGGGAATCACATTGTTGAAAATGGACCCCGCTAAGGCAGAAGAGAAGCCAAGGGAAAAAAGGACACAATGCCATTTGCAGCACCGTAGATGAGTCTAGAAGTAATCACGTGACTTGTAGTAAGTCAGAAAGTGAAAGACACATATCATATCATATCACCTATAGGTGTTACCTAAAAATGGATACCAGGGCAGATATTTCCACGGAGAAGGGCAATCACAGATTCATGAAACAAACTTATGGTTCACCAATGGAAAGGTGTGAGGATTGGTTTCATTACGATATCGGGGTTAACAGACATATACAAACACAGGTGACATATATAATCACCAAAGACCTACAGAATACCAAGAGAGGACTACTCAACATTCTGTCATAACGTACATGGGAAAAGAATCCCAGGAAGAACAGTCATCTGTATATGTGTAAAAGAACCACATCTTCCACACCTACAACAAGCCAAACATTGTAATCAAACTTGCTGTAATAAAAAATAAAAAATTAAATTAAAAACACGAACAAGAAGTAGTGAGACAAACGTGAGCGGCTTTCTCCTGGTACATTCCATTCTAAACTCCAATCTAGAACACCACTTCCACTGAGGCTCTCTTGCCCTAGTAACCAGATTTGGTAAGGGTGAACTGCTGCCACCTTGTGGCCGTTTCACACAACAGCAGCTTTAATCCCAACGCTAATGGTCAGTTGATATTCAAAATCATTGCATGCCTGTAAATGACACCTGCCCTGAAAACAAATCCTGGGGTCACATATCGACCAAAAAATTCAAAGGACGTCCATATTTCAAAACGACCGTTTCAAAAGGCATATTTTACGCACATTAGTGTTCTGCTTCTTTTCCTTTCTTTCCTTTTTTGTTAAAAAAAACGGGAATGGAAAAAGGCATCCCTCAGGATGGGTGAAAATCGTTGCAAATGAATCAATGGACACAGGTTTAATCTCCAATATATATAAACAGCTCATGCAGCTTAATATTAAAAAAACAAACAACCCCAAAAAAATGGGCAGAAGATCTAAAGAGACGTTTCTTCAAAGGAGACACAGAGATGGCCAAGACGCACATGAAAAGCTGCTCAACAGCACTAATTATTAGAGAAATGCAAATCAAAACTACAATGAGGTATCACCTCACACCTGTTAGAATCGGCATCATCAGAAAATATACAAACAACCAATTCTGGGGAGGGTGTGGACAAAAGGAGCCCTCTTCCACTATTGGTGGGAATGTAAATTGATACAGTCACTATGGAGAACAGTATGGAGTTTCCTTAAAAAAATTAGAAATAGAATTACCATCTGATCCAGCAATCCCACTTCTGGGCATATACCCAGAGAAAACCGTATTTCAAAAAGGCACATTCAGCACAATGTTCGTTGCAGCGCTATTTACAATAGCCAGGTAATGGAAGCAACCTAAATGCCCACAGACAGATGAGTGGATAAAGATGTGGTACATATATAAAATGGAATATTACTCGGCCATAAAAAGGAATGAAACTGGGTCATTTGTAGAGACATCGATGGATCGAGAGACTGTCATACAGAATGAAGTAAGTCAGAAAGAGGAAAACTAATATTGTATATTAATGCATATATGTGGAGCCTAAAAATGGTACAGACGAACTGGTTTGCAGGGAAGAAATAGAGACACAGACGTAGAGAACAAACATATGGACACCAAGTGTGGGAAGCCATGGGGTGGTGGTGGTGGGATGAGTTGGGAGATTGGGATTCAGCTGTATACATGTATATGCATAAAATACATAACTAATAATAACCTGCTGTATAAAAACATAAATGAAATTAAATTTCAAAATTTTAAAAAATAAAATTTAAAAATAAAACAGAAAAAAGTTCTTCCCGTCACACAGATGTATTTATAGGAATGATTTATTTCCATGCTTATATTTATAAATACATAAAAGAGGAATAAAATCTAACTTGAACCATAAAAGAAAAAAAAAATTGAACCCACGAGTTATACAGAGGAAAACCCTATCACGACACTTGCTCCAGCGGTAAACAATTCTGAAATTGGTCAGAGGTGGGGAACCATCTCCCATACAGCCAGCCACACACCCCCCACGCAAGGAGCGTCCTCATTGCAAAGCCAGGGGACCATGCCGAGGCATCTGTGAGTAAACGTGAGCTGAGCCCCAGGCCAGCTGCTGCTGAACTGTTCCCACCCTTCCCAGGTAAAACACCTGAATATGTACAAGGGCTTGAAAGCCTAGAGGAAGGACCGTGGAGCCACACCAGCGACAGCACGCAGGCCAACTTGGTGCCTGCAGGCCAGCCAGCCCACTGGTCCTGGACCCTGGCGCTCTTCCAGAAGCTTTCCATTGCCCTGCCTGAGATACCCCTCCTGTCCCGGCCCCCACTGCTTTTTTCCTTCCTCACCTCTGTCCGGAGAGAAATTCCAGCGGAAGGTATGGGTGACACATCCTCTTCTTTACAGGCTGCAGCCTGGCAACTCCTGCAGAAAGGCCAGCAGAACCCCAGTCACACCGGGCCACCCACAAAGCTGTGGCCCCTCACTCCCTCCCACCAGCACAGCCCCGAGACTGCTGACGGGGCAGAGAATATGGAGTCAGGCACAGCTTCAGGGGCTATTGCTGCCTGGAGCTCTGTTTATATTGACCTCAACGAGGCACACCTGGGGAGGGCGGGCCGGCAGGGTAAGGCTGCCCAGGTCAGCTAATCCACAACCCTCAGGGAATCACATTGTTGAAAATGGACCCCGCTAAGGCAGAAGAGAAGCCAAGGGAAAAAAGGACACAATGCCATTTGCAGCACCGTAGATGAGTCTAGAAGTAATCACGTGACTTGTAGTAAGTCAGAAAGTGAAAGACACATATCATATCATATCACTTATAGGTGTTACCTATAAATGGATACCAGGGCAGATATTTCCACGGAGAAGGGCAATCACAGATTCATTAAACAAACTTATGGTTCACCAATGGAAAGGTGTGAGGATTGGTTTCATTACGATACCGGGGTTAACAGACATATACAAACACAGGTGACATACATAATCACCAAAGACCTACAGAATACCAAGAGAGGACTACTCAACATTCTGTCATAACGTACATGGGAAAAGGATCCCAGGAAGAACAGTCATCTGTATATGTGTAAAAGAACCACATCTTCCACACCTACAACAAGCCAAACATTGTAATCAAACTTGCTGTAATAAAAAATAAAAAATTAAATTAAAAACACGAACAAGAAGTAGTGAGACCAACGTGAGCGGCTTTCTCCTGGTACATTCCATTCTAAACTCCAATCTAGAACACCACTTCCACTGAGGCTCTCTTGCCCTAGTAACCAGATTTGGTAAGGGTGAACTGCTGCCACCTTGTGGCCGTTTCACACAACAGCAGCTTTAATCCCAACGCTAATGGTCAGTTGATATTCAAAATCATTGCATGCCTGTAAATGACACCTGCCCTGAAAACAAATCCTGGGGTCACATATCGACCAAAAAATTCAAAGGACGTCCATATTTCAAAACGACCGTTTCAAAAGGCATATTTTACGCACATTAGTGTTCTGCTTCTTTTCCTTTCTTTCCTTTTTTGTTAAAAAAAACGGGAATGGAAAAAGGCATCCCTCAGGATGGGTGAAAATCGTTGCAAATGAATCAATGGACACAGGTTTAATCTCCAATATATATAAACAGCTCATGCAGCTTAATATTAAAAAAACAAACAACCCAAAAAAAATGGGCAGAAGATCTAAAGAGACGTTTCTTCAAAGGAGACACAGAGATGGCCAAGACGCACATGAAAAGCTGCTCAACAGCACTAATTATTAGAGAAATGCAAATCAAAACTACAATGAGGTATCACCTCACACCTGTTAGAATCGGCATCATCAGAAAATATACAAACAACCAATTCTGGGGAGGGTGTGGACAAAAGGAGCCCTCTTCCACTATTGGTGGGAATGTAAATTGATACAGTCACTATGGAGAACAGTATGGAGTTTCCTTTAAAAAATTAGAAATAGAATTACCATCTGATCCAGCAATCCCACTTCTGGGCATATACCCAGAGAAAACCATATTTCAAAAAGACACATTCAGCACAATGTTCGTTGCAGCACTATTTACAATAGCCAGGTAATGGAAGCAACCTAAATGCCCAAAGACAGATGAGTGGATAAAGATGTGGTACATATATAAAATGGAATATTACTCAGCCATAAAAAGGAATGAAACTGGGTCATTTGTAGAGACATCGATGGATCGAGAGACTGTCATACAGAATGAAGTAAGTCAGAAAGAGGAAAACAAATATTGTATATTAATGCATATATGTGGAGCCTAAAAATGGTACAGATGAACTGGTTTGCAGGGAAGAAATAGAGACACAGACGTAGAGAACAAACGTATGGACACCAAGTGTGGGAAGCCATGGGGTGGTGGTGGTGGGATGAGTTGGGAGATTGGGATTGACCTGTATACATGTATATGCATAAAATACATAACTAATAATAACCTGCTGTATAAAAACATAAATGAAATTAAATTTCAAAATTTTAAAAAATAAAATTTAAAAATAAAACAATAAAAATTCTTCCCGTCACACAGATGTATTTATAGGAATGAATTATTTCCATGCTTATATTTATAAATACATAAAAGAGGAATAAAATCTAACTTGAACCATAAAAGAAAAAAAAATTGAACCCACGAGTTATACAGAGGAAAACCCTATCATGGCACTTGCTCCAGCGGTAAGCAATTCTGAAATTGGTCAGAGGTGGGGAACCATCTCCCAAACAGCCAGCCAGCCACCCATCCCCCACGCAAGGAGCATCCTCATTGCAAAGCTGGGGGACCGTGCCGAGGCATCTGTGAGTAAACGTGAGCTGAGCCCCAGGCCAGCTGCTGCTGAACTGTTCCCACCCTTCCCAGGTAAAACACCTGAATATGTACAAGGGCTTGAAAGCCTAGAGGAAGGACCGTGGAGCCACACCAGCGACAGCACGCAGGCCAACTTGGTGCCTGCAGGCCAGCCAGCCCACTGGTCCTGGACCCTGGCGCTCTTCCAGAAGCTTTCCATTGCCCTGCCTGAGATACCCCTCCTGTCCCGGACCCCACTGCTTTTTTCCTTCCTCACCTCTGTCCGGAGAGAAATTCCAGCGGAAGGTATGGGTGACACAAGCTCTTCTTTACAGGCGGCAGCCTGGCAACTCCTGCAGAAAGGCCAGCAGAACCCCACTCACACCGGGCCACCCACAAAGCTGTGGCCCCTCACTCCCTCCCACCAGCACAGCCCCGAGACTGCTGACGGGGCAGAGAATATGGAGTCAGGCACAGCTTCAGGGGCTATTGCTGCCTGGAGCTCTGTTTATATTGACCTCAACGAGGCACACCTGGGGAGGGCGGGCCGGCAGGGTAAGGCTGCCCAGGTCAGCTAATCCACAACCCTCAGGGAATCACATTGTTGAAAATGGACCCCGCTAAGGCAGAAGAGAAGCCAAGGGAAAAAAGGACACAATAACATTTGCAGCACCGTAGATGAGTCTAGAAGTAATCACGTGACTTGTAGTAAGTCAGAAAGTGAAAGACACATATCATATCATATCACCTATAGGTGTTACCTAAAAATGGATACCAGGGCAGATATTTCCACGGAGAAGGGCAATCACAGATTCATGAAACAAACTTATGGTTCACCAATGGAAAGGTGTGAGGATTGGTTTCATTACGATATCGGGGTTAACAGACATATACAAACACAGGTGACATATATAATCACCAAAGACCTACAGAATACCAAGAGAGGACTACTCAACATTCTGTCATAACGTACATGGGAAAAGGATCCCAGGAAGAACAGTCATCTGTATATGTGTAAAAGAACCACATCTTCCACACCTACAACAAGCCAAACATTGTAATCAAACTTGCTGTAATAAAAAATAAAAAATTAAATTAAAAACACGAACAAGAAGTAGTGAGACCAACGTGAGCGGCTTTCTCCTGGTACATTCCATTCTAAACTCCAATCTAGAACACCACTTCCACTGAGGCTCTCTTGCCCTAGTAACCAGATTTGGTAAGGGTGAACTGCTGCCACCTTGTGGCCGTTTCACACAACAGCAGCTTTAATCCCAACGCTAATGGTCAGTTGATATTCAAAATCATTGCATGCCTGTAAATGACACCTGCCCTGAAAACAAATCCTGGGGTCACATATCGACCAAAAAATTCAAAGGACGTCCATATTTCAAAACGACCGTTTCAAAAGGCATATTTTACGCACATTAGTGTTCTGCTTCTTTTCCTTTCTTTCCTTTTTTGTTAAAAAAAACGGGAATGGAAAAAGGCATCCCTCAGGATGGGTGAAAATCGTTGCAAATGAATCAATGGACACAGGTTTAATCTCCAATATATACAAACAGCTCATGCAGCTTAATATTAAAAAAAACAAACAACCCAAAAAAAATGGGCAGAAGATCTAAAGAGACGTTTCTTCAAAGGAGACACAGAGATGGCCAAGACGCACATGAAAAGCGGCTCAACAGCACTAATTATTAGAGAAATGCAAATCAAAACTACAATGAGGTATCACCTCACACCTGTTAGAATCGGCATCATCAGAAAATATACAAACAACCAATTCTGGGGAGGGTGTGGACAAAAGGAGCCCTCTTCCAGTATTGGTGGGAATGTAAATTGATACAGTCACTATGGAGAACAGTATGGAGTTTCCTTAAAAAAACTAGAAATAGAATTACCATCTGATCCAGCAATCCCACTTCTGGGCATATACCCAGAGAAAACCGTATTTCAAAAAGGCACATTCACCACAATGTTCATTGCAGCACTATTTACAATAGCCAGGTAATGGAAGCAACCTAAATGCCCACAGACAGATGAATGGATAAAGATGTGGTACATATATGAAATGGAATATTACTCGGCCATAAAAAGGAATGAAACTGGGTCATTTGTAGAGACATCGATGGATCGAGAGACTGTCATACAGAATGAAGTAAGTCAGAAAGAGGAAAACAAATATTGTATATTAATGCATATATGTGGAGCCTATAAATGGTACAGATGAACTGGTTTGCAGGGAAGAAATAGAGACACAGAGGTAGAGAACAAACGTATGGACACCAAGTGTGGGAAGCCATGGGGTGGTGGTGGTGGGATGAGTTGGGAGATTGGGATTGACCTGTATATATGTATATGCATAAAATACATAACTAATAATTACCTGCTGTATAAAAACATAAATAAAATTAAATTTCAAAATTTTAAAAAATAAAATTTAAAAATAAAACAAAAAAGTTCTTCCCGTCACACAGATGTATTTATAGGAATGAATTATTTCCATGCTTATATCTATAAATACATAAAAGAGGAATAAAAACCAACTTGAACCATAAAAGAAAAAGAAAAACCTGAACCCACGAGTTATACAGAGGAAAACCCTATCAGGGCACTTGCTCCAGCGGTCAACAATTCTGAATTTGGTCAGAGGTGGGGAACCATCTCCCATACAGCCAGCAACCCACAACCCACGCTATGAACGTCCCCACTGCAAAGCCAGGGGACCGTGCCGAGGCTTCTGTGAGTAAACGCGAGCTGAGCCCCAGGCCAGCTGCTGCTGAACTGTTCCCATCCTTCCCAGGTAAAACACCTGAATATGTACAAGGACTTGAAAGCCTATAGGAAAGGCCGTGGAGCCACACCAGCGACATCACGCAGGCCAACTTGGTGCCTGCAGGCCAGCCAGGGTGATCCTGGCCCCGGGCGCTCTTCCGGAGCTTTCCATTGCCCTGCCTGAGATACCCCTCCTGTCCCGGCCCCCACTGCGTTTTTCCTTCCTCACCTCTGTCCGGAGAGAAATTCCAGTGGAAGGTATGCGTGACACATCCTCTTCTTTACAGGTGGCAGCGTGGCAACTCCTGCAGAAAGGCCAGCAGAGCCCCACTCAGACCGGGCCACCCACAAAGCTGTGGCCCATCACTCCCTCCCACCAGCACAGCCCCGAGACTGCTGACAGGGAAGAGAATATGGAGTCAGGCACAGCTTCAGGGTCTATTGCTGCCTGGAGCGCTGTTTATATTGACCTCAACGAGGCACACCTGGGGAGGGCGGGCCGGCAGGGTAAGGCTGCCCAGGTCAGCGAATCCACAACCCTCAGGGAATCACATTGTTGAAAATGGACCTCGCTAAGGCAGAATAGAAGCCAAGGAAAAAAAGGACACAATGCCATTTGCAGCCCCATAGATGAGTCTAGAGGTAATCACGTGACTTGTAGTAATTCAGAAAGTGAAAGACACATATCGTATCATACCACTTATAGGTGTTACCTATAAATGGATACCAGGGCAGATATTTCCACGGAGAAGGGCAATCACAGATTCATTAAACAAACTTATGGTTCACCAATGGAAAGGTGTGAGGATAGGTTTCATTACGATATCGGGGTTAACAGACATATACAAACACAGGTGACATATATAATCACCAAAGACCTACAGAATACCAAGAGAGGACTACTCAACATTCTGTCATAACGTACATGGGAAAAGGATCCCAGGAAGAACAGACATCTGTATATGTGTAAAAGAACCACATCTTCCACACCTACAACAAGCCAAACATTGTAATCAAACTTGCTGTAATGAAAAATAAAATATTAAATTAAGAACACCAAGAAGAAGTAGTGAGACAAACTTGAGGGGCTTTCTCCTGGCACATTCCATTCTAAATTGCAATCTAAAACACCACTTCCACTGAGGCTCTGTTGCCCTAGTAACCAGATTTGGTAAGGGTGAACTGCTGCCACCTTGTGGCCGTTTCACACAACAGCAGCTTTAATCCCAGCGCTAATGGTCAGTTGATATTCAAAATCATTGCAGGCCTGTAAATGACACCTGCCCTGAAAACAAATCCTGGGGTCACATATCGACCAAAAAATTCAAAGGACGTCCATATTTCAAAACGACCGTTTCAAAAGGCATATTTTACGCACATTAGTGTTCTGCTTCTTTTCCTTTCTTTCCTTTTTGTTAAAAAAAGGGGAATGGAAAAAGGCATCCCTCAGAATGGGCGAAAATCGTTGCAAACGAATCAATGGACAGAGGTTTAATCGCCAATATATATAAACAGCTCATGCAGCTTAATATTAAAAAAACAAACAACCCAATACGAAAATGGGCAGAAGATCTAAAGAGACGTTTCTTCAAAGAAGACACAGAGATGGCCAAGACGCACATGAAAAGCTGCTCAACAGCACTAATTATTAGAGAAATGCAAATAAAACTACAATGAGGTATCACCTCACACCTGTTAGATTCGGCATCATCAATAAATCTACAAACAACGAATCCTGGGCAGGGTGTGGACAAAAGGAGCCCTCTTTCACTACTGGTGGGAATGTAAATTGATACAGTCACTATGGAGAACAGTATGGAGTTTCCTTAAAAAAATTAGAAACAGAATTAGCATCTGATCCAGCAATCCCACTTCTGGGCATGTACCCAGTGAAAACCGTAAATCAAAAAGGCACATTGACCACAATATTCATTGCAGCACTATTTACAATAGCCAGGTAATGTAAGCAACATAAATGCCCACAGACAGATGAATGGATAAAAATGTTGTACCTATATAAAATGGAATATTACTCAGCCATAAAAAGGAATGAAACAGGGTCTTTTGTAGATACATCGATGGATCTAGAGACTCATACAGAATGAAGTAAGTCAGAAAGAGGAAAACAAATATTGTATATTAATGCATATATGTGGAACCTAAAAAATGGTACAGATGAACTGGTTTGCAGGGAAGAAATAGAGACACAGAGGTAGAGAACAAACGTATGGACACCAAGTGTGGGAAGCCATGGGGTGGTGGTGGTGGGATGAGTTGGGAGATTGGGATTGACCTGTATACATGTATATGCATAAAATACATAACTAATAATTACCTGCTGTATAAAAAAATAAATAAAATTAAATTTCAAAATTTTAAAAAATAAAATTTAAAAATAAAACAAAAAAGTTCTTCCCGTCACACAGATGTATTTACAGGAATGAATTATTTCCATGCTTATATCTATAAATACATAAAAGAGGAAGAAAATCTAACTTGAACCATAAAAGAAAAAAAAACCTGAACCCACGAGTTATACAGAGGAAAACCCTATCAGGGCACTTGCTCCAGCAGTAAACAATTCTGAAATTGGTCAGAGGTGGGGAACCATCTCCCATACAGCCAGGAACCCACCCCCAACGCAAGGAGCATCCTCATTGCAAAGCTGGGGCACAATGCCGAGGCATCTGTGAGTAAACGTGAGCTGAGCCCCAGGCCAGCTGCTGCTGAACTGTTCCCACCCTTCCCAGGTAAAACACCTGAATATGTACAAGGGCTTGAAAGCCTAGAGGAAGGGCCGTGGAGCCACACCAGTGAAAGCACGCAGGCCAACTTGTTGCCTGCAGGCCAGTCAGGGTGGTCCTGGCCCCGGGCGCTCTTCCGGAAGATTTCCATTGCGCTGCCTGAGATACCCGTCCTGTCCCGGCCCCCACTGATTTTTTCCTTCCTCACCTCTGTCCGGAGAGAAATTCCAGTGGAACGTATGGGTGACACAACCTCTTCTTTACAGGCGGCAGCCTGGCAACTCCTGCAGAAAGACCAGCAGAACCCCACTCACACCGGGCCACCCACAAAGCTGTGGCCCCTCACTCCCTCCCAACAGCACAGCCCCGAGACTGCTGACGGGGCAGAGAATATGGAGTCAGGCACAGCTTCAGGGGCTATTGCTGCCTGGAGCGCTGTTTATATTGACCTCAACGAGGCACACCTGGGGAGGGCGGGCCGGCAGTGTAAGGCTGCCCAGGTCAGCTAATCCACAACCCTCAGGGAATCACATTGTTGAAAATTGACCCCACTAAGGCAGAAGAGAAGCCAAGGGAAAAAAGGACACAATGCCATTTGCAGCACCATAGATGAGTCTAGAGGTAATCACTTGACTTGTAGTAAGTCAGAAAGTGATAGACACCTATCGTATCATATCACTTATAGGTGTTACCTATAAATGGATACCAGGGCAGATATTTCCACGGAGAAGGGCAATCACAGATTCATTAAACAAACTTATGGTTCACCAATGGAAAGGTGTGAGGATTGGTTTCATTACGATATCGGGGTTAACAGACATATACAAACACAGGTGACATATATAATCACCAAAGACCTACAGAACACCAAGAGAGGACTACTCAACATTCTGTCATAACGTACATGGGAAAAGGATCCCAGGAAGAACAGACATCTGTATATGTGTAAAAGAACCACATCTTCCACACCTACAACAAGCCAAACATTGTAATCAAACTTGCTGTAATGAAAAATAAAAAAAATTAAATTAAAAACACCAACAAGAAGTAGTGAGACAAACTTGAGGGGCTTTCTCCTGGCACATTCCATTCTAAATTGCAATCTAAAACACCACTTCCACTGAGGCTCTGTTGCCCTAATAACCAGAATTGGTAAGGGAGAACTGCTGCCACCTTGTGGCCGTTTCACACAACAGCAGCTTTAATCCCAGCGCTAATGGTCAGTTGATATTCAAAATCATTGCAGGCCTGTAAATGACACCTGCCCTGAAAACAAATCCTGGGGTCACATATCGACCAAAAAATTCAAAGGACGTCCATATTTCAAAACGACCGTTTCCAAAGGCATATTTTACGCACATTAGTGTTCTGCTTCTTTTCCTTTCTTTACTTTTTTGTTAAAAATACGGGAATGGAAAAAGGCATCCCTCAGAATGGGCGAAAATCGTTGCAAACGAATCAATGGGCAGAGGTTTAATCTCCAATATATATAAACAGCTCATGCAGCTTAATATTAAAAAAACAAACAACCCAATACAAGAATGGGCAGAAGATCTAAAGAGACGTTTCTTCAAAGAAGACACAGAGATGGCCAAGACGCACATGAAAAGCTGCTCAACAGCACTAATTATTAGAGAAATGCAAATCAAAAGTACAATGAGGTATCACCTCACACCTGTTAGATTCGGCATCATCAGAAAATCTACAAACAACCAATTCTGGGGAGGGTGTGGACAAAAGGGGCCCTCTTCCACTATTGGTGGGAATGTAAATTGATACAGTCACTATGGAGAAGAGTATGGAGTTTCCTTAAAAAAAACTAGAAATAGAATTACCATCTGATCCAGCAATCCCACTTCTGGGCGTATACCCAGAGAAAACCATAAATCAAAAAGGCACATAGGGGCCTCCCTGGTGGCGCAGTGGTTGAGAGTCCGCCTGCCGATGCAGGGGATGCGGGTTCGTGCCCCGGTCTGGGAGGATCCCATATGCCGCGGAGCAGCTGGGCCCGTGAGCCATGGCCGCTGGGCCTGCGCATCCGGAGCCTGTGCTCCGCAACGGGGGAGGCCACAACAGTGAGAGGCCCGCATACCGCAAAAAAAAAAAAAAAAGGCATATTCACCACAATGTTCATTGCAGCACTATTTACAATAGCCAGGTAATGGAAGCAACGTAAATGCCCACAGACAGATGAATGGATAAAGATGTGGTACATATATGAAATGGAATATTACTCGGCCATAAAAAGGAATGAAACTGGGTCATTTGTAGAGACATCGATGGATCGAGAGACTGTCATACAGAATGAAGTAAGTCAGAAAGAGGAAAACAAATATTGTATATTAATGCATATATGTGGAGCCTATAAATGGTACAGATGAACTGGTTTGCAGGGAAGAAATAGAGACACAGAGGTAGAGAACAAACGTATGGACACCAAGTGTGGGAAGCCATGGGGTGGTGGTGGTGGGATGAGTTGGGAGATTGGGATTGACCTGTATATATGTATATGCATAAAATACATAACTAATAATTACCTGCTGTATAAAAACATAAATAAAATTAAATTTCAAAATTTTAAAAAATAAAATTTAAAAATAAAACAGAAAAAAGTTCTTCCCGTCACACAGATGTATTTATAGGAATGAATTATTTCCATGCTTATATCTATAAATACATAAAAGAGGAATAAAAACCAACTTGAACCATAAAAGAAAAAGAAAAACCTGAACCCACGAGTTATACAGAGGAAAACCCTATCAGGGCACTTGCTCCAGCGGTCAACAATTCTGAATTTGGTCAGAGGTGGGGAACCATCTCCCATACAGCCAGCAACCCACACCCCACGCAATGAACGTCCCCACTGCAAAGCCAGGGGACCGTGCCGAGGCTTCTGTGAGTAAACGCGAGCTGAGCCCCAGGCCAGCTGCTGCTGAACTGTTCCCATCCTTCCCAGGTAAAACACCTGAATATGTACAAGGACTTGAAAGCCTATAGGAAAGGCCGTGGAGCCACACCAGCGACATCACGCAGGCCAACTTGGTGCCTGCAGGCCAGCCAGGGTGATCCTGGCCCCGGGCGCTCTTCCGGAGCTTTCCATTGCCCTGCCTGAGATACCCCTCCTGTCCCGGCCCCCACTGCGTTTTTCCTTCCTCACCTCTGTCCGGAGAGAAATTCCAGTGGAAGTTATGCGTGACACATCCTCTTCTTTACAGGTGGCAGCCTGGCAACTCCTGCAGAAAGGCCAGCAGAGCCCCACTCAGACCGGGCCACCCTCAAAGCTGTGGCCCATCACTCCCTCCCACCAGCACAGCCCCGAGACTGCTGACGGGGCAGAGAATATGGAGTCAGGCACAGCTTCAGGGTCTATTGCTGCCTGGAGCGCTGTTTATATTGACCTCAACGAGGCACACCTGGGGAGGGCGGGCCGGCAGGGTAAGGCTGCCCAGGTCAGCGAATCCACAACCCTCAGGGAATCACATTGTTGAAAATGGACCTCGCTAAGGCAGAATAGAAGCCAAGGAAAAAAAGGACACAATGCCATTTGCAGCCCCATAGATGAGTCTAGAGGTAATCACATGACTTGTAGTAAGTCAGAAATTGAAAGACACATATCGTATCATATCACTTATAGGTGTTACCTATAAATGGATACCAGGGCAGATATTTCCACGGAGAAGGGCAATCAGATTCATTAAACAAACTTATGGTTCACCAATGGAAAGGTGTGAGGATAGGTTTCATTACGATATCGGGGTTAACAGACATATACAAACACAGGTGACATATATAATCACCAAAGACCTACAGAATACCAAGAGAGGACTACTCAACATTCTGTCGTAACGTACATGGGAAAAGGATCCCATGAAGAACAGACATCTGTATATGTGTAAAAGAACCACATCTTCCACACCTACAACAAGCCAAACATTGTAATCAAACTTGCTGTAATGAAAAATAAAAAATTAAATTAAAAACACCCAGAAGAATTAGTGAGACAAACTTGAGGGGCTTTCTCCTGGCACATTCCATTCTAAATTGCAATCTAAAACACCACTTCCACTGAGGCTCTGTTGCCCTAGTAACCAGATTTGGTAAGGGTGAACTGCTGCCACCTTGTGGCCGTTTCACACAACAGCAGCTTTAATCCCAGCGCTAATGGTCAGTTGATATTCAAAATCATTGCAGGCCTGTAAATGACACCTGCCCTGAAAACAAATCCTGGGGTCACATATCGACCAAAAAATTCAAAGGACGTCCATATTTCAAAACGACCGTTTCAAAAGGCATATTTTACGCACATTAGTGTTCTGCTTCTTTTCCTTTCTTTCCTTTTTGTTAAAAAAACGGGAATGGAAAAAGGCATCCCTCAGAATGGGCGAAAATCGTTGCAAACGAATCAATGGACAGAGGTTTAATCGCCAATATATATAAACAGCTCATGCAGCTTAATATTAAAAAAACAAACAACCCAATACGAAAATGGGCAGAAGATCTAAAGAGACGTTTCTTCAAAGAAGACACAGAGATGGCCAAGACGCACATGAAAAGCTGCTCAACAGCACTAATTATTAGAGAAATGCAAATAAAAACTACAATGAGGTATCACCTCACACCTGTTAGATTCGGCATCATCAATAAATCTACAAACAACGAATCCTGGGCAGGGTGTGGACAAAAGGAGCCCTCTTTCACTACTGGTGGGAATGTAAATTGATACAGTCACTATGGAGAACAGTATGGAGTTTCCTTAAAAAAATTAGAAACAGAATTAGCATCTGATCCAGCAATCCCACTTCTGGGCATGTACCCAGTGAAAACCGTAAATCAAAAAGGCACATTGACCACAATATTCATTGCAGCACTATTTACAATAGCCAGGTAATGTAAGCAACATAAATGCCCACAGACAGATGAATGGATAAAGATGTTGTACCTATATAAAATGGAATATTACTCAGCCATAAAAAGGAATGAAACAGGGTCTTTTGTAAATACATCGATGGATCTAGAGACTGTCATACAGAATGAAGTAAGTCAGAAAGAGGAAAACAAATATTGTATATTAATGCATATATGTGGAACCTAAAAAATGGTACAGATGAACTGGTTTGCAGGGAAGAAATAGAGACACAGAGGTAGAGAACAAACGTATGGACACCAAGTGTGGGAAGCCATGGGTTGGTGGTGGTGGGATGAGTTGGGAGATTGGGATTGACCTGTATACATGTATATGCATAAAATACATAACTAATAATTACCTGCTGTATAAAAAAATGAATAAAATTAAATTTCAAAATTTTAAAAAATAAAATTTAAAAATAAAACAAAAAAGTTCTTCCCGTCACACAGATGTATTTACAGGAATGAATTATTTCCATGCTTATATCTATAAATACATAAAAGAGGAAGAAAATCTAACTTGAACCATAAAAGAAAAAAAAAACCTGAACCCACGAGTTATACAGAGGAAAACCCTATCAGGGCACTTGCTCCAGCAGTAAACAATTCTGAAATTGGTCAGAGGTGGGGAACCATCTCCCATACAGCCAGGAACCCACCCCCAACGCAAGGAGCATCCTCATTGCAAAGCTGGGGCACAATGCCGAGGCATCTGTGAGTAAACGTGAGCTGAGCCCCAGGCCAGCTGCTGCTGAACTGTTCCCACCCTTCCCAGGTAAAACACCTGAATATGTACAAGGGCTTGAAAGCCTAGAGGAAGGGCCGTGGAGCCACACCAGCGAAAGCACGCAGGCCAACTTGTTGCCTGCAGGCCAGTCAGGGTGGTCCTGGCCCCGGGCGCTCTTCCGGAAGCTTTCCATTGCGCTGCCTGAGATACCCGTCCTGTCCCGGCCCCCACTGCTTTTTTCCTTCCTCACCTCTGTCCGGAGAGAAATTCCAGCGGAACATATGGGTGACACAACCTCTTCTTTACAGGCGGCAGCCTGGCAACTCCTGCAGAAAGACCAGCAGAACCCCACTCACACCGGGCCACCCACAAAGCTGTGGCCCCTCACTCCCTCCCAACAGCACAGCCCCGAGACTGCTGACGGGGCAGAGAATATGGAGTCAGGCACAGCTTCAGGGGCTATTGCTGCCTGGAGCGCTGTTTATATTGACCTCAACGAGGCACACCTGGGGAGGGCGGGCCGGCAGGGTAAGGCTGCCCAGGTCAGCTAATCCACAACCCTCAGGGAATCACATTGTTGAAAATGGACCCCACTAAGGCAGAAGAGAAGCCAAGGGAAAAAAGGACACAATGCCATTTGCAGCAACATAGATGAGTCTAGAGGTAATCACTTGACTTGTAGTAAGTCAGAAAGTGATAGACACATATCGTATCATATCACTTATAGGTGTTACCTATAAATGGATACCAGGGCAGATATTTCCACGGAGAAGGGCAATCACAGATTCATTAAACAAACTTATGGTTCACCAATGGAAAGGTGTGAGGATTGGTTTCATTACGATATCGGGGTTAACAGACATATACAAACACAGGTGACATATATAATCACCAAAGACCTACAGAATACCAAGAGAGGACTACTCAACATTCTGTCATAACGTACATGGGAAAAGGATCCCAGGAAGAACAGTCATCTGCATATGTGTAAAACAACCACATCTTCCACACCTACAACAAGCCAAACATTGTAATCAAACTTGCTGTAATAAAAAATAAAAAATTAAATTAAAAACACGAACAAGAAGTAGTGAGACAAACGTGAGGGGCTTTCTCCTGGCACATTCCATTCTAAACTCCAATCTAGATCACCACTTCCACTGAGGCTCTCTTGCCCTAGTAACCAGATTTGGTAAGGGTGAACTGCTGCCACCTTGTGGCCGTTTCACACAACAGCAGCTTTAATCCCAACGCTAATGGTCAGTTGATATTCAAAATCATTGCAGGCCTGTAAATGACACCTGCCCTGAAAACAATCCTGGGTCACATATCGACCAAAATATTCAACAGACGTCCATATTTCAAAACGACCATTTCAAAAGGCATATTTTACGCACATTAGTGTTCTGCTTCTTTTCCTTTCTTTCCTTTTTTGTTAAAAAACACGGGAATGGAAAAAGGCATCCCTCAGAATGGGCGAAAATCGTTGCAGACGAATCAATGGACAGAGGTTTAATCTCCAATATATATAAACAGCTCATGCAGCTTAATATTAAAAAAACAAACAACCCAAAAAAAATGGGAGGAAGATCTAAAGAGACGTTTCTTCAAAGGAGACACAGAGATGGCCAAGACGCACATGAAAAGCTGCTCAACAGCACTAATTATTAGAGAAATGCAAATCAAAACTACAATGAGGTATCACCTCACACCTGTTACAATCGGCATCATCAGAAAATCTACAAACAACAAATTCGGGGGAGGGTGTGGACAAAAGGAGCCCTCTTCCAGTATTGGTGGGAATGTAAATTGATACAGTCACTATGGAGAACAGTATGGAGTTTCCTTAAAAAAACTAGAAATAGAATTACCATCTGATCCAGCAATCCCACTTCTGGGCATATACCCAGAGAAAACCGTAAATCAAAAAGGCACATTCACCACAATGTTCATTGCAGCACTATTTACAATAGCCAGGTAATGGAAGCAACCTAAATGCCCACAGACAGATGAATGGATAAAGATGTGGTACATATATGAAATGGAATATTACTCGGCCATAAAAAGGAATGAAACTGGGTCATTTGTAGAGACATCGATGGATCGAGAGACTGTCATACAGAATGAAGTAAGTCAGAAAGAGGAAAACAAATATTGTATATTAATGCATATATGTGGAGCCTATAAATGGTACAGATGAACTGGTTTGCAGGGAAGAAATAGAGACACAGAGGTAGAGAACAAACGTATGGACACCAAGTGTGGGAAGCCATGGGGTGGTGGTGGTGGGATGAGTTGGGAGATTGGGATTGACCTGTATATATGTATATGCATAAAATACATAACTAATAATTACCTGCTGTATAAAAACATAAATAAAATTAAATTTCAAAATTTTAAAAAATAAAATTTAAAAATAAAACAGAAAAAAGTTCTTCCCGTCACACAGATGTATTTATAGGAATGAATTATTTCCATGCTTATATCTATAAATACATAAAAGAGGAATAAAAACCAACTTGAACCATAAAAGAAAAAGAAAAACCTGAACCCACGAGTTATACAGAGGAAAACCCTATCAGGGCACTTGCTCCAGCGGTCAACAATTCTGAATTTGGTCAGAGGTGGGGAACCATCTCCCATACAGCCAGCAACCCACACCCCACGCAATGAACGTCCCCACTGCAAAGCCAGGGGACCGTGCCGAGGCTTCTGTGAGTAAACGCGAGCTGAGCCCCAGGCCAGCTGCTGCTGAACTGTTCCCATCCTTCCCAGGTAAAACACCTGAATATGTACAAGGACTTGAAAGCCTATAGGAAAGGCCGTGGAGCCACACCAGCGACATCACGCAGGCCAACTTGGTGCCTGCAGGCCAGCCAGGGTGATCCTGGCCCCGGGCGCTCTTCCGGAGCTTTCCATTGCCCTGCCTGAGATACCCCTCCTGTCCCGGCCCCCACTGCGTTTTTCCTTCCTCACCTCTGTCCGGAGAGAAATTCCAGTGGAAGTTATGCGTGACACATCCTCTTCTTTACAGGTGGCAGCCTGGCAACTCCTGCAGAAAGGCCAGCAGAGCCCCACTCAGACCGGGCCACCCACAAAGCTGTGGCCCATCACTCCCTCCCACCAGCACAGCCCCGAGACTGCTGACGGGGCAGAGAATATGGAGTCAGGCACAGCTTCAGGGTCTATTGCTGCCTGGAGCGCTGTTTATATTGACCTCAACGAGGCACACCTGGGGAGGGCGGGCCGGCAGGGTAAGGCTGCCCAGGTCAGCGAATCCACAACCCTCAGGGAATCACATTGTTGAAAATGGACCTCGCTAAGGCAGAATAGAAGCCAAGGAAAAAAAGGACACAATGCCATTTGCAGCCCCATAGATGAGTCTAGAGGTAATCACATGACTTGTAGTAAGTCAGAAATTGAAAGACACATATCGTATCATATCACTTATAGGTGTTACCTATAAATGGATACCAGGGCAGATATTTCCACGGAGAAGGGCAATCAGATTCATTAAACAAACTTATGGTTCACCAATGGAAAGGTGTGAGGATAGGTTTCATTACGATATCGGGGTTAACAGACATATACAAACACAGGTGACATATATAATCACCAAAGACCTACAGAATACCAAGAGAGGACTACTCAACATTCTGTCGTAACGTACATGGGAAAAGGATCCCATGAAGAACAGACATCTGTATATGTGTAAAAGAACCACATCTTCCACACCTACAACAAGCCAAACATTGTAATCAAACTTGCTGTAATGAAAAATAAAAAATTAAATTAAAAACACCCAGAAGAATTAGTGAGACAAACTTGAGGGGCTTTCTCCTGGCACATTCCATTCTAAATTGCAATCTAAAACACCACTTCCACTGAGGCTCTGTTGCCCTAGTAACCAGATTTGGTAAGGGTGAACTGCTGCCACCTTGTGGCCGTTTCACACAACAGCAGCTTTAATCCCAGCGCTAATGGTCAGTTGATATTCAAAATCATTGCAGGCCTGTAAATGACACCTGCCCTGAAAACAAATCCTGGGGTCACATATCGACCAAAAAATTCAAAGGACGTCCATATTTCAAAACGACCGTTTCAAAAGGCATATTTTACGCACATTAGTGTTCTGCTTCTTTTCCTTTCTTTCCTTTTTGTTAAAAAAACGGGAATGGAAAAAGGCATCCCTCAGAATGGGCGAAAATCGTTGCAAACGAATCAATGGACAGAGGTTTAATCGCCAATATATATAAACAGCTCATGCAGCTTAATATTAAAAAAACAAACAACCCAATACGAAAATGGGCAGAAGATCTAAAGAGACGTTTCTTCAAAGAAGACACAGAGATGGCCAAGACGCACATGAAAAGCTGCTCAACAGCACTAATTATTAGAGAAATGCAAATAAAAACTACAATGAGGTATCACCTCACACCTGTTAGATTCGGCATCATCAATAAATCTACAAACAACGAATCCTGGGCAGGGTGTGGACAAAAGGAGCCCTCTTTCACTACTGGTGGGAATGTAAATTGATACAGTCACTATGGAGAACAGTATGGAGTTTCCTTAAAAAAATTAGAAACAGAATTAGCATCTGATCCAGCAATCCCACTTCTGGGCATGTACCCAGTGAAAACCGTAAATCAAAAAGGCACATTGACCACAATATTCATTGCAGCACTATTTACAATAGCCAGGTAATGTAAGCAACATAAATGCCCACAGACAGATGAATGGATAAAGATGTTGTACCTATATAAAATGGAATATTACTCAGCCATAAAAAGGAATGAAACAGGGTCTTTTGTAAATACATCGATGGATCTAGAGACTGTCATACAGAATGAAGTAAGTCAGAAAGAGGAAAACAAATATTGTATATTAATGCATATATGTGGAACCTAAAAAATGGTACAGATGAACTGGTTTGCAGGGAAGAAATAGAGACACAGAGGTAGAGAACAAACGTATGGACACCAAGTGTGGGAAGCCATGGGTTGGTGGTGGTGGGATGAGTTGGGAGATTGGGATTGACCTGTATACATGTATATGCATAAAATACATAACTAATAATTACCTGCTGTATAAAAAAATGAATAAAATTAAATTTCAAAATTTTAAAAAATAAAATTTAAAAATAAAACAAAAAAGTTCTTCCCGTCACACAGATGTATTTACAGGAATGAATTATTTCCATGCTTATATCTATAAATACATAAAAGAGGAAGAAAATCTAACTTGAACCATAAAAGAAAAAAAAAACCTGAACCCACGAGTTATACAGAGGAAAACCCTATCAGGGCACTTGCTCCAGCAGTAAACAATTCTGAAATTGGTCAGAGGTGGGGAACCATCTCCCATACAGCCAGGAACCCACCCCCAACGCAAGGAGCATCCTCATTGCAAAGCTGGGGCACAATGCCGAGGCATCTGTGAGTAAACGTGAGCTGAGCCCCAGGCCAGCTGCTGCTGAACTGTTCCCACCCTTCCCAGGTAAAACACCTGAATATGTACAAGGGCTTGAAAGCCTAGAGGAAGGGCCGTGGAGCCACACCAGCGAAAGCACGCAGGCCAACTTGTTGCCTGCAGGCCAGTCAGGGTGGTCCTGGCCCCGGGCGCTCTTCCGGAAGCTTTCCATTGCGCTGCCTGAGATACCCGTCCTGTCCCGGCCCCCACTGCTTTTTTCCTTCCTCACCTCTGTCCGGAGAGAAATTCCAGCGGAACATATGGGTGACACAACCTCTTCTTTACAGGCGGCAGCCTGGCAACTCCTGCAGAAAGACCAGCAGAACCCCACTCACACCGGGCCACCCACAAAGCTGTGGCCCCTCACTCCCTCCCAACAGCACAGCCCCGAGACTGCTGACGGGGCAGAGAATATGGAGTCAGGCACAGCTTCAGGGGCTATTGCTGCCTGGAGCGCTGTTTATATTGACCTCAACGAGGCACACCTGAGGAGGGCGGGCCGGCAGGGTAAGGCTGCCCAGGTCAGCTAATCCACAACCCTCAGGGAATCACATTGTTGAAAATGGACCCCACTAAGGCAGAAGAGAAGCCAAGGGAAAAAAGGACACAATGCCATTTGCAGCAACATAGATGAGTCTAGAGGTAATCACTTGACTTGTAGTAAGTCAGAAAGTGATAGACACATATCGTATCATATCACTTATAGGTGTTACCTATAAATGGATACCAGGGCAGATATTTCCATGGAGAAGGGCAATCACAGATTCATTAAACAAACTTATGGTTCACCAATGGAAAGGTGTGAGGATTGGTTTCATTACGATATCGGGGTTAACAGACATATACAAACACAGGTGACATATATAATCACCAAAGACCTACAGAATACCAAGAGAGGACTACTCAACATTCTGTCATAACGTACATGGGAAAAGGATCCCAGGAAGAACAGTCATCTGCATATGTGTAAAACAACCACATCTTCCACACCTACAACAAGCCAAACATTGTAATCAAACTTGCTGTAATAAAAAATAAAAAATTAAATTAAAAACACGAACAAGAAGTAGTGAGACAAACGTGAGGGGCTTTCTCCTGGCACATTCCATTCTAAACTCCAATCTAGATCACCACTTCCACTGAGGCTCTCTTGCCCTAGTAACCAGATTTGGTAAGGGTGAACTGCTGCCACCTTGTGGCCGTTTCACACAACAGCAGCTTTAATCCCAACGCTAATGGTCAGTTGATATTCAAAATCATTGCAGGCCTGTAAATGACACCTGCCCTGAAAACAATCCTGGGTCACATATCGACCAAAAAATTCAACAGACGTCCATATTTCAAAACGACCATTTCAAAAGGCATATTTTACGCACATTAGTGTTCTGCTTCTTTTCCTTTCTTTCCTTTTTTGTTAAAAAACACGGGAATGGAAAAAGGCATCCCTCAGAATGGGCGAAAATCGTTGCAGACGAATCAATGGACAGAGGTTTAATCTCCAATATATATAAACAGCTCATGCAGCTTAATATTAAAAAAACAATCAACCCAAAAAAAATGGGAGGAAGATCTAAAGAGACGTTTCTTCAAAGGAGACACAGAGATGGCCAAGACGCACATGAAAAGCTGCTCAACAGCACTAATTATTAGAGAAATGCAAATCAAAACTACAATGAGGTATCACCTCACACCTGTTACAATCGGCATCATCAGAAAATCTACAAACAACAAATTCGGGGGAGGGTGTGGACAAAAGGAGCCCTCTTCCAGTATTGGTGGGAATGTAAATTGATACAGTCACTATGGAGAACAGTATGGAGTTTCCGTAAAAAAACTAGAAATAGAATTACCATCTGATCCAGCAATCCCACTTCTGGGCATATACCCAGAGAAAACCGTAAATCAAAAAGGCACATTCACCACAATGTTCATTGCAGCACTATTTACAATAGCCAGGTAATGGAAGCAACCTAAATGCCCACAGACAGATGAATGGATAAAGATGTGGTACATATATGAAATGGAATATTACTCGGCCATAAAAAGGAATGAAACTGGGTCATTTGTAGAGACATCGATGGATCGAGAGACTGTCATACAGAATGAAGTAAGTCAGAAAGAGGAAAACAAATATTGTATATTAATGCATATATGTGGAGCCTATAAATGGTACAGATGAACTGGTTTGCAGGGAAGAAATAGAGACACAGAGGTAGAGAACAAACGTATGGACACCAAGTGTGGGAAGCCATGGGGTGGTGGTGGTGGGATGAGTTGGGAGATTGGGATTGACCTGTATATATGTATATGCATAAAATACATAACTAATAATTACCTGCTGTATAAAAACATAAATAAAATTAAATTTCAAAATTTTAAAAAATAAAATTTAAAAATAAAACAGAAAAAAGTTCTTCCCGTCACACAGATGTATTTATAGGAATGAATTATTTCCATGCTTATATCTATAAATACATAAAAGAGGAATAAAAACCAACTTGAACCATAAAAGAAAAAGAAAAACCTGAACCCACGAGTTATACAGAGGAAAACCCTATCAGGGCACTTGCTCCAGCGGTCAACAATTCTGAATTTGGTCAGAGGTGGGGAACCATCTCCCATACAGCCAGCAACCCACACCCCACGCAATGAACGTCCCCACTGCAAAGCCAGGGGACCGTGCCGAGGCTTCTGTGAGTAAACGCGAGCTGAGCCCCAGGCCAGCTGCTGCTGAACTGTTCCCATCCTTCCCAGGTAAAACACCTGAATATGTACAAGGACTTGAAAGCCTATAGGAAAGGCCGTGGAGCCACACCAGCGACATCACGCAGGCCAACTTGGTGCCTGCAGGCCAGCCAGGGTGATCCTGGCCCCGGGCGCTCTTCCGGAGCTTTCCATTGCCCTGCCTGAGATACCCCTCCTGTCCCGGCCCCCACTGCGTTTTTCCTTCCTCACCTCTGTCCGGAGAGAAATTCCAGTGGAAGTTATGCGTGACACATCCTCTTCTTTACAGGTGGCAGCCTGGCAACTCCTGCAGAAAGGCCAGCAGAGCCCCACTCAGACCGGGCCACCCACAAAGCTGTGGCCCATCACTCCCTCCCACCAGCACAGCCCCGAGACTGCTGACGGGGCAGAGAATATGGAGTCAGGCACAGCTTCAGGGTCTATTGCTGCCTGGAGCGCTGTTTATATTGACCTCAACGAGGCACACCTGGGGAGGGCGGGCCGGCAGGGTAAGGCTGCCCAGGTCAGCGAATCCACAACCCTCAGGGAATCACATTGTTGAAAATGGACCTCGCTAAGGCAGAATAGAAGCCAAGGAAAAAAAGGACACAATGCCATTTGCAGCCCCATAGATGAGTCTAGAGGTAATCACATGACTTGTAGTAAGTCAGAAATTGAAAGACACATATCGTATCATATCACTTATAGGTGTTACCTATAAATGGATACCAGGGCAGATATTTCCACGGAGAAGGGCAATCAGATTCATTAAACAAACTTATGGTTCACCAATGGAAAGGTGTGAGGATAGGTTTCATTACGATATCGGGGTTAACAGACATATACAAACACAGGTGACATATATAATCACCAAAGACCTACAGAATACCAAGAGAGGACTACTCAACATTCTGTCGTAACGTACATGGGAAAAGGATCCCATGAAGAACAGACATCTGTATATGTGTAAAAGAACCACATCTTCCACACCTACAACAAGCCAAACATTGTAATCAAACTTGCTGTAATGAAAAATAAAAAATTAAATTAAAAACACCCAGAAGAATTAGTGAGACAAACTTGAGGGGCTTTCTCCTGGCACATTCCATTCTAAATTGCAATCTAAAACACCACTTCCACTGAGGCTCTGTTGCCCTAGTAACCAGATTTGGTAAGGGTGAACTGCTGCCACCTTGTGGCCGTTTCACACAACAGCAGCTTTAATCCCAGCGCTAATGGTCAGTTGATATTCAAAATCATTGCAGGCCTGTAAATGACACCTGCCCTGAAAACAAATCCTGGGGTCACATATCGACCAAAAAATTCAAAGGACGTCCATATTTCAAAACGACCGTTTCAAAAGGCATATTTTACGCACATTAGTGTTCTGCTTCTTTTCCTTTCTTTCCTTTTTGTTAAAAAAACGGGAATGGAAAAAGGCATCCCTCAGAATGGGCGAAAATCGTTGCAAACGAATCAATGGACAGAGGTTTAATCGCCAATATATATAAACAGCTCATGCAGCTTAATATTAAAAAAACAAACAACCCAATACGAAAATGGGCAGAAGATCTAAAGAGACGTTTCTTCAAAGAAGACACAGAGATGGCCAAGACGCACATGAAAAGCTGCTCAACAGCACTAATTATTAGAGAAATGCAAATAAAAACTACAATGAGGTATCACCTCACACCTGTTAGATTCGGCATCATCAATAAATCTACAAACAACGAATCCTGGGCAGGGTGTGGACAAAAGGAGCCCTCTTTCACTACTGGTGGGAATGTAAATTGATACAGTCACTATGGAGAACAGTATGGAGTTTCCTTAAAAAAATTAGAAACAGAATTAGCATCTGATCCAGCAATCCCACTTCTGGGCATGTACCCAGTGAAAACCGTAAATCAAAAAGGCACATTGACCACAATATTCATTGCAGCACTATTTACAATAGCCAGGTAATGTAAGCAACATAAATGCCCACAGACAGATGAATGGATAAAGATGTTGTACCTATATAAAATGGAATATTACTCAGCCATAAAAAGGAATGAAACAGGGTCTTTTGTAAATACATCGATGGATCTAGAGACTGTCATACAGAATGAAGTAAGTCAGAAAGAGGAAAACAAATATTGTATATTAATGCATATATGTGGAACCTAAAAAATGGTACAGATGAACTGGTTTGCAGGGAAGAAATAGAGACACAGAGGTAGAGAACAAACGTATGGACACCAAGTGTGGGAAGCCATGGGTTGGTGGTGGTGGGATGAGTTGGGAGATTGGGATTGACCTGTATACATGTATATGCATAAAATACATAACTAATAATTACCTGCTGTATAAAAAAATGAATAAAATTAAATTTCAAAATTTTAAAAAATAAAATTTAAAAATAAAACAAAAAAGTTCTTCCCGTCACACAGATGTATTTACAGGAATGAATTATTTCCATGCTTATATCTATAAATACATAAAAGAGGAAGAAAATCTAACTTGAACCATAAAAGAAAAAAAAAACCTGAACCCACGAGTTATACAGAGGAAAACCCTATCAGGGCACTTGCTCCAGCAGTAAACAATTCTGAAATTGGTCAGAGGTGGGGAACCATCTCCCATACAGCCAGGAACCCACCCCCAACGCAAGGAGCATCCTCATTGCAAAGCTGGGGCACAATGCCGAGGCATCTGTGAGTAAACGTGAGCTGAGCCCCAGGCCAGCTGCTGCTGAACTGTTCCCACCCTTCCCAGGTAAAACACCTGAATATGTACAAGGGCTTGAAAGCCTAGAGGAAGGGCCGTGGAGCCACACCAGCGAAAGCACGCAGGCCAACTTGTTGCCTGCAGGCCAGTCAGGGTGGTCCTGGCCCCGGGCGCTCTTCCGGAAGCTTTCCATTGCGCTGCCTGAGATACCCGTCCTGTCCCGGCCCCCACTGCTTTTTTCCTTCCTCACCTCTGTCCGGAGAGAAATTCCAGCGGAACATATGGGTGACACAACCTCTTCTTTACAGGCGGCAGCCTGGCAACTCCTGCAGAAAGACCAGCAGAACCCCACTCACACCGGGCCACCCACAAAGCTGTGGCCCCTCACTCCCTCCCAACAGCACAGCCCCGAGACTGCTGACGGGGCAGAGAATATGGAGTCAGGCACAGCTTCAGGGGCTATTGCTGCCTGGAGCGCTGTTTATATTGACCTCAACGAGGCACACCTGAGGAGGGCGGGCCGGCAGGGTAAGGCTGCCCAGGTCAGCTAATCCACAACCCTCAGGGAATCACATTGTTGAAAATGGACCCCACTAAGGCAGAAGAGAAGCCAAGGGAAAAAAGGACACAATGCCATTTGCAGCAACATAGATGAGTCTAGAGGTAATCACTTGACTTGTAGTAAGTCAGAAAGTGATAGACACATATCGTATCATATCACTTATAGGTGTTACCTATAAATGGATACCAGGGCAGATATTTCCATGGAGAAGGGCAATCACAGATTCATTAAACAAACTTATGGTTCACCAATGGAAAGGTGTGAGGATTGGTTTCATTACGATATCGGGGTTAACAGACATATACAAACACAGGTGACATATATAATCACCAAAGACCTACAGAATACCAAGAGAGGACTACTCAACATTCTGTCATAACGTACATGGGAAAAGGATCCCAGGAAGAACAGTCATCTGCATATGTGTAAAACAACCACATCTTCCACACCTACAACAAGCCAAACATTGTAATCAAACTTGCTGTAATAAAAAATAAAAAATTAAATTAAAAACACGAACAAGAAGTAGTGAGACAAACGTGAGGGGCTTTCTCCTGGCACATTCCATTCTAAACTCCAATCTAGATCACCACTTCCACTGAGGCTCTCTTGCCCTAGTAACCAGATTTGGTAAGGGTGAACTGCTGCCACCTTGTGGCCGTTTCACACAACAGCAGCTTTAATCCCAACGCTAATGGTCAGTTGATATTCAAAATCATTGCAGGCCTGTAAATGACACCTGCCCTGAAAACAATCCTGGGTCACATATCGACCAAAAAATTCAACAGACGTCCATATTTCAAAACGACCATTTCAAAAGGCATATTTTACGCACATTAGTGTTCTGCTTCTTTTCCTTTCTTTCCTTTTTTGTTAAAAAACACGGGAATGGAAAAAGGCATCCCTCAGAATGGGCGAAAATCGTTGCAGACGAATCAATGGACAGAGGTTTAATCTCCAATATATATAAACAGCTCATGCAGCTTAATATTAAAAAAACAATCAACCCAAAAAAAATGGGAGGAAGATCTAAAGAGACGTTTCTTCAAAGGAGACACAGAGATGGCCAAGACGCACATGAAAAGCTGCTCAACAGCACTAATTATTAGAGAAATGCAAATCAAAACTACAATGAGGTATCACCTCACACCTGTTACAATCGGCATCATCAGAAAATCTACAAACAACAAATTCGGGGGAGGGTGTGGACAAAAGGAGCCCTCTTCCAGTATTGGTGGGAATGTAAATTGATACAGTCACTATGGAGAACAGTATGGAGTTTCCGTAAAAAAACTAGAAATAGAATTACCATCTGATCCAGCAATCCCACTTCTGGGCATATACCCAGAGAAAACCGTAAATCAAAAAGGCACATTCACCACAATGTTCATTGCAGCACTATTTACAATAGCCAGGTAATGGAAGCAACCTAAATGCCCACAGACAGATGAATGGATAAAGATGTGGTACATATATGAAATGGAATATTACTCGGCCATAAAAAGGAATGAAACTGGGTCATTTGTAGAGACATCGATGGATCGAGAGACTGTCATACAGAATGAAGTAAGTCAGAAAGAGGAAAACAAATATTGTATATTAATGCATATATGTGGAGCCTATAAATGGTACAGATGAACTGGTTTGCAGGGAAGAAATAGAGACACAGAGGTAGAGAACAAACGTATGGACACCAAGTGTGGGAAGCCATGGGGTGGTGGTGGTGGGATGAGTTGGGAGATTGGGATTGACCTGTATATATGTATATGCATAAAATACATAACTAATAATTACCTGCTGTATAAAAACATAAATAAAATTAAATTTCAAAATTTTAAAAAATAAAATTTAAAAATAAAACAGAAAAAAGTTCTTCCCGTCACACAGATGTATTTATAGGAATGAATTATTTCCATGCTTATATCTATAAATACATAAAAGAGGAATAAAAACCAACTTGAACCATAAAAGAAAAAGAAAAACCTGAACCCACGAGTTATACAGAGGAAAACCCTATCAGGGCACTTGCTCCAGCGGTCAACAATTCTGAATTTGGTCAGAGGTGGGGAACCATCTCCCATACAGCCAGCAACCCACACCCCACGCAATGAACGTCCCCACTGCAAAGCCAGGGGACCGTGCCGAGGCTTCTGTGAGTAAACGCGAGCTGAGCCCCAGGCCAGCTGCTGCTGAACTGTTCCCATCCTTCCCAGGTAAAACACCTGAATATGTACAAGGACTTGAAAGCCTATAGGAAAGGCCGTGGAGCCACACCAGCGACATCACGCAGGCCAACTTGGTGCCTGCAGGCCAGCCAGGGTGATCCTGGCCCCGGGCGCTCTTCCGGAGCTTTCCATTGCCCTGCCTGAGATACCCCTCCTGTCCCGGCCCCCACTGCGTTTTTCCTTCCTCACCTCTGTCCGGAGAGAAATTCCAGTGGAAGTTATGCGTGACACATCCTCTTCTTTACAGGTGGCAGCCTGGCAACTCCTGCAGAAAGGCCAGCAGAGCCCCACTCAGACCGGGCCACCCACAAAGCTGTGGCCCATCACTCCCTCCCACCAGCACAGCCCCGAGACTGCTGACGGGGCAGAGAATATGGAGTCAGGCACAGCTTCAGGGTCTATTGCTGCCTGGAGCGCTGTTTATATTGACCTCAACGAGGCACACCTGGGGAGGGCGGGCCGGCAGGGTAAGGCTGCCCAGGTCAGCGAATCCACAACCCTCAGGGAATCACATTGTTGAAAATGGACCTCGCTAAGGCAGAATAGAAGCCAAGGAAAAAAAGGACACAATGCCATTTGCAGCCCCATAGATGAGTCTAGAGGTAATCACATGACTTGTAGTAAGTCAGAAATTGAAAGACACATATCGTATCATATCACTTATAGGTGTTACCTATAAATGGATACCAGGGCAGATATTTCCACGGAGAAGGGCAATCAGATTCATTAAACAAACTTATGGTTCACCAATGGAAAGGTGTGAGGATAGGTTTCATTACGATATCGGGGTTAACAGACATATACAAACACAGGTGACATATATAATCACCAAAGACCTACAGAATACCAAGAGAGGACTACTCAACATTCTGTCGTAACGTACATGGGAAAAGGATCCCATGAAGAACAGACATCTGTATATGTGTAAAAGAACCACATCTTCCACACCTACAACAAGCCAAACATTGTAATCAAACTTGCTGTAATGAAAAATAAAAAATTAAATTAAAAACACCCAGAAGAATTAGTGAGACAAACTTGAGGGGCTTTCTCCTGGCACATTCCATTCTAAATTGCAATCTAAAACACCACTTCCACTGAGGCTCTGTTGCCCTAGTAACCAGATTTGGTAAGGGTGAACTGCTGCCACCTTGTGGCCGTTTCACACAACAGCAGCTTTAATCCCAGCGCTAATGGTCAGTTGATATTCAAAATCATTGCAGGCCTGTAAATGACACCTGCCCTGAAAACAAATCCTGGGGTCACATATCGACCAAAAAATTCAAAGGACGTCCATATTTCAAAACGACCGTTTCAAAAGGCATATTTTACGCACATTAGTGTTCTGCTTCTTTTCCTTTCTTTCCTTTTTGTTAAAAAAACGGGAATGGAAAAAGGCATCCCTCAGAATGGGCGAAAATCGTTGCAAACGAATCAATGGACAGAGGTTTAATCGCCAATATATATAAACAGCTCATGCAGCTTAATATTAAAAAAACAAACAACCCAATACGAAAATGGGCAGAAGATCTAAAGAGACGTTTCTTCAAAGAAGACACAGAGATGGCCAAGACGCACATGAAAAGCTGCTCAACAGCACTAATTATTAGAGAAATGCAAATAAAAACTACAATGAGGTATCACCTCACACCTGTTAGATTCGGCATCATCAATAAATCTACAAACAACGAATCCTGGGCAGGGTGTGGACAAAAGGAGCCCTCTTTCACTACTGGTGGGAATGTAAATTGATACAGTCACTATGGAGAACAGTATGGAGTTTCCTTAAAAAAATTAGAAACAGAATTAGCATCTGATCCAGCAATCCCACTTCTGGGCATGTACCCAGTGAAAACCGTAAATCAAAAAGGCACATTGACCACAATATTCATTGCAGCACTATTTACAATAGCCAGGTAATGTAAGCAACATAAATGCCCACAGACAGATGAATGGATAAAGATGTTGTACCTATATAAAATGGAATATTACTCAGCCATAAAAAGGAATGAAACAGGGTCTTTTGTAAATACATCGATGGATCTAGAGACTGTCATACAGAATGAAGTAAGTCAGAAAGAGGAAAACAAATATTGTATATTAATGCATATATGTGGAACCTAAAAAATGGTACAGATGAACTGGTTTGCAGGGAAGAAATAGAGACACAGAGGTAGAGAACAAACGTATGGACACCAAGTGTGGGAAGCCATGGGTTGGTGGTGGTGGGATGAGTTGGGAGATTGGGATTGACCTGTATACATGTATATGCATAAAATACATAACTAATAATTACCTGCTGTATAAAAAAATGAATAAAATTAAATTTCAAAATTTTAAAAAATAAAATTTAAAAATAAAACAAAAAAGTTCTTCCCGTCACACAGATGTATTTACAGGAATGAATTATTTCCATGCTTATATCTATAAATACATAAAAGAGGAAGAAAATCTAACTTGAACCATAAAAGAAAAAAAAAACCTGAACCCACGAGTTATACAGAGGAAAACCCTATCAGGGCACTTGCTCCAGCAGTAAACAATTCTGAAATTGGTCAGAGGTGGGGAACCATCTCCCATACAGCCAGGAACCCACCCCCAACGCAAGGAGCATCCTCATTGCAAAGCTGGGGCACAATGCCGAGGCATCTGTGAGTAAACGTGAGCTGAGCCCCAGGCCAGCTGCTGCTGAACTGTTCCCACCCTTCCCAGGTAAAACACCTGAATATGTACAAGGGCTTGAAAGCCTAGAGGAAGGGCCGTGGAGCCACACCAGCGAAAGCACGCAGGCCAACTTGTTGCCTGCAGGCCAGTCAGGGTGGTCCTGGCCCCGGGCGCTCTTCCGGAAGCTTTCCATTGCGCTGCCTGAGATACCCGTCCTGTCCCGGCCCCCACTGCTTTTTTCCTTCCTCACCTCTGTCCGGAGAGAAATTCCAGCGGAACATATGGGTGACACAACCTCTTCTTTACAGGCGGCAGCCTGGCAACTCCTGCAGAAAGACCAGCAGAACCCCACTCACACCGGGCCACCCACAAAGCTGTGGCCCCTCACTCCCTCCCAACAGCACAGCCCCGAGACTGCTGACGGGGCAGAGAATATGGAGTCAGGCACAGCTTCAGGGGCTATTGCTGCCTGGAGCGCTGTTTATATTGACCTCAACGAGGCACACCTGAGGAGGGCGGGCCGGCAGGGTAAGGCTGCCCAGGTCAGCTAATCCACAACCCTCAGGGAATCACATTGTTGAAAATGGACCCCACTAAGGCAGAAGAGAAGCCAAGGGAAAAAAGGACACAATGCCATTTGCAGCAACATAGATGAGTCTAGAGGTAATCACTTGACTTGTAGTAAGTCAGAAAGTGATAGACACATATCGTATCATATCACTTATAGGTGTTACCTATAAATGGATACCAGGGCAGATATTTCCATGGAGAAGGGCAATCACAGATTCATTAAACAAACTTATGGTTCACCAATGGAAAGGTGTGAGGATTGGTTTCATTACGATATCGGGGTTAACAGACATATACAAACACAGGTGACATATATAATCACCAAAGACCTACAGAATACCAAGAGAGGACTACTCAACATTCTGTCATAACGTACATGGGAAAAGGATCCCAGGAAGAACAGTCATCTGCATATGTGTAAAACAACCACATCTTCCACACCTACAACAAGCCAAACATTGTAATCAAACTTGCTGTAATAAAAAATAAAAAATTAAATTAAAAACACGAACAAGAAGTAGTGAGACAAACGTGAGGGGCTTTCTCCTGGCACATTCCATT